>NW_028288594.1:600000-1200000 GCF_059628265.1 Tinamus guttatus
TATTTGGATATTTTTATTTCTATAGTGGATTTATTTTGGGACATTTCAAAATCGTGTGTTTGAAAACAACACTGCATATTCCAAACTTTGCAAGGGGCTTCGAAGTAGGCCTTCTCAAAAATACTGCTCTCCTTTTTCTAAGAAGATCTCAACTGACCTATCTAGGCTGTCTCACTGCATGTTCTTATGAAACACTTCTGCAAACATTAACAAGGCCTTTCTGAAAACAGGGGCATTTATTCTGTCCAGGCTTTTTGCTCTAGAGAACTGTTTAACTACAGAATACCTTGAAAATGTGCCTGTTACTGCTCTTCTTTGAAAGATCTTGTTGTGCAATAACACTGTGTGCAGTTATTCAAAGCAAATTTAAAAATGCATATTCTTAAAATCAAGATTAAAATATACTGACGCTGGTTCAGGAAACAACACTGACAATGGTTGAGCTACCAGGAAGGTGCGCATGGCAATGTTTCCTGCATTTGAAATTCTATTTTTAAACAGTAGCATCAAAACTCATCTGTACAGACCAGCTGTTCAAAGAATAGATTGAGGTAGTTTCCAAAAATGACTGCTTCTATGAGCATCTATAACATTTATTCCAATTGTGTGAAAAAGGAGGAAAATATTACGTATGCGTTACTTGTTTGTAAAACTGTCACAATAGCTGAAATAGATTTTAATGGCAAGATGCAAGAGGAGTCCTTGTTGAAAGCAATGCCAAAACAGTAAAATGCTGCTTTTGATGTCAACAAGTAAAAATACTTAGTTTGGGGACACAAGCTGCAGAAACTCTTGCATAATAGGAAAAGAGTCAGCTTCTGAAGGTTAAAAGGAAAGGAAGCATAATTCTAGAAGTTGTAGCTTCCTGGGAACATAGGTGTCTTTCTGATACATAAATACGTTTCTGCAATTTGTGGTATGCTTAGTTACATTTATAGACATAACTTTAATGAATGAGTTGCAGTTGGGTTTACGAAAATTTGGTAGCTGGTTCAAGAATTATGATGTCCTATATCTTTTATCCCAATTTGGAAAAATTGAGTCCTTAAAATGCAGTTGGTAAATACATGGCCTGTAACTGGTAACATTCATTTTTGTAGTTTACGTCCTTATCCTTTAACTTCACATTTTTCTTGGTGATTAACAGTGTTTATGCAGAAAGTATCAGAAGACAATAGACAATTCAACATGGTTTTGATGTAGAATTGGCAACTTATTTAACGGCAGTTTTATGTTCTCCATGTATTTCTCATTCTGTTTATTCGAAAGACTAAAATAAACCTTTATTATTCTCTACTCTTTCTAACATTGTCAACTGAGAGAGAGAGAAATTATTCATTGGAGGAAGCACCGTATAAAACAATTGCAAGCTAGCTTGTAAATTCAGACTGTTTCTGATGACTACATGGAAGCCAAATTGTCTTTCAGATTTATAGACTTGGCATTTGGAAAAAAACTGCTTGTAAGCTGAAATTCTTATTTGGAAAACATGGAAATAAAATAAATATGGAACCTGAAATGACATTGCTAGTTAGCTTTCAGAATGGAACTGTGCTTTGATCCTCTCACTTTTTTCCTGTTTTGTGCAATATTCTGCTTTGCATTATAGTAATGTGTCTACAATGTCACAGAAGCATGAA
Organism: Tinamus guttatus; assembly: GCF_059628265.1. Taxonomy (NCBI): domain Eukaryota; kingdom Metazoa; phylum Chordata; class Aves; order Tinamiformes; family Tinamidae; genus Tinamus; species Tinamus guttatus. The sequence continues at coordinate 601,641 of NW_028288594.1, forward strand.
GTATTTTACTAAGATTTTTAGAAACAAATAGTTATTCTCAGGAACTTGAGAAAAAAAATCTTAGCAGCTCATTTGCTCTGAAGGATTTATTTAATTAAAATCCAGCATGTCAAAGAACATGTGGGTCATATATTAACAGATGTGCAAGATTTTTATTTTGTATTTTCTCCATGCTGTATATGTAAGCAATTTAAGTAAATTGTAGGAAGGGCCTTTGGAACTTGTATCAGATTTTTCCATTTTTTAATTAGAGCATAGAATAGACATCAGCTTTATCAAAGAAAAGATATGTAATTTTAAAAAATTAAATTATAAATTATTAAGTAATGATGTGCTAATCAGTTCTGCAGCAGTAATAGGGATTTTCTATCATTAAATGTTGGAGTCCAGACTCCCAGGAGACTGAGTGTTCTATGTTGCCGGTCATGAGACTTGGCAGGAGCTTGTAGCACAAAGTGATGGGCACAGATCTCATCGACTTAACTGTGTGACAGCAGTGTCTTGAGTTTAACAGACCTGAAGTTAGATAGAGATTTTTTTTTTCAATTGATCAGATATTTTTAAACAAATGGGGTTGGTCTAGGAAAGGCGTTCCAGGTAGGCTTTTATTACATAGCCTGATAGTTATTTAATGCCTAATGAACGTGGAAACCACCTTTGTCAAAATTCCCTCTGTGGTACGTGTGGTAACACTTGTTTTCAAAGGCCAACTAAGATGCTGGAATTCTGTTGCTATGTCTTGTGTTTCCTCTTCATCTTCACAACTGAATGCTTTTATAGGCTCTTTGGAGCTCCTCTATCCTTTTTCAATCTTCTGACATTTGCTTCTAGTTCTTGCCAAGCTGATCAGAGATAATACATGCGGAGAGCTGATTGCATGAGGTGCTAATGTTTCTGCTTGCAAATGTAGTTTCCACTTTGTTGTCTGTGCATGGGTGTTCATTTCCAATATGATCATTTCAGGCCATGATAGATTTGCTGTTAAACATGATTTTTTCTACTACAACACATGTTGCATCTTTCTTCGGACTCCAGTAAAAATTGCAGCACTTTTGAATTGAGTTTTACAAAAATAAAGTCTTTAAAAACAATTCTGCCTGGGAGGAAGTGTTTATTTGCTTGCAAGCAGACTTACTTGGTCTGCTTACAACAAGGAAGTTTGGAAAGCTGTTTTAACTTTTGTACTTTTCTTTTTCCTGTAGGCCTTTATCAGACGCTGTTTAGCATACCGAAAAGAGGACAGATTTGATGTCCACCAGCTGGCTAATGATCCTTATCTTCTGCCTCATATGAGGAGATCAAATTCTTCAGGAAACTTGCACATGACTGGGCTAGCAGCATCACCTACACCACCTACTTCAAGTATTATTTCATACTGAAATTTCTCTGACTGAGGAATGGCATGATACCTTTGTGTAGTTTTCAGATGCAGACTTTAGTTTGAAAGCATTTGAGTGTTTTTACACAGGACAAGTTTGATAACTGTGTTTTCAGACTGAAGTCCTCCTACATAGTGTCATTTGTATGAATGGAATGGATCATGGACTGTGAATAAATGTGCCCTTCGAGATAACCTTTAAACGTTGAAGGATGACACTGCCTGTTGCACTCTAACAGGTATGCTGTGTTTAGAACTGAAGAAGAGGTTTTTAGTTTTTTTCTGGGGAACATTGTAAATAATCTTTTTAATACTTTAAGTACATTTGGTTGATACTGGAAAGTTCTAACATGAAGGGTAGTTTTTCATTATTTATAAAAGAAAGGTAGTCAGCAAATCTGAAAACACAGGAAAAATTCAGTGCCTGGTAATACAAACTAAACTGCCATCTTTCCAGTGGTTGATCTTTTGAAAACATAGTAAGAAACGAGAGTTGTTCATCAGATTTCTCAGATGAAATTATACTACTTTATGTGGCTGTTCAGGCTTGTATCTCCAAGAAGCATTTTTTCACCAATTTTAAATCCAAAGGGTGATATAGAATTTCTGGTACTTACTTCTCAAATAGATTGCAAATTTTAAATTGGCTCAGTTTTCTAAAAATAATATATTTGCTGTGGTGGTTAAACTTGTGAAACTTTCCAGGCTTCTGGTAAAAACAAGCAGCGGTTTGAAACCAAATGCAAACAGGTCATGTATAATGTTCTATGCAGGAATAATGATAAATTCCCTTCTAGCTCTATTGTAAATTGTTGTACAGATGTCATATTTTCAGTTAAATTTCAGCAACTTATTCCTGTACAAATGTTTAAAGTATGGCTTTTCTAATTGGATATTGTATTTTTTTTAAGCCTCCCTCAAAGCGCTTTTAATTGCTGCTAAATGATGTTGCTTTTACTTTTGCAGAAGAATCAAATGACCTCCTTAAGGTGCAAGTCAACTGTACGTTATAGAGAGATTAAAGTAGGTAATTCATTAACAATCAAGGCATGTAAAACAGATCTGTGTTGGCAATATACAGTACAGTTCTTTAAGTCAGTTATTGCGCTCTCAACCTGTAGAGCGCATTGATAACTAGTTGTAGAAGTTGCTCATGGCTATTCTCTATTTCTGGAAGTTCCTATCAACAAGGAAATGTTTCTTGTGGCTTGTACAGATATTTTAAAATGTGAAACATTTTCTAATTGCCTTGTATGGTAGAAACTTATTTTTCAGAACGATGTATCTCTCTCTCATTATTCTTTTTACTGTCCCTTTTATGATGCTGAATACCTGTATGTAATTTTGTCCATGTTGCAGAAAAAAGGAGGCTGTATTACTACAGGTTTTCATTTAGTATTGTACAGTTAAACTGTTGCTCTTGTTTCTGATGTTGCAAGCCATTTTGTTTTCATTGTATATAAAGAAACATAACTGTCTCTTTAAGATGCTGCTGAAATTGTAGAGAATGTAGCCAAAACAGTAATAAACAATGACAGTTGAAATTTCAATGTTTTAATTACATTCTTGCCCTTAAACAAAGGGGAAACCAGCCTGGTCATATCACCAAGCTACATGTTGCTATTTAAAGCAAACTCTCTTCAGTTGCAAACAAAGGACCAATTATAAAGTTATTAATGTAAGTAACCTGAGGGGTAAAAGGATATGGTTCCATAAAACCTACCTGTGGTGAGCAGAGCTCTCAGAAAGAATAAAATCAGCTTATAGAATAAAAATGTTGAATAGCGAGACTATGATTAAAAAGTTTTAGAAAGAACTATTGAAACAAATGAAAATTCTGTCTGCCTTATATGTACCCTAGGTATGGGGACTGCATCCTTTTCACTGCACCACCTGAAATAACGAAACCAAGAAGTCCCATATTGCATTGTTAAAGTGCAAAGTTCAAGGAGAACGTGCTGTAGCTGAGTATTCACATTAGATGTTATTACTTTTCCTTAGTTTCCATGTGTCAATTCATAAGATTTTGTTCACAGAAAAGAATCGGAATTGTCTTAACTATACATTTTTTTTTCTTAATCTGAACTGTTTTTTGCCTGTAGTACATTAAAAATGGTAGTATAATAGATGGGTGGAGAAACCTGGGTTACTGCAGCTGGTCAACGCTGTTTATCCGAATCTAGGTAGCTTGTGCATCTACTTTTCAGTCTGCAAATCTTTCTTGCACATTTTACTATTTTCATCGTGCATCATCCATCATGAAATTGTCTAAGCTCCTAATGCCCTCTGCTTTAGCAGCAGGTAGATGCAAGGAAAGAAGCATCAGAGGTTTTTTTTAATAAAGCTTGGAAACAAAGGCTAACTTTAGTAAAATTTCTGCATTAGCTAGAGGATGGTAAAGTGTTGCAGTGTTATTTTAAAACCTATGCATGTAACAAAAGTGACTAAGAGTTGTGCATGTTTAACCGTGCTACAGGTTTTTAGTGCTTTTACACACCTCAGTGTGTTCACACAGTGCATTTGTAGTACTACGGGTTTTAAGCCACAGCTAACAACGTGTTTCTTGTTCAGTGCATTTCTAAAAACCAGCCCCTTTTCATTCTGGGGTTTATGTTGTTTTTCGAGCTTGCTCCTGGCGTTGCTGGGATTCTGGAGCGCAGCACTGTTCACCTTGCACACTCCGCAAAGGCGGCGAGGCGCCCATGGCGAAGGGCTGCGAGAGGGGAGGAGAGGAGAGGCTGGCATGGCCACATGGGCACAGGCCCGGCTGGCGCAGGGCTGCGTGGGCGGCTGCCTAGCGAGGCGGCGGGGAAGACAACACCTGGAAAGAGCAAGGTGCCCTGTTGTCTGGGCCTTCTCGAGGGTTCGGCTGTTGCTCGCTGAGTGTGCAAGTCCTGGCAGGTCGGAGCCTGCCTGAGGAGAAGCGGCACTGTGTGCTGAGGCAGGTGGGCCTCGTTACCTCGTTACCTCAGGGCCTCGGCAGTGCGAGGGCAGGTGTGTCGGCTGCCTGTTTCATGTCCACCCCCTTCCCCACAACTTGTCCATCTGTCTGTGCCCTTGCGCTGCCCTTGCCAAGGCCTGCTGGGCCGTGAGGTGCACATGGATGGGGCAGGAGGAGCGCGATGGGGCCCCACGGGGCTGCAGTCCCCGCTGCGCCGAGGCGCCATCGCCACAGAGCCCGGGCGGCTGCCGGCCCGGCACGGACCAGCTGCTTCCTCGGAGAGGTAGGATGTGCGTAATGGCGGGGCCGCCGGCCATCCCACGGAACATGGGGGTTTGGTGTCCCTGCGGCTGCGGTGAGCGGAGCACGGCGGGAGGAGCCCAGCCTGCCCTGCCATGCTGCTCGTGCAGCAGCAGCGGGGCAGCTTTCTGTCTCGGTTTTGTTGCGTGGTGCTTGATCCAGCAGAACTTCATGCCAAAAGCAGTTAACTGAAAGTGTGCTAGAAGCACCAGGTAAATCATCTCCTGCAGCTTAACAAAGCAAAGTTCAGATAATGTAGGCAAAAAGGGAGGAGAGAGGGGGGGTTAAAACAAAACCTGTTATCTTGTAACATGCAATATCATATAATATGTGCCTCTAAATGACCTCGGAAGATCTGAAAACAGAATTACTCCATAACTGTGTTCAGCCTTTAACAAATTCATGGCCTGCTGTTTGCCCAGCACTCGGCGAAGTGGCCGTAGTGCACCAAGAGGAAGATGTGCTGTAAAGCTGCATTTCCAGCTAGATTTTGCCAGCCCAGAGCTACTCCATTTATGAGAAAAGTTGTTTTGTGTCACTAGTTACGGCTAAGCATCAGAAATAGCCCCAAATGAAACTTTTTTTTTTGTGGGGTAATCATAAAAGTTGTAATCAAATGTTGATTTTGAGGTCAGTCTTGCTTACCAAAGAGTGGTTTAAAACTTACCAATTTTAATATCTGGAGTCCTCTAAGTAACTTCTGGAGGTGCAGTTTTTCTGTCTGCACAAATCGATCTGTGTGAGTAAATCATCTCATTCTGCTTTTCTGTGGAGTTAAATGACCTGGTGTCTGTGGGGTCATGAACTTTGTTTTCTGCTCGCACTCCATGTTTCAGTTTAACTTTCTGAAGATTTCTGGAGTGTCCTTTTGAGTTAGGATTATTAGCTGATGAACAAGCGAAGTTCTTGGTTATTTGTTTCAGACATCCAGCTCCTAAAAGAGTGTCAGGGAAACTCTTGCTGCTGAACAAGTTGATTTTCGCTGTTAGGCTCTCCTTGCAAGTAATACAAGGAGCCATCCTGTGAGCCCTTTGCTGCACGAGGCTTCCTGAACCGGGAAAACTGAGGAGGAACATAATTCCATGAAACCCCATTTTGCATCTAGCGTCTCTAGAGCTAATTGGGTATCATTAGGAAGTTATGTGAGGTTTAAATTTCAGCGTTCACTTGCTCAAATTTGTGAGTATCTGCACGAGGCCTTGTGGTTTTCAAAGCATGGCAGAGATCAGCTCTGCGTTTGCTGATTCCTCCGAGGATCCGCTACCAGGATCCTCGAGCAGGTCCTTGGAAAAGTAGGGCACACTCATCCTGGTGCTGAAGCGGTGCTGAGGTATCCAGCAGCGCTTCCGCAGCCTGAGAAATGAGCCTTTCCCAGGATCAGGATCCCCCAGGACCCAAGGCTCACTGTGCCTCGGCAGGCCTGTGTAAAACATGTAAGAGCCCCTGGACATCACCCTCGTGTTGGCTGTTAGTCATGGGAAGCCCCCTGCATTGGGCTTTGATGAGCTTTGCATTGGGCTTTGATGAGCTTTGCACGTGGCCTGGGCTTGGGGCTTCCTGCCATTTTCCGGACTGGTAGTCGGAGCGGTTACGTGATTGCTCCTTCCCCAGCGCTGGAAGCCCTTAGCAGCGCTCCTAACTGCGGGGAGATCGGCGAGCGCCGGCACCCCAACAGGCGTGTGGGCAGTGCCAGACCCCAGCGCGCAGGGGCTCGGGCACGTCAAGGGCTCCAGTAGCCCCTGCCAGCTCCCAGGCACCAGCCTGGTGGCTTACAGGGCAGCTGGTACAGGGCTGCATCCAGGAGTGCTCCACCACATGCATTGCTGAGCTGTATGGACGTAGATGCCATAATGTATCAATGATACCTTGGCTGAAATGTGCAATGATTAAAAACTGAATGGATAGCAAAGACATTTTTTCCACTATTTCCCCTCTCCCTCCCCGCCTCTCCCCCACCCAATAAATCAACACAGTGGAGGGAAGAGGCATGCAAGGCCTGGAGAAATGCTATTTGAGTACGCAGGACTCCTTTTGCACCAGGATTCTTCTCTATTCAGATCTCAGTAGTGTTTCCAGAAAAGAGCTCTCAGGGGCATGGGCATAGGGCAAAGGCAGCAGAGATGCTCTCTGGTGTCTAAACCTGCTAGGAAATGGCTTGACTTCCAAGTGGCTTCCAAGCCATTTGGCATGGAAGGAAATCTGGAAGAGGGTGAGCAGCAAGGAGAGCAGGTAGGGCCCAGCACTGAGAACTGCACTGCTCTGCACATGTGTGAGAAGATCAGTTAATCTGTGTTTGCTGTCACTGGTAGAATAGCAGTTAGCTGCTAAAATCAGTGGGACTAGAGAGGGCTTAAAGGAGTTGGAGAAACAGTGTAGACAGCCAACACATGTTCCCCATGCTGCCAAATCTACTGCCTCTGCCTTGGGCTGAGCGTGAGCAGAGCCTGGGCCTGCTGGGCAGAGGGGTCCCTGGGGCTGGCAGGGGGAGCCGGGGCCGCCACCTTCGTTCTCATTCACCCACGCGTTCGTCCTCTTGGGCAGCCCACACCTGCGCAGGGGGAGGCCTCTGTCCTGACCCAAACGGGCTCCGCAAGAAGCAACTGCATGAGTGGCTCTTCCTAGCTAGCAAGCGTGGAGCTTTCAGCCCTGGTGCGAGGCTGATGGGCCTCCCCTTTCACCAAAACCAGCTAGGTGACTTTGTACCCACGGGCTAAACTGCACACGGGCGCTTGGCCACAGCGAGCTCAGAGCATCTTCTGCCATTGGGTAAGTGTTGGCTCACACACACTGACATCGCAGCAGTGTTAAATCGTCACGTTGTGTATCCAGTGACAGGAGGATATGAGACTCATCTCAAAGTTGTCATCTTAGAGCTGTTGGATGTCAGAACAGTTTTATTAGCGAGCCTAACCACACCCCGATCTAAGGCATTGGCATGCCGTAAACATCACTGCACCATCTCCCAGTTAACAAAGTCCTGCCAGGTTAAACAGAAGAATTATTCCCCTCCCCTTATTCCCCTTCTTTTACTATCTATTAAAATTCCCGTTTCATGAAGCACATCTTTTTCTGCTTATAGTCATGCGATTCCTAGAGCCTTCTTCTATAGGCAGCACGTTAGACAAAACCTGAGTGATCCTAATGGTGCTAGCTGTAAAGACAGGGTTTTATCTCTTTATGTGGGACCACTGTGAGGAATTTGGGTCAATTATGTTGTTACGGCTTTTCTATTTTGGGGTGCTTTGATGTGCTCTGTTAGCACTAGGCAGCAACTTGAAGGCTTCTGGTTTTTATACAGCAAGTCAGGTCATAACATTCTTCTCCCCTTTGGGTTTTGCAAATGGTTACTCGGGTTGCCAGGGATTTTGTGAGTTCTGTACTAGGGAGCACCACGGAGTGGGCACAGAGATCACAGAGAGAAGTCAGTATGAGCAGTTCTTGCTTGAAGCTGGAGAAAAGCAAGGAGCAGGCAGCGAGGGGAGGCTGCAGGGCACCGTGTGGCTCTGCGCCGTGCGCTGCGAGGGGGCCAGGTGAACGGCTACTGCAGCCAACGGCACCGTCCTGCGCTGCGGTTCACACGGACGGGCGCAGAGCAAGCTCAGCCGCGGCACCTGAGCCGTTCCCAGCCTCCTGGCCGTGCTTCCCGCTCTCGGGATCAGCGAGGGGGTGACATGGAGGGGAGATGGAAGCAGAGGATTGTGTGGCCAGGCAGGACCTCGGGGCTGCTGGAGCGCAGTGTCCTCGTCCTCCGCAGCAGAGGCTGCAGCTCCCACTGCACCCTCTCTGGGGGTGCTCCGGGAAGTTGCCTTGGGGGATCAGTACCCAGCTGTGCTGCCTACCTACTGATTCAGCAGACACTACAGGAAACTTGTACAGCTTATGTGAAGCAAGGAGGAAAATTGTATAAGAAAACATGAGGAAAATCTTAGCTTTTATAATCCTCTGGTTTAATAAGAGTTAAAGCTTCACACTGAAGGCAAACTTTTGCTCGGTGTTCAGAGCAGTACTGAGTTACAGAGTTTGGTAAAAAGACATTTAGAAGAACTTTACACTTAATTATTTACTCAAAACTCAATAGTTTCTGTCTCCCTAATTTTTTGTTGAGCCTTAGCTTCTTATGAAGATTAGATGCCGGATACCAGAGCTGAGTCTCTAGCATACATAATGCAAAAAAATATGCGGATGCTTCACATAAGTTAATTCCCTTGCTCTGTGCCTGTACGGCGGTAGTTCCATCTCACTCGTTACAAACACCACTCTGCACCGCTGTGCGTTCGAAGGCCAAACGCTCCCTCAGAGCTGCACGACGGAGGTGGGAGCCCCGTGCTCCGGGGCTGGCCGAGCCGCAGCGAGGCCGGCTCGGCGTCCAGCTCCCGGCCGGCTCCGCGTCCAGCTCCCGGCCGGCTCCGTGTCCAGCTCCTGGCCGGCGCAGGCGCCCGGTGCCTCCCAGGCAGGTCCTGGGGCCCCGGGACGGGCCTGGCTGTGCGAGAAGGCGACTCCTCTGTGTGCAGCCCCGCGGCCGGTGCTCGCGCACGTCTTTGGTGCGCGGACACCTGGGCAGCATCATCCCCTTTGGCCCCTTCCACTTGCCGTTGCACAAATAACTTCCCATTCCAGCCGTGATCCAGCGATGTTGCATCCAGCTGAAACTGCAGGGGGAATTTCAGGCGCAATGTGTTAAAGCAGCTCCGTTTCTGCCCCTCGCGCCAAGGGCGCGTTCTCATGCAGGACACGGTGGTGCTGGTCGGTGCCCGCGTTGCCTCCTTGCAGCCGGCCGGGGCTGGCACCGGCTCTGGGCGCCGCTCCACAGGGCCGGGCGGCTCCGCGAGCTCCTCCGTGCTGCAGCTCTCGCTCCTGCACCCCGCAGCTCCCAGCCCCGCAGCCCAGCAGCATTTTGCAGACGAAAAATGTTTCCCTAAGTGCAAGAAACTTGCAGTTTTGAGGGCTGAAGTAAAATTCTCAATCAATAATTGCCATGTGTGGTGACACTGATTAATAGTACTGGTGGCTCATGTGAAAGTACTGGCTGATGAAGAGCTAGCAAGGGCTGATGCCACACTAGAGCTGGCGTGTTTGCCGGGAATGCTTAGCCTGGGGAGCCTGGGGCTCCCTGGAGCTGGGAAGCTTCAAGCAGCAGGCATGAAGGGGGAAAAGAGCTTTAGCTTCTCCGCTCCTCGCTGCCCTGCCTCGCTTCTCTTCCATCCCTCCTCCTCAAGGGGCAGTTACTTCTCCAGTGCCTTGAGCGGGTGCAACGCACCTGGGCCAAGAGTGATCTCACCAAGGAGAGCGGGGAGCTGCCTCTTCTTCTCCAAAGTCTGAAGGCCTGAGTGTCCTCAGCTCCTCAGCTGAGGCCCCTTGGTGGACAATTCAGGCCTTTTAGAAATCCTGAAGCAATCTGCTAGTAACCAGACAGCAGCAAATAATAGTTAGAAAAAATACTTCTTGCCAAGTTTGTAGGGGTAAACTGGTAAAGAGGTTAAAGTTAATCCCAAAGAAGGATGGATTTGATCAAGTGCTGGACTGAGACTGGGGAGATGTGACTCAAATTCCTGAGGCAAAGCTCACTGTCTCTTGGAGCTTTGTATTTAGGCTATCTGTCTCTATATATGTGTGCATGTACTCACACGCGTGCAGACACGCACACGTGTATTGCAGATATTCTGTCTGTGCCCTGCAAGGGGCACAGGGGCTGCTCCCCACGTGTCCTTGTGGACCCAGCGCAGATTTCTTGGGCCGCTCATCGCAATGCAAGTATCACACACAAGCTCCAGCCTCATCGCTGCTTTTCACATGTAGGCGGGGGGGCAGTGTCAGCATCTTATTTATGTATTTATTTATGATTCTAGCAGATAGGTCCTTAAAGCTGTTGACCTTAGAAGAGAAGCATTGGATAAGGAGAGGATTACAACAGTGGGAGCAAACACTTGTCCTTGTGAATTCTTATGAACTATATTTAGGCTCTAAATCCAAGCATAATTAAATAGAGCTAATGAAACAGAGGGGCTTATCTTCATTTGGTAGATAATTGGTGCCACTGATTTCCTTATTCATTTTTCCTGGTCTTAAAGCCGTCTTGTTCCAGTTAGATTTGACAATCAAAGTTACCTTGCAGAGAGAAAGTGCCTGCCTGGAAGCTTAAATGCCACTGGAAGCCTTTTAGGAGATGTAGCTTTCCTGATAGCGTGGGCAACAGGCAGCAAAGCCAGTGGCGAGTGTGTAGCCAACACCCTAGCAGTGTATTTCCCCCCGAAAGTGCATTACATCATTACAGAGCATTGCAGAGGCCATTGGGGAGGGGAGGATCCCTGGAGGAGTTTCAGAAGTGGTAGGTAACCACCTGCCGCCCAGCACATGCTCCAGCTCCCAGCAGACGTGGGTTTGGGCGGACAAATGGGGGGCCAACAGGCAAAGTCTAGTTTATTACAGCCCGGCTTTGCTTTTCTACTGTATTTTTGATCAGCTTTAGGCTCCTTTCCGTGATGTCTGACCCCCTTCAAATGGGTGCGAATTTTGGGAGGGTTTAACCCACATCTGTTGCTACAAACTGCAATAAACTGAGGCGTGGGAAAGCCCATTCACGGAGCCATGCGACTCACAGCAGACGGCTGCTCTCTCAGCTGTGATCTGGCCCTGGTCTGAACCATTGCTCAGCTTTTAGCAGATCATGCTTATGAAATCAGGTTGAAGACTACAGGAGACAGTTGTAAGAGACTTTTCAGCTACTGCTCTGCGCGCTCGTGCTGTGCGGTGGGAGCCTGGAGATACTTTTGTAATGTCAGTGAGTGCAGGTCAGAGGCGTTGGTTTGAGATGCGCGGTTACCTGCGCCCAAGGGCTTAGGTAGGGGCAAGACCACTGCAACGAGCCACTTGTGAGAGGTGTCAGCAGAGGCCCTAGGCCGCTAAAAGACAAGGATTCAGCGGCGACGGCGACATCCTCAGGGAGCGGGACCAGGGCTGCACAGGGGGCTCCACCATGGCCAGGGGGGTCACGACGCGTCACGGACCCGGCAGTGGCAGCACCCCGGCTGGGTCGGCATTGCTCTTGCCAATGACCCTAACAGGGGTTAGGGGCCCTCCATGTGAAATGCTCTTTAATGGTGTCCCCCTGTAGGAGTTTTTTTACAGAACTGGTACAGCTGTGTCAACTGCAGCCTTTGCAGCTTGAGTTTATCACTCAGATTTTCTTCCGCTGCTTCTCAAGGGAGTTTAGTAGCTCATCGAAGCTGCAAGCTCCATGAGCAGAGCACTTGCAGAGGCAGCCACGTGCCTGCAAAGGGTCAACAGCTCCCTGACAAGCAGCTGGCTCTGAAACCGCGCGGTTTTACTGGCAGTGGCCGGTGTTGTTCCCATGGGGGGGGCCACGGTGAGCCCAACCTCAGCGGTCTGGCCCAAGGCCTCTCTTGTGGGTGAGCTGAGCACCGCTGGGACGCAGCGTTAAGCAGGACTAACTGTGAAACCAGCAAACACAGGACCCTGCGAAGAAAGTAGGAACATTACACTGCAAACCAACGAAGAAAAAACAGAACAACAACAACAAAGAGCTTCTGAGCCTGTAGGACAGGTGAGCTGAAGCTGAGGCACATTATTTGGTCGTGCTGCACTCAGTCACGTTTGTAGTCCCTCTTTGGGTACACGTCAGCCCATACAGATGCAAGAAGTGCCACCGTGAGGCCTGCAACCTTGCAGTTCAGCATCTCCCCAAACCAGAATGTGCAAATGAACCAATGCACAAAAGTAGCTCCTGAGCAGCAACCTCCATCCCCAAAGCGAAAGGCTGATTTCCTGGCTGCACCCTGGCGGGGTGGGGAGACGTAGCTTTTCCACAAGGACAAAGCGTGTCAAGAAGGGAGGATTCAGGCAAAAGGAGGCAGGTCAGCCTCGCCACATTTACTAGCGCCCTAGCCAGTGTCTGCCAACATCTTCTTTATAGCCTGCAACATCAGATTGCAATGCTTTAGTATTGAGAGCTCTGTAAGGCATTAAGGTTGGGGGGGGGGACGGGGACGGACCCACACTGTTAGAGACTCAGCTGAGCTAAATATTTTTTTTGTTGTTGTTTTTTCCTAAGACCAATTCTTCCGCCTTTGTTTTATATATAATAAATATATATGTGCGTGCACACACACACACACATGTGCATACATGTGCATATATATGTGTGCATAGGCGCATATATGTGATATACATCTATGCAGATACTCATATTTTATATGTTATGTATATATGTATGCATGTAGGTATAAACAAATGGGCAGATACCTGTATACAGCGCACACAGATATACACCTGTTAGAAATCCTGGGGGAGTGGGTGTGTGTAGCACCCATGCGGCTCCCCACACGCTGGGGCCGGGTCCATCCCGGTTAGGAGGCACCATGAGGCCGGGGCCCGGTGCCCTTTGGCAGCCTCTCGTGCTGCAGCTGCCTTGGGTGTTGCAGCCAAAACACGGGTGGTGCTGGGAGAGGTCGGGGGGGGGGCGGGGGGGGGGGGGCAGCATCAGGTCAGTAAGTGCCCCAGCTTGCTGGGGCGGGGGGGATCTGGCTACGCAATGGATTTGCCATCGGCCATGTCGCCGCCGGGCTCCTGGCCCCGCGTGCACGGGGCAGCCCGGGGACATTTTGGGCACAGCCTACATCTGTCCTTCCCTTCCTTTCATCCCTCCTGCCCTTCCTTCCTTTTCCTTCTTTTCTTCCTCCCACCAGCCCTCCCTTCCTTCCTCCCGCCCTTCTTTCCTCCTTCCCCTCTTCCTTGCTTCCCTTCCTCCTGTTCCCTTCCCTTCCTTCGTCTCTTCCTTCCCTCCCTCCTTCTCTAGCTCTATCTAAACCTAAAAGTGTGGATGTGGGTGGCCGATGGCGGCAGCGCCTGCAGGGCAGGTGGTGACCCTGAACACGTTTCTTTGCCTCGCACAGCCCCATCCTGCTGTGTGGCAGAGGGACACAAACCCTGCCGCACTGGAGCCTGGCTGAGCCCTACCCTGCCCCTTCCACGTAATTCCACAAGTATCGGTTACATCCCGGGCAGCCAGGCCCCTCAGCCGGCGCTGGGTCAGGCTTCGCGCTGACACACTGGCCCTGCCGCACGGTCAGCAAAACCCCGCAGTTCGGGGCCAGCCCGGGCTCAGCTCAACCTGCCGCACACGGCGCGGGTCCCAGAGCCACCCGCGAGCCCTCCCCGCGCGCCGGGCGCCCTCCCGCCGCTCCAGGGCGCTTTGGGCCGGCGCGGGCACCACCCTGCGCGCGGCGCTGCAGGGCGCCATCTTGTGGCACCGGGCAGCGCCCGCTGGGGCCGGCACAGGCCCTGAGGCGGCCGCGCCGGTGTCTGACGGGAGGGACGGGAAACGAGGCTGGAAAACGGCCCGGGCTGCAGCAGCCGGCGGCGCTGTAGAGCTCTTTAGAGCTCTGCCACGGCGCTCGCCGGCGGCCCCGGCAGCCACGGGCTCTGCTCAGCCCCGCTCCCGCTCACCGGGGAGGCGGCCGAGCTGCCCCTGCTGAGCCGGCAGCTGAGCCGCTCGTGTGTAACGTAACTGCGGCTGGGTGAAAACACAGCACGGACGCAGGGCTACAAGGCCCGCGTGGCGCTCAGGCTCCTGGTGCATCTGGCACCCTCGTCCCTCCTCACGCTCTTTTGAGGGGGGAAGGCATTGAGAGACTTCTACGGCTGTTTGAGTGTAAATGTGTTAAAGTCGAGAAATCAGATGAGACAGAGACACGGAGCAGGCAAGTAAGGTAAGGCATGAGAGCAAGCAGGACTTTGCTTTTTTTTTTTTTTTTTTTTTTTCCTTTTTTCTGGAGCAGGAGGGAACTTCCGTTTTTATGTTTTAGCTAGAAGATTATAGCTTAGCTTGCGCATGTGATTCAGCTCCAAGCCTGAAGTCATGCAGGTCAGCTGAGGGCTGCATCTAAGCACTGCCTTGCTTCCACCACTTTCCTGTTCCCCCAAAGGCTGGACACCTAAAGCTGCCTTATGGCCCATTCTTGCCTGCTACCAATCTTACAGGATTCCCTACTACTACAAACGAGAGCAGAGGAGCTGCAAGAGCCTGGGCCTTTTCAGTAGAAAGCCTAAAACCGGCGCGGGAGCTCCAGCCATGGCAGGGCGACACGACAGCCCTTGCTGCCTGGGCCAGGGAGCTGCCAGCGCTGCTGCCTCAGGGCCCCCGGTTCGCGCAGCACCCAGCAAGGGTTGCTCTAAACCCCCATGACAGGACATCAGCGATACCCTCTGAGGCTGGAGGAGGGCTCCAGGCAGGGACACGTGTATAGAAGTTGGTGAAGGGCTGTGAAGGTGTGAGCATATGTAGAGCACGGGTCCAAAGGCTGCCCTTGCACACAGCAACGAGGAACCACCTTAATTCTCATTCCAAGGTTTAATTGGGAAGTATGCAACACTTGCAATACAGAGCTGTCTCAAAAATCCTTTCTGAGAATAGCAAGTTCCTTAATACCGAGGGCAGAGGGACTGTAGCCTCCAAGCAGTTGAGAAAAACAGCACCATGTGGAACAGAAAAACTTTCAGGCTCTGTCTTTGCTACAGGCCTTAGAAGAAAGGCCTAGAAGTGGGAAGGAAACGTGTGTTAAGGGGCTAGAGGAATGACAAATAGCCAAGCATTAGAGATGAGTCAGGACAGCAGGCATGGAAGGTCTGACCTGTACTAACTCTCTGAGGAGTAACAGCAACAAGGAGATGCAGCCCCTCTTGCCAACGCTCCTCAGGGCACACCAGGATATCGACAGAAATGATGCAGGGGGGCGAGACTGACCACAGCATCAACACAAGCATTACATGAAACCCAGCAGGGGGGAAGGCCTGGAGTAGCAGGGACTTCCTCCCCCTGCACTGCAAGGTAAGAAAGCAGCACCTGGCATGAGGCACAAAGCAGCTCCTAGGAGGTAGCTCTGCTTTAGGAAGGGGACAGCTGGACATCAGCAAGGGGAAGAACAATTTAATCTAGAATTTTCATCCTGAACATCAGCTAAAAAAGGGGCAGAAAAATAATAATAAAAAAAGCATGCACCAGATTCAGGCACCTTTCATGACCCATTGCTGCACTGAGCCTTAACTGCTAATAGTGGCCTGCCTGCCACTGCTCTATGTAGAAGCCCCGTTGCTGCTCTGTGCCCAAGAAGGCTGAATTAAATATAGTTAAATGAGGGTTTATGCACTAAAGAAATGTGCTATTTTGTCACACAAAGGGTAAAATTCCAGGAATTTATTGCTGTATGTATGCTTTATCCATTAGTTTGCCTTACATTAGTCATGAAGTGCCAAATCGTGTGCTACATTTAACATTTCCTCTATTCTCTTCCAAATGCCAGTGGGTGAGTGAAGCAGCACAGCAGCAGTCACAAAACATGGCTTGAGCATCTCTCAGGAGCTTAAAAAATAAAGATTTGTGTACAAGCCAAAGAAAGATGTCAGTTAACAGGTGACTCAGCATCTTTAATATCTTTAGGTGGAAGTTTTGCAAAGTTAAAATTTACAACTCAGACTGAACATTTTCATCCCCACTGTAGTAACAAGGTACTTGCGAAGAACAAGAACTATGGGATGTCAATGTCACACGCAAGAACTGCTTCATTTCCATCAGAAGCAAAGGTTGGTAATTTTAAGCAAGTGAAGGCCTAGCAGACTAAAGCTGTCAGCCTATATTAAAAACACATACCTCCAAGTTTGGCAGTGGAACTCTATTTACCACTTCAACTTTTTTTTTTTTTTTCTTTTTTTTTTGGTTAAGTACAAGTACTCTTCCTCCCATCCCACCAAGTACTTTATAAATCCCCTTTATTTTTATTATACCTCCATATTATTTACAGGACTCCTAGAGATTAAGTACAAACTAGTATGAAATTAATGATAGTTTGCTCTTCAAATATGTATCCCATGGCTAAATAAATACCAAGCCAATCCAATAGAGGCATCTGGAGTTATGATTCAGAAGCTTGTGTATCTGTGATTCCAGACGCTTTCTCATTAGCTGCAGAGGATTCACTTGATCTGTCAACAGCAGCTGCCGTGGACGCCAGGGCAGCGCTATCCAAGGTGAGCGCGGGGGTCTGTTCTACATTTACAGTAGTGCCAGGGTCAACGGAAAAGCTTCCTGCTTGGGTGACGGTGGGAAGCAAATCTGCAGGCACTGTGGATACCTCTGTGACCAAAGGGAGCAGAGGAACACACTTGGGTGGCATGGAAAGAGGTGTTATTCCCATCAGATTCAGAGGTGGCAAAGAAGGAAGGGAAGGCAAACCTAGAAAAGAAAAAATAATTTAAAAAACCGTTGAGACACTACAGGCCACAGACAGGTACAGAGAGATTCTGTGTTTAATTTTTTCTTTCTCTAATCCCCCATTCACTGGGAAGGAAAGTGCCTTTTAAACTCAGAGTGAGCATGATATACCTGCTGATTCAGCATGTTAGTTTCAAAGCCTGTTCAAATTTGAAATCCAAAAAGTATCAATCTGAATAGAGTGAAGCTTGCTTCCTTGTACATACTGATGTTCCCCTCTCCAGATGACTGTCTAACATGTCATCGGGATTGACTAGTGTTTCTGGCGTTCATTTAAATTGCCAGAGACAAGAAGTTAACAAGAATTTTATTCCACATAAGCTTCCAATTTTATATTTTGTTTGCTCCGAGTGCACCTTCAGCAGTTTTGTTTTATTTGCTACCATAAATCTAGTATTAGTTGGTACATTTTGGCATTCAATCAGGGTGTTTCGACCTCCTTGGCCAGTAAACACCTCATTTTCTTCTTCCCATAAAACTATCAGCTTTCATTTTTAGCACTGGACAATCTCTTCTTAGATCGTAAATCAGGTAATGTAAGATGAACCGACTAAACACAGGCATAGACTTAGTATTAGATTATCCTGAAAAATATTCCTTGTCTAGCCAGTCTGGGCGCTACTGCCAACTTGTGTCTCGGGCAAACATTCCATCATCTCTCGCAGGAGTCCCCCACATGAAGCTGAGAGCTGGCACTAAGGCAGGGATCAGCGCGGGGAGCTCAGCGTTCCCGCGGCAGCAGCCCCTACCCGGCTGGATCATCTCGGGCAGTTCTGCCCCAGGGACGATGTGCGGGGCAGGTAAGTTGAGCTTGGACAGATCAGTGAGGTTGGGAAGCCCTGCTGGCAACGGCATCAGACCTAAGAGGAGAGCAGAAAAGTTACAGATGAAGGCTTGTCAGATTTGCTCTTTCAAATGTTTGAGTCGTAATGCAATATAAAATCTAAATGGTCAATAACATCTTCATTAGCAGATTTACAGATGCAAATGCAAATTCAACCTTCGAGTTATACAAGGAAAACAGTTGTCTATTGCTGGAAGTCAGGATTAGAAAATACCTAATCCCAATCTTTTATATTTTCCTCTGAGGGAAGTAAAATTGTACTTCAAGGAATGAAGCTTTGAATTCAAAGCTTGGCTTTTGACAAAGGCAGTTATTTCACTGCAGCGCAGTACCAGAAGCCTCCTGATCTGAATAGCAGCAGAGCTTAACAGGATGAAACAGAGAGGAAGACAGACATACTAAAGATCAGAAGTATTACTATTAGTCTTTTCTACTAGATTTATAAAAATATATGAAAAAGACAAGACAAAGTAATTTTCCTGGTTAGGAAAGACTGAATATACAACAAAGGCATAAAACAATAACAACACACTCCTATCAATGTGTTTACTGTGGAACATTTTTCCTCCCCTGGTTTTCCTCTTTTAGGAGAGCTACATTTCTGTGACAGCAGCTTTCTTCTTACTTTGTGTTTAGTTCAGGGAAAACTAAGTCTGAAATAAGTCTTAATGCTACAGCAATGAGAAGGAGACAGAGAAAGTCTTATGCCTGGCCACTGTACGAAGATTTTTTTTTTTTTAATACAAAAGCTTTTACTTTCCTGTGAATTAGCCAAAATATATGTTCATTCTTAAAGTTGTAAAGGTTGTGCAAAATTTTGAACATGAAATGCTTGAGATGCTATTAAAGTAATTTTTAAAAAAGGTCACAACAGAAGAGGCAGACCTCTTCCATTTTTCCCTGAAGTGTTTTTCTTTTGTCTTGTTTTAGAGAAGTTGTAAGAAATGTTACCTACTCACCTGGTAATGTCGTTGCTGGGTTAACTGGTGGCACAGAAGCCAGGGATGGACTGACTTGTGGTGGTAGCAAGGGAACTGTTGGAACCCCTGGAGGGGCAGAGAGAAAAACAACCACCAGTCATGTCACGTTTGTAACACTTGAGTTCCCTTCCTCAGGGGAATGAAAATAAATAAATATTAGCTTATAGGACAATTAATACTTGCCTTAAACAATTAACTATAAAATGATGACCGAGAGAAGGAGTAGTTGCTTGGAATTATTTTGTGTGCAAGCAGGGCACAGTATATTACTTTTAGTGTTTCTTTAGTGTAATCTTAGTGTTTGGGAAAAGTTTTGGGAAGAAGTTTACTTTACAACCACCACTTCCTATTCAGTTGACAGGAACATTTGTGAATCCAGAAGAGTCAAAATGCCCACGCGTTTCTGAAGTTAGTGACTTCCACACTAACCTGTACTGAGAACGTTACTGACAGCAGTTGAGGGTGAACTAATGGAAAGTCCTGAAAGACTCTGCTCAAGTCCTGCTGAACCAGGGGGTAATGTGGGTGAGGGACTGACTGATGACAGCTGAACCTTAATTAAGGGGAGAAAAAAAAATTACACCATTAGGGATTTTGCTCCCACAGAACTAATAAAAACAGAAAAACCACAAAACAATCCATTTTACCAAGGCAAAGAACAGATTACAAGGTACCTCTGTAAAGCCATCTTTGAGGGGACTGAGTGATGCACTAGGCAACTGTCCTGGGAGAGAAATTTTCTTTCCTTCTTCAAATGGCCGTGTAGGTATCCTATGCAAATAGCCATAGCCAATGCCACAGCCTAGGCTTTAAAATATAAGCATTTAAAAGTCAGTGAAACTGCTCAAGCAGTGTGGATACCATAGCAAGCCATGCATAAATGACTCAAGATGTTCTGTTCAACTGCATTGAAAAAGATAAATATTGCTTCATTTTCTATAAATAAATAGTAGTAGATAACTGGAAGGAAATTCTGTAGTTGTTAGCAATAATCATGTAGCCAAACCAAACCCAACTTTAGTGTTATGCGGGACAAGCAGCTAGATAGCTTACAATTCAACCTGGCCTGTAATTTGCAGGCCTCTCTTCTGGCTACGGCACAGTACTTCCCGGATACATCACAGTAACAGTTACCTGAAGTCTAATGCACTTTGTGCATTTTTGAACTAATTTACTTAAGAAATATCCCCACACACCTCCACTCCATTAGTAACTAAACCTGAATTTCAAGTATATAATTTGCCATATAACTACCTTTTTTGTCTTCACAGAGAACTTAACCCAGCAGC
This sequence comes from Tinamus guttatus, assembly GCF_059628265.1. Lineage (NCBI taxonomy): Eukaryota > Metazoa > Chordata > Aves > Tinamiformes > Tinamidae > Tinamus > Tinamus guttatus. The sequence goes on from NW_028288594.1 coordinate 621,656, forward strand.
TTCTCGGCTAGCACTATAAGCAGCCACATTTTCCTCACCCTAGATAATACATTGTTTCCTTACCTGCCTTCTCCACCCCAGGCAGAGTTTGGAGTGATCACCACTTCTCGACAGTTATCTGTGTCTGTGTTGTACACATAAAGTTTTAATGGCTTCGCTTCATGTGTTTCAATAAGGGAGAAGAGATCTTCAGACTGTAAGAGAACAACAGTGCGTGAGGGCTCTTCCTCCTAACTGCAGCATGTGACACACGAGGGCTCATGTTCTTAGCACCAACCTCCTGTGCCAAAGGCAGGGAACTGCTGAGTATTTGTTGCACCGCTGCCACGTTATCGTAAGGACAACTTTAGCACTGTGTTGTGCTAACAACGCAGAAGACACATGGCAAACCTAGATTTTAAATCTCTTATTCAAAATTCTAATGTTAAGTACAAAAATAAAACTTCATATATGACTACATCAAGATATTTACAGGAGTTTTATTTCTAGAACTTCATTTAAGCACAATGAAGAGGCAGCATGCCCAAACTCCTTCTCTTCTGCACTAAGTTGCTTCCATTAGCACCAAACAGAAGCAGAATTTGGGATCTTTCCAGCTGCCCAGGTACTGCTTTTTAGTTTAAATATTTGAAAATCTTATTTATATTACCTCATTCATGACAGTATCTGCTCCAATGATATAGTCACTGTGAGGTCTAAGTCCAGCTAACGCAGCAGGAGAGTTTGGTTCCACTTCCTAGTTTGAAGACAGAAAGTTTCAGAACGTTACACAACTGCCCGAGTGAGCAAAGCAGCCGCACAGGTGCCTCAGATGCCGATTCAGACATACAAGACGGTGAGGTTCTTCATGAAATTAGTGCAACAGTCACTGAGCTAGTAAAACAGTGGCTAAAGGACAGTCTCTCCAGCTACTGTTGCAGCAATTCTGAATGTTGTGTAACACCACTAACTTCAAAGCAAGATTTGAAAACTTATGTGCATACAGTTCTATTTTAAAATTATTTCTGAAAACAAAGTGAGAAAACAGACCAACTTGACCTCAAGTTACTCTTCAGTAAATAGACCTTAAGAGTAAGCAGCACATTGTGCAGCAAGAAAATTATCTGAAAGTTTATACGCACCAAGACATGCCAGACATTCTCGTTGGCCCCGTCAAAGCTGCAGAAACGAATGCTGACGCCCAGCAGGCCCTGCCCACCCCACATGTTGCTGGGGGTCACCGACGTTTCTCTCAGTTCCAGGGTTTTGCTGCTGTACACCAGCATTTTTACAGGTTTTTCAACATTCGCTTTCAGCAGGTCCTTGAGCGTGTCATTGTCTTTATTCTGCAAGCATTCAAACAAAAGCTTGGTTTAGTGCTGAAACGCAGTAAGCGCCCAGTTTTCGAGCACCACTTGTGCATTTCAGCGATCCCATAAGCATTGCGCATTATCAGGATACATCCCCACAGCTATTTCATAGCAAGCTTGAAGTCCTTACCAATTCTGTGATACAATTTCAGAGGACCTTGAATTGCACAGCAACAAGTCTTCCTCTCCAAATATAAACATATATGTGTGTGTGTGTGTGTGTGTAAATAGGTATAAAAAATACAGTTAAACCTGCAACACGATGTGCAGGAACCTGACATTAAATATGGAGGTATTTGCCATTCATAGACTCAGTACCTGTAACAAAGCTCATATCCATAGCAGTAAACTTTCCTTATAGCCAAGTAGTTAATGACAGGGTTAATGTACTGACACACAAACTAACCAGAGGAACTTGCTTTTTTGGTACTCAGAATGCAGAGTGACACCACCTTGTGGAACTACAAAAAAACAGTGAAAGCAGGAGCAGCCAAGCACACGGCATGAAGCTGCGTTTGCCAGCAGATACTGGGGACGCCTGCGCTGCAAGGGGAGCAGAGGACAGGGATGGAGCTACCTCCACAACTGGAGGCAGCACATGGTCCCCATCTGGGACCACAGGGAAGCTGCACGGCCCAGAGACATCTGGTCCAGACTCAGCTGCACCCCACGTCATGTCTGGGTTATGTTTTATCAGAATGCCACATTTCACACATGTTGCCCTGATTTAGCTTAACAATTCTAATGCAGTGTTGCCTTGTGTGATTTAGATACAGCCTGTTCCAAAGGTAATCCAAATCTTTATTTTTTTTTAAGTAATTCTTTGTTTAATTTAAAATGCTAGCAAACTGACTCGGAAGAGCAGTTTTAAAATATATATACATATCTGCTGTAGAGTAACAGAGTTTGGAAAGAGGACTTCAGTCAAACCCTAGCACTTTCAGCTCCAGAGAACCAAAAGATGAATTAGACTGCGGTACATCTTTTGCAGGCTACAAAACGCTGACAATTACTTTCAAAACTTATCTCTTAAAATGAGTTTCTGATGCTGTTGACTTTAAGTGCTTGTACTTTAGCTGGACACACAAAAAGAAAGGAATGCCAACACAAACATAGCACTCACATAGTCTCCAATGCTTGCAAATCTGGGTTGAAAGCTTGGGTAAATATTAACTCACCATCACATATTACAAACACTGGGCAACAAGATAAACACTGTAAACAGACACTTTCCTTTCAGAAGCTTCATCTCCTGTAGCAACAACTGCAGGTCATGAACAGCAGGAGCAAAAAAAAAAAAAAAAAAAAAAGGGCAGGGCAGGGTGCAGGGGGCAGAACTTCCAGGCTAACCTGACTTTCAGTGACAAACTCTCTGCTTTGTCCTGAAGCAAAATTCCAAATCCTTGAGAACTGTGTAAGATAAAATATTTCTATTTCCTACCTAGCTCTTTCTTTGGCAGGGCAGAAGAAAGTACGAACAAGCTCAGGAGAGTATGACTAGCCCTTGTTCTTCCATTTTGACCAACTCCGGTGCCAAATGGTTTTTTAAAGCAACTGCAGGGCCTACTTCATACACCTCATAAGGACCAAACCTCGTCGGGGATAGCGGGTGTCCCCTCAGCAGAGATGAGCACAAGCCGGCACAGCCCCAGCTCCTCACGCTCCGACAGCTCCCTACCGCTCTGCGCAACAGCCTCCTCGCAGGACTGCTCTGCAGCTAACAGCCTCGGCGACAGCTCTTTGAGGCAGCCTGTTCCAACTGAAACAAGCTCACGAGCGTCCGCACGGCTCTGCAGACAGACCCGAGGGGTCTAGCACAAGCAGCTAGAGGTGGGTCAGCAGGCAGCATCTTCTCCTGGTGCAGATGCGTGCACACAGCACAGCTCTCCGCACCCTTATTCTTCACCTTTTGATAGAAGTGTAACTAGGGGGTGTAAAACATTGGTTTCTGATGCAGTTAGGCATTCCCCTTTAAGGATAAATATTTTATATACATTTTAATAAAACAAATGCATTAGTTCACCTTTAAAATCAGTTTCTCAATACACTGCTTGTATGCAGTCAGCACTTACCAATCTGGAACCGTTAATAGAGACGATAAAATCAAAGAAGGGCTCCAATCCCGCTCTATGTCCTGGTGAGTTCTCTTGTACCTATCAAAAAGTTAAAAAGAATTTAGTAAAAGGGACCAGTGCCAATTTCTACATTAGAATTACATTCCCACCTGTGCAAAACTGTAGTTCTAGAAACTACTGCTGTTTGCAGATATGATTTCTAACATTCAAACTAATACTTTGGACCAAACCCTTTTGGACCAAGCCCAAAAATAGGCTGAGGGGGATTTTATTTTTTTTTTAAACAACCATTCATTTAGTGAGTAATGAAACAACAGTTGCTACTCAGACAAGTGAGTAGCTTCAACAGCTGCAACAGATAATTGAAATAAATATCTAGTTTAAGGAGATTACAGTCAAACCACAAGCTTAATGAATTCTGAAAAAGCAGGTCAAAAAGCAAAATCTTTCCATAAGGTGCCAACACTGGACCTTGCTTTTCACCTTACTCTTATGAGAGGCAGCACAGACACATCTATGTAAGCGCTGGCTGTCATGTCACCAACAGTCTCCTGTTGACACTCGGAGAAAAAGAGGGCCCTATACAAGTTCTGATTCATCAACACTCCAAAAGCTGCAGGGAACAGACACATGCAATTTTGCAGCCAAAGCAGCTCAAATAACCCAATCACACCATTAGGACAGAGCCTAAGCAGTGGATATCCACTGCCCCCAGAAACTTTGGGTCTACATATAATTACCAAGAGAGGAACTCAGAAGTATTTTGCCAGTATTGTTTTTTCACTGTTATATGTAATGCCAACAGTAACTGCAATATGAAGTTCTATCAATCTTTCCCTATAGCCTCTAGAGTAAAGGGGAGAGCTTCCTTTACTTTTCAGATGTTACTGAAGACACTTACTTTACCCAGTTACCCACTGCCTTTTTCATGTTATATTCACCTTTCAAAAGATTTACAACTTAAGCCTTTTCACTGTAGATTATTTTAGTCTGTCATACCTGGTACAAAACAGGCAGTTTATTCAATGCCTGTCCAATTCTGCAGAAATCAACTTCATATGACTTGTCTAGAACAAAATACTCTAATATGCAAAATAGTAGACTTGACATCTACAAAACCTTCCTCTTAGAATCTGTTTACCTGCTTAACATATTCACAAAATCAGAACCTAGAAAAAAATCCAGATTACATGAGGGAAGTTTTCTGTAAGGAATGCCAGAACCTTAGAATATTAGTGCCACATAAGCCAAAGATTCATTAGAGGATAACCTGGAATCATTAGTTCTGCAGTCACATACACTGACTGTTAGCAAACTTCTGTAAAGTAGCAAAAAGCTACAACATCAGTCCCAGTCAATAGCCACCAATGCAGGCAGCAATAGCAGCACAGAATCCCTCATTTGTCACTTCTAACTGGAACCTGAGGCGGGTCTGTAGAAGCAGCCTTTAAGATGCTTTCATGCTCTGTGGAAATAATTTTCTGTAGAAATAAGGATGTAAATATTCTCCCCACATATCAAGCATTAACTGCTCTCAGTCTACCCACAGCTCTCAGTCACTCAAAGCAACCTGCAGCCTGGCTGACTAAACCCAAAGTAATTGCCTCCATGCTACTAATTCAACATGCTGGTACAGGACATCTCTAGCCAAGAGCAACAAGAGACAGGAGAGCCAGCTGGGTAACAGGCAAAAGCAGGAGCTGAGCCTCCCCTCTGACGCTGGCTGTGTGCGAACACTGTGCACGTGGCTTTCACTTTAGTGGGCTCTACCCAGGGCCAATTAAGCACCACATATTAAACTACCAAGAGTGTAGAGCTACCCTCAAAGCAGTCGCTGCAGGCAGAAGCTTTAGCTTATGAAGAGAGTCACAAAGAGCCCAAGAGATCCTGGATGGGATAACTTTAGTCAAATGTAGACAGCACTTGCTTACTATCTACGCTGAGCTTTCCTGCCCTTAAATAAATGGTTTCACAAGAGCGGAATTAAGGAACTCTGTTTTTCTGGGTCATGCTCCCTAACTGCTTCCTCAGGCTTGCAGCTTCTCTTGCAGTCAGTGACTCAGACATGTCCTACAAGGGGGCTTCTCTAGGACCTGGCAGAGGAGGAGCTCAAGCTGTTTGCTGCCTTTCCCTCCGTTCAGGGAGGTAACGTGAAAGCACCTAAGGGAGTCTCTCCCATAACACCAGTCACTTCAGGTTGAACTTCTTGTTTCTCATGAACATGGCAAAGTGAAGCTGCCAGGCAGTTTCAGAAGTTATCGCAAGAGCAAGAATTATAAACACAAAGCATCTCCTGGCAAACCTTATTTCATTAAGAATTTATTCAGACAGCACACCGGACTGCTAAACACGGATACACCCCACAGCCTTGAAATTTTGAGAGGACAGACTTGAGCTGCAGAAGCACCAGTAAGTACCCAGAGACTTCCCTCCAGTTCTAGGTGAACCACCACGAAAGCAAACCACCCCCACCCTCCCTGCCACAACACCCACCCCTCACATGGGAGAGATCACATCCTGAACACCAGAAGCCGACAGCGACCGGTGTTCGATAAGGTAACCTTCTAAAACTAAAAGGAGCACTTACGGTATGAGTTGCATATGCTCAGCATCCATAGCATCACACCCACTGACTCCTGAGGTGCACAGACCTGGTACTCTACATACAATTCTCACAGTGTCCAAAAGTACCTAAGTGACTGTAAGAACTTCCAAGTTCTAAACAATTAGTTGGAAAGAAATTTCTTGCATTGCTCAACAGCCTCCCCAGTCCACCAGAAACGTGTACACCTGCCCCGTGCTATCTGAACGTGGGCAGGTCAGGAAGGCCAGCAAGTTGCACCTGAAAATAACGAAGCTCCTGGGGGGTGCATGGATTTGTAAGAGTTTTGCAAATATAAGCACAGAGCTGCATGCCTGTTGCCACAGTTCCTCATGCTGTGGTGCACAGGTTCAGTCACAAAAAGTTTATGTTTCCCTAGTTTGCCCAGGCCCAGCTTCACTGATTAAAAAAAGATGTTTTTGTGTTTGCCAGTCCCAGAAGTGGCAAGTTCATTCAACATGAAATTTCTCCTCCTTAAAGAAATGACATGCTCACCCTTCATGCTAATGACACCGACACTACGCAGTTTTTGTGATACCATCCTACTTTGAGCCAGCTGACTGCACAGCTCTCTATCTTCATGCAGTGCCAAGCACAATACAGCTCTCCCAAGAGCATGGCAATAAAAGGAAACTGGGAAGCTTTGGAAACACAAGGGCACATAAATCTTTCTATTAATGACAGAAATAAAACTCCATTTATCCATATTTAAATTCTAGGTGTCACAAGCAATCTGGCTTTGTGCAGTTTTTCTATATTTCCCACCCAAAAAAAGTGGTCTGTACCTTGCCTTTGTAATTGAGTAAGGGTCAAGAAATAACCAAGTAATCCAATTACTCACTTGTAGTGAGGGAGGTCACATGTGGCCAGACAGCTCCCCTGAGAAGGCCAGATGCGGCACCGGGGGAATCGGCGGTTGGCATCTAAATGTACTCCTGCTCTGGCTACAGTAGCATAAACGCTATGGGGGGACAGGCTGAGCTGACCCCTAGCAAAGGGACAGTGCTGCCCCATGCAGGTACCTGCTCACGGCGGCTGGAACACAAGTTGGAGAAGCGGCTTCCAAGCTCACAAGACAGCTCTAATTCGGTGCACAAAAACCTTTGGCAAGCTTTCTGCCAAACACAGTTGCTCCATGGTAAAACACTGCAGCACTTTTACACTGAAGACTGGTAAACAGACTCTCAAGAATAAGGTTTGGGGAAATCTCTAGCTTTGAGTATGATGCACTAAGGTAAAACAACACACACACACACACACACACAGAGGGAGTTAGAGAGAGTATATTTTAATACACTGGGCTCAAAACTGCAGTGGTTCAGAAGAACCTCTGCAAACTAAAGTTTGTTTGAAATGTCAGGCAGATGGCCAGAATAGAGCAACAACATCAGCTCTCTAGTCTCGTCTTCTATCATAAACATATCACATCCTTAAGAACCTTTCTAACCACCCAAAAACTGCAAATCATGCAGCACCTGCATTGCTTCAGAATTCCTGATACAAAATGTTTCAAGTCCATTAATTTCAATTGTTCTTCTAAGATGATAACAATAAGGCAATTGCATTTTTAAAGATATAATCTTCAGCTAAATATTTTACAAACCCATGAATCACAACATCATCACTACCTTAACTGGCTGTCCACATACAATCTAACTATTGAATAAAATTGCATTTTTATTTAAATATCCTCTTGGAAAGTATTTACTTGTTGTTAATCGTCACTTACTGAATGCAATTACAATCTTTGGGGATAAAATACAGGAAAGTTCTACATACCATTACTCACATTTTTTTTCTATAGTTTGCCAAGGCAGAGTTACCAGCCTGAGCACAAGCTCATTCAGCCTGACCACAGATAGGTGAACTCCTGCCTCCACCGGTACTTACTTAAAGCCCAGCCCTCATCCCAGCCAGGTTACACAAGCCCTGAGAATACTCAGGCTCCCATCTCCACCCTTTGTATGCAGAGGAAAAAACAAACAAACAAACGACCCTTCAGTATTTTGCCTCACATTACCAGCTGGCATCTCTATACCACATTAATTCAATATAAACTTTGCTGGCAGCCCAATATACCAAAATAACTTGGCTGGTCTAAAACAAGCCCCTGGTCTAAAACAAGCCAAATATTTCAGTATTTTGAATGCTGTGCTCACACAGCATAAACATCTTATTTGTTTATCACTTACACTCTACAGAGCCCACAGATGACCTTCTCTCTTGAGAAGGGATCGATTCTAATCAGGTGACACCTACTCATCACAAACTTGTTTCTTAAAGTGCATAAAAGGGACCTCATATTTGAGAGCTACCCAACCGAAGGGTGACAAGCTGCCAAGAAACACAATACGTTTAGGTGTTTGATCTTCCTTAATAGCGTCTTTGAGGAGATTTCCTATCTCTCCGGGCCCGCCTCGCCCGCAGCGCCGCTCGGTTGGAGCTCGGGCGGGCGCCCGGCCCGACCAACGCGGCACGGCTGGAAGCGCCGCGGGCCCGGAGTGCTCCCAGCCCAGTCCCCGCCGGGTGCCGCAGCCCGGGGCTGGCTCGGGTCGCCCGCGGCCCCGGGAAGCAGCGCCGCCTCCCCGGCCCATCCCGCCACGGCCGCACCCGCCGGGCTCCCGTCTCCCGGCAAGGGCAGGACGGGGCGGGCGCGGCGACTCGGGGCTGCGGCCGGCAGCCGCCCTGCCGCGCGGCGCTGCGGCCGAGCGGGACCGCGAGAAACGGGCAGAGGAAGCGCCCGGCGCAACGGCCGCGCCGGCCCAACGGCTGCCCAGATTCAACGGCCACCCGGGTTCAACGGCCGCTCACCCGCAGCACGTGGTAGCCCTCGGTGCCGCCGCCGGGGATGGGCAGGCTCTGCGAGGCGCCCATGGCCGCGCCGCGGACGTGGCACTGCCGCCCGCCGCCTCGGCACGGGCGGGGGCCGCGCGCCGCGCATGCCGGGAGCGCGCCGCAGCGCCCCCTGTCGCCGGAAGTCGCGTCACCACCGTGCGGCGGGCAGGAGGGGCAGCCGTACGGTGGCCGCCGTAGGACACGGGCCGCCCTCCGGGCTCCGGAGAAAGCGAGGCCTTACGGCGGCCGCGAGGGGTCAGGCCGCGCGCGGCGGGACGTCCTCGTGCAGCGGCGTGGGCAGGGCCGGGGCAGGGCCGAGGTGCCGCGCGGGGCCCCGGGCAGCCCGCGCGCTGCGGCGGCTCCCGGCCCCTGGGCCCATCCCTGCAGGGAGGGGAGACCTCTCACCGGGGCGCCGAGGTCACCAGCCGACTTTAGCAATGCGGCAACAGCATTTGTTAGCGCAGTGCAACACGCTGCTTAAACGTGTCCAGTTTAGCCCAGAAAGGGACTTGAGATTGACATGATTAGAAGCCTTTACCCCATTTTATTTATTTATTTGCACTAACTTCCCACCGTGTCCCCGTGGTGTTCCCTGGCCAATGTGGGAAGCCTTGTGGCTCTCTTCAGGAGTCACCCAGTGGTGCCCGGGGCCGTGGGTCTCCCTGTGCGTGGGGAGCTGTGCTGTACCCCCTGCTCCCGGCGGGACACGTGGACGGTGTTACTGCACTGCCCGACTGCTGCACACACGGGTGCGTGAAAGAAGAGCCACCCAGAGAAGGCTAAACTGTACCAGATTAATCGAATCTTACATCTCCATGCATACGCTGCTTCGATTTTGGAGAAAGTTCAAGACCATATTAATTTTGTTTGTTTTTAAAGCTTCATCATGGACAGCAGCATATCATGGAGGAATGGGGACAGCCGCTGTGCTGCACTGCCCTTGGTCTAAAGCCCCTACAGGACCCATGTCTGGAGACAGACTGCTCCCCGCTGTCGTTCCTCGCAGCCTGTCGGAGAGGTTCCTGCAGGACATCTCTCCCTGCGCTGCTGGGAGGGTGCTGCCAATTTTGTACATTGCTTGTAGGTTTTCTGTGGCCAAGGCACACTTACACCTCAGCAGAGGTTACTGTAACTTCAGCACTATGTTACAGTGCAACACACTGTAAAGCACCTCTTAGAAGTCCTTTGCCATTTGATTAAAGCTGCTAAAGAAAAGCTCTGAACTTTCCGTCTTTCTCTGTGAAAATAGATAGATATCTATTATTCCAAGTTTAATATTTCTGTCCTTGAAAAGTTGCTATTCTGGTGAAAATATGAGTTTTCATACTTGCTATTGCCTGCCTGCAGGTGGTGAACCTAGAAAGACTCAGCCATATATTGTCCTTGTTAATCATTCAGGACAATCCTTCCAGAGAAATGTTAACCAGGCACCTCTCTGGAGTCATTGGCTGCATGCATGCAGATCTGAGACGCTTTTTCTCAGTAAAATTAGCTTTACCACAGCATATTAGCTTCCAGACAAAGTGCAGTCTTCACATTAACTCCTTTTGGGTTGTTCCACTTAGGTGATGAAGGATGTTCACTGTACATGTCCATTGATTTCCATTAAGGGCTGAACTAAAACTCCAGATTTATGTGAGGGATTGTTTTTGAACTTGGTCCAAAGTTGTACAGACGATAGCTAGTCTATAAGGAAAGAGCAACATTTAAAATCCTCTTAAGTAAAAAGTGCACAAAACTTACATAAGAATTTTGTTCCATACAATAAAATTGCCTGAAAGTGTCAGTTAGGAACTAATAACAACAAGCTGTGTTTGTAGAAATTAACAAACAAATATAAACTACCTGTTCCTTTCTGTGTGTATCTCAGAAGCTGCATTTCAAAAGTAATTAAAGTTAATGAGCTGTGCTTTGTGGTAGAATCACGAAAACTTAATTGGGATAATTAGTTGTGAAATGGCAAGTGCATCCTCTTGGATAACAACATGTTGTCATTTGACAAGAGTAATAATGAATTTCCTAAATAAATCAGGGCCCTTCTAAGATGTTATTAAAATAATGAAATAGAAGCCACACATATGTGCAAGTGATAAATTATTAGTTTGAAGCCTGCATACAACTGTGAGCAAGATGGATGTGGAAGTGGCCTTCTTGAAACTGTCAGTGAAGGTCTTGGCTAGGAGCCAGTTCACAACAGTTGAAGCAGCCACATCTGACCTTTGAACACAAAATGCTGCAGACACTTCTAGTGCAGGCCTGAGCAAAGAGCAGAAAATACAGAGCTGAAAATGGTTGAAGAAAAATAGCAAGAAGTCCCTTCTTCATCCTATCTACTGTATTATTGGTGCTAAGCAGATAGAAATAAGGATGGACGGAGAGAGCAAATGATGGGTAGCAAGAATGGAGCTATCGAAACATGGTGTACAAACCGACCTGTTTGACCCAAAGCATTTAGAAGCTAAGACAGGCAGAAAATGACGATTTATTATAGAAATGACCCTAGAATCTAACACAGGGAAACATGACAGAATAAAACCTTTTTACGAATTATTAAGAATCAGTGAATAGAACAATTTTGTTTAATGGTTAATGGTGTCTTTAAAATTAAATTAAATGAATACTGCTATAGATATGTGATGGCCCCAATGGTTAAGGGTGTAAAAGGAATTGTCCCAGCGAATGAGTACTAAGGCAATATTTTTAGGCAGAATGGAGCAGCAGTGTCCAGTGATTGGGAAGAGGATGGGTCATGAGGTAGGTCTTGGTCTTAACATCTCTTTTTTTAATCAATGTATCATCTCGTTCATTCCTGCTGTGTGGATTGACTTGCGTGAGGAACTGCAGGTTGGAAGCTCTCCTCTTTGTGTCTTGTCTGATGCGTGTCTTAAGAACAGCTCATTGGTAAGTGGTGTCCAAGGGAGTTTAATCTCTCTTGCAAGCACACAAGGAGCAAACTGTGGCTACTTGGAAGGCATCCACTAGTCTGTGAACCCTAAATACTTCAAGTTTCACCCTAGCAGAGGACAGAAAGCACAGAACCTCCTGCTCTACCCCGTAAGTGTCTCTACCTTATGCAAATGCTGGGTAGAAGCCTGCAGACACATAGAAATCTTACACCCATCCACTGGTAGGGCTCACATTCACTGTCTCCAATCCTAGTGTAGGAACACAAGGTGTTTCAGGGCTGAGGTTGTCTATCTAATAAGTCAGGGATGATCAGCATGTGTGAGAGGTGAGAGGCTCAAGAACCTGTTCTTTATCTGCTGCTGGTGACAGCTGCAAAAAGGCCGGGCTGTTCTGGGCCTCAGATCATGTGTGAAATGTAAAGAGAAGTAACAGGGAATTGTTTTGAATTGAAGCCAAGCATTAGTGAGCCTCAAACCAAATAACCCCCTGAAACTAGGCAGGCTGTGATGAGCTACTATGGTCGGATGCTCTGAAAGTTAATTAAATACAGGAATAATGTGGGGCTTTTAAAAGCTGTTTTTATGGCCATTAGTTGCTATGCAGCTAAAAAGGGGATAAAATGAAAGCAAGGAAGGTACTAGGTGGACTGCTTGCTCTCAGGCATGCGTAGTCTTTCCAGTGAGACTGCTGCAGGGCCAGCTCTGCCCTTGTGCTCAGCAGAACACCGGGGACCACTCAAATTATTAACATATTTCAACTGCTACAAAATGCCATCAGCTTCCATTGCATTATCACTGTTTTTCACCACTGTACAAGAGAGGAGAAGCAGGTCTTGTTTATTAATTAAAAATTTCCAGCAGAGAAACAGCTGGAGCCAATAGGTCTCCACCAGCACCTCTCAGCTGGGGACACTGGGGCAGGCGGCAGCTCGTGACGGCAGCACGAGGAAGGGCCGCGGCGCGCGCAGGACACACGTGGCCGAGCCCAGCTCCGTCAGGGAGTCGCGGGTGGGCTCGCTGTCAGAACTGGGAGGACGCGTTCGAGATGCACTCGGGGTTGTCACACTCCGGTATCACTAGGGACAGTTCCTCCAGAGGGACCTCCAGAGGGCTGCAGGTGGCACAGCTCTCTTCCCCAAGTGGGCTGAGAGCAGAATCAGGATTCTTATCTCAAAAAACAGAACCTCAGCAAAAATAATTTGTGGAGGTGCCATAAATTGAATACATATGCATTTAACTAAAGGTTTTGTAAATTTTCAGCTTTACCAACTCATAGCATAAGTGATCAACTTGGCTGTAACATGGGTGATCTCTGCCTGGCTGACGGCCAATAGCTCTCATAGAGTTAGATACTCACTAGCCATCTTCAAACAAGGGGGAGAGGCTTGACGGATTATTTAGTGATAGGTTCTTGACAGAATACCCTTTTATATCCCGAGACTCTTTAACTCGTTCTTGTGACCACAGTGCTTTTACCTGACCTAAAAGACCATAGATGAAACTCCAAAATAGACATCATCTACTCCTGTAAAGCTTTAAAAACGTGGGCCTGAATTTCTGAATGAGCTTAGTGAAATGAATGGCCTCCCCTCTCTGCATCCAGAGTTATTCTCAACCTGCAAAACGATTGTCCCATTTCCTCCCAGTTTCTGGCCTAAAGGACAGGGTTAATCATTTTACAGAATGTACCATGAGGAGCAATCGTAAGAGAGGAATAAATAAATTTACATACTCACAATAAAAGATGCCTTGATGGATGGTTAAGAAAGGACTGAGAGTTAATGACAAATGTCAGAATGTTTCAAAGATTTCCTTGATTTTTAACTAGGAAATAGCACAATGTACTCAAAAGCACAGACAATAGGTTTGCTTCACTGTTAAAAATAAATCTCCTTAAACTGCGCTGGGCTGAAAACAGAGTTCATAATAGAAACACCGATAGAATCTTAATTATAAAAGTGCTTGCACGGAGTAAGGTCTGGCCGAGCCACTTAGGAATTAGAATGCAAATACTTAAGAGGCTTAATAGGCCTGCTATGAGTTGGCTGTAGATAGCAGCTGGCTTTGAAAGTACTGTAGCTAGAGATGTTCCAGGAAAAGGGTTTATAATGCAGGATAAATTAAGCAATTTTCAACCACTTCATTACAAAACACTCACACGTGTTGTCAGTCATTTTTAACCCATGTGGTAAGCCAAAAACTTGAGTTCTTTAGAAACCGTTTAGAATAAGAAACTAGGGTGATAGTCAGAGGGTTGCTACTGCAGTCCTTTTTATTTAATAAGGCCATGTTAAATCTTGTTTTCCTGAGCATAATAAATCAAACAAGAAAATTGTTTTGGAGCAGAGAATCCCTTCTGTAGTGTGTCCTGTGTGTCCAATGTTTTGTATAGTGATATGTATTACTTTGTTATGATTCTATAAAAGGCTTTAAATACCTTTTTCTTAGATGAAGAAGCCATCTACAGTTTGCTTACAACAGTCCTTTATCTAGAAGTGAGTCTGAGGCAAAAACTCCGGGTTTCAGTTTGTTAACAAAACAAATCAACAAAAAAAAATCTTCCTCTGAATTTCCTGACTCAGCATTTACAATCCAAGATAAAACAGCAATGGGGCAGAAAAGCAAATCTAGACCTTGACTGAATTATTAAATTGCTGGGAGAGAAATGTAGAACAAATGTAGGTATGTAGAACTCTTGGCTCTACAGGCTTGATAAGACAGAACTAAAAAAAACCCTATTATTCTTATCAGGGACAGCCCTGTGATGATATTCCTGATATTTCCTTTGCTAGAGTGCCTCAATGCCCTACCAAAGCACAGAGGCAGCCCCACAGTTTTTAAAAGGGGACCCTGCATGTGCATCACGGCAGAGTTACGGGAGAGCTGTCCATGCTGCAAACCCTGGCGTTGCCCTCTGCTTCCTTGAGCACAGGACAGTGGCTCCCCAAAACCAGCCTTGTCCACAACAGCCGCTATATAACTGCTCAGGTATGCTGCCGATTTCCTGCCTTTGGGCTTCTGCTGCCATGTCTTGCCTGGAACAGATGTACAGGGTGAGAGAAGAGGAAATACAAAGGTCAGAGAAGTTCCTTCTTTATGGAGAGAAGGAATAAAAGAAACATTATCATTGGGAGCTGGAGATAGGCAGGATAAATACAACACTTAGGGCTCTGGCACAGGGATGAATTGAAGCTGTAGGCTGCACGTGTTACTCACAAAACTGCCTTTCCTCACCCGTGGAGCTGCAGCTCTCCGACAGCCCGGCGAAGGGGGCTCATTAGTCACAGAAGGGCACATGCCTTCGTCTTTTGGACAGCTACAAACTAAACACCATTAGCCTCCTTCCAGCCATGCTTGAAACAATGCATTGCTAGCTCAAAGAAGGCAATCTGCTTTAGCCTTAGGAAAGGATCTTTTTAGTTTTGTTATATTTTGAGTTATTTTCATCCCTGACGTGTGCTATGAAAGCTTCCACACTGTGTATTTCTTAAGCTATTTCTAATCTCCCTTCAGGAAAAAAAAAAACTCTTAACTCGTCTCTTTTATCTTTTTTTATTTTCCCTGAGAAGTCTTTCATGATTTATTCTCTTCTGCCCCACTGGCTGATAACTTCTTTCCCTTCAGGCCTCAAGAAGAAGGATTATTTTATCTTCCACAACAAGGAAGTATATATATATATATATGTATATATATTAAGAGAAAGGAGGATCGTCTTAGTTTTCACTGTTATTTGTCACATCACTGGGACAGGATGATGGCCCTGCTGGGACCTTGTGAACACACTTTATTTATTTTGTGATTAGATTCAGAGATTTGAATGCAATCAAACATAGTGGTAACATAACATAATATATGCAGGGGAGAGGCAATCCCCTATTCCAAAACTCCTCAGATAGCCACCTATCAGGAATGCCATTTGAAAGAATTACTCTACAGATAGAGTTCACTATGGTCAGAGGGCTTTTCTCTTACAGAGCACTTACCGGGAGAAATAAATTTGTTAAATAGAGAGAGAAAGCTTGGGGTTTAACCTAATCTTGTGAACCTGGCCTTAAAACAGGTGCTGTCATTTTCCTCAGAAAGTTGGCTCTCAGGTACTCATTAGAGCGGCTAGAGGCTGGAGCTGGGGTTAACCCTTCCCTGAGTATCCAAGTGCTCTTGACACCACTGACAACAAGGAAATGTTGCAGTGTTTCCTGAGTGATTTAGCAAAACAGGGAGTTTCAGTAAAGGTAAGCATGCCAGAAGTTACTTCCACAGCTATCTGGATGCAAAGATGCTCAACTGAATTAATACAGAATTCGCTACAAGATGCAGCGTCCCTGAATGGCCATTTATTTAAACTGCTTTTCCATCTCACTGCAGGTGGATGAAACACTCTCCGCCTCCTGCTATGTACTAAGGACAGCAGCAAAGAATGTCACCCATGTGTGGCGCTTAAGAATCAAAATGAGCAGTTTGTCATCTGAAGTGCCTGCGGGGAAAGCTCAGTGATACAGGGCAATAGCGCTTTTCCGTGCTGCTGACAAGACCCATTCAGTGGGCCTCACTAACACAACCTGCTGCAATGCTAGCGTTTACTTTCCACAGTGAGCACGAACCTGGGCAGAAATGAGCTGGCAAGCCCAGTTGGGTCCCACCGGGCTGTGCTGCATATGTTTTATTTATTCTGAGATTAGATCTGTAGGTTTCGATGCAATCAACAGGTCTGAGGACTCACTGTGCTGGCTGGGAAGAGGCAGGCGGTTGCTGAAGCTTCTCTTTCCTGCCCGCTGACACTGGCTCCCCTCTTGCCAGCTTCTCCAGCGCGGGATTGACTCTGCCAGGACAGGAGTCGCTCCCCAAGTGCCCGGGCTGGCTGCTGGGGGAGAGCACACTGCCAAGAGCGGGGTGTTATCCGTAACAGTAAGGAGTGAATCTTAGTCATTGCAAGGCTTCTTCCTTCCTACTTGTAGGAGTAGCATTTTGTCGTGTGTCAAAGAGAACTGATGGGCAACACATTTACCAGGACTTTCAAAAATGTTTCTGGAGGATCTTAGTAGTATTTTCAAGAAGACGGATCCTACCTACCAAAAGTATTTCTCCAAGGATCCTACATGGCTTTTAAAACTTGTCACAAACAAGGATGTTGTCCTAACCCCAAGCACTGCTGGGTCAGGGATGCGGGCTGACGATCTTCTGGGATTTTTCCTATTTAAGCCAGCATGAAGGCAAAAGGCTGTCACCATCAACACACTAGTGCAGAAGCAATTCTTGTGGCCAGGAAGCCAGCAGCTGAAAGGCAGTTTACCCGCTGGTTTAAAGGGAAGCCACAGAAACGGCTGGCAGAGGAACAAGGAGAGGTGTAAGAGGGAGGTGAGATGCAGCCTGAGGGTTGTCTTGTCCCCACAGAGCTGGCACAGGCGTGGGCTGCCCTTGGGGCTGGGAGCTCAGCTTAAAACAAAAGTTAGTTTCCTGTTCCCTCAAAAGTTACCAATTAGCAAACTTTTTAGAAAACCAACAAAGTTACTGAAAACAATAATTAAAAAGTCTCTACAAATGACGCCATTTTAAAAGCCTTCATCAATAGCAGTCATTCATCAGGTTGTCCAAGCACCTCAGTCATTGAAGACCCCATCTCCCAACCTCTTTTATAGCTTCTCTGTCCTGATATAGTTTTTCTAATGATTAACACCAATAAGAACATTAATACAACTAGAGGAAATATTCTTATTTCTCCATTATAAATATACAGTATAATTCTTTACCAATGAGGAAATATTAGCAGCATGTTTAGTATTATATTTATTTAGGCCAAATAAATACTAATCATTAATAATGGGATCAAAAATTTGTGATCCCATTTTATTGACTCTTCTAAAGTTTTGCCAGGGAATCAATATTTGTCTCATTTTGACTCACCCTATAAAACATGTTTCTTACAGAAGCAGAGGAGCACACCTCATTCTGGTGCATCATATTTGGCCCTAGTTTTCCTGTGCGCAATTCCACTAAATTTCAGTGCACCCACACCAGAGTGAGCTCACTCTTTTGTCTTTTACCTAGGTTCCCAATTACCTCTTTATTTACGCTCTTAGGTCACAGTCTGTTAGAGAGGCCATCGTCAGATTACAACCTAACTGAATGAATTAGTAATGTTGTAATTGTGTATTGTTTTGTTGTTGTTTT
Source organism: Tinamus guttatus (assembly GCF_059628265.1). NCBI lineage: Eukaryota > Metazoa > Chordata > Aves > Tinamiformes > Tinamidae > Tinamus > Tinamus guttatus. The sequence continues at coordinate 639,591 of NW_028288594.1, forward strand.
GTTTAAGGGCAATCCCACTAAATCCCAGGAATTAGTCAGGTGCAAAGTAATAGCAACCATTACTGATGCATCAATTCAGCAGTTGCATCCTTTAAAATGTTACTGAGCCCAGAAACCTACAAATATTACAGACCTTATAATACTATCCCCAATTACAATGTGGCTTACAGTGCATGGATAACTATGAATAACATAATAAGTATTTTCAATTTATAAGATCATTAAAAAGTTATTTGCACTGCACAGCGTACAGCAAAAGAGAACAAACCCAGTGTTTTATAACATTTTATATATTGTTTTACCATTTTATATATTGTTCAACATTTTATAACATTTATAAATTGTCCACACTATTAGAAAACAATCCTTATGTAAGATAGCTAAAAATAAAGGAATAAAATGGGTAAAACCAAGGTTAACCTCTCTCAACAATTCCTGTCCACATCTTTCAATGAGTAATGTTATGGGTAGGGAAATATTTAAATATACTTCCACATCTAATGTATTCCTACAAAAGACCATACTACAAGATGGTTCAGATTATATATACATATAAAATATATAGAGAGATATTAGATATATATAGATTTCTTGCTTTCTTTTGATTCTTTACTACTTTGCAAATTACTTACAGAAGTGTGCTTTCTGCAGGCTGGGCAATTCTGCTGGTGTTGAATTGTTGCCATATTACTCTTCCTTGGCACCACCAACCTCTTTTTCCTTTCATTTGTATCTGAAGCACCCAGCAATGTAAAGGGTATCTGAATTATTATTATTATTATTATTTTGATAGATTTCCCTCCCAGTCTAATCTCCCACTGAAACACAGAGGTAAAAGCCTGGTCTTGTAGCCTCACAGAGAAACATTTCTCCCTCACTCACTCATGTGCACACTTGAGTGGGTCTGTTCTTTTCAGTGAAAATGTCAGGAATATACAGTGCTGGGAAGACACAAAGCATAATTTACCTTTTTAAAAAAAATGGATGTCCTCTAAGTGAGGAATAATTTGATGTTGCTGCCCTAGAGATGTAGATATGTACAGGAACTATGCCCACACAGAGGTTATGTAGCTAGGTAGATGAGTTAGTAGTTCATTCTATAAAGCCCAGACTGAATCTGTGTTCCCACACAGGGATCACTTGCTCATAAAGCTATTTTAATTGATTGCTCTTTGCTAAGAGGAGAAAGAAAGAGGCATTCCTGCTATAAGTTCCAGTCATGTACATTTTTCTGAATGTCCAACCAAGTCACTATAGCATACTCACTGATTTCAGGTCCTTCTTTGGGTCACTTTTCCAGCTTACTAAAAACAGCTCTGGACTGAGCAGCAGAGTAAATGAGTGAGTCTCCAAATCTCCCAAAGACTGTCTATTCCAGGGCTGGAGCACTTTCAGCACACCAGTAACTGCATGGGTATAGCAGTGTTGTGTACAGACAGTCATCATGAGGTCTGAAGGCCTTCAGCAAGAGTTAACCATAATTATTGACATTGCTGTCAAAGACTTTCTGCGAGAAAGAAGACAACCTAAAATTAGACTTTTGGGGAAGGCAAATTGTAGCAATTGCTAGTCTGGTAGCTCTTTTTAGAGCAATGCTGATGTATTCCAAAGGAAGGCATTTTGCTGGGGTTGGTGCGTGCGCTCTCAGCGCGGCTCTCAACACGGCTGCAGTCCTAGTGCGGGGCAAACGGAGGCAGCGCTCTGGTGGCAACTACAGTTCACATGACTAGGGAGCCACGGCAAGCACAAATGCAACCTGGCATCTGATCAGTTCTTGCAAAAAGGCAGGCATTATAACCTTTGGAAGACAAGAGAATAGGCATCGCATTATAACTGTAAGATGACAAGACCAGTAGAAATGTAAACATAGAAAAACTATATTTCACTAGGACTGCCAAAAAAAAGTAATCAACTCACTGCGATTTTTATTTTCAGTGTCTACAGCAAGGAAAATAAACATGGTTCTTTTCAAGTTCATAAAATCTCTCTTGAAAAATATGTAGACTAATTGAAGATCCATAATGATGCAAAAGAATATAAAGAAATGTACTAACCCTGAAACATAACATAACAAAGTACAAGTAACATGCTTGGAGAAAAAAAAATGCAACCTACATAAATGAATGCACCAAATTATTGGAGCAGCTTACCTACAAGCAAATTAAAATAATATATTTTTAAGTCGTAGATAAAACCAAGACAAATATGTCTAAGATTGCAAGGCATTGTGCTAACTACTACAATTAATCACCACTTTAAAGGCTGTGAATTTTCCAAAGTGAAATCCAACAGTTAGTAGTAGTCAGTCAGTTTTCTGGAGATGTTAATTCCTCAATACAATGAAACCAAGAGCCAAGTGGATCTAGGGCTGTGCAGCAGTAAAGCCCATTTCTGCTAGACCTGGAGGGCACAGCAGCAGCTGCAGAAGCTGTAGGTTGGGATCTGGACTGGGCAGCTCTGTCCTCCTACGGCCCTGGGTCAGGACATGGGAAGGAGCTTGCAGAAATGTCCAGTCATTCTGAGGCTGGCGGAGGGCACAGGCAGAGCCTGACATGGGGTCCCAGAGGAACCCCCTCCCTCCGGCTGCCACTGCTGCCCGGGCTCACAGGAATCGGGCACTTGAACCATCTCTTTGCAGGGGAGCTAGAATAGCTCAGAGAAAGGCATGCGCTCTTAATGAAGAATTTCACTTGTTAGAAATGCAATCACTCGTATACACACACAACACACCCACGAACTTCAGCAGGTAAGAAAGGGAAATGAAAGAACTCACAAATTGTATGAGACAAAATGACAGTTTTAAGATCAACTTTTATTGAAAAATTAAAACTGCATTGCATATCTTCTTTATAATTTTGACATTTCTTTAACCACAAAACAGACATTCTGTTAAAAAAATCTCATCATAGTTTTCACCATTCAAATAACAGATTATGAACTGAACAAATGATGACTTTAAAATTCCAGGTTATTCTCAAGGCCCCTGGTTCTGTCCGTCTACCATGAACACTAGAATCCAACTGTGTTCTCCAGAAAAAGGACCTTTAGTAGTTTGGTCAGAATTTTTGTCATTCAAAAATCAGCAGCTGCTGTTGATTTTTATTCAATGATCAGTCTTTTCCACATAAATCATATCTGCTAATAAGCACAGCAGCTACACAGTTAGCTAACACCTTGCTTATTGTTTACTTGATCTGAATTCACCCACCCAAAATGCCAGTGACTGTCAGTGTGATTTTTAAAGACAAAAGTCACTATCCTAGAGTATATTTTAAACCTCAGAAAAACAGTTACTCACCTGTAATTTCAATGCTTTGAATTAGTCATCACTTCCACATATCCTTTTTGATCTTTCACACTCAGTAGTGTATGAATTAAAGCACAGAAAAATTCTGGGTAAGTTTTTGTTTGAGAAGCTGTAATATATTACTCAGATTAAAATTACCTATTGAGAACAAAATACAGATGAGTTTTCTCACCTATGAACTTGACTCCTCTTTTGAAATTATCTATCCAAGCTGCAAGTGAGTCCTGACATGAGTCCTGTGCCTGTGGAAGGAAGCAGGTAGACATAATGGGGAAATTCATTGGATGATATGAGAAAATAACTAATTGTGAGTATCATCTTCCTCAGGATGCAACACTGCAGAAAAGTAAGATAAAATGCAGAGTGTAGGAAGATAAATTTAAAGCCCTTGTCTTAAGAGACTGCAATCCTGCCCTTCTGACAGAGGCGGAAGGGTCTCTGTTGCTCCTGTCCACCTTCAAGTCACCATTGGTAACAGCCGCAACCCCTAATATTCTGATCTTCCAAAAATAAGATGCTCCACTAAATGAAGAAGCAAAGATTTTAGTGAGAAACATACTTTACATGTGCAGAAGAGAACTAGGTTCTGTCCAAGGGCCGCCTGAGGCTTGCTGTGTGGCCTTAGATTAATCATACTATGCCTTTTCCTGGAGTGAGCTATATGAGACTCATTCTCTTCACCTGGTTTATATGCTTCTAGGGGTATAAAGTTTCACCTACTAGAAATTATTATTGTAATATTGAGATAATCTGGATACAAAAATCATGCAGTTACAATATTAAGATTAAAGGACTAAGGGTAAGTTGGGAGCTTAGAACTTCAGTAATAATGTTACTGAAATACTTTGGCTAAGGAGTTAAAGAGGTGAAGGAAGTCAGGAATTTTCACCTAAGAACTGGTTGACGAAATCACAAGGATTAGTGTGTTGCTTGTGTGAAAGAAGCAAAATCCCCCACTGAAGCTGGGCTAGTAGTAAGACATCTTTGCCTTTGTTATCCTAGTTTATATTGTTTCACATAAACAGCAAAGACAGAGGTCTTTTATAGCTGGTCTTTGAATAAAGTAAAATTGTGACAGAAACCAGCCTTCAAAGCAGAAGTCTATGGTTCAAAATGTGCCATATACATTCAAAACAGACTCCCTTCATACTCCTGAAAACAGCTTCTAATGAGAAGCCTCCTGGTTTTGATGAGTAGCCTGTATCTATAAGGAATGACATTTAACATTATGGAAGTGGCTACTGTAGCCAGCGTTCATGCTGACTGCTTCTAAATTGCAGGTCTTCTGTCCCATTGCATGGATTTTAAATGAAAAATGTTAAATATTGAAGACATGGTAAGATATCAGGTTTATAATTAAGGAGGAATAAGAGTTAAGACTAAGAAAGTAAGACATGAACAGCTGTGTCAAGAGAAAAATAATCTAACAAAAGGAATCATGTACTGCTGAGATCACTGAGAAATTTATGGCATAAAAGTAATAATTTAGATAATCTGCTGAAAGTCATGACTAGAAAGCTGAAAGAGAGTGAAAATTTAGAATAATTTTTAGACTTAAATGATTTCAGGAAAAAAGTTTTACAGAGGCTTAGAGAAGAGGACTGAAGAGGAGCCCTAGGAAAAGCTGGGAAGGCCACATCATATGACCTGGCATTTACCATGACAATTTCTTCCTAGTCCATCTGCCAGTGAACCAGAGCTGTGAGATGGCATCCTCAGACGCAGCCAGCGGCACCGGGAGGATGGAAATCCCTCCTGGCCGTTACCGCCGTTCCCAAGGAGCAACAGAGGCTGCACTGCTCTCCCGGCACGTACGGCAAAGCCTCAAAGGTGGGGAGCGCTGCCACTGCAATCCTGAATCAAAGTGCAAGTCTTTTCTTTCACTGAATGTTTCTAAAATTAATTTTAGTGTTGATGTGGGGGGAAAAAAACAACAACTGATTACTGACTTCCATGGGTGATAGCTATGGAATCAGGTATGAGAAGATTTAGAATTAGTGTGTCCCATTTCTTGCCATGATAGTGATTCTATAGGCAAACGGTTATTGAATCTCCATTCTGTTCCACTGCTCTGCCTCCGGCATGGAGTTTTCCACTTGCTAGTATTGACTACCTAATCATTAAAATGGAACAAGCTGCATATGACTCTGGTGTCCATATTTTGAAAAGTGTGGCCTGTTTTGCCAAGCCAGCTGTACTTAAAGAATCTGAGATGACTTCTGGGTTTGTTTATTCTATAAGCTCCAAAATGTATAGTCAACTCCATTTCACTGAAACGACTCCTACAGAAATGCTATAGACCTTCAGGAATCTTTCTATAGAATTTAGTTAAGCCAAAATAAGAGAGATTAGTCCTGAAATATAACACAATCACAGGGGCCTTGGTTAGCAACCAGTATTCACTAGGAAAGCATTCAGAACACTGAACAGACAGTCTGACATTACAATTAATAAAACTGAAAATCCTATTAAATTAAAGGGATTTCATTATTAGACATTCTATATACAGTTTTAGAATTCCTTATAATCAGTAAAATTATCTGTAAGTCATTATTCTGAGGGCATTATATTTAAATGAAAGTGTCAACTAATATTTTTGTACGTTTTCTTTGGCTCACAAATACACTAAAATACCATAAACATTATTTAGAACTTCAGTAATATATAAATAGGATACATTACAAATGGAAGAAAATACAAGACAACTCTTTAGCATGGTAAATCTCTGCATATAAATAAGCAAATATTTCATATACCTGCAATTGAACAGTTATCTTGCTGTAAAACTATTACATTTAAATCCTTTTACACAAAGTCATTTAACAATAATATACACAACCTACACAAATTAACCTCTAAACCTCTAAAAATACAGCAATATATACCTGTTACAATGACTCTGCTACAATTATCCCCGATGTGATGCTAAAGAGGAAGTACAACTATTTTACTCAAAGGTGCTGTTAGAGACTGCTGTTTTGTATGTGAGAGAAGCACCAACAATAAGATTTAATACTGTGAAACATTTCTTTTTAGCTCCTAGAATCTACATTTTAGAAATATTTCTATATATCTATTTTTACCTGCCAGAAAAATCTGTAGCACATTATCCACATAGTTAGTTGTTGAAGGAAACGTTATTTCTCTTAAGGTGGAAAACATGCTGTGGCTTGGATCTAAGTTTATAACCACTTATACATATATATATATATTTCATATATATATATATTTATTTATAGATATTTATTTATAGTGTACATATATACCATGTAGAGTTCTTAAATTTCTATTTTAGTACTTATTCACTTCCTGCTGACTATAATAAGCAAAACCAATGTAAGAGTCAATAGTACTTCAACTTCAAGATAACACGTGTTCCCTCAGTAAAATTATCTACCAATACATATATGTTTCAGTATCCTATAGATTTTTTGTTTAAAGATGTTTCAGGAGATTGGAGCTTACAGAAAGAGAATTTCCTTAAAACATGTTCTGCAGAACTGGATTAAAAATAGCCAGTACTGGAAAACAGTGAATTAGAGAAATAAATAATTTGACCACTGTACTACAGCTCCTGCCCCAGTCTCTCTATTTCCTCAATGAGGAAGTCAATGTCAGATTTAGTTGCTGCTGGGTTTGAGATGACCATTCGGAAGAAGTTGACTTTATCCCCCTGAGGCTGATATCCAACCATGGTAGTACCTGACTCCATCATCAGGGCTTTGATTTTCGGGGCCACCTTTATTAACAAAACAATTAAAAGAAAAAGAAAAAAAGAAACAAACAAGCAATGAAAAAAATATAACAGGGACAGACAGAGAGAGAGAGAAAGTAATAAGTAACTCAGAAGCTTTTTCCTCTCTTTTTATGTCACAGCATTTCTGAATTTGGAACATAAAAAGAAACAGACAAATTGTAAAGGCACAATATTATATTAAAAATCTATAAAAGAAAAAGCTTGAAAAACTAAATATGTTTCCAGGTATGGATATTTAAAGGAAAATGAGCAACAATGAAATCCTCCTTTTAAGAATTTTTTTTTCAAGAGACTAATAGCAACCTAGAGTATTCTATATGAAATAATTTTGGATATCAAATCTATATGTCATTTCTATGTGCTAAGTAATTATTCTTATGGTTTGAACATTGAAAATGAAGTTATTTATAATCACATTTTCAATATTCAATGCTGCACATTTAGATGACATTAAAAGCACTCTGTTCTGCTACAGCATTAAAAAAAAAAAAAGATTTTATCATAAAAAAGATGTTCTCCCTTTTTTTGAAAATATTCTCCAAAATTTTCAAGGACCATTGATGCTTTCCACGAGAATATTAGGTATTCTGAAAGCCAATTTGCTGGGAAAAAAAAAAAAGATGGAAAAATTTAAACCAGATCTATTTCATAAATAATATTTTCTGTTAGCATAAGCTGTGGAAACTCAGTAGTTTTGCAGTCAAAACCTTTACCTCAGTTTCATTTCTTGCTTTGATTTATAAGGAATAATGTTCCAATAGACTTAACATGTGATGTCATCTAAGCACAGCTTTGCCATTCAGAACTTATTTGTCCTGTTTTACTCTCTGCCAGCCAAGTCCATTTCTCTGGCTGTTTTACTGTTTTGTAGGATACTTTATAATAGCTTCTAACATTTAAGAGAACAAAGTCAAATATGTATTTTTTCTCTTCGGTCTCATCCATCTTCCTTTTTTCTCTCTCACTTTTGGCAATTTCTTTAACACGTCACTGGCTTCACCCAGCAATTGCGGTTGTCTTCTGTTGCCTTTCTCCAGCCTAATGCAGCCACAAAATAGTCTACAAAACCTCCCAGGTTTGCCTATTCTTCTGCCTTACGCACACACACAAAAAATTGCAACTCATTTTGACAACTATTATTTCCTTCTTTTGTCTCCTGAATTTACTTCACTCCACTTCTGTCTAAAATGCTACTACTAATGTAATGTGTTTCATTTCCGTTGAGTTCTAATTACCGTGAAAAGTTTTCCTGGCTGTTTCTACTATGTCCTCACGTTTCCATCATCCCTTAAAATAAATTTATCCCCAAATTCTTCAAAGGGTATTCGTTTTTACCCAAATGCATTAATTAGTCAAATATTGTGAAGTCGCTCGTCACTAACCAAAATATTTAAAATGAAAATAAAGACCTAAGAATGCATAGGTTTCCAGGTCCTTTATCTGATCTACCATTTTCAAACAGCTCCTTTTCCCTTTCCCTTGATGATGTGCAGTCCTCACCAGGGACCACTTTTTCCCTAGCTACTTTTGAAACTAACATACACTTCTGGAGCCATACAAATGATTCATAACAAACAATGATTCTTGTTCTGTATTTAGTTCTATAGGGAAAAGAAACGTGACTTCTGCCACCATATAAATAGGACAGAAAGGGGAAAAGGTATCAAGTGCCTAACCAGCAACATGTGCCAACATATCTTGCAAATTATTTTTGATAAATGAAATATTTGGTGTTTAAATTGTAGATTGCATTTTTGCATTTAATATAGGCCTCATACCCTGTGCAACTTTTCTCTTCTCTCATCACAGTCCGGCATGCCCCTGAGACTTGGTGGAATATACCAGAAACATACATTTGTGTGCTCAGGCTGCAAAAAGAATAACCAAATGCATACATCAATAAGCACAGCAATACAGATTGCTCACAGTAGTACAGCAACATAGTTCAACACAGACATGGAAGCCCAAAAATAGTATTAACTTTGCTGGTTCTATATGTTAGAACAAAATACATGCATTACAACACTGCTATTTGTATTTGCCATCTTACCACGTTAGTTGTTCCATCTATAATGTTTTAGGGTGCTAATAAAGCACAAAAGCTTTTCGCTCTCATGCAGTCCTAAGAGGAACTGTTTTCCAGGTTTCCAGGAAGGGAAAAACAATTTTCCTTTATTTATTAATAAAGAGAGAGCATATTTATTATTCTGTCAGCCACAAGTTTATGTAGTGGCACTAGCAACTGAAAATACAGCAAAAATAGCAGGCTTATAGTTATGTATGTGGCAACATCTAGCATGCTATCATGAATAGCTTTATTAAGGTAGTCTTAATACCCTAAATTGAGAATATCAACTGGATATTTGCAACACAAAAACACATGCATTTGACCAAAAGGCTGTCCAATGTTCAACAGTCATGTTATTCTTTGGAAACTAAGAGCTCAACATAGCTGGGTTGAAAAACTCTGAGAATTGTCAAGACTATTTTCAGAATTTCATAGATTTGGCTTCTGCCTGCTGGTTAATTGAAAGAAAGCTTACCTCTCCTTCAAAAACCATCTCAAATTCTTCTCTATTTTTGATTTTAGTATGGAGATACTCTGCCAGTTCCAGGCATTTGTTGATCTGATTTTCAAATCCTACTGTACCCTGTTTTAAAAAGAAGGTCAGTATTAACTATATGGCTATTTTTCCTTTTCTGATGCAATCATCTTTTCAGATAAGCTTCACGTGTAAACCACTTCATCCATAAAGTAAAACACTCAGCAGGATTTTTTTTTCGAATTTAAAAATAAAGGTAATCAGTCACTACATAAGTGGCTACATCTGTGATAGCTATATTCATTATTCTGATTTTGCTCTGATTTTAAGATAACTTATTATGATAACTAAAAGAACTTTTGATTTTTAATAGATTTTAGCTCTATTTTTTCCAACTTCCAAAAATATCAAGAATATTAAGTGTTAGGTTCCCAGTTTTTGCTGAAGGGCATGGACATAGAATGGAAACTATTTTGAATGCCAGAGAATCAACTGTTAAATCATTAGACAGGCAATTCCCTTAAAAAGCAGACCTTGTTTTCAAACTTGCCAATCAAATCCATATATAAAAATACAGGACTAGAAAGACCCTCTTAAGTCATGAAGTCTGCACAGCTGCTGCCATAAAATCCTGATGTGAGTTTACAGAATCACCGCCGAAGACTGTTTTGATGTCCTACCCTCACTGCTTTTACTGCAGCACTGTGCTTGAACTGCACTCATCTAGTGACTTAATGCTTTATTCCAGTTTCCAGCTGAATTAACTGATGGCCAATATTGTTCTACAGCTTAAACAGCTCTTGATTTGATACATACTAACTCTATGTTTAGAGGTAGTCTGTTAAAAAATACTCTGTTGTATGAGACTTACAGATGAAATATATACATTTCTGATATTAGAATGGAACCTTTATTATTTACCTTTGCCTTCCACATCAGCCAGAACTTGAAAATGTCCACGTGTCGCCCACACTGTATTGCCTTATCGCCAGTGTCGTAAGATATATCATACTGTTTATCTTGCTGGAAAAGATATCCTGCACACATTTGATTGCAACCTTGAAGTATACCCTATTATTAAAAAACATATATTTGAATGTATACAAGACTTATATGGCACACTTCATCTGAAACTATATACATTAATGTAAGTATTGTATGTCAAATGTATACAAAATTGTTCTTTAAAGGACCAGATTATGAAATACTGACCTAGTTTTGAGAACTAGGATCCACAGACAATTTCATAACCTCACTTAGAAGACCCTTACCAGTTAAACATCCTTAAATGAATTTGGATTTTGAGTTTCCCATGCTAACTTTGTCAGGCTACTGGGACTTAAGACTATTTTTAAGGTTTACATTTTTGATATGTTAAATTATACATTAGAATAAACTTATTATCTCTCAATTCAGTATGTAACTATATAAAAAGAAAAAAAAAGTTGAAAACTTCAACATCATATATTGCCCAGCTTTATGACAATTTTCACTAGTAATCCTCTAGGCATGAATAAGCTAAACTATACTTTTTTTTTTCCTTAAAAATATTAAAAAATAAGAAACTACCCCCTTCCCCCCCACTCTGGGGTGGGAGTTGCTTCGCAACAGCTACTTTTAAAATGATGGTCCCCAGACCAATGGAAAATTGTGAATTAATTCTAAGGGTATATGAGGGAAAGTCAGAAAAGCAAATTCTTATATACTACATAAAAATCTTACATATATGACATTTCTAAAGGAGGTTGCATTTCCCCTAGAATACCTTAGTGGTTTGTTGTAGAAACTCAAAGACCACTGTCATATCTGATAAATACAAAATACACCCAGAGTTCTCATGCAGAGAATAATTTTGCCAAAATCCTACGATAGTTAGCATGGCAAGCATGCCAGCCACCAAAACAATAGCCACTGCTGGGCAGCAATAGATCTCAAAGTATTTTACAAAGGGCAGTAGATATCACAGTTCTCTGTTTAGAGATGGGTTGCCCGGAAAAACAGTGACAGATCCAGGGCTGGAGCCCCCAGCTCCTACATTCCAGCTCTACACATAGGCATCATTTCCTCTGCAGCCAACCTGCCCAGAAGCAGATGACATGCCAGGTAAGGTAAATGTGCAGGTAAGGTTAAATAGTTGACACTTATTTAAGTGGTTTTAACAGTGTATAATTACCAAGACAAAGGGTATATATTCAGCAGGTAATAGGTAGGTAGGGCAGGTGCTCAAATACAGTGTATTAGCATACCTCTAGTTTTGTTACTGGAATATGCAAAGACACCCCAGCTAAACATCTGGCCCACAGAATCTTTGACCAAAACCAGAAGAAGGACTTCCTTCTTTTTCTAACTAAGCACGACATAAATCGTGCATTTATTTCCTCCAAAAGAAGTTTATGAAATGGAATAGGTTTTGCACTACCATCTTAAAAAGTAAAAGTTGATATTTAGGATTCCCTTTTTAACTGCTTAATTATTAAATAGAAAGCAGACCTTTTCCCGGATAAGAATGGCAGAACATTGCAACAACACTCCCATCATCTTGTGTGGATTCCAAGTGACTGAGTTGGCCCTGCAAAAGAATTTACACATTCAGGTAGGTTTGGGAAGCAGAAACTTAACCTGCAATAGTCACCTCGGATTTCTGCTTTCAGCTGGAAATGTATGGAGCTCTGACTTATTTTCACTATGGAGGGTATTGATATCTCAGATGTCTTCTTTCCCAGCTGTACTATCCAGGAAATGTATTTTCCGGGATTAATATCGCCTGCTAAATAGTTTTATATTGTTAATAACACAGCCAATTGGTGTCAGGCTATGCTGATTAGCTGATACTGTAACTCCATCCCCAGAAGACTTCACTTCTAGAAACAGCATTATGCCAACTAAGAACAATTTGACAGGTTTATATCAGTTCAAGGTACTGATTGATGGAAGGGGCAAAGAATTAAGGGAATAACCTGGAGCACTTAGGAAAATACAGTTCCTCAATATTCCTTCAATAGCTGCTGGAAAAATACAAGGGAAAGGAAAAGACACTCCTAATGCTTATCCACTTTTCCAGTTAGAGCTATATGAGATCTTTTCTATATTAACTTATTAAACCCACGGATTATTAAAAGGCTATAAAACTTTATAGCACATTCCTACTCTTCTATGTGTAAAATTTAAAACATTTTATGATAAGTACAAATGGATGACCAAGATTAATTTACTGGCCAAACACATGACATGTTCTGTAATTTTAACACACTATCCTAGGCAGTTTAACGGGGATGCGAAAATAAATGTGCCAGCTTCACACATCTCTTGACCTCTTCATTCTAAGTCATTAATTACCAAATGTCCCCTTGAGTCCCAGTGCTTTCTAGAGAAGGAAAGTCCGCAGTTGTATATTTCACAGACTTTGTATGGGTTCATACAATGTGCTTCAATGAAAATTCAGAGATTTCCTCCTTTCCTCCACGCTGCTCCCAGGGGCACAGGCAGAGCCTCTATCCAGGGCAATGTGGTGACTCATTTTCCCCAGAGTCTGAGGCCCACTAGTCCCACAGAGGGTCCAGGGGCAATTCCAGCCTGCATGAGGTTCAACCGCAGCACACGGGGCCGCAGGAAAGGGGCAGCCGGGGCCGCACGTCTGGAGCTCATGTCCCACCAAGACCTGTGTGGGCAGCGCAGCCCAGCAGGGCATAGTTCACTTGGAGACTACTTAGAAATAGGCTTAGGAAGTAATTTTCTTCTCAGAAACTAAAATGGTAGCTCACAGGGAGTATGTAAGAAACAGGAATTTGTGTAGCAGCTCGTTTTCTTTTAAGTGAGAACTACAGTCCAGCTGAGCATATTTATTTAATTTCAAAGTTCCAAACAGAGGCAGTTTAAAATAGCTTTCCTAGGGAACATTAAGTTTATTTTAACAAGAAAACATCATGCTCTGTCCTGCAGAGCAGCCAGAGCAACTCAAGCCCTGCAGCCACAGCTGTGTGTCAGGCCCTGTATGTACAAGTCTCTAGGCAGGCCAAAGCCACCCTGAGTGTTGCCAGTAGATCCCAGCTGGGGTGTGTGACAAACCAGTGTGTGGTGTGTGATTCCATATGAGACCTGATGCCATTGCATGAGTGACTGGCAGGTCGACTGGACAGAGGTTTAGATGGTTCTGCTACTTCAGAGCTACCCCTGTGCCACACACTGCTTTCCCTCACCAGAAAGGTCCGTGTGGTTTTCTTCTTCCTTGGCTTGGTTCTTGCACCTTGGTTTTCTCAAATCTCGCTTCGCCCATATCCAGACTTGGGACCTGTTCCAAGCTATGCCTAGGACAACCTCCCTTCCTCTTTTTTTTGCCAACCAATATCCTTTTTTCCCTTCAAGTCTGCTTACCTTCCACTCAGCTGTGCATCTTCTCAGCTGTTTTCTTCTGCAGTATTGCTTTAATCTTCCTGGTCTGAACCTCTCCTGTCTGTCTTGCTTTTGTTTAATTTACTGTTTAATCTCCTTACTGCAGCAAAGTCATCTTTTCATGCATTTGTGAAGTGTCATGCACCCCTATAAAACTGCTTCAGTTACAATAATACTAATAAGCAGTATGTAGTACCTTTCTATTCCATTTAGTTTATGACGATGCTTTCGGGACATTAAGAGTCCACCTCCCCAAGCAGCCTGGAATAGAGAGAAAAAAGAAGAGAGTCACTGTTTTGCCTGGAAAAAAAAAAAGCCTAACATATTTTAATTTACTCCAGCTCTAATAATAAATATTTTAATTCAAACATTTGTTTCAAGTATTCAGATAAACTAGTACTTTGTTCAGCTACTTACATCTACATGCAGCCAGAGGTTATATTTTTCACATATATCTGCAATCTCCTGTATTGGATCAAAGGCTCCATATACTGTTGTGCCTGCAGTTGCATTTACAAAGAGAGGAATGTATCCCTACAATATAAATAAAAATATTAATTGAATATAAAATCCAACCTAGCCCAGGAAAAAAAAATTGTGAAAATGTCTTTGGAATTGTTGCTGCCACATTTTCCCATCTTAAAATGTTTTTTCTTCCCGTGTGAAAGACGCACATAAGCAACAGTAAAAACTAACAAACTGGAACATGGTAGGAATAAACTGACTGTGTTTATCATACTATAACCTCACAAAATTAATTAATCGGAATACAGTGTTTTGTCTAATCTCTTTCAGTTAGGAGATTCAAATGCTTCAGTAACAAAATAGCAATATCAAGTAAAGTTAAATCTAGTTTGTCTAGCATAAAAGGAACAAAGCAGAGCAAAGTAACCCAAAACAAAAGCAATAAATATGGAATTATCCAATCAAAGCAAGTGAAATAAATGTGAATTGCAACTTTAAAGAATGACCAAATGTAAAGAAGGTTTTTTTTTTAAAAAAAAAAAGCTCCAACTTTAGTAGCTCTATAGAATATTAATAGATTTTTCATTACATTAATTCAAAAAGTAATAATGAATGCTTCAAATAAAAACATAATAATGCGCACAATACAGTTACTGATCCTGCAAAATCACACTTGAATTCTGTGGGAATTTTAGGACTGATCTAAATTTTCCATAGTTTTGAATAAATTTAAGGTTTGACTAAAATTAGTTTTAGCTTTACTTTTTAATATTTTTTTTTCAAACACAAGGTTTATTCCCAATATTCCCAAATAGAAATTCCAGGTACTTCAGATACTTCTAGTAGACATTTCCAATCCAGCAGATATTCCTGAACAGAAAATTATAAAATAAAATGAAATCAGAAAATACAGATGTGGGACCGAATTTAAAAATACATAAAATAAAATATAGAGAATAAAATATAAATATTAAAAATATAGAGAGTTCAAACAGTAAATGGAAACCTTAACAAGATGTAGAGATGATTGCCTAAAACAATACATAAATGCATAATTAAACATCTGAAAATATTATTAAAACATTCTCAGTTAATGTTAACCCTCAGCCTTCAAAAGGCGAGATAACACATTTTATTAACATGAGCATTAAAGCTCTAATTCTAAGGATCACAAACCTTTTGTTTTGCTTCCAAAATTTTGGCCTCTAAATCAGCTGGTATTATTTTGCCTCTGTAATTATTGCAGAAACAGAAAGACAAAGAAAATTAAAGATTGCACATAGAAATACTAGCTACAGTTGAAATAATTTAATAGGATTTTCTCATCAGGCCATTAGCAACTTGACACACTGTACAAACCAGTCTTTAAGCACAATAAAACAAATTTAACAGATGAACACATTTAATATATCAAAACCTACCTTTCATTGCATTTTATCAAAATCACATTGTCTGTACCAAATCCAAGTGCAGCTCCAGCTTTCTTTATCGAGTAGTGACTCTGCAACAAAACATATGCTTATTTAGGAGTAGTAATTAGATGGTACAACATCTTCAAAATATATATCAGTAAATTAACAATTAATAATATAACAAGCTTACATGTTCCGAGGTAAAAAGAACCAGTTTAGGGACTGCAGCCATGCCTTTGGTTTTGATTTCAGGGAAATACTTGTAGCGTGCAGCCATGATGCTGTACATGTTGGAGATAGCTCCTCCTGTGAATGAATGTATAATGAAGTTGTGATTACAAGGAAAAGAAAAAGCATATTAGACCAAAGACAAACATGTCTCTTGTGTTGTGAAATGAAATAAATATCTGAAAAATAAATCTCTGGTTACCTGTCTAAACAAGATAGAGACAGACCCTCTGGAAGGTCATAATGATAGTCAGGATTTCCTATCTCTTTCCCAAATGCTGATATTTTTGTAACACATTCCTAAAGGCATCCATTTTCATTATGCTGCCTTTACATGACGGATTCTTGTTAGCCAGAATAGCAGAAACTTATCAAATTGACTGGGACTGAAGAAATGTCACATGCTGGGTGGCTTTATTCCATCTTATCAAAGATGTAGAGATAAATGCCTAAAGGTAGATTTCTACATCTGAGCTAGTTATCCTCGGCTCCCTTGGTAGTCAGTTAACAGAAGGAGGTACTTCATAGGCTATGATGCAGCTAATCTGTTTTGATACTTATTTTTGAAAAAAAGATAATTTAGGAAAAGCATCTATTTCTCTTGATTTATTTACAAAAAGATGCCAGGATAGCCAGCACAGTTGTACAATGCAGGCATCAACATTTATTGAGGCTAATCTCATCCATAAAAACCAAGAGAACTTATTCCTCTGAGATTTCTTCACCAACAAGAACTTTAGGAAGGCTCTTCCATATTTTTCTTGCAGATGTGACTGACAATGAAGTGTGCATTCAGAGATTTTAGGCTGATTATCCCAGAGGGAGGTGGAGTTTGTCCTTCATCCTCTGATGAAGCATATTTCCCCCCTACAAATGTGGAGCTCTGTTAGGTGACCATTTTGTCCACATACAGGCCCTAGGGTTTCTGCATGGTTTCCATTTTTTTTCCTGCCACTGCTGACAACCCTTATATTGCCTTCATCGTATAACACTTTGGCCTGCTCTTCAAAATCCTATTTTAGGAACTCATATATCTGGAAAAACTATACCACAAGATGTGACCAACATCCAGTTGCACTTTACCCAACTGTGTGCTCAAATCCTCACCAAAGAAGTCAGTAGGTGATTCTCAAAAGTTTTTGGTCAGCGAGGTTTGTGGTTGCTCAGCACCTCCAGGAATAAGGTATTAGAATAAGGCAATAGTAAGTAAATTATATATAAAAAAATAGTTACCTGGCTCACAAAGTTTTAAAATGTTGTATGGATTTCTATATAGCCATTTGTTATGGCACACAGCCATACCAAAAGATAGAGAGTATTTTCTTCAACTAGTGCTATGTTTGAACAAAATGTATACATCAAATGGGAAATGCCTATTTCTAAAGTTGTGACATGTCATTTTGAGTTGCAGATATTTCATGAAAAATGTGGGCATTCAAGCACTGCTTATGTTTATTTTTATTTTTGAAGTTTTAGTCAAGCCACCAAGAGCGAAGTGCAACCCACCAGGGGAGAATATTCCATCACCATCTTTATTGGACCATCCAATGATCTCTCTCATCTTTCGAAGTGTTATTTGCTCCATGAGGACAAAAACAGGGGCAATTTCATATGTAAACCTGCACGGAGGAAACAACAACAACAAAATAAATAAATATAGATTACAAAACACACAATGAATCCCTAGTTGTGATTCTTAGTAAAAATGCTGAAGATTTCTAAAAAAATTTCCATAAATTGAGGGTCTGATGTTGCAATCTTTACTTAAAGAAAAAAAAAAAAACAGGAAAAGAATATTGGCAGGATTGGTCAATGAAGACTACAACATCCTGTCTTTAGTAACTTTTCTATATAGTCAACAGGAGACTAGTACTCACCATCACAATGCTGGTCACTGTTATGCAAAATCAGACTGCAACTTATTTGTTTACCAAAGTGCCAATTTCACACTTTGGGAATAACATACTTCCAAAAAACTTATGAAAACAGTGAACTTCACCCAGCTAACCTCAAGCAAAATTAGAGATATTGAGCTAGGGCTTCAAAGTCTAAATATAATTAATTATGTGGATTTATTCTGTTGATCTCCAAGGACAACTTATTTCTACAATACCATATGATCAATAACTGTCAAGAGTAATTATAAATGATGAATTTCTAATTACTAATTACAAAAAAAAACAAGATAGCAGTCAACTGTTGTACCCACTAATGAGGGCAAACACATTGCATGGTCTAATAAGCCATGATGTCACAGACAGATATATGGATGGAAAGTGACAGTCATACAACCATTTTTGGTGATCAAGATACATGGATAAATTACTACTGCTGTAAATAAACTCTGCTTGTCATATTTAAAAAAAAAAAAAAAAAAGGCAGAAAAACTA
Organism: Tinamus guttatus; assembly: GCF_059628265.1. Classification (NCBI taxonomy): domain Eukaryota; kingdom Metazoa; phylum Chordata; class Aves; order Tinamiformes; family Tinamidae; genus Tinamus; species Tinamus guttatus. The sequence goes on from NW_028288594.1 coordinate 658,082, forward strand.
AACAGTCAGCCTGGGAATTCTTAAGGGATCTGCAAGATAATAACTCAGTAAGTCTTTCATTTAAATAATACAGATAAAAAAATCTGTGTGCTGTCTCTCCTAATACTAACATTACATTTTTGAGAATAGATATGGAAAAGTTTAAGGAGATAAATTATCTGAAGAAGGTAATGTGTGACTGAAAGATTTTCTTCTATTTATATCCACACTGCCTAAAATAAATTATTCATTTTTTTCAACAAACCTTGCCCATGGTGTTAATTCATCACAGATACAATAGCACTATTTTTGAAGTATTTAAGATTCAATAGTATTGTTTTCTAGTTTTGAAAGCCCAAAATACTATTTATTTTGTTTGTATCATCATCAGACATGTCAGAAAGCCATTTGATCTGGAGATCAGCTGTTGCTGAAAATTATGAAAAGACAGAATTAATAAACCAGTTGGTGCCTGGTTTCTTAATAGCAAATCTTCTAAGGAGCCAAATTACAGGAGTTGATTTTTTTTCTTTTTTCCCCACACTACATGTCTAGGATATTTTCCAACCTTTATTCAGACAGAATGACCAACGGAAGTCCATAGGAACTAAGCACCATATAAACTACTGTAACTTAAAGCAAGATTTGTTTAAGTCAACATAATTTTTTGTATCATTTTAAATGCATTTTCAATTTTGTCCTGAGAACATACCTCCTGATGTCTACATCCTGGAAGATTTAGAGACTTGTATAGAAAGCATATAGATTTTGGCAAGTTACATACATGTATGTAATATAACATATTTAAAATAAAATGTCAATTGTTCACAGAGGAAATGTTGAACATACCTAAAATCAAACAAAATAATACTTATTTATTTTATTAGGTACTTATTTTCTGAATCTCCAAAAACTGACAATCCAATAAAAGAAATTTGTGGATGATTACAAATGATAATGCAAGTGGAGCCGTATTACACGAAGGCTGGGGTTTTTGAAATAGCATTTTGGCAAAGAACTCTCCAAATTATTTTTCTTAAACTTAAATGATTTTGAAAATGTCACTAAAATATGTAATATGCATTTGGCATGGTAAAACCCTTTGCTACTTCAGAACCAATCACTTGATGAAAAATCCTGATGAGGTTTTCCATACAGTTATAGCCTTTACAGGTACTTCTAAGAACTAACTAAAATGGATACCAGTCTCATCTCTTTGCTAACAGAATATATGAATGTCAGTCTTATTTATTTATTTATTTATTTATTTATTTATTTATTTTCTGTAGTGCCTGGAGCTGGCCTAACTTCACTTTCACCTGAAGGCTGCAGCATTTTTATCAGGACAAATCATTTTATCTCCTTATTCCCCTGTTTGCCAGCAGGTAAAATGAACATAAAGCACTTTACATAATTTGCATGTGTTATCTTCGCATAGGTATAAATGCATAATGCCGATACTACCAGTATAATTTTCTCATCTGGGCTAACAGGGGAAATGGAGGGAATTTTGGGATAATGCTTTCCCTTCCCAACCTCAGCAGCTGGCTGAGGTGAGCGCCCATGCTACAGATCTCTGGCTCTGGTTGAACAGCAGCAGCAAATTCCACCTGTAAATTTCTCTAAACATCTTATGCTAATGGTTGAGCTGTGAATGTCTTATTGACACATCATTTCTAAGGAAAGGTTATTATATTTAGTTTGATGTATTCACATGACATTTAAATAACATTTTATGACAATTTAAAATATTAAGAGTCACCAGTGTTTTCATTACTCAAAATTCATTAGGGAAACAAAATACTTATTTTTTAATTGTTCACCAATATTTTAAGTATTGTTCATAGCTATCTAAAGAAAAATGGCAACGGAAAATGAATTCCTTATCACAGTCTAGCGCTACTGTCACATTACATGCTTGTCTAGCAGGTCAGAACAATTTCTAGATAAAGGTCAGAACCTGCTCTTCTGTGCTGAAGCACTGCTCAAAACAAATAATATATTCCCCAGAGCACCAAGAGTTGCACTGACTGTTTAAAATAACCTTCTCTGTCAGTTCTTTGAATCATATTTTACAAACATCTTGCTTTATCTGTATCTGTAATTGCTGTGTTTTAAAATAACACAGCATATTGACCTTGATTTGCTGAGAGGGTTAAGAAAAAGAGAGAAGAATGTATTATTTTGCTTTTGATAAACCCTATTAAAAAAAAAGCTTGCAGAAAATTATTTTCAACATATGTTCTCACTTAAAGTATATATGCTCCATACGCTTTACAGAACTAACTATCTGTTTAATAAAACGCTCTTAAAACCAACCAAAGAAAAGTAAAGCAACCTCATGAAGAAAGAATTACCCTTGTGGAACTGAATGAATTGCATGTTCTTAATAACCATAGCAATACTTCCAAGATTATCATATTCTCCTGCGGAGTAAAATTCTACTTTACCTTATCATTTCTGTGCTATTTCCCTGATCACAAAGGGACATTTAGGATGTTAGTCAAAAGAAATGTGGCTTACAAAACATGACAGGCTGTGCCTAAGCAATGCAGTATGCTTTCCTCACATATGGAAGCAGTATTTAAACAAACTTTTCCTTTGGAAATGTAATGGAATCTGTTTTCACCTTTAGTTGTGATGTTGTTGAGAGAGAGAGAGAGAGAGAGAGATGCACCTTGTGGTATTTGCTTTAAGTTTTAAATGCATGCTGTGGGTTTTTTGTTTGTTTGTTTCATTTTTCCAGCCAATGTTTTACATCTGAATGTCTCATATAGATTTTTAACAGAGAACTAATTAAGACAATTACTGCAGGCTGGTTTTGGCTGAAGCATCTTATGTAGTTTTCTTTATCACCAATGTCACAAAACAGGCACGTCTTGTAATCTACATAGAGCTGCTAATAATCAGCTCTACTTAATGAACCATTTACTCATGGAAGGGCCAGTAAAAAATGTGTTCATTTTTCAATTTGCAGATACATTTCTTGTGTTCTGCCAATTAGCAACATTAAGTCTACACTCCCAAACTATAGGTTTAGATTGAAAGAACAAAGCTAAAATGCCCAATACAGGGCTAAAATAGAAGGCAGCTTCTGTTACCTGCCAAGTCTTGGGATTGTCAGAACATTTTGGAGCATATACAAATCAGTATACTAATAAAAACTGCCTCTTTTCTTTTCTTTTCTTTTCCTCTTCCCCTGAATTATACTCCTTGCTGCAAAAGTTCACATTTAGACCCGAAGTTTAATTACTTTTAAGGACAAGAAAAAATAGGAAATGTTTTCTCTTTGATATACTTTTGATACTTTTTTCACAAAACTGTGACAAATTTAGATCGATTATTTCCTTCATTATCAACAAATTAAATGTCAGTGTTGCATTTCTAATCCTTTTGAAGATACCCAAAACCATCAACTTTGCCAGCAGATGAACAGGAGAAGAAGAGGCCCCAAGCCCATTCGCTTTGAAGTCAATAGGAGAAAAGGAAGCATAAAGTTCTAAATATTTGTATGCTACTGTTAATAAATGAAGAGTTGCAGAATTACTCAATTCTTTAGACAGAATTACTGTCTAAGAACAAATCTTTAAAATCTGGAAAAGATAAGTCTAAGAGAAGAGAAAACATTTCACATTACCATATCAGAATGTTTCACTTACCATGTGCTCCGGGATATTTGTGTATATCAGTGATGTAAAAGAAATCCTTTGTTCAGCTGTTCAGCTTTACATAACTACTTAATTGCCACATTAAGTAAGAAAAAATATGAGACGTTTTTACTGAGGAGCTTTTCAGAACTGGGATTCAAAGGCGATAAAAGCCACTATCACACCGTTCCCGGGCAGGGTGGGGGCCGCGCTTACATGTTGGTGTTGGCCGTAGATGTGAGCCACTCGCCGGCCAGGCCGATCATGTCCAGTCCCGTGGAGAGCTGGTTGAAGAAGCGGGGGTGACCTGCAAGACGACGAGAGCGGCTCAGCGCCCGCCCAGACGCCGCTGAGGGGCTGTCGGGGGAGCGCGGCGGGCGCGCGCGGCTGCTCTGCCCGTGTCGGGGCGCGCGGCGGGCTGGCGCCCGCGAGGACTCAGCCTCTCTTTTCATTAAACGTCTGGTGAGCATAAAGAAGAAAAACTGCAAATTCTGTGTCGTTTATGCCCTCATTTACCTAATGATACTGCTCCCTGGAGACAGAGCAGCTCGCGCTTCGTCAAGGGGAGGAGGCTCCGCCGCCAGCCCCAGCGCTGCCGGGGGCCGGTGCGGGCGGGACGGGCACCTACCTGTCCGCACGCCGTACTTGAGTGTGTCCCGGCAGTCCACCAGGATCTGCTCCAAGGACTCCGGGTTGTCCGAGAGCTCCAGGTTGAAGCCCTCCATGCCCTCCAGGAGTTGGTGCGGGTGGTGGAAGTCCAGCACTTTCGTAGACCTATCAAACGTCTTCCGCACGTAGTTGAGGAGAATGTCGACGACCTCGAGTAGGAACTGCATGGTCTGCTCCTCGCCGTTCTTGGCGGGCAGCAAATCTGCGAGCAAGAGCGCAGTGAGCGGCGCCGGGCCTGTCCCGGGGGGCACAGCCCACGCAGCAAGTCCCGCACCTGCCCGAGACAGCCGGTTGATCCTGCCCACACTCCTCGCCAGCCGCCCCTGCCAGCAACCCGGTCTCATTGGTGGTTTACTGAGAGGAAAACAAAATAGGAAACCATTCTGCTCCTAGGGGCGAGTGCCTCCCGAGGAATTGCTGCAGCTGCGCTGTAGTGAAGCGGCCCCAAGTCTATAACATTGTGAGACGGGGGATCCTACCAAGCACACAAGTTTCCCTAAAAGCGACCAAGCAAAAGCAAGGTCTGCGCACGGCTGCACTTCCATGGGAAGCACAGGCGAACCTGCTAAGGGATGAACCTGACTGGGACAAGCAGGAGCTCCACAGGGTGCTCACCTCGGGCATAGAGGTTGGAGAAGTCCGTCTCGGTGCGCCTGAATCGGCCTTCCCGCTCGCTGTTCTCGCAGGCCAGCAGGCTCTTGGAGGACTGTTTCTCCTTCAGGGAGCTCACGAGGCGGCCCTTGTCCTCCAGGCTGTTCGTTCTCTGCAGGAACCCTACGTTGTTATTGCAAGGAGCACAGGTCAGAGTTTTCTCACTTCCCAGCATGTTTTGAAATGTCTACAGCAGCTCTCTAGACAACAGTGCAAAGTGGTGTTTGCTCTGGATCTATCTAATGAGGTCAGGAATAAGAGTATTTATGGAGATTATTTGCCTCCAGGAGGGAGAGCTCAAAATGCCATCAACTGCAAAAAACCAGCCATGCAAAAAAACAAATTTTCGTCATTTAGTGCAGTGGTAAATTCTTATTAAGTCGATCAGACAGATTCCACTTCAGTAATCAGCCACTGGAAGAGAGTTCAGGATAAGTCAATGCTATTTCAGCCTGCAGGCGAAGTTTATGGACCCAACAGACAAGGGCAATGATGTATGATTGAAATCAGGGCCACTTTCACTTCTCTGGTGCTCTCGCGCGCAGTCTGCGAACGTCCCCGCGCCCGAGCATCGCCCCGCGGGGCTCTCCGGGCAGCGGCAGCTCCAGCAGACCCTCCTCTCTGTGCCCAGGACCCCCGCACGCCCCAAGAGCTGCCGCTTCCCACCCGAACAGGGCTCTGGTGCCAACGCCACCACGCCCGGCGCCTCTGGCCCTGCACAGGGCTCTGCACAGGACCGGCAGCAGCAGCACCACGCAAGGCAGGAACGACCCCCTGCCCGAGCTCTGCAGCCGGGGAACCGCGAGTTAGCAGCGCGGACCGTGGGCGAGAGCAAAGCGGGAGCGGCACTTGTTTTTCATTATTTTTTCCGTTAAGGACGCTTAGCCACAGGCGTAGTTTCCCATTCCGCTTTTAACGTCGGTAACGAAGTGTTCGGCCTCCCCGCTGCAGGGAGCTGGCTTTGCGGGAGGTGCCTCGGAAGCGGCCTTAGTCTGCGCAGACCGCGGGCCTCGGGGGCGGTGCGGCCGAGCGGCCGCGCTCCCCCGGGTGCCGGCACCGGGCCAGGCCGGGCCGCGAGGACGCTCCCTGCCGGAGCGCGAGGAGCCGCCGGGCCAGCTCGCAGGCAGCCCGCGGGAGCGCCGCGCTCACTGCCGTGCCGTAGCAATAACCTGCTCGCTACTCTTCCCCTGTGATACTCTCAGGAATATTAGTTGACAATCCAGAATATTAATGCAAGTCAATCTCTCTGCTGGCTCAAATTAGGAGCAGCCATTCCGGTTTGATAGAATTTCGTAGTTTCTCTGTAATTACTTCTAATGGTTCCTGCAATAAATCACTCGTTTCTCCGGTAAGAGCCGTTTTCCCGCTCACCGGGTGCTGCAGGGCCCCGCGATGGGGGGAAGAGGCCCAGACTCCCACCCGCTCTCAGATCCCTCGCTCTCGTGGCCCGCGGACTCACGTCTTTCCCCCAGCTTGTCTTTCCCCGAGGTGTTCGGGGGCAGGAGCCAGGGGGGAAAGCTCTGCAAGGCGGACATCAGCCGTGCGACAGGCAGCCCCTCTCAGAGCCGCCACCTCAGCCCAGCGCCGGCACGGCGGGCGAGCCCATCCCCTTGGCCGCGGGGCGGCGGACAGCGATGTGAGGCGAATTAACACGGCTGCCTCCCGTGCCGGGGACGTTAACGGGGAGCGACGCGCGTGGTGGTTCGCGACTCTCCTGGCGGGTCCTGTCGGGGTGAGCGCAAGGAGCCAAGTCCCGCCAGCAGCAGCCACGTCCCGCGCAGGTTCCGCTCGGGGGCGTTTTCATCCACTGCATTGAAAGATACCGAGCTTTTGAAAGCGAGGTGACATCAGTGTCGCCACGGCGAGAGCTACTGTGTCCCAGCGAGACCACAAATCCAGAGTTAGGAGTGACAGCGTTGGCACCTCAGGATTTGCCCCGAGGAGGAGGAGTCCAGCTCCTCCTCTCGGCTCCCGAGTTTGTGTCCCCGCCACGCGGCTGCCCTGGAGAGATGGTCGCTGCGAAGCTGCCTTCGGGGCCGGGAGGCACCGCCCGGGACGGAGCTTGCGGGGTCTGCAGCCGCCTCCGGGCTGTTTTGCTGTGTCGGGTATCGCCGCGGGTGCCCCTGGCTAGCGGGGTCGGGGTGAAGGACGCGGCTCCAGCAGTGAGGAGGAGCCGCCCCCGCTTCGCACTACGTGACGCTTCCTTCAACCAGTTCAAAACCTGCGCGGCGACTGCGATCCTCGGCCCGGCTCAGCTTTCGGCTGGAAAGTGGCTAATTCCTTATCCGGCCACTTGGCTGGGGAGAAGTGACACGTAAATCCCGGGTAGATAATTGCCGAAAATATCAAATACACAATAAACAGGAGCAGGCGGAAGGGCGCACACGTGCTTCAAAAGCCTCCTGTTCTCAGAGCTGAAGCCCCCGTTAAAGCGGCTTTCGACACTAACACGCGCGGAAAGGCCAGTTCTGAGGTGTCCGCGTTCCTGTAGCCTTGTAATTCCAGGATATGGAAGGTTTGGGATAATGCGTTGTGAAACGGAGGGACGAGAGGTTTCGATCGCAATCGTTAAGCGTCGGCTTGTTCAGGTCTGTAATTCGAGATCACTGACATTTCAGCACTTCACACCAAAAGCAGCGCTCCCTGCGCTGTGCGGGGGGCAGGTCCGAGCGGGGTCGAACCGGCCATCGCGGCCCACGTCTCATGGCCAAGGCAGGTATTCCGTGTAAAACCAAGGCAAACCAAAGCCGAGGTGGGGAGAAAAGGAAACCGAGCAACCCGAGCACACAAAGCGACCCAGCAACACGACATCGTTGCTTGTTTGGCATTCCTTTCACAATGCCCCCCAAACACCTTTTTTTTTTTTTTTTTCTCCCCTCTTTCCTCTTTCCCACCCACCTCCCTCCCCTTTCTCGAATCCAAAATGGTGGGACGCTTCATTTTAGCGCTTTCGATGTAGCCCCTGAACTGCGGGAGGCGCGATGTCCCTCCTCCGCAGCCCGGCCGCCCAGCCCCAGCCGGCGGTGCGTTAATCCATCAGTTCTGCTCGCCGGGATAGATTAAAACGATGATGAGGAGCCCGTGGCCTCGGCCGCGAGGGGCTGGCGGGGAAGCGCTCCATTAAACCCAGAGCGGGAGCTATTTATAGAACGAAGCGGCTGCTCGTTAATGTCGCCTGCGGGTGCCAACGAGCTCTTTAATAGGTACAGGATTAAAATATTTTGCAACCTCGTTCTGCAACCTCAGTCCTAATGTCCATGTAACAAAACGCACGAACAAATAAATTCCGACTAAGGCGGTAGGGCGAAGCCTTCGTCTGTCTCTTTACTTGGATAAAAAGCTGATTTCTGCCAGGAACCCCCCCCCCCCGCCCCTCACCAATAAAAACCAGCGGGGGAAGCGGGAAATAATTTCTATTCATAAGGAACTCAGGCTAAGCGGAACGACTTTCTCCATCAGGAAACAGAGATTTGCCCGTTTGTCTCCCAAAGCGAAGGCGCTCCAGAGGAGGAGCGAGGAGACAGCTTGTTATCTGCAAATGAATCTCTGCTATACGGCGCGATCTACCCGTGCGTGTTACCCCGCACCTCGGGCAGCGACTGCCAGCGCTATCTCCCTTGCGCAGCCAGCTGAAGTGTTGCTCTGAATAAAGATCCCGTTAATCTTGCCCACGCCCCCCCCGGCCAGGAGATCTGTATTTTCCAGCCCGATAAGGCTGAAATTTTTCAGACGGTGAGTGCTGGCCCCAATCCCGGCTCGCTTCTCTCCGCGGTCCCGCTCGCTCCCTGCCCGGAGGCGGCGGGGCCTGGAACGGGGCCGTCGGGGCCGCCCTGGCCATCGGGACCCTGAAGCGGGCGGCAGGGGGCGCCCGCGGGGGGAGGGAAGGGGAAAGAAGGAGAAGGGAAGGTACAGGGGAGGCGGCGGCGAGGACTTACCGCATATCTTGAGGCCGATTTTCCGAGTGCACCCGTGGGCCACGCCGCACCACGTGTCGTATGCTGGAAGAGAAGGCAGAGATGGTCCGTGGCGCGGCGGCCCGGACAGTCCAACCCCGCATCTGCCCCTATTGCCTGACGCCCCCCACCCGCCACCACTCATGGTCTCAGGGGCTGATACAGGAGTTTCAGAAGAAACCGCCGCTTTCCAGCAGGCTCCAGGTCCCGGGTCAGTGCTTGGCTCACTCGGGGCAGCCGAGGCTCTTTGTCTCTCCGATGACACTGAAGTGACACGTTGGCCCGTCGGGAAGAAAGGGAAAGGCGTCTGGGACCAGAGCATCTAATAATTTACTGGCGAGCATCCAGGGAAGTGGCAGCTTAAAATAAACTGGCATGAAATGGGGTCGCCAAAGAGTTCAGGAATTAATTGGGTGAGAAATAGTATTTGACTAGATGATGAGGCCCGCCTGGCTGAGGCGCAGCCCGGCGGAGGAGCGCGGGGCTCCGCGGTGGCGGGGCCCTGTCCTGCCCGTCAGGAGCCCCCCGGGCGGCGCCTTCCCCCGACGGGGTCTCTCCGTCCGTGCCCGGCGGAGCCGGGACGGAGCGGGCTGCCCAGTCGTGCCAAACCCGCGCCCGGCCCGATGGGGCGCCCGGAGCAGCGGGAGGCGCCCCGGGCCTGGAGCCGCCGGCAGCGCGGGGACAAGAGCGTAGGGGCAGCCGCTGCGGGGGAAGGAATAGGAGCAGGGGCAGCTTTTCACTTGCCTTTCATGTTTTTAACGGCGTTCTTTGTTAATTTTTTTTTATGCTGCTGCAAAAGGCAACAGCCTGTCACTCTCATCCGAAGAAATAAGCTGTTTTTTCGTTATAGTGCTGCCTGTCGCCCCCTCCCCCTATTTTTTCCAGTTGCAGAATAATCACAATAACGACGCCGCTGTTCATGCCTCAGAGCTCCGGCAGTGCTCCCAGGCTAAAAGCCATTCCCCACTTTGCAGTGCCTGACAGCCTTTCATTTCTTGCCGATGCCCCCTCTTTGTCTCTGATACTTTATGGCACCGAGCGTCTTTATTTATATATTTTTGGTAGACGGCTGCCTGACTTGCCAAGCCAGGGCTGTAAACAGATTCTCTATCCACCTGCAGCAACCTCTGCTTCTCACTCACACCTCAATAACTCAAGGCAAATTCAGAACAATTAGGAATACAAGGCTTTAAAAGCTACAATTAGCATCCAAATTTCACTTGATTATAGGCTTCAGCTGAAAGGCAGTGGTTTCATTAGCATTTATAAAATGCAAAGGGGGGAACTCACTTTAAGGTGGTGTAAATTCGCCCTTTAACCGATTCGTTTTCTCCACATCGAACCCCCCGATTTTTGACCATCGGGGGGGGGGGGGGAGAGGGGGGTCGCTTTGTTGCCACCTCGCTCGGCTGTGGTGGGAGCTGAAGCTGCCGGGGGAGCTTTTCCCCCCGCGCGGGTTTTGCTCCGCTGCAGCTGCTGGGGCCGGGACGGCGGCTTCTTTGTGTGCGGCACCCTGCGCACCTGGGGGGCGGCCCGGCCCGCATCTCCCTTTTCCTTCGCAAATCGGCCTTTTCCAGCCGAGCTGGAGAAAGTCGCCAAGGGGATTAAAACGAGGAAAACAATAAAACCTACTTGTGGGTCGCAGATTCGTTGGGGTGGGGTCCGGAGCGTCGTTGGAGGATGATGGAGCAGAGGAAGCCATCGCTTCAGAAACGTGACGCTCCTCGGAGCCCGCCTTTCCTCCGACGGGTGCCCCGGAGAGAATTCCCTGCAAGGGAGAAAGGCGGCTTTAGGGTCCGCTCCTTCAGAGGAGCGCCCGGGTCCTCCTTAGCTGCCAGGGGGCAGGAGGCTGCAGGCAGCAACGAGCGATTTCAGTCCTGGCGAGGTGGCGCGGGGGGCGCGACCGCCGGGCTGCAGGCGGGACTGGATCGGGACCGGGCTGGGGCCGGGCCGGGCCGGGCGGCAACAACGAGGAGATGGCGGGACGGGCTGGAGCTGGAGCCACGGAGCTGCCTCCCGCGCAGCGGTGGTCGGCGGAAGCGCGGAGCCCGGCGCAATTACATCAATGAGTGGGGCAATTACGCGCCTCGCCTCCAATTGGAACCAATTTACAAAGCGGGCTCTGAAATGAGCAGCGCTGCCGAGCCGAGCCCCCTCCCGCCCCCCATCGCCCAGGGCTGAATCGCGCGCCAGGCGCAGCAGCAAAGGGGAAGAGCGACATTCGCCCCCGCCACGACAAAGGTGCGTTTGTGCCCACGTCCCAGCACACGCGTGGGCATACGTGTATCTGCACGATCGTGCGTGCAGCAAAACGTCAAAACGCACATGTGTGAGTGTTCAAACGCCCAGCAGGGCTCTCCGGTGCATGTAGCGTTAGCGGCACAAACGCAAGAGGAGAGAGCTCTAGGGAAGATGCCGGACTAGCCCCGCTCCACGCTAGCTGCCCGCTAGGTTCCTGTCGGACACGATATTCCGATAACCCAATTTGGTCGCTGATCGAGAACGATCGGGTCAACGTTCTGGTCCCCTCTTTGTCCCTATGACCGCCTGAGGTTTATTTTATTCGCCTTGTAAAGGAAGTCAAGGTCACGGTAACGAATGAGCCCATTCTTTGTTAGCTGCTCTTCGAAAATCGGTAACTACTTATTCGTTTTCGTTGCTGGGCGGATTTACGCCCGCTTGAAAACGCAACGCATCGAGGATTTCAATGGGAAGCAAGCATCTTACTATTTTTCTTTCTCTCTTAAAAAAATAAACAAATAAATAAAGAAAAAGTATTCCTACGGCAGGAGAGATCCGCCAGACAATGCCTGGAAGTGGAGTAACAGGTTAGCTCCATGTCTAGGCGCTGGCTGTCTCAAAATGCCCGTTCTTCCTCTGTGGTTGTGGCAGGGATCACAATCGATTTTAAGGAAAAAAATATCCAGATCTTCAAAAAACATCTCCCAAAGGCTTGAAAAATAGGATGTGGTTTAGAGGAGACTTACCGAGGGACGAGCGGACCGCTCTTGCTCCCGGCGTCCAAGCAAGCAGGGCGACTCCAGCCGGGAGCGCCTCGCCGTTTATAAGCAGCGCGGGGGACGCCGCCGGAATACCAATGGCGCCGCGGAACTCCGTGCGAGATGACCTTTTTCCCCCCAAGTCCTGGGATTTGCTTTTTTAGAGCGTGCATCGGCGGCTGATGTGCTCCGACGCAGGCATGAGTCACAGAGCGGCCCCCCCTCCACGCAGCCCCCGGCCCGCGGGGGAGGCGCTCGCCGCCGCGGGCCGCGTGGCACGTGCGGAGCGGCCCACGGGGCCGGCCGCTCCCCCCCCCACGCCCCGCGGCGCCCCCGGGCAATATCGGCTCCATCGCGTTCCCTAAAACGCCGCTTCTCGCCGCCGTTGCTTGCTCTCCGCGCCCTTGCACCGCGCTGGCCGAGAAATTGGTCAGGTGGGTCCATGCTAAATCCACCTTAGCAAAACCACCCCCTTCTCAGCGCCACGGGAAAGGGGCCGTTAGGGGCCCCCTCACTTATTTCCCTCGCCAGCCCTCGGTGCTGGGACCGGCTCCCTCCGCGCAACTCTCCGCCAGAGGGTGGCAGAGGCTCAAAGACCGAGGAGCTTTTTGTCTCCCCAGCGCCAGGGAACACCTGGATTTCTGCGACTTACCTTCAACGCTTTAGTTAGATTACGGTTTATACCAGACAGGCTTTTGCTAAAAACGGAAGCATTAACATAACCATTTTTTTCTCCTCCCGACAACCCCAGATCTCACTGTTTTCTCACCTCCCTCCCCAAAGATGCTTTGCTAACAGCTCACAGCGGTGGTAGTGACACGGTTACATTTCAACATGCAGTGGTAGCTACACAGATGGCTAAAAACAACCCCGCTCTCCAAGATGACATGCAAGGGGCAGGGGGAAAGCTGCAAGGTGAAGGGAGAAGAGAAAACAGGCTAAAGGGCCGGAGGATTTCACCCTGAGCAGGAGCTGCTGTGCTGCCAGGGGTGCTGACACCATAATGAGCAACAGGAACATGTCCTTCTTCAAGGACGTGAGGGCAAAAGTAAGACATTAAGGCCGTTTTTGAGAGGAGAATGACCTCGGCCAGCATTAAGAGACCAGGCACGATGGAGACACTGAGAGCATAAGAGGCAGCTTTTATATATGGTTTTAGAGGTACTAATATCTCTAGCTGCTAGTCCTCGGTCTGCTACTTAATTCTGTCAGTCAACCAGTCTCCTCGCCAAAATGGGTCCCTTTCTCATGTCTTTTCTATAGTTTTAAAGGCAGTTGCAAATAATTGGGTAAAACAATAACTGCACCTCACGAGACATAATGATTATGACCAATTGTCTCTATAATCGTTAATAAACACACATGGCTCGGGGAAACGGTGGCAGGCCGCAGGAAACGAGCGTGCCCAGGTGTGCGCTCAGCACCGCGGACAGCGCCCAGCGCCGCTCGCGGGCGGCAGCGGGGCCGGGGCCGGAGCGGAGCCGGGGCCTCGGGAGCAGCCCGGGCAGGGGGCGCCGCCGCCCGCGCTCGGAGCGCCGCGTGCCCTCTAGGTGGTGCTGCGCGCCCAGGCCCGGCCTGGCGCTGTCCCCATCTCCGTGCAGGCCGCTCGGCAGCCCCGTCCTGTCCCCCCCAGGCTGCTGCCCTTCTGCTCAGCCCGCTCTGCTGTGTTGCTCGTCCCTGTGTCACTCGTGCTCCTGCTGCTGGTGCTCGAGGGCACCTGGGCCCGGTCACCGAGAGCACCGCGCACGCTCCAGGGAGCGGCCCGGCAGGCTTGGTCCTCGCTTTTACCTCCTTATTTTACCTAGTTTACCGAGCTTGGGAAACAGGGCAAATATACACAGGATCAGCTATGGAGAGCAGGGTACAGACATGCCCTTACTGGAGTTGCAACTGCTGTCTGGGTTAGAAATTACTTACGAAAGCCAGACCTTAGGCTCTCTCTCCTTTCACCTCTGTCCGTTAACTGGATATGCCAAAATATGGATCTTCAGTACCTTGAGAGGGCACAGGAATAAATAAAAGGGATGTAATTAATATCATTAGCAACAGCGATCAGTCAGTGATTATACAACAGCTGTAACAGTGGACATACAACCATGAGCACTGAGTAGGAAAACATTGTTCATATTGAACAGTCACCGTTGGCTTGAGTGCTCATTTTGCCAGGAGCTGTACACAGTATTCTAAATAATAAATATTAAATCCATAATATTTTAAAGAGATAGAAGGGCCCTTTGCCTACACTTTAAGGAGTTCAAAATGTAAGTACACATCAATTTAAAAGCACCAGGGGAAGGCACTCCATATTCATGTATATATTTTTGAATTTATTTCTTCATATTCTGAACTATAGTCATGTTATATACACCTTTATCTACAGGGAGGGAAATAAATTGGTCTTTCGCTGATTTTTATGATAGTATGATAGCTTTTCTTTTTTCTTCATTTAGTAAAATGAATATTTTAAGTGATAGAGAAAAGGCATTCTCTTTTCTTAAAATATAAACAGCACGATGGACACTGAACATTAGTGAGGCTCCTTTTTGTATTTTTATTTTCATAGCCTATGATTTTTTTAAAAAAATCACACAGTTATGATTGTTCATACCCCATTAGCATGGCTGTTATTACAAACTATACTGATTGTATTGGGCATCTCTTTTTCCACCTTTCCTGGTGCACAATGTCTCATTTACCTACAACTCTGATAGAACTCAATAGATTTTAATTAATTTGTAATTCGGCTGGTTCTCACAGTGCTAAAAAGTTACAGATATAAATTATTGTATTTATCTGTAACAAAAATCATCACAAGAATTAAAAATAGTGGACTACTGCTCAATTATTTGGTACTACTCAAAAAACTCTGCAAGCTGGAAATCAGGTGGGAACTACCAATTTATACTCTATTCTAGAGATAACTTGTGCCATCCTTTTTATGTCAGTCGATAAAAACTTTTTAAAGGTAAGAGATATGTTTGCTTTGGGTTTGTGACTGATCAGTCACCGATCTATCCAAGTGTCCCATATTTAAGGTCATGTCCATTGCTTGAATTGCATGGCAGCAGAAGATAAGCTGCCAGCCAGAACATTATGCACTGCTATGAGTAAGGACATTTAGAGAATCTGATGTACATAGTTTTACATACTTTGTAACTTTTTTTTTTTTTTTTTGCATGATGTCCCCTTCCTGGCATGTGTCGCTGTCCATTCTGATCTTTCATCTAAAAAAAAAAACAAAAAAAAAACAAAAAAAAAAACCCCCCACACACAGAGAACAATCCAACGCCCAAACAGCAGCAGCAAAAAATCCCCACTATCAGCACTACCGAGCAGACATGGAAGCAAGCAACCCCTGCTCCTCCTGCCAAAAAAAAGCCATCACACTGCTTCCAAACTAAAACAAAATAAAGAAAAAAAAATCTTATTTATCTATAAGAAAATCTTATTTATCTAGATGGATCACATAAATAAAATACAATTATGTAAGTTGCAGAATTGCAATTGTAACATGAAAAATGGTAACAGAAACAGAAATGATAACATACTCATATAGTCTGTTTTCTGCCAGTTTTAGAAAATTGTAACTATTTTATCTCATGACTGAAATAAACCAGTCTCTTATTCCCAGTCTCTCCCTTGAAATCTGTAGAGGCATTAGCCTGTATTTTCTCCTTGTGATATATTGTTATGTCTTACATGTCACACTGAACTGAATCTTTTATTCCCATAGTGGGGCATCTGTTTGTATTTAGAACATTCAATAATTTCAATAGTGTTGTTGTGAGACAATGCAGTTCAGCTCATCAATCCCAGAATTAATTTAGATAGCTGGAATCTGGACATTGTTTCATAAAGAATCTTCAGGAGATGGGAACGTGTCTCTTTAGCTTGTTTTTAGCAGTTCACCCCAAATAATAATCAGTAGCTAGTAGAATAATATGGGTTTTTTTTTGCAACAGCATACCTGAAAAGCTTGATCCTCTTGGTATTTTTTAGCTACAGTATTACAGAAATCTGAATAAAATCCTCTTTCAAAATAAAGGTTAGGTGCATCCAATTCCCATCCCCTACTTTGGCCCTTCAGAACTTGCCTGAAAACACTAGTTTCCCCAGAGCTCTTGATTACTCTCATTGACATTTTTGTAGCTGTGCTGGAAGGAGACAAACACAAAGACAAGGATCATGTCATCTGGGTGGATGTAGCTACTCGGCACTAGAACAAGACACATAATTTAGCCTTGCTATCTTACAGTTCACACTGAGCCTGAACAAAGTTTTAAAGCTCATGCACATCAGATAAGGACAGCACTGCTTTTAACGATGAATCAAACATAACCTACCTCATTAAAGTCAATACCCACTTAAAGGCAATCTATCTTAAGGGAGACTTAATGTTTACAAAGGTTTAAAGGAAACGTCTAGAAGGGAATCGTGAGAGTACAATGGACAGTGCTCTGATAACTCTGACAGCTGAGTTTTCTGCAGGGCAGGTAACATGGCTAGCTTCCCTCTCACCTGGCTGCAAGCACGGAACTCCAACACAGGGCTTCACTCCTCAGCATTATCCTCTCAGTCATATAAACTACCTTTTTTTTTTTCCTTCACAGTTTAATAATCTCTTTAAACAGAAACCCAAATTGAAAGTAAATTGAAGAAGAGTTAACAAAAATTCTGAAACATCTGACATTATATTTTTGAAAAGAAGTCACAACCTGAAAATGTAAATATTAGTAAAAACAACAACAAAAATGTACATATATATATATAGGATGCTATTTGACTAATGCCAATCACTCAAAAGACTGAGAAGCAAGTTTTACTAACAAGGCTTTTTAAAAAATAAACTACATTCAGAGTGAAAACTAGGTTTGTGTTTTATCATTGGTTATATACCTAACTTAAAATAAGCTTTAAAAATGACATTATTATGTAAGTATAATAAAGATATTTATCTAAACACTTCATTTTCTTAAAAATGCAATTAAAGACAAATTTGTTAAAAGAAGTCTGACTTTTCTTAGACTTAGGAACTATGAACAGCCCGGAGAAGCATCATAAAAACTTGTAAAGTTTTCAGTTCAAGGATACAAATCCTTTTACCAGGGTTTACATTTATGTGCAATTTTAGTTAGTTGAATCCCTATAAAATTCTGATTTACTAGGTTGATTGTCCCTATAGGTCACTGAATTTGATCAACTAGACAGAGTTAGTTTAAATAAAGCTTCCAAGCCTTCTGAAACCCTTCACATCTGTCCTTTTCTCTTTGCTTTCCCTTTTCTGACCAGTCAATAAGAATAGGTGAACTTTTCCTGGTCTTGTTTATGGGCCTCGTAGCTGTGGCAATGATTCCAACATCAAGAGCAACTTAAGTTTTCCCCACTACCAGAGAGACACCTTCTGACTACTTTGACATACATCTCATCTTTTCCTGACTGTAAAAGCAGATGACACACACATTTTAAAAGCAATTAAAAAAGAACAAGTATTGTTTTCTTATTCTTTATAGTAAGTATATACAAAAACATGTAGAATATGATCATACTACAGAAAAGGCACTCCAGATGTGACCTTAAAAGTGACAAAGATACAGAAAAACCCTCTCTATTACACTTTGTACCTTGTACCAAGGCGAAGTATTGGAGAACTGCAAAGGTATATTTACGACACAGGAAGATCCTTCAAGGAAAACAAATTCTGTCAAAGATTTCATTCTAGAATTTCATGTCCTTTATGCTGCTGGGGTTAAACAAAGAAGCTGTCACTGGAAAGATAATCCCTATAAGAGTCACAAGCATTTGATAACCATTATCTTTGTCTTAATTACCCAAAAGATCTTCATTAGGAAGTACTGAAAGAAAAATAACATAACACAAAGCAGCTAAAGGCAATAATGGAAACCTACTCCTATCTAAGAAAGTAATAGAAATATTTGTATATATATATCTAAGCAAGAATAAATTAACCAATTATTTCTCCAAGACTTCTATGGATTTAGATGGACACATTACTGTTTAAGCATTTGTTTTTCATAAGAAAATGAAAAAGCAAACCATTTATTCAATAACATTTAGACCTATCATTGATAAACTCAGTTTGTAATTCTTTTTTAAAATGAGGAAAAAGGAAGCAATATCCTTACAATTATAGCACAGAACTGCTACTATATAGGTTCAAACAATAGTAGGAGGACTTAGGAATTTTTTAGTGAAAGAACAATACTAAACTTCAATGTACTCACGTATTTAATAAAATGTTCATTGCAACTTTTCTACTATCTATCCCAAGACGTGATAGCTATGTTTGGTTTTCCTTAGTAAACTTGACTGAACCCGATTACATTTAGTCCAATTCTCCATCCCTGTATAACTTAACATTTTGTATAAAATTTCTTACTATTTTGAAAAATAAACTGTAAATATAGTAAGGATTAGCTATAAAGCTTTCCTGCAATATGATGGTTTAATCAAGGTATTTTTTCTCTGTTTTAATCAGGAGTTGCACTGTCTGTGCAAGTAGATGCATACAGTTTTACAGGCAAGGCACTCAGTTCATAGCCAAATGTTAAAAAACAACTGAATTCATTATCTGTTTCTTTCAGGATTGTAACATGGTTCACTTATCTTCACCATGTGCTCACCAACTGATTTGAGGTGATACATATGGCAGACATCCCACATAGGCATCTGCATTAAAAATGGCAGAAGATATTAGCACAAAATGTAAATCATCTTGAGTTTATATTTCCAATCTATTCTTGAGATATACTACCAGAAAGAGAATTTGCCTCTTGAGAATGTTCATCATTTTCAAGTTTTAAGACAGTCCAGAAAAAAATCAGCAAAATTATAAAGTGGGATTGACAGGCTATGATTTTTCTCTCTCTTCTAAAAGTATGAATATTAATTCATTTAGAACCTTGGACCAAATGGTTCTTTCTTAGAAAACATCTCCAAGTGAAAAAGCAAGTGATTGGAACTGAATGATGTGGACACTAAAATTAGTATTAGTACTGCAGGAGTCAAAACCTCAAAGGGATTGACCATTTTCATTCCCTTCAATTTAAGTGAGAAGAGAGGTGCTCGCCTTCTCTCAGGAAAGCAGCTGGCTTACCTTTCTGTTATCCACTTCTCAAACTTCTGTTATTTCTATAGACTACTTGCGGCCAGAGAAACAGCTAAATTTCTCTGGTAAATTTACTTAAAGGCTTAATCCCATTACAGAGATCCCTTTACAGAGACCAAAGTCACTGGCAGCATGAACTCATACTTCCTCAGGTGATTTTTTTTTTTCTTCTCGCACCATGGTGAATGATACCTACCAGCCCTACCATGGTTCATGCCATTTCAGTGTGCAAGGTTTATAAATGTTAAAAATATCTGTATGTTAATCTCATCAATGTTACACAATCTTACTGGTTATGTAGAATTTCTGATCAATTTAACAAACAGCAATTATTCAACCATACTAAAGGGTTTTTTTCTGAATCTGGAAAATAGACAATTTGTCTGTTGTCCAGACAAATCTGGGCATTTGCCTTTTGTTTATATATGTTTTATATTTGAGGTTATATAATTTTACAGAGACATCAAATAGAAATTTTTAGTTGAAATATTCTTAAGAGCTATTTCATTAATGTTAAAGCTATAAATAAGAACAACATTTTTCAGCTAGCTGTGTTTGTATTTTATATTTTAGAGTGGCATTTCTGTCACTCCAATATCATCATCATCTTGCAAGACAGAATTAACATAATCAGGTGGGAAGATAAGTTTTCCCCTGTTCAAATGATGAGAAGGAATGTGGCAAGCATAACACTCCTAAAACACAATATACTTGCTCAACTAAAAATTTACACCTCAGTTTCCACATGACTTGCTGCTCCAGGGGAAAAATATTTTACCAATTACTTCTGTATATATCAAGTTTGCATGTCACCAAGTTGCAGAACAAGGTAAATTTTGCAGATATAAGTTTGAAAATAACACATACACAAAAAGGACTACTGAAGCTCATGAGAGAAGTTATGATTAAACACTTTAACATGCCTGTTTGAGAATAAAAATCATCAACTCAAATATTGCAGAAGAAATTCCGAACTAATTTTCCTCAGAATCATCAGAATCAAAACTTCCTTCACTTTCTTCCTCACTGCTTTCTGAACAGCTAGTATTCTCCTTGTTGCTATCACTGCTTCCATCAATGGTTTCTTCAACATCTTCACTCTCTTCTTCAGCAAGTTTCTGTGCTCTTTCTGTCACAGAAATAAACAAGATCATTCATTACTGAATTTGTTTTATATTACAGGAAGTTTTTTTTTTTTTTAAACAAGTAAGCAATTAGTTTTACCTGTTTCCAAATAAACAACTAAATACTTATTAATGTTTTCTAGTGATGTAAGAAAGGCCTGCAAAAATTATGGCAGAATACAGTTAAAACTACAATGTTAGACTATATCCTGAGATACGCTGTGACCACTTTGTTCTCGAAATTGGCTCAACATAGCTCTAAAACAAGCACAGCTGGTAACCAGAGATTCACTCATTTATGGGGGGGTGCCAGAAGAATTTAGCCACTGTTTAAACTTCTTTGTTATTCTAGTTTCCTGTAGCTGCATAGTGGCCATAGAACAGGAAAGGACTTTTTTCCCCTCCTCAGATGTCTTTATACTCCAACAGATATCAGAGTAGGAACTCTTGACCATGAGTAATTGATGTAAGCTAAAGTTAACATGGTAGGGAAAATATAATGCCCATTTTAGTTAGACCAGTCCGAGTCCAGAGAGAGATTTAAATTATTGAATCTTTGCCATTCTTTCCTTCTTACTGTACTATATTACAGAATTCAGCAGAGGGACCTTTTCTTAAGGCTAACATCTTTCACCCTAGTATCCACTTTTTGACAAACCTGGCTTACATTTTGACATAATTCAATGGTCTGGGTCACAGACAATGTCTCAAAGCACCATCAGGGGTTTTTTTTTTTTTTTTTTTTTTTTTTTTGTGTGTGTGTGTGTGTGTTTGAAAGTATTTAGTGTACTTTAAAAAACAAGTTTACCTACTCTCTCCCCTGGAAGTTTCCTGCCCAAGCAGGAGTATTTTTCAGCTCCTCTTTCACTTCAGTGCAGAGTTATATAGATTAGTTTAAGGTTGTTACTGATGCTTTGGACTACTGAGACACATGAATGAGAGGTCACCTGGTCAATTCTACCAGTTCTGAGTTTAAGAAATGGTTTCTAAATAAGACTCCCGATTCATTCCTTCTTCTCTTAATATACTATGAAATGAATACTTACAATTAACAAATGGAAAGTGTTTATTCCCTTATTTTATTGCCCAAGGCAGTCTAAGATGTACAAAACCCAGAAAAAGTATGCATATTTTTTTCACTCAATGTTTTGTAAATATAAGGTCAGGATCCTATTGGCACAATAACTCCAGTGTTCATCTGTGAAAGGCAAGAATCTCTCTTCAATAAAATACTGTGGTTACAATTTTTAAACTTACCCATCAACAGCTTTTCTTCAAGAAGTGGAAGAAACTGCTTAGCCTCAGTATTTTCTGGTTCATAGATCAGAACTGCAATTTGACAACATAGCATATTACTGTTATGTATACAATGGCCTGAACATTTTCAAAGTTTCTGTTATGAACTATGCTCTTTGTTAGTGTCATAACTTTGATTAATCAATTAGAAATGCAAATAATGACATTTCAGTTAACTACATTATTAATTTCAGAAAAAGAAATCTAGAAGTAGAATGGAAAGAAGATATATGCTATTTACAACTATTAAGATTGTAAAGTATATTAACTATATTGGAAACATGCATAATATATGCATAAAATTCAGATAACAAGTTAGACCCAAATGAACCTTGGAAATACTAAGGCTTGAAAAAGCTCTGTTAATATTATCTTCCATACTACATATATACACTCACACTATAAATGGAGGAAAAACAATCTAAAAAAAAGTGAGCCACTTCAGAATATTTAAAAAAATAGAAAAATACTCAGATTCTAATTAGCTGATCACTGCAAAATATCTCAAAGAAAAAAAAAAGAAAGTTTATTCACTAGATTTCTCTTTACATTAGTGATCTACTAATACTCTTCACATATATTCTCCTGGACATTAAATTCAATTATTTAAAGAGGTAAACAAGAAGAAATAAATTATTTGATACTATCAAATATTATATCATATGTTAAGCTTATAACAGCTAAATTATAACTTATTTTTTCCTTTCTATAGGATACTTGATCATGCTAAAATATTAAAGCTTTTTCTAAACATACAATGTATTATATAACAGTGTTTCAAACAGGGGAACTAGATGATAAACAGTTTTGTTACAAGAAGGTGACACTTTTAACTCTGCTTAGAGTGCTTCAATACAGAAAATAAATGCTGAGTGACTGAAAATAGCAGCTGTTATGAATGAAATTGCAAAGTCGATGGAGAGAAGTCAGTCTGATTACCTCAACTGAAATATAATCCCCCCTGGGGTAGTACTTACTCATCTGACAAAGGTTTTTTGCGAGACTGTAGTTTCTATTCATAATTGCTTTCAGGAACTAAAATAAATAAATAAATAAATAAATAAATAAATAAATAGAATATGTGAATCTGCATTTAGTGATATGCTGATATATAAACATATGTTTTTTTTTCTTTTACAAAAACATCTTGTATTAAGTTAAAATAAATAAATTATGATATTAAAACTCAAAACTAACCACAAGTTTTGCCTGTTTTACATGAAAGATATACTTGACGAGATTGCTAACAGCTTTTCCCAAAGTAAGGGAAAATTGCACTGTTGTGTCATTTATTAGACAGATACAAACAAGTCTGACAGTGTCATAGAGCTTGCTTAATCTGCATTTTAACTATGACAGTTTAAAGCCTGGACATCTAAGTATCAATGGCACAAGTTCAAACTCCTATGGAAGCACTTAGAAATGAGAACAATCAGATCAACATGAAGTCCATCTCACTTCAGTAGAACTGCCCCACTGAATCAACTCAGACTAAAAGTCTGCAGGAATGAAGTTTAAGTTTGGTACAAATGTTAATTTTTCTTTAAATGAGAAAACCTAACTGTCCCAGACCTCTGCTGATCTTACACAACTAGATAGAATTAACAGCCCTAGATTAAATACAGTTAATTAATTAATTTAGCCCAACTACAATTAATACAATTAATACATGTGGTAAGAGTCAGTTAGAAAGACCCTTGCTTTCTGTGTAGACACTTTACTTCTATACTTCTATACTTCTATAATTAGACTACCTGAGATTTAGATTTTTTTCATGCATCATTTTTTTTTCTGCCAATTTTTTCCTCATCAATCTAATACCACCCTGGGAGGAATGCTTACAGTGCTTACAGTTTGTAGTATCCACAGCAGTGTTGCAATGCATGGCAAACAAATAACTTTGTATTTCAAAAACAACAGCATAATAAATATAGAAATAAGCATATAAAGAGTGCTGTAGTACTCACAGTATATAGTACTCACCACTCACAGTACTGAGAGTATATAGTACTCAGTACTCACAATACTGAGCCTGGCAACTCTTTATTTAGTTTAATATCTGCCTGAGATGCCCAAAACATGACTGGGAAAGAATATAAGAACAGGGCAAGTACACAGGCTACTGCCTTGTGGCCATCAACTGTCCGCAGCACAGGAGCTTTCTGTGTCAGATGTGGCTTCTATCTATTTAGCCTATAAGCTTTATTAAAGTTCTTTTTTTCAGAAATATTCTTCTTGAAAATGTGAGCAAGGACCTTCCTTAAATACATAGTAAATGTCTGGATGACTCATTTTCATCATGCCAATCAATATCATTGTAATTATATTATTCTTTTGTGCAGCTCTTAGAATTCCAGGGTAGAATTTGCTGCAGAATTGTGATCTG
This sequence comes from Tinamus guttatus, assembly GCF_059628265.1. Classification (NCBI taxonomy): domain Eukaryota; kingdom Metazoa; phylum Chordata; class Aves; order Tinamiformes; family Tinamidae; genus Tinamus; species Tinamus guttatus. The sequence goes on from NW_028288594.1 coordinate 681,912, forward strand.
AATTTCTCTTTTTTTCTGGGACTACAGTTTTAGCAAGAAAAAAATGAAGAGAAAAAAAAAAAGCAAGAGTCTAAATACTATACCAGAAAGAGCAATTCTGAGAATTAAAAACTGCCTGAATCATATCCCTTAAGGCTCAGCCAGAGTGTGGCTCTATAACCATAATTTTTTTTTAAAAAAGTACAGAATTCACAGTTTTGGTAAAGTGCCCAGTATTTTGTGTTTTGTTATTCTACCTGCCTTTATGAATTTTCCTTCTTTCTATAATAGAGAATTAAATGATCTGAAATGAAGACTCCCTTCTCCATACCAAAGAACAGTGTAAGCAGGAGTTTGTGACCATCTGACAATCTGGGACCAGTATAAACCAGTTTGAGTCACCTGCAGAAGACAGTAGCAGTGACAACTACTCAGTTAGTGGCAGGCAGGAGAGTAACAACCATAACCCAGACAACCCTGCAACTCATGAGGTCCCCAAATCTGTCCTACTTGGCAAATACAGCAAGATGCAATATGTCTGTTATCAAAGACTTGTTGCTGAAACAATCATGAAAATAATTTACATAATACATAATTTTTGTCAGCAAGATCAAAATCATATGTAAATTTAGGTCTGGGAATAAAATACTCACCATGGATAACTCAATAATTAATACAGCTAACCAGACTTGTCACAGAATTGTTACCCTAGCTCACTCGAGTCCATAATGACTACTTATATTATGACAAATCTAATAATTGAAAATTTACCTCTCCCAGTAATTCTATTGGTGCACTAAACTTTCCACATTTGTTTTCATTTTGTTCATTGCTAATTTTACTCCTGTCATCCGGTATTTCTGTCAGCAGCTCATCATAATTGTGAATTTCAATACCATTTGTCTGAATTTGAGCATAAAGTTCTTTCTCAGGTGTTTCCTTAATACTCCTGGATTCTTGTTCATTTTCATCTTAAAAAAAACATAATGACAACATGGCAAATAATAGCACTGTAGAGCTTTTTTTTTATACTCAAAATATCTTCCAAACATTTATTCATCTACAATGAATACTGATATGAACTTTTTGCACTAAATTTAAAATATTTTCTCTTTAACAATACTACAAAAAAAAAATCTTCAAATTTCACAATTTGTTCCATGAGATTTTAGTTGCAGAGAATTCTATGAAAGGCATGTGTAAAAGAATATAGCAGCAAGAGAAAAGAGAAAAGAAAAGGTGAATTTTACATTATAAAATAAAGTAAAATAATTGATCCAATTTATTCAGACCAGACTCACTTCATGGAAATATCAGTCACCCAAAGTTAAGAGGTTTACAGTTAAGGCCACAAATAAGAAGTTCAAACATGTCAAAGTATGCAAGTGAACAGATTGTCTAGGTAATTCAAATAACCTCCCTCTGCCCTACAGTGACACCTGGGAAAATGGGAAAACAAAAATAGAACAGGTTCAGTCCCATCTAGACCTACATCAATTCTATTCTTACAAACAGGACTCCAGTAAATTGTCAGTAGAGTAGACTATTCTGGAAGTTTAAACTTTTATGTCGGGAGCAAAACAGTCCTCAGCAAATAATACCTTAAACACAAACACATGGGTAATTGCACAGTGCCATAAATATATTAAAGTGCCTCTGAATGCTATTGGAGCCCAATCAAAAATCCAGTTAAGTTTGCGAGAGGCTTGACCTGAAGTTTAGACCATGTCTGAAAACCAAATGAAACCTCTGAGACTGGACCACAAAGTTAATTTTACCCTGTACTCCAGCATCTCCTCCCACCAGGAGCAACTCCATTCCGGTAGCACTCGCCACTCCAGAACAGCGGCCACTCCAGCTGTTCTGAGTGCTGACTGTGAGGTCACCCATGAGCTCCTGGGAACCAGGTGGTGACAGAAGCATCTATTACAAAGTGAGACTGTCTTCTAGGGCAATAAAACAGTGCTACTTGGCACATAAATCACATCTATTCATTGCACAGTATAAACACTGGTAAAAATAACCATATGAAGTCTATGAACTTCATAGAATTTTTTTTTTTGGTCAGCAGCTAATATTTATGCCTAAATACTAGTTTTGGATGAGCAGAGTGGGGGAGGGAAGAAGGAAAGGTTGATAGAAATGCTCTTCCTCCTTCATCACACATGGAGGGGACTGAGAGAGTTCTCCTATAAAGCTGTCCTAGTTGAAGATGGCTCTCCTCAGCTTTCTGGTGCTGCTGTGTGTAGTGTTGTGCAAGCGTTCCCTAAACAGCCGCAAGGAAAATCACAAGGCAGCTGGAACTCCTCTACCGACTTTCTTCACCAAGCATTCCCTTCTGCTGCTGCGGCAAGAACCTCCACCCAAAGGGGAGCCACCGGCAGCGAGGGAAGTCCTCATGGGTCTTGGACATTCTCTAACTTTATCTGCTCAGAATGGTTTCAAATGCTTTGGCTCAGCATTGCCTTCAGACTTTCCAATGACTTGCATTCTCTTCTCTTTCTTCAGTTATTTCATACCCTGAAAGTCGACAACCTTATGACACTTTAATACGATCACCAAAAACTCCCACTGCCAACATGTCAGCTTAGCAGCTGCCCAGCTCAGCATGTTGAATTGCAAGGGTCCCTCCTTAGGCATCTATCTCTCCCTAAGCATTGTTAACATGGTGGCTATTCATCTGTCATTAGTAATTAATGGCTGTTCTTTCTCCCACTCCTGCTTTATGGTAAAAAGAATAAGAAAGTAAAGTCTTTAAAATATATTTACACAGAGAACTGAGAAGAATTCAGAGCATGTTTCCCTTCAAAGTCAATAAGGTTAAAGTTCTCTGATTTTTCATTTCTTAACATGGGGCATATAAATATAGTTTTCATAATTGATCTTTACATTTCTGTCAAAAGCAAAAACCAAAAGGAGAGAGAACAACCCAATCTGGTACTATACATAGATGTGTACATTCCAATGGAAAAATAAAAAAATAATCTATTTCTATAGCCTGTTTCGATATAAATAAGGCTTTGAGTTAATTCTTCTGCAGAATTTTGCACTTGTCAAATTTTCCTGTTCGCCACACACAGTTATTGATTCAAGCAGAATTCAGACTCTCCAGTTTCAGGACTGAACATTATTTTGGCAAAAGATATTCTGTAACATTCCAGCCATCAGTTGCTAGTTTCAGTTCAATCTAACCCAAGGGCATCAACCACATATTCACAGAACACCTATGATAAACCAACCAAATCATAACAATTTAACTCAATCAGCTATACCACAAACCATAGATAAATTGAAGTAAACACAAATCTTACCCGTATTTGCTTGTGTAGCTTGGAGAAGACTGCTAGACAAATTCTTTTTTTTCCCTTCAATTTTAGATGAAATATTCCATCTACATATTGCATTCCTATTCCCACTAATGAAAAATATAGAAAAAGAAAAAGCATGTAAATATCTCAAATTATTAAAATGACAGTATTTTCACCTGTAAATTGATCTCTAATGAGCTTTTACAGTCAAAACAAAGAAATATCCTTGTGATAAATATAAATTCTTCACAGAAAAACAGGTTGCTTTCAAAACAAACACATGCTTACTGAAGGACAAAACTGTAGTTCTCGACATTGTATGATGCATTAATAACTCACTGTTGAAGCTGAAAATACCTCAGAGTGGCAAAGTACCAGAAAGGAGCAGTCATACAGCCTGCGCACTCTCTTCTTTTATGGTTTTCACAAAGAAAAAGATACTTCATCTCACATTTTAGCATGTCTTCTCCCATTACCCAAGCTCTACAAAAAACACAAATATAACTGATTTTTTGAATTCACCATTAATTCAGTGACAACTCAAACCAAAGTTGGCTTCACTGAGAAAAAACACAAGGTTTAACAACATCTCCTGAGTTCTGAATGCATTTATTTTTGAAGTCATATCCAAGAGACAAGACCAGGTGTCTCAAAATTTGTTTTCTCTGACTGCCCAAATCCTCTTTTCTCCCATTCTGTTTGTGCTCTCCCTAGGCAAAGGCAGATCCTGCTGACTGCAGCTGCCAGATCTGTGCTGGTAGTCTCTTTGGGTCCTCCACTATGCATCAGAAAGTCAAGCTGGGATAATATTCAGCTCCCTGCACATCTTGGCAACTTGCAGCTCAAGGCTGCAGTTATGACCTGCTGAAGGGGGCCGCTGAAGTCAGTGCCTCCCAAAAACCAAGTGCCTGACAAAAACCATCTCCTGTTAACAGACCTCCCCTGACCAACCATGAAACTGGCCACTGCCAACATTATTCAAAAGAATAAAGACCTATTTAAAAAGCTTAGGAGTAATATTTACATAGCACTTTTATCAAAATTGCACAGAGGGATTTAATCAGAAATATTTTTCAATTGATATTTCAGAGATTTGTTCTGTAGGGAGACATCACTCTTTACCATTTGTGGTTCAAAACACAAACAACTTTATATTAAAATTAACAATTAAACATGTAATTAAAAAGTAATGCCAATGAAATTATAATCTTCCAATAAAAATATATTTTTCAGCTTTTACTGAACAAAGTTAGTGAGCTGCCACTGTATCCAGAAGAAAAAGGGTTATGATCAGCGCATGAGTCCCAAGACAGTGTTGCATTGTTTCCACTTAAATGTAATTTGTGACACAAACAGTAGGCCAAATTTCTCTCTCTCAAAGTATCGCTCTGATGTTGCAGTATCATCCTCTTCTTTGACGCATATTAATTGGTGACAACAGTGGAAAACACACTTACTGATTACGCAGCTCTCAGCAGTTTCATTAACTGTCTTAAACTTTCTTGTTTACAACTCACAGATGTTTGCTTTTCCTTTTTCATAGTTGAGAATGGCACTGAAACATATTTAAGTCAAATTACTTTCCAGACAATGAGTATATACAGTTACTATGCTAAAGTAAAAGGAATACCTCTTTTGAATACTGAATTCCCTCATTTATCATTAGATTACAAATGGATCAGTGCCATCAGTAGCTTCCACAAATGCCAAATCATCATCAGCATGATTAAGTCACACAGTATTTGATATTGACAGTTATAAGGGTGTTCAGCTAATTATTTACTTGGGAAAATATTAGAGAAATACACCCAAAGATAAAAGATTCAAATGTGAAAATTCCTGCTACAGCTATAAAATACAAATAATATTATCTAATGTTCCACAAGGTTTTCTTTCATTTTTCATATCTAAAATAACAGTTTAAAAGTCCACTTATAACAACTTAGGTAGATGACATATAAATACATATATTTAGTGAAGAGCTGAATAACCACCTCAGAGCTTCTGCACAGTGCGCCCACCCCACGAGTGTAATCTATTTCCAAGTAACTCGCAAAAACATTTGAATCACCATTTTATCTCTGGAAGGAGTATCATTATACTAAAGGGAGCTACATATCACTGAAGCCCTTACCTAGCCTTATTTTAAGTTTATATAATCATGAATGATTTTCCAATCATAAACTCAAGCTGAGTTTATGAATACAACATATAAATGCTAAATATGATATATCATGAGGGTTTTGGAGAAGTGTGAAAGACCAAAATTTCAGATAAACTCAAGCAAGCAAAAACATATTTCAGTAGGTTTTGGTTAGATATCAGGGAGAAAAAAAAATACCGCTGGGAACAGATTGCCCAATGAGGCTGCAAAATCTGTATCGATAGAGATATTCAGTACTCAACAGGCCCAGAGAAATGTATGCATTGGCCCTGATTTGTGTAGGGCATCGGGTCAGGTGACCTCTAGACGTCCCTTACAAGATATATTATTCTATGACTCATACAGCTTTTTTTTTTTTAAGCATAAAAATATCCGAGTTAGCATGTGCTAGGTTTATATAGTCAGTTTAGAAATTCTAAAAATTAGTTCTCCGTACACATTCCATGTTGAGATTGCCTTTACATTGCCTACCCCAATAAGCAGAATCTAGTCACAAACCATTATTCAGAACCACTGAAATAACTCCTTTTCATGAATTCAAGATTAAAAAAAATAACAAGTTCTTTATTTTGGCAAATCCATAGTTTTCTCTTAAAATTATAAGAAATTTAGCTTGAATACTCAAGGTTTCCAGAGTTGTGAAGATATTGTAGGGCCGGAACTCACACACATTAAATCCCATGGCAAAGTTTCTGGTGACATCGGGGTACTGGCTTAGCCTTTGAAAAGCATGGTGCCAATAATTTTCTCAGTTGGTGCTTCTAATTATATTGTAGTCATGTATTCTATTCAAAACAAAAACATACTGCTTTTATTTATCCATACACTTAAATATATTAGTAATTGAAAAAAAATGAAAAAAATCAAAGTCAATTTCACAGAACATAAAGATGCTTAAGTTTCTATAATGTAGCTTGCACAATATTGTTAACAGTTATTTTTTATTGAATTTAAATAACAATGGTGCCAAGTGAACCATAGGTTAAAGTGTCAATTCATGTATTTCCAGTCTTTCAAAATTAATTGGGTGACAAATGATTGCATTATTGAGCTCTAATTGCTTAAAAAGGCATGTAATAGATCAGCTGCAAAACCAGAGACATGCTCTTACTGTGGTGCTGCTTGGATTGGTTCAATAACCACTTCTTCTGAAAAATAAATACAAAACATCTGTTTCACATTTTGGTTCACCTGATACAAATTTTGTTCGTCAAGTCTAAGATTTCTTTAACTTGAAGATGTATGATCAGCTCCCCACTTTATTTCCAATATAAAAAGCCATGTTTTAAATAAGTGTTAGCAAATTGCTCAAATGTATGAATATTTTGATTTTCTTGAGTATTTTAAAGAAAGTGCTGTTTTAAAAGTTGGAAATTGTTAAATAATTTATTAATCCAGGAGTAAGATGATGTTTACCTTCTTGGTGGCTGTTTTTTTTTTAAAAAACAATTGTGCCTAATTGATTAAAAAAATCCACTGTGCAAGTAAATTTTGAACACCAGACTACCACAAGTTGTATAAACAGACATACAGCTTCAAAATAAAGAGGGAGCATTTTTGTTATGTGTTTCATCAAAAAAAAAAAAAAAAGAAAAAAAAAGAATAAACAAAGTGAATCAGGAAGTTCCTAGCATTTCTATAAGCTCTTAATTTGGACTTCTTCCATCTCTACTAGAAGAAAACTGCCCTGCAAAGCATTTCAGCTTACTTTCTACCCTATTATGTAAACCTCTGAAGTATCCTTTTATGTCCTATCGTGGTCACTGAAATATGTACATAAATATATTTCTCAAGGATTCCATAGCAAGCAAGCCACATGAATGCTGCTATTGCATGCTCTGCAGTATTTAAAAGGAGCTTTATGACTACAAAATGTTCTTCAGATTAAGGAACGATGACAATCTCTGAAGTTGTACAGCAAAGAGAGATCAGGAAGTTTTTTTGTGAATTCAAAACCAAAAGGGTTATTGCATGTTGATAATTACCTAACCTAACCTAACAAAAAGGCCTCTGTTAGCCAAAATACATCTTTTTTTTTTTTTCTCAAATGTAAGTAAAGCATCACTAACACAACTATGTAAAACTAAAATATAAAATTTGTATATAAAGTCTGAACAAATATTTACAAATAAGACTGCTAGAAAATTTATTTGGATTGCAAAAAATGATGATAGGTATAGTAAGTACCATACTTTATCTACTCTGCCCTTCAGTGAGCGCACTTTTTATTATAATTCTAATTCGGTCCACTGGGGGGATTGCTCCTCTTTTATCCAGCAGCCTTGATCAAATCAGTGCAACTGAAGAACCACCGATGCATGAAATGATGGGTCAATGTAACCTTGTTGTTGAGTAATACTCCTGAAAATCAGAGTAAACAAAACAAAAGAAAAAATCATTTTATATGCCCTACGCTTTAGGCATGAATTACCAAAACTGAAAGCAGGAACATTTTTACCTCAAAGAGAATAAATATTGCTGTATATTATTATATGAAATCTCAGTTCAGTAACTTCCTAACACAAAATCAGCAGGGGGAAACCTACCAAAAATGGTGGATGTAATGGCCATTAGAATATCCCTTGACTTCATCCACCACCAGGCCTCTCTGAATCAGTATAACTGCCTTCTTCTTATGGTTTTATTGAATAAAAGCCTCTGCAAACTTCCTTTGTCAATGTCTATCTATCTTTTCTTACCTTGATACTGCTACGGAGATGGAGTAAGTCCATTCAAACAGCAAACATGGTACAGCCAGCAATGCCATGAGTCACAGATCATGTTTTCTTGTCATTTGTACTTTTTCCACATTGTTTTGTAGCTTATCACAACAAGGTTAGTAATAGCTTGTTAACTTTTCCTTCCATTTAAAAACAGATTGGGCCTTGACGTATTTCTGGATCATATAAAAATAATTTTTAAGACAAAAAAAACACCTGAAATTGTTGTCAAAAGCTAAACCACCATCCCAATTATCACATGCTAAGACATCATCACCTAATAAGTATTTGAATGGTAGTATGAGCTTAAATTCCTAGTAGTGCTAGGTGTTTAGTAAAATTCCCTGCTATGCAGTGCTTTCAATACAAAATCATGTTTAAAAATTCTAGAGTTATCTACTTTTGTGTTTATGTGAGCATACATGCACATTTATATAGAATAGGGCTGGTACCATATAAGAACTCAAAAGGCTGGTGTATAATTATGAGATATATGTTCATACTGTCTTGAGTAGCTATAGTAAATGATAATCCAAAAGCTTTTAGTGATATTCCATTCCTACTCTCTTTCCTTTCAAAAAATCCCATAGTACTTTGTTTAGTTCATTCATTAACATTCAGCTTTGAGCAAATGTTAAGTTCAAGTTTCTTTCTTACAAAAAATCAGAGCTCATACTCATGAAGTATAGAGGAATATAATACAGTGAAACACTGCTTGATGTTATTATTTCCATTAATGAAACACTTCCAGCCAAGAGCCATGTTGTCCATATCTTACAGCTTTCCAGGTGGAAATTTAAAGAAATCATTGTCCCATATTTTGGTTACTATTCTTTTTCTTGGAAACTAAGCAGAATCTTTAGAGAGTACCCAATCATTATAATGTTATAAACTATGAAATGAATAAAAAGCTCTTGAATGAAGCTCTTTTAAAATCTGGGAATGTCTGACAATTTAAACTCATTAAAAAAAAAGTACTGTGTAAACAGATGCCCATGAAAATCTTAAAACTGTTGTTTATATTTTAATATCAGAAAGAAGTTGCAGAAAGAAGTGTCAAAAATTCAGCTTTCATTTAGGTTGTGAGAGGGAACACACACATGTTCTCCTGGTGGATTTGAAGTAGTTAGTGCGATTTTTCAGAAAGTGGAGGTGACAACCACACAATCTATACAGTAAAACAGAGAGACAGACTTACATTACAGTGTCATTATTGGTTTAAAACAAGGTGCTCCTGGCCACATGAAAAACAAGGTATAAATATTAATAATTTTTCTTTAAAAGCTGGACTAAGTCTCAAAATTAAAAAAAAAGGACATTAAAATGCATGCTTAAGTTGTTATAACAATCCTAATAACAAATATACTCACCACTGTTTTAAGAAAATCGTGGTAACTGTAAGCTCTTTACATAAAACAAAAAAAAACACTATCTGTACTGATAGGTCATAAGAAAATACCTTTTGGAAGAATCACTTTTGGCATTCCAAAAACCTGAAAAACTGACAAACAAACAAAATATCAAATAATTACGCATCTTTTTTTAAAAACAAGCTTGGGGTCTACATCCACTCTAAGTTCAACTACAGACTTATCTGACAGCTCCTATAAGTGGAATCATTTGTTTCTTCTTTAATGTTAGGTTGAGAGGCCTATGACACAGTTTCCACATGCCAACAAATTAAGAACATTCAACAAAAAGATCTGCAACTTCTCTTCTGGGTCAAAAATAAATCTATCTATTTTGTGATTCGGTACTAAGGGCACATATATTTTCCTGAAGCATACACATCAGAAGCTCAATAACAAAAAGCAGAATTCCTTAACATGCAGTAGCCGTGCATCCTTGAAAGGAGCAGACCAATGGCTCCCTGCTCTCCTTGCTGGCACTGGCATTTGTACATGTTTTCCCCACACCGCTATCTCGCTTTGAAGCGGCCACAGCAAGCCATATTTCAGTTGCTGGGCTTTGGCCTTTCCTCACAGAAGGCACACAGCTGTCAGGGAAGCATGATATTTTATGTCTGAATTCCATTGAAGGGCCAGACCCAGATCCCTTAAAAGTCAGAGAAAGTTTTTCCTTTGACTTAATTAGGAGCAGAAAGAGGTCTTGAGTAGCAAGATTCATCAATGCATATTTCAGTCGAGCAAAGTGACAAGCAAAAACCCAGCAGAGGGAGAAGAATGCCCATGCTAGCACCTGAGGAAGCAGCAGAAGTTTAGACATACTGACCCCGGACACGATACTATTTACTCTCATGACAATGCATGGGAGAGACCACTAAAATAACCTTGGCAGTTCAGCACAGGTGATTAGCAGGCTTCTATATGGGTGTCTCTAATTCTGCCCATATTTCTGAGCGCTCCCACCTGCCCATCAAGGTTTCTGCCAGAGACAAGCAATCTATGCCCACGTTCAGCCCAGTGCTGTGCAGATGAATACGCCTCCTAAACCCAAGTCTGCAGCTCAGCAAGCCGACAGCAGCACCCTCAGGTTGGCACTCTCTCCCTTCACGCGTTCTCACCTCATGTTATTCTGCTATGTCTTGCACTACAAGAGCTGCAAAAAGGAGCCACCCTCTGCCCCAGGAGGTTACTAACCAGCTGAATCAGTTCAGCTGGGCCTGGTCCAAAGACATACTACAAGCAATGGTTCACGAACATCAACAACTAAGGCAAGAAGACAAAAGTGAGCAACTACTTAGACCATCTTAAGGAGCATGTACTCCAAACATTGAGCCTTATCGCTGCTGTCTATAAGGACAAAAATCCATATAATCTAAACTGCTTTAAAACAGGAAGCAGACCATAGAACTCAAGAGATCCTATATTTTGTCTTAGAAATATATATGTGAGACGATAGAGATGCCTAGGACATTTATTCTTAGAGGAATAAAGTACCAGAGGGGCTGTCCTTTTTGAAATGTTAACATCTTAATCATTTTTATCCTTTTGTATGATGCAAGAAAGGGACAAGATAAAATTTAGAACTATCTGCTTGTCAGATCACATTTTATTATTTTAAACTAAATCATCTTTCATATTATAAAAGCATATAAAAAGCTTTTTAAATCACTAAACCTATATATTTATTCACTCTTTTAGGACTCAAGTTTTCCACTACATAAAATAAAATTAAAATAAAATAAAATAAAATAAAATAAAATAAAATAAAATAAAATAAAATAAAATAAAATAAAGCTTCTTTAGAGTTTGAATATTGTGGTTCAGCCTTGGGTGATATTGTACAACCAATCAAGTCCTGAAACCAGTTTCGAATGGAAAGGCTCACATATTCCTAGCTTTCACCAACAATGAACTGAGCTAACACCACAGCTTATACTGCTACACTGAAAGGGAAGCGAACCATAGCACTTAATCAAAGTAAGGCATCTTGATATCAAGTGACTTAAAAGACTGGGAGCTGCAGCTCAGCAGGGTGAGCTCCTACCTGCTGCAGAATGCCCCACAACGTGCCTGGATTTCCCTGGGTTTCCTTTGCTAGCACCGAGCGCTCGCAGCGGCTGCAGACCCAAGGACAGGCGAGGGGCGAGAGGGTTTGAGACCCACGCGCTCTGAGTGCTGCCAGGGGAGAGCAGCAGCGGGCGGCCCCGCGTGCCAGGACTGCTCTCGTAGTGGGGCCATGAGCAACGAGGGGAGCCTCCTACCCTGCAGTGCCTCGAGGAGCAGCCAGCCCGGGCGGCTCGCATTGCGGCGTGGCCAAAGACCGGAGCCCAAAGGGGCCCTGCCAGGAGTGCTGAGCACCTAGAGCCACCACTCGCCCCAGAAAGGATATGGGGAGCGCCAAGGTGCTGCCGGCAGGATGGAGAGCTGAAGCGGAATGGAGCAGAGCAGGTCTCTGCACAGATGGAACCAGGAGATGAAGTGGAGCAGGCCTTGGTGCAGATGCACTTGAAGCAGCACATGGAGGACCCACATTGTGAGCAGCTGGGAGGATGCAAAAGGCTTCGTAATCCACGGGTCCTCAGTGCCAAGTGGCATCCAGCGAAAAGTAAAATGGACACGAAAGCAATGCTGTTTCTCACACAGTGCTAGTAACTGTCAGAGTCTTGGAGCTGCAACATGCTCCATTCACACGGGCATAAGACAAACAGATGAAGGATGGACGTACCCTGACTGTTAAACACAGCCAGCCAAGCGTAGTTGTAGCTCGGATATTTCCAAAGCGCTGCTCCCCAGAGGCTGGGAAGCTGGGCCAAAGGGAATGTCTGTTTCATATATGTCTTGGTTTTAATCCACTTTCCTTAAGCATCTGCTACTGAAAAACAGGTTGAACAGACCTTTGCTTTGGCTCACACTAGCAGTGCATCCTCATCAAGAGCAAACCAACTAGAGCTCCTCTGTCCCCGTTCCCACAGGCAGCAGCGTGCAGCGGGGACTCCTGAAATCTGGGGCTTTTCAATTATTATTTGGTTGGTTCCTGGGGCATGCAGTTCTGACGCTTCCTTAAAGTCTCACCTCCCTGCAAAATCATATCATTTTGACTGAAAAAAAAATAAACAAATGTAATTGCAATGGCGCTAAACCTCTTCTGAGAGCATTGCAGCTGACTGGGTAAAATACCTGTCTCCAGCTGCGGAGGGATGAATCAGAGCTCTGCTATGATCTAAGCAAAAACTGCGCCCTGGTGGTATGCTTGTAAGAAAGAACTTAATCACTCAGGCCTCAAGGCCATCAGTCGCAAAGCGTGATCCTAACTACAATGTTTTGCTGTCACAGGCAACAAAAACCTGTGGACTTGTGTCAGTCAAAGTGCCACTATCCCTGGGGAAGCCCATCTTTTAGGGCTGACCCAATCTTTTTGTGAACACGTTGAACTGAAGTGTTGCTTATTGCTTTCTATTTGGAACTAATTTCTTAATTACTTAAACTACAATATATTTGATTTAAGCAAAAGAGGAGCATCCACACAGAGAAATTTGGTGTTCTAATAATAATAATAATAATTATTATTATTATCAACAATTATGCTGTTTTCCTAACTGTTCATGGCCCAAGAGAATTCCCTTTTTATCTCTTCTGACCTGAGCTTCAAGGTTTATAAAATCTTGCTGTCTTATAATATTTATGCTCTGGAAACAAATGAAGAGAAACAGTGTGGAAAATAGTGACCTTACATGCACAAACATTAAAGTTTATTTGTAGAACTCAAATTTTTAAAAACCTTGGTATTAATCATTTCAGCAGCTTTACATACATTCCATACTAAGAGACATTAGTGATATATTTAGATTACTCAGTATTAATAGTATAATAGCACTAACAGATAAATGAATACCTTAATACTATTAATAGATAGTTACTATTAATAGATTTGCCTTCTGATCAGCAACTTAAAATGTTGCACCTTTCTAAAAAGAGGATGTGCTACTTTATCTCCACAGAGCTATTAAAGACAAATCTCTCCTTTTTCAAAATTCAGATTTGGATCGTAGCTTATGTGAAGGCAAATTTCATTCACAGAAAAAGGAGAACAGAGTTGGGATGGCCACTTAGTTTTTCTCTGACTGATGCAAGACGTTATGGCTTAACCACTGAGCAGGACATATCCTGCAGGCAAAAAGTAAGAAGAGACTATTTTATGCTTTTGATTTACCTTCCTGAATAAATGATGATAGATAAAAGTGGTATCATTCTACAAAAGTGCTGTGGAATCAGCAGCAAGACAAGAGGTTTGGGTGCTTTGATTAAGATTTTTCATGCAGCATTTTCATGTGGCATTAAAGCAGTACAAACTCAGCTATTTCAACAGCAAGATTTTATGAGACTGTGCTGTTTTTGAGATCAATACTTTCAGGACATATTAAAGATTGCATATTACACAATCTATCAGTTTTAAGGGTGTGAAGGCCGTCTAAAATTGGAGGAAATTTTGTTGGGATCATTTATTCTATTTTATAAAATTCTTTCCTGTATGCTATGCTTCCCTCTCACACCTTTTAAACAGGAAGTAACATTATTTATAGAGAAAGAACAAATCATTAACATGCAATTGGCATGTGTTGCATTGGTAGAAACTAGAACAGGCTCTGAAGTGATTTAACAGTCTGGCCATAGGCACAAGGTGAGGCCTGCAGCCTCATCTCAGTCTGCAGCCAGAGCAGACTGTTGATCCTCAGAAGGAATTAAGCATTCAGAGTAACACTTTCTTGCCCAGTGGCAATGTGTATACAGTGTAATTCCCTTCAAGATTATAGCTCCTTTTGTCAGGGTATGCAGTCAGCTCAGGAGCTCTTGTTTTGAGGAAACGGGACCATGTCCCAGAGCCTCCCACCGGCGCAGGGGCAGCTCATGTCCCTGCAGGATGCACGAGTACTGCCCTTGTTCCGGGGCCCTGGGAGGAGAAGCGGGATTCCACATGCCCACATCCGAATTTGTCTTGCAGATCTGTACAAAAACCACGGGGAATTTAAGCCTATATCATCATTCTAATTGTTTTTACCAACATCTAAGTTTTGCATCTTTGATAGTGTGTGTATCTTAATTAGGAGCTGGTTCTCAAGTGTATTTAAAAGCAAGTGAACAAAACAAATAATTGTATAACTCTAATATATCATTCTGGGTATTCAAAATATCTATTTGCTATAGCTTATTGAAAATATGCCTAAACTTACATTCCTCCTTTCCCTTTCCTGAACAAAATAAGAGGCAGATCCAATCTGAGTAATATAGCTAATATCTATCACCTATTTAAAGTACAGGATGAATGAATGCATATAATAAAAAGAGAAATGCACTTCTAAAGTACTTGGCACGGTATAAAGAATTACTTTAATGAAACATGCTATTCTGCTTTACCAGCTGTTTAGCATTTAGTATTTCTTAGCTAATTAAAACTGCGGTGTTAATAAGAAAAATAGTTGAATGTTAAAACTGAATGGTAATTCCAACATTTGAGTGTTAGTGGTTTCATTATCCTGTTAGCATGGTACTTAGCTTAGGAAACTTCCTAAGCACCTGGGCATTCTAAAATAGCGTAAATGCACACGTGGGGGAGAAAGGGGAAGGCACAACCGTCATGAAGGCAGCGTAGCAGCTGTGCACTGCAGCTCCCTGTTACAGAGATGTTTGGGGCTGTAAGAACAACTCAGACTCTGTGAGAAAGCCGGGAGGAGTGAATCAGCTAAACACTTATAAGAATTCTTGGGTCTTTTTCTCTTGTCTGCCTTCAGGAAGGAATAGAGAAGGGAACTAGGAGTCTTTTTTGTGTTGATATTTGTGAGCATGAGCAGAGGGTTCTACTTATTTGCCCCAGCTGTCCCAGCAAATGGTAGAAAATGTGGCCCATTTAGAAGAAAGGTTCCCTTGTTTCCTGCATTGTTGCCTCTCCCTCATTGTTAGAGGAAGATTAATGATATTCAGATATATGAACCTCTCTTCTGCTTTGAGGTTATGACTTGTACAAGCCCTTCCTCCAGTGAGAAAAGAACCCCATCCCTGTGGGTGCAGGACATGCGGGACTGTGTTCCACACTCCTCTTATTCGTATTTGAGATCCCTCCCTTTGGGTAGCAGATTTACCATTTCAGTTTTTACACGAATTAACTCAGATGCTCTGGCCAGTTTAACCTGGCATGGCAGAGAACCTACTCCCCCTGACAAGATTGCTCCCTATTCCATGACTTTTGTCTCTCTGACAGTCTTTCTGACTTTTCAAGCACTGCACATACCTTTGATTACAGTACTTTGTGAATAGCCTGTCAAAATCATTATTTAATTTATTCAAGCATTTGATTAAGAAGCTCAGACATAGCCTAAGGTCCGATGTAGGGACATAAGAAGATTTGGTTAATATTTTGGAAAATATAAAAGTGTAATCTTTGCTTGTTTAAAACTATTTCTTTGAGTTCTGTCAGAGCAAATGAACAGTAAGAGCCAGGGAAGCCACACAGCTAAAGGATCATGTAACGCTGAGGAGAAAGCACCGTCTATATTTATTTGCTAAGGTGACTAGATGATATTTCTAACATGTAAAGTATGCCAATGTCAAGTGCTTGGTTCATCCTTTTAGGGCTCAAAGGCGAAGCACTACCACTATTCTTGGCCATTCTGGAAAGCCACTTATTGAGACATGAATGTAAAACAAATCCACTTCCATATTCCTTTAGGATTAACATACAGGGGCTGAGAACACCTGGCATTCTCAGGCTGTGTTATCTTTCCTGCCTAATCTTTAATGAATGAAGAGTGTGTGTTTTTATTTCTGTTCTTCACATGTGTGTCCTGGGCTTGTGGAGAGCTGCCTACATAAGGGGGGATGTAGCAGTGTGGCTGACATCTCCTCTCCTTACACAGGAGGGATCTGCATGTGGAGATCACAGGCACACCATCTGATCTGGAATAAAGCATGTGGGATATGACCCCAAGTGAAGATACAGGCTTTGCTCTAATAAAATTTATTTTAACCTGCTTTGTAATTAGAGCCTGTTTTAGAAAGTGAACTCTGTGATGACTGGTTCATGTTAAAAAGGAAAATGATAAATGGAACTTTGTTTAATCAGCTCAGTATTGCTACAAAGAATAGGGATTTAGAGATGACAGGAATATATTGTTTTACTGGCTAGTCTACCTTTTATTACTTAAATTATTTCATTACTTAAAAAAATATAAGCAGAAATTATTTTTTTTCTGCATGGAGATGGTGATATGGCTATTTGTATTTAGAAATATTTAACTTAGGAAAAAAACCCACAATTTATCACATTTAAGTATTTTTTTCCTACTCTTTCCTCTGTTTTTCTTCTCAAAAAATATCATCTCCTGCAGGCATTTTTCTCTTGCATTACATCTTTCCTTCTATGGTAACATGATACTCAGTCATGTTACTGACATCTCAGTCACTGTCATGGAAGAAGTCTGTGATTAACTGTGATTACAGTATAGATTGGACAGAAAGGGCAATACATGGTGTTGCCTGAAGTGAGTTACTTGCTCAGCCTTGGCATCACTGGCTGGCAAAAGCTGGTGACTGCTGTCCCAGAGACGGGGAGTAAGATAATGCACTAATGCACTAGATGGAAGCTACAAAGGTTCTTACCTTAAGGCGGAGGTTATATTACACCATTAGGCAAGAAAGAATAACTAAATCCAAGCCGTAAAAGTCTGTGTTCTTTTTAGGATAAGGCAGTCCAGGCTTCTACCACATGCTGCCGTTGACACACTCATGCCAATCATGGGAGTGAAAAGAACTTAACCCTTGACTGAGATAACTACAAGAGCAGAAGACACAATTATAGATGCAGCCATATGGAGAAGACAGCACTTTTTCTTCTGTTCTATGCTGCAGGAGGGGAAGAAAATGTGTGGGAGAGGAAGGGTCACTACACAGATGCACACAGTAAAAAGGCTTGCAGTGTACCCTATTCTTACACTGGTAAACTCTCTCTTGTGCAAGCAGAGCTAAGGGGAAGTAGTTACCACAAAGAGGATTAGTATGGTATCTTTGGAAGTTCAATTAGATGTAGAGAAAAGCTGCAAGATGTAAGTTAATTCTAGCCTTATTACCACTAAAGGAGAAACCTAAATCTATGCAGATATTCAGTGTAAAACCTTTGCACCATTAAAGGGTGCATATAAATCTTTCATCGAATACTGAGTCCATAACCAAGTGCAGACTCATCAGCTGTTCAATGCCCCTGGCCACTAACTTCAGTACAGTTTAGCATGGGTTTCACTACATACCCACCTGCAGATGAAAGGACTCTCCGTGCCTTTCTGTGCTATTTGTACTCTCTCAGCTAGCAGCCAGGACTGGTACGTAGTCTTAGGATGGGCTCCCCTTATCAATATGGCTAGCTAGCACTGTAATTGACAGAGCTGGGTCAGAAACAGGCTGGAATTTTGTGTACTCAAGTAAATGCCTCACTCAAAAATTAAGAGATCATGAGATGAAAAACAGGATCAACGGTCTGCAGGTTAAAGGCCAAATCTCACTATCTACAGACTCCCATTGACTTGCCAATCACAGGTCAAAACACATGTTTTCTTTGGTTTTCATTATCCATAATGAAGCACCTGTATGACTTCAAAACAGTCTGAAGTAAACATTAACAACGAATAACACGAGTAAACTTAGTTAAAAGAACCTTTAAACTACATGCAGTTCTACTGCTTTGCTATGACCCAGATTACTGACTCAGACAGTGCTGGCCTTGGATCCTTCCCCTCCATGATGCGCAAAACACTCACCTGACACTTGTGAGCCTCGCTGGTTGTTGCACACTCCCAGGCCCTTGGTGATCTGCATGCTGGTTAAATGCAAAATGGTTAAATATATGTGCTAGGACAATCTTTGGAAGGGAAGTCTTGCTTGGAAGATCACTAGTGTCAAAGTCTTAGGGAGCTTGTGTGATAAATATTCTTTATAGTTTTGGCAGGAGACTCTTAAGAGATGTTTTCAGCTGAATTCATATTTTGCCAGAGTAATAGATGCCACATCTTTACCAGGGAGTTCACAAGAACTTCCTAACAAGTATAAAAATAATTGTAGAAACAAACAAAGCAAAAAGTTTCTATAGTGGAACATGGTGAAACCAGACTCATTTAAAAGTGCCTAGATACTGTGCAGTGACTAGTGTGACTAGTACAGTCATTATTTTACCCTATTTATGAGTGATGTGCCAAAAACCTTGAAATATCACTGAAAAAATAACAAATATATCTTTTATGTGATAAAATATTATTAAGATATCAGTATTTTATATTCCCTTTTTCTTCAGTATTCAATATTAATATCAGATACAACTGAAAATTTTCAATCTGAATAGCTATTCTAACGACTTTAACATTTAAGGCAATCTCTGAAAAGCCGTAAATACTTTTAGCTTAAATATTTCTTCCAACAAATAGCATCTCTAATTCAATTTCATTGAAAGAAGAATCACACAGTGATGATTTTAGGATAGCTGTCACCTAAAGATGTTTGAAAGCACTGCTGACATGCAATATATCTGGTCCAGCTGAAATACACAAAGGACTCATGGCAATATAGAACAAAAAAAAATTACATTAGGAAATAAAGGAAGTTGAAAAAAAAATTAAGGAAGTTGAAAAAAAAAAGTGGTATCTGATAACAAAACGCACTCCTAAAAGACAATCCATGCAAAATGATATGCAAAAAGACTCAGACCCATATTCTGATACTGGTTTTATGCAAAATTTCCCATTTCTCAATATTGCAACTAGTAGACCAAGAGCTACTGTTTAAGCTAAAGCCAGCAGTGTTCTGCCATCATTAAAAATCCAATAATAATAATAAAAATCTTCACCTTTCTTGAAACAAAACCATCAACCCAATTCCAAACTTTTTTCATTTTCATTTACCTTATGAGATAGGCATCTTTAGTTTATCTTCTAATCTACGAAGGAAACTTTTGGTAGCTTAATTTCTGTTATCATACTTATTTCTGTAAGGGTAGTTGGGGAGTTATGAAATATGAGTTCATACTCATGTTGGATTACTGCAGTAAGAACCTGGTCAACCTGAAGTTGAACCCTGCTAAACCCTCTTGTGAAAGTCTTATTCAAACCAATATGAGAACTTTGATAAGATGAAGACCCAGATTAGGATTTACGTGATTTGGCCCTTAACATAAAAAAACAAAATCTGAGGAAAAATATTTTTTTCTTTTTTTAAAAAATATTCTCCTCTCACAAGTTTGCCCAAGCATGAAAGTCACTTTTCAACACAGAAAGCATGCCAAACCTTCATTTTTTTAAACCATATCATTACTGTTTTGTAAAAATTAATTAGAATTAACTATGAAATGAATTAGTTCCTATGATGTGTCTATTATACCAGTGACATTTATGATTTAAAATTCAAAACTGAATTGACCTTGAGCAGCATATGTATTCAAAATGTATAATTAAAAAGAATATTAATCATTTAATTTTATAAAATGAACAGCTGTTCTAGCTGATTGGTAACAGCTAAAAGTGTAAAATGTATTTTGCAAATGCAAAATTAAAAGTTAATTTTATTATAGAGTGCAATTTGCCAACTAGAAATAAATCCTTTAAATGTAAGCAATATATTTTTGTAACACTCTACCCATACATCAGAAAGGTCACATGTATTTTTAAATGGCATATTACTATAAAAGTTTCATGATTTCAATTGAAAAGCTATCATATGATTTAGCTATTTAGAGATTAATTTGAAACAGCTATGATGGATATGTCCTCTTTTTCCAATGAGCTATTTAAAAGCTTGAAAGAGAAATAGTATTTCATTTAAAAATATTCTAAATTGTTACTTTTGCTTACCTCGCATTCCTGATTTTTTGCTTTTTTCCTTAATTTCCTTTGAGGGATTTTGGCTGGAGATGTCAAAATATGTGCTTTTCTCACATATAAAAATTCTCATTAGCATTTGGCATCATCACAAGTTTTTCACTTAAATGCATATCTGTCATTTCAATTGTACATATTTTTAACATTTCCATGTTTTAAAAAAGTCAGACACGGTGTTTCAGCAACAAGACACCATTATTATTATTATTAATAATAATAATAGTCAGAACCTGCACACCTTTGACATGGGCCTGGCACTGCCTGGGCTATGCTCTTTTGCTTAAATCCTCAAGCGTGATCCTGCAAAGTAACTAAGTCAATGGCAAAACTTTCAGTATTTCAGTTTAAGTTTGGTCACGAGGAATGAATACAAATACAAAATAGTCTGTTTAGACAACACAGAGGCTGGGTAAATCAGATAACTCTTTCTGCAGTAGCCTAGCTTAGAGATCATCACGTCGACGATCACCAAGATATTTTACACTAGCTATATCTGCTGTAACAGGGTGAAGTCACTTTAGGGAGCATCATGACCAATTCAGTTCCCCAGTTCCTACTCAGACTACGTGTGCCAAAATAAGCCAACATAAATCTTGCTTCACTTCTCATTAATACTTCATCTTGATCTTAGCACTTACTTCGCAGCAAAAGCTCATTATCTGCAGTAACATCTAGTCCATTATTCTAACTTCTAAGTGGATCTTTCGTATTACAGGATACTGCCGTTTCCTCTCTACTGCTATCAACAAAAGCATTTTCCATAACTGTCCAGTACAGTAGGTCTGACCTTTATATAGAACTGGAAGACTATTTAGTGCAGCAAATTATTTTTTAAAGCAGTCTGGAATTCAAAGAGGTTTTCTACATATTGTTGGTCAGTCGTTCCTCCTGTTACATACTTAATATAACTTCCTTCCAAAGAAAGGAAGGAAAAGCACTGTACACCAGGCAATACTTTAAAAACCAGAAATGTGATGTTATTCCTGCCAACTTATTTAAATGTCAGTATAAAATGAGGGGTGACCTTGTCTCAAGACTTCTTTGAGCAAAGATTTGTGGACAGGGTCCATCTGTTATTTCCTCCATTGTCATCACTCGTTTTGTGACACTAAAAGTATTTTCCACTTACATTCCTCAACATCATGCTGCTAAGGTTTGGTACAAGAATTATAATCAATCAAACCAAAGGTATTTACCGTAAGGCTTTCTGTAGTACAGCACGGTTTTATAGAAGTCTTTAATAGCAGAGAATGTAACTGTGTGGTTATTATTTAGGTCAGCTGACCCTAAGCATATATGGTGTCAGGATCATTAACATTAAAATATTGTTGAATAGTTGTACCATGCCAACTGTACATTAACTGCTCATTGCTTCAGACGCTGAGGTTCTGGTGGTATTGTTGCATCTCATTATTTCCAGACAGAATATATTCCTTCCAGGATTTGACACATACATAAATACATCAGTTTTACATATCCTATCATTACAAACATTTCTGCTACAAAGCTGCTACTTTTCTTGATTCAACGTTTCATGGCCAAGTGTATCTCTGTAATCACGGCTGTGCCAAAGCATGTTTTACAGCCCCCTCCAGAGGAACCCACGTGAGGCTGCCTGGTTCCCAATTAGCCTGAATGAAGTTTCAGACAGCATTTTTTATTTGATTGTCTCATTATATAACCAGTGAAGAAAGCTGACTTGGTAAAAATATAAAGAACCAATAATATATTCTCTATGTTAACAAGTAAAATTTAGCAAATGATTAATCATGCTCCTCATATGTTTTCTTTATACATTTTTCTGTTAACAAAAAAAGTTAAAAAATAGGGAACTTGCTACAGTAAATCCAGCCATTATCCTCAAGTAAGTTTCCCAAAGGTAATATGACTACATTTATATTGCATGATGCCCAACAATAAAGGCTGTAACAGCGTACTGAGTATTTTAAAATCATTTTGTGCCAATTACCTTCACATACGCAGGAGAACATCTACCGTTTGGGCATTCTGTAAGGGAAAGATAAGAAGTTCCTTTTCTTTTTTCTTTCTTTCCTTCTTTCTTTTTTTTTTTCTTTCTTTCTTTTTTTTTATTTTCTTTTCATCTTATCTCCAAGATTCTATCAGGTTGACAGAAAACCCAACATACGTAAAGTATTTTTTGGCTGAACTATGCCAGACAACATCGGGCAGAAAAGGGCTGGGGGCAGCAGGAGCCCGTGCACCGCACCCAGAGGGCTCCTAACCTCCATTATTGCCGAATTAAGAAGGATTCAAATTCAGAACCAATTTTTTGGAAAATGAGCCGCAAAGCGACGCCCAGTACTTGCCTCGTGTTCCTCTTTTTACGCTTATGACTTCACACGCAGAACAGAAAAATAAATAAGATCTCAGGTCAACACCAGTCCAAGAGAGCTAACGACTTTAAACGTGTTTTACCCAGCGCGGCTCCCCGAGAGGCGGCGGCGCCCAACGGCCGCGCCTCAGCGCCTCAGCGCCCAGCGCGGCGTGCGGGAAAGCGCGGGAAGGCGCCGCGCGCCGCTCCCGCCTCGCCGCCGCCGCAGCAAACGCGGCCGCCGCTCGCTCCTCGGCCGGGGCGCTGGGTAGAGCCTCCGGGGAGGGGAAAGGATCAAAGGAGACCGACTCAGCGGGGCCCTCCCGACGCGGCCCCGGGGTTAACGTATTTATTGTCGCGCTGCAGTCGCAGGTCGCTTTACAGAGACACCTCATGCTGGAGCCCCCGCACGGCGCCGGGGCAAGGAGAAGGAAACACGCGTATTCGAACGGAACTATTAAATAAGCTGTACACCAAAGTCCAGTCTTTCCTCCTGAAGGCGGCAGGACGCGGCCCTCGCCGCCAGCGCGAAGGGGCGAGCCTCGCCTGTCCCGGTCGCGGCCACGTCCGGGGCCGGGCCGCACCGCGGCGGTCACGGGTCGCGCGCGTCCTCCCGCTTGACGCCGTCCGCCTTGAGTTTCTTGTTCTGGTGCGTCTTGACGTGCTTGGCCAGGTGGTCGCTGCGCATGAAGCGCTTGCCGCACTCGGGGCACACGAAGCGCTTCTCGCCCGTGTGAGTCCGCAGGTGCCGCTGCAGCTCGTCGGAGCGGGTGAAGCTCTTGCCGCAGAAGAGCCAGTTGCACACGAAGGGCCGCTCGCCCGTGTGCCAGCGCAGGTGCGCCTTCAGGTGCGACGTCTTGCCGTACACCTTGCCGCAGCCGGGGACGTGGCAGACGTGCTGCTTCTTGCGGCCCGGCTCCGCCTCCGCGGCGCCGCCCGCCGCCGACTGGCAGTTGGGGCAGCGGCAGCGGCGGCACCTCCTGGCCGTGGCCGCCAGGGGAGACTTGCTCTGCAGCAGGGCGGCGATCTGCGTCTGGTACTGCGCCAGGTCCGAGCGGCCCAGCACCAGCCCGCGCTGCAGCGCGCCGGGGAAGCGGTGGCCGCAGCCGGCGGCGGCGCCCGCCTGCGGGATGCTCCACCAGGGCAGCTCGTCGGGCGGCGGGTTGGGCGAGAGCTGCCGGCAGGGCTGCGCCGGCGGCGGCAGCAGGTTGGAGTAGCCGGGCGGTAGCGCGGCCTGCGCCGCGTAGGGCACATACGCGGGCGGGCAGCTGGGCGGCAGCGCCGCCATGGAGGAGGGCAGCACCTTGACGGGCGAGAACTCGTACGGGTAGGACGGGTCGGCGGGCGGCGTGAGCGGCAGCTCGTGCGCCCCCCCGAAGGAGGGCGGCAGGTGGCTCTTGGGCGGCGTGAGCGCCAGGCCGGCGTGCGGCGGCGGCAGCGCCCCTGGTGAGTGCGCGGGCATCTCGCCGCCCCACGGGTGGAAGAGGCGCGACGGCGATCCCAGCGCCGCGTCGTACGAGACCTGCAGGAAGTCGGCGGGCGCCGCGCCGGGCTGTCCGATGCGGCTGCAGGTGGCGGCCAGCAGCGCCAGCGGCGAGTGCGCGGCCACGTCCGGGGAGGCGCTGGGCGTGCGGTCCTGCGCGGGAGGCACAGCCGGTTACCCACGCGCGCCAACTTCCCGCCGCGCACGCCGAGAGCCGCGCGGCGCCGCACGTCGAGGCGGCGACTGCCCCATCCCCGCCAACTCCTCGCGCTCCGCGGGGCGCTGCGCCGGGACCGGCCCTCCCGAGCCTCCCTGTCAGCCCTCGGGGCCTGGGCCGCCCGGTGCCGCCCGCGCCGCCGCCCGCACTGACCTGCAGGAAAGCCTGGAGCGAGTCGTTGCGGAGCACGGCCACGGCGGCCATGGCTAGCGCGGCTCGGGCATGGAGGCGCCCGGGGGCAGGCGAGGGGCTGCCCGCTCTCCTCCTCCTCCCGCGCTCGTCTCCGGTCCGCGCAGCGCGGCCCGCGGCGCCCCCCGCGCGGCGAGATCTCCGCGGCCCGTCTGGCTGCACCAGGATCACCTCCAAGAATTTGATAAGGACTTTGCTGGGCCGCCAGCCAGTCAGAGGGAAGATTTATGGCTTTGAAGTTTGCCGCTACCCAATCATCAAAGAATAGCGGCTCTTTCAGAAGCGAAAGCAAATCCTTTGAATCCACAAAGCTCCTATGGTGTGTTTGTTGGTCTGGATAAAAGAACTGATTATTAGGGGGGATGGGAAGGGAGGAGATAAAGGCGGGACAATTAATGAAGTAATCACTATGTGGGAAATGTATATACACAAATAATTGGATTTTCTTGATCAAAGGACCCCTTACCGCCTGGAGACCCTCGCACTGGATGTGCAATACACTGGATCCCCCCCCCTCCCGTCTTTTTTTTTTTGGGGGGGGGGGGCAATTAAGGATTTGTGGCAGGGCCCTAAAGTGACTCTGTGTCTTTGTTACTGCCCGCGAAATCTGCCTCCGGATTCCACTGCTGATGCTTTATGCCTCAGAGCGCCATTCGGAGCGCGGCGAGTTCACCTGATCCCGGTTGCAGAAACTTGCCCGGAGGATCGGCCGGTGCTTCCTCCCTGCGCTCCGCGCGATGCCCTCGCTGCGACTCTCGCTCCCAGCTGCGCTCGGGCTCGTGTCGCCCCGCGCTGCCTGGACCCCCCGCGCCGCGGGCCGAAGGCGGCGCGGAAACTGCGGCGAGCGAGCGCCCAGACACCCACACACTCAAACAAACACGGAAAAGTTTCCTCTTGCCTCGCGGGAGCCGGGTGTAAACACGTAATTTCGTTAAGACAGGAGTCTCTCTCGGAGTTTCTTTTTTTTTCGAGGCCAGCTGCGTTTGCGCAGGGGCTCCCGCCCCAGCCCCGCTCAGCCCGTAGAGCTGAAGCTCGTTTGAGAGGGGGAGCTGCTGGGAACTTGCAAACTGTCACTCATGTCCCGCCGCCAGCCTCTCCCCGACCTGCTGCGAGGTACCCGCAGCGCTCCTCGCCCGCACCTCTCGGGCTGTAAATGCGGCATGAGGGATTCAACCTGCTTCCTTTGCGCCCCCGGCAGGAACATTCCCGGCCGTGGGCACAGCTGGGGCGCACCCCGCACAGCGCCCCCCGCGGAGCTCCGCACCCCCCCGCGGGTCTCGCACCGGCCCCTCTCCCCCCCGCCTGCCCATCTGCTCCGCGCCCCGCCTGGGGAGGCCCCAGCGCGGGACGTCCCGGGGAGCCCCGCGGAGCCGCCTGCCCAGGTAACTCGATGCTCGCAGCAGTCGCCGGGTTCAATTGTATTCGCACCGCCAGCGGAGCCCTTTTAAACGCCAGCACACAGAGATCCTTATCTGCCTTCCTGGGGAAACAATCGCTGTCCTCTCAAAGACTTGCAAGAGTTGAAGCGCTTGAATTAGATCGGGTTCTTTGAAGGGATTAAAGTGCCAAGTCCTCTCCCACGGCTCCGCACGGGGTCCCGGGGAGAAGTCACCGCCCGGCCGCGGGTGCCACCGACCCCGCGCGCGGCTCGATCCCACGCCAGGGCCCCCCGCGGGGCCTCTCCCCTGTCCCTGTCCCCTGCCCCACGACTCCCCCCCACGCGGGTAATTCGTTTCACAAAATAAATAACTGTCCCGAGAATGACCCGAGCGGCAGATGCCAACGCAGAGACCGTCGATACCCAGTCGTGGCGCATCCCGCGCTTCTCCCCAGCCTTTAGCGTACGTTATTGCCCCAGAGAGCTCGAGAACCGCCGGGATTTGTCCTATTGCAACACAGCTAGTGGAAAGTTGGGCGAGTTTCTGTACGGATGTGACGGGACAGATGCCATCAATCTGCATTGGAGAAAGCACATTACTTAAAATCGAGAATAATTTCTCCTTTCTGGAAGAAACCAATGGGCTGAATAATGAAAAGTTGCGGTCATAGTTTTCTGTACAAATAATTAGTGCTCAAACTTGGAGCATTTCAGTCTCCTGAAATTTATTCTTAATGAAGTGATGTTCAGTGCTGTCATTAAAAATGCAGGGCTGGAAGATCAAAGTACAGTATTTACTTTAGAAATTTGTTTCAGTTATCAGGAGATACAGGTATCAAGGCCAAATGTCAATCCCGTTACACACAGCTCCATTTCCAAGAGAAACAGGCTCTGCTACATCCTTGTGTGAAGCCAGGAGACACCAGAGAAGAGGAACAAGCTGGGACCAGCCCCAGCAGAGCCAGGCTCCATGTGGCTTGTGGGGACAGAGGGGTTGTTTTCTGGACCATCCGAGACAGCAGATGCTTTTCTGCTCGGTTTTCAACCATCTATTATTATTATTTATTACTATTACTATTATTTCTTACAAAAAAGAGCTGGAGCCCAAAGACTGGGGGCAGAGGAACCCGCGCACAGGCACAGTCTCTGCACTGGCGCTGCGGTTGGGCACTGCCGGTGCAGGGTGGCAGGGGACCCCGCTGTCTCTGTCCCTGAAGCAGCCAGGAGGCTGGAGCGGGTCAGGCCGTGCTGGGCTAGATGTGAGTGGGTGACTTAAAGGCAGTGGGCATAAAACATGCGTCACCACCACCATCTTCAAAGACAGATGTTCTCAAAATCAGGATTTTTCAAGTTCAAGTGTCCTAGAGTGACTGTCTTACATGAATGAAGCAGGCAAGAAAGAAATGTTTGTGCCCAACAGCTGTTCAGGTGCTGGTGGTCCCTTCACAGGCTTCACCCTGCGCCTGCCTGAGGGGGCTGGTGCTACCCCAGAACACTTCCTTGCCCCAGCACTAGGTACAGCCCCCCCGGATCCCCGGCGCTGTCCACGGCCCCCGGGGAGGGCCCGGCTGCGAGCTCGGGAGTCGCTGAGGGCTCCGGTTACCTCCGCGCAGGGGCCTGGGCCTGCCCATGCGCAGCGCTGTTCTCTTAGCGCTATCATGATTTACTTAGGCATATCCACATTTCTATGCCAGGTAACAGCACTGACACAAATGTAATAGGAAGATCCACCAGTTCGCATTTCCCGCATGCTAGTTTATATGGCTTGTTTACTGGCTATCACATTACCAAAAGCTTTGATGCAATTATATCTCCAAAGTTTTAACGGAGTTTAACCTGAACCTTAGCAGGAAGTGAAAATGAAGAGACAGATGAAAACTTTCTAATAAGTCCTCTCTGTATGCAATGGAAAAACACAAAAGATAGGCAAGGCAGGCACATGCAAAGGCATATTTAGGATTTAAAGGCTTGCCTCAACATTTCCCTGGATTTCAGGAACATTAATACAGGATTTCCCAAACTTCTGAAAGCTGAGCTGCCTTTCAAGAAAAGTAAAACAAATTTTATGCCTCACTACAGTTTTACTGCTTGTTGTTAAAAGGTTTAAATATCTTAATGTATTCATCCTTGCTCCATCCTCAGCTGGCCCTCCGTGACTCCTCCTCCTGCCTTGGGGAGCCCTGGTGAACACTTTTGGATGTATTTCCTCCCCTTGCTTCCAGACCTTAAAAAGCAGTCGGAGTCGTGACCATATCAATAGTTAAAGTGTTATTACTGGCACCCCTTGGAATGTCTGGGACACCTCTCTGTTCAAAACGGTTGTTTCAAACTCTCAGGAAACTCCTTCCTGCCTCTGGCATATGCTGCTGCATTTCCTTTACAACTCTAACAGCTAGAAATCGACTCGGACAGAATGGAAAGCCAGCCAAGATCTGGAGAGCAGCTGAAAAGAATCTGCTGTGTGCATCCTGTTTGTCCTCTTGCTTTGGGAAGCACTTGGTAAAAAAACTTGCGTATATTTGGTCAAACACATTTGTTTGGGGAATGCTGAATGGGCTCATTTTTTTTTAACGAGTAGAAATACACATATACACACTATTTTCTTACAGTGTAATTATTTACTATGTAATGAAAAGGTAGTTAAACAGTTGCACCCTTTTAACTACAGAGTGCAATATCTAAACACTGCTTCTTGTGGTAATTAATTTTAGTGATTTAGTACATTTATTGACAGATTAAGCTGTTTGTGTCTATACTGTGTTAAAACTGCAAACAGCACAAAGTTTCAGACTGAAAGAACCTTGTTTCACCTGCACTTTTGTATTGACTGATTATACAGCTGTCACGTTGTGGTTAACTTGACTGAACTGATTAATCCAAGGCTGTAAAAATACACCTGGCACTTAATGAACTTCTGTTGTAATTTTAGAATATTTTGAAACAAATAAGATTAAATATTTTTCTAATAGCAATATTTGTCAACAGAACCACTGTTAAAATAAGCTGTTCTTCAAGGACTACTGAACAAGAGCATGTTACAAATCCATACACCTTCTTCCAAAGCACAAGTGCTCTATACAAATCTTCAGCAACTTCACTACTGTAGCTGAGAAAGAAAAAAGATTGCAGAAAAAAGCCCAATACTGGCAATGCGAGTGTCCAAACAGAGACCTCCCTGTGCAACTGGCAGTTTTGGAAAAGAGGAACCTCCTGCACACCGAGTAGGCACCTCTGCACAGCCTGTCTTACAGCCCCTCTCTATGCAGTGCTTTTGAGGTAGCTTATGCCATTTTTGCATATGTATATACAAACTCTTTATATTAGATATACTAACAAACAAGTAAGACAACCAGGTAGGTGTCACCCACAACTAGAAGAGTTTTTGAAAGGGACATAGAAAAGCCAAATTCTTCAAGCAGTCTCCGCACTGCTGAAGTGGAGGCGCTCCAGAATCGCAGCATCCCCAAGCCCTGCACAGCGGCCAGGCCGAGCAGCCAGCGGCCACCTGAGGACCCGCAGTGCTGCTAGTGCCGGCTGGGCCCAGGACAGGGGGCTGCAGCCCTCGGGTGGCCTCCAGGCGGGTAGCACAACCCGCCAAAGCAAGCGATTCTAGCGTGGGATTACTTAGCCCTTCAACCAGATCCTATCACTCAGGACCTTGACCAGTGTGACCAGATATTAGAGCCCAGGAGAACAGAAGTGGAAAAAAGGCTCTTCTGAAAGACGCAGGGTTGGTGTGTTCATGGTGACTGCTCCAGTTTGAATGGCTAGTATTTTTCTCACTCCACTCCCTAGTGGAGATGGAGGCCCTCCCTCCTGAGATGGAGGCCAGGAAGAAATGACCTTCAAACAGGTACCTCTTTGGCTTCCATCCTTTGGTAAATCTCAAATCTGTATTTCTTCTTCTATATGCGGGAAGTCCCCATAAGCTACTAGCACTGAGCAGAGAAAATCCCATACTATATATGAAAGGGAGAAGTGTCTTAGGAGAAGAACACAGGATGCAATACAATGAAAATGTATTCTTAGTCTAAGTTATTTGTTCCTTTTTCCGGGAAATAAGGGAGATACTGTGATGTTGCAATCCAGTGTCCAAATGGTGCATATCTGTCTCATGAGCCACTCTGAAACTGACATAAGGGGAACAAGAAGAAATCTGTGAATGACAAGCACTTCTTAGGAGGTCACAGGAAGGCATAAGGAGCCATTTCCCACTTTTTTTTTTTTTAATCTTAAAGTAAGAAATTTTGGAGTGAAAAAAAATTCATGCTTTTTTATTTCACAGCCATTGGATTAGCTTTATAAAATTCTGCGATCATTATCAGCACATTAGAGCACACAGCTGAACAACTATGTTCTTTTAGTCCAAATTCTTACTGAACTCAGTGAGCTGCCTATAAAAACATATCAGGGCTCAAGATTTGCTACTTTTTCACTACCACTGCTACACATGCTAAGTATACTTGGCAAGTTGAGTGATTCAGGAAGAAGTGATTCTATAGTGCCAATGATCCTCTTTAATGAGATATTCATAAATCAACTGATAACTGTATCTCCTGCCTGTTCTCATTTACTTAGCTCTAAATTAAGGGTAAGATCATTTGCATTCTAGAAGTAAAACAATGTTCAGAAGAGAACAGAGTAATCAAAATCCCCCTTAAATCAAGATTAAGAAATGCACCAAGTCAGGTGAGAGGTAGTTCTTCCCAAATTCCCTTAACAGGAAAAAAACAGTTCTGGAAAATTATAGCCTCATCCATTAAACTCTACAACAAAGACTCAAGAGAAAGTTACATTTCCAGTTTTGTCTGGTTTGCCATATAAGTAACATTACCTTATCTCAGGAATTTAATGTGGGGAAAAAAACAAAAGGAACTTTTTGCCTCAGCTTTCTGATACCCTGGTGACCTCCTCCTGGGAGATCCTACGTTCTCTGTTAATTTAAATACCATATGTCTCATTGGTCACCAAATCAGTTCCTGCTCCGTATTTTATAGCCCTTGCAGGGATTTCGATCACAGCATCTATAAAACTAACCACTTCCTCTGTTTACAACATCTCTATCAGTCACATAAGCCACAGCTGATCAGTATTTTCTCATCCACACTTAGAAATGTGACAACGTCACTAGCCTTGTTCATCCATTTGGTCCTTTGTTCCCTCTATTACTTATACACCTTTTGTAGGGTTCTAAGTAAAGTATTAAACACTGGAAAGCATCAGAGGAGGGATGTAGGATATGGGAAACACAGCTGTACAGACTCTGAACTTGTATTACTGGACAAATGTGCGGGCATACCTTGGAGACTAGGATTTTCTTGTCACATTACAGCAGAAATTTCTCTCTGCCCACTTTTCTCGCAGTCCCTTGGTTGACCAACACCTCAGCTCGTGCTCGTGTGCGTTACAACATAAGTTTAATCTCCTTTCCCTATGCAAGCCAGGAATCTGGGAGGCAAAGGGTTAATCTTTTAGGTGGTGAGCCAGCACCAGGTAACCTCAGAGGAGGCACCGCGCTGGCGCTGAGACTGGCAGGAGCAGCTCAGAGCAAGCAAGGACTCACATACACTGAAGCTGTGGTTGCTGGTAATGAGAATACCAAGACGAATGGAGCAGCTCACTCTGCTCTCAGTGATTGATTGAAGCTGTTTTCATCTCTGTGGGGCGTTCTTAGCTCAAATAGCATCTCACTCAGAAGTCTCCCATATAGGCACATACAGCCTCTTCTGACACTCAATCCTTATATTTATATATATATATATATGTATATTTTATATACATATATATATATATATATGTTCAACACAGATAAGGGGTGGAAAATTTACATCTCCAGTTTCCTGTTCTTTCCCTGTTTCCAGCCACTAGCACAAATATTTTTCATCTTAAATATACTTAAATAAGTATACCTTTCTCACTGCCTTTGTAAACCTGTCAAACTTATCAGGTACAGGGTATATTAAAAAGGAGAACAGCACCTGGCAATGTGGGTACCTCAGTGTAGTGGCTTTAAGGGGCTAAGTAATGGGCATCATTCGGATTTTTTTTTTTGAGAACGTAAGTGAAATGGATCACTGGATCACAATTGGATCAATGAGGAGAATCTTGGAACAGCCTTGAGAAGAAAGTCAAACTGTGGAGGGGGGTTACTGGGAGGAGCTTTAGTCAGCGTCTCTGTGTTCCTACAACTGCAGTGCTGAGCACATCATCTCTGAAGCATTTATCTTCGCAACTTGTCTGTGAAGTAGTAGTAGGTTAATATTCCATTTTTAACAATGGAAACACAGCACGAACACATACCTTGTCCCATGCTTCACATTAACCCTACTGAAGCGCAGAGGGTCACAGGTTATGGGATCATATCATAGTACGTCCCACCTCATTCCCTCCAAGCTATCAATACTGAGACCACCTGCATAGGCAGGCAGTGAGATGGGTTGATTTTCCTCCAACCTAAGTAGACCCCTTCACTCCTAAAACTCTTTTTTCTACCTTAGCCAGAGCTCTGCTGACCATTTCTAGTGAAGCTTTCTACTACCACATATCTGACTGAACACAGTGAATGTGGCTGTACATGATGAACTCCAATGCCTACAGCCGCCTCCAGAATGGCAGAGCTACTGCAGCACTGCGTACAACACAGTTTCCAGATTTTTGTTTGAAAAAAAAGAGAATGCCCTTGTGATCATCACTCTTGCTTCCTGGCTGTTAGGAATGTGATGCTCAGCGTATGTCACCATATAACCTTAAATCTGTATCAGGCAGGTTTTGGGACTCTGTTTTTCTCTTAACCAGCTACTATTTGATCCATGCTTGGTGGTTCCCTCAAACCAGGGATTGAGGCACAGGGATTATTTACAGCAGAAGTGACATGCTATCATCATGATGGATAACTGAAGAGTTCAAAACAGCAGTATACATACTCACATATTTGAGTGAAGCTTGGATTTTTACAGGATTGAGCTAGAAAATTCTAAGTGATATAATTTAATATCTTGATATATGATACCTCTTCAACAGTATAATCTGAAGGTGAAAAGATAAACACGTGTTAGAGATATGCAGAGAGATCCATCTCTGGGTAACTTGTTCAAAAAAGCAAATTACTTGTTGTAACATAATGAATCCCAGCCAAATCAGGGAAAAGGAAGTTTTTAATTTTTAGAAAGATTTTTTTTTTTTTTACACAGAAGAAAACATGGCTCACAGCTATGTTTGTTCAGATAAACTCACAAATATGAAGGATAAATCCATCAGATGGATATGCTATCTAATAACATATCTATGAAGGTAATATCTGAGTTTGGAAAAGGATTTGCTAATTAAATATACTATTTCTCACCTACCTGTGATTTTTATCACCTACCCAGTAGGCTATCTCTAAGGCTCCAGCTACTAAATTTCTAGCATATTGAACAATTACTATTTTTTAAAATTATGTAATTATAGATTTGTTTCTTCTTATTCTTCTAGAGTTTGTATTTTTTGCAAACTCAAACTGACAGGAAATGTTCTTTCTTAGGGTTACAGTAAATTTTTAAAAGATAAAAATAGTTATGATTTTAATGGTTTTAAAGCTCGAATCCTTGCAGTACTGCAGGCCCAGGGGAAAAAAAATACTTTGAACCATCAAAAAAGGAAGATTTTCTGTGATTTTTGAAAGGGGAGCCAGATCCCAAAATATTGTATTTTAATATCATGGCAATTTTCTGTTGCAGAAAAACCAATACCTAAGAGTTCTGCATTTTAAACATTGTATTTTGGTTTTGGAATTTCAGTCATTAGTCCATTCATAGTTTGCATTCTAAAAACATTTACTTGGATTCAGAGTAACTTACCACTTGCCTCTTCCATGTCAGAGAGACTTTCTAACATCTTAGAGGCTATGCACGATGATTTAAGCCTTTATCACAACACATGATGAGCGTTATTTTCAAAACTCAAGGCTGTTTCCTCCACAAAGTCTAACTTAACAGTTTATTTATGTTATTCTCTCAAGTAGCTTCCTCTCCTTTCTTTCCACACCACAGTTTTATGCTCTGTTGTCCCTGAATTTATTAATTTTTCCCTTCATCAAAGATCATCACTACTACTCTGTTCACATTTATCCTTCAAAATTCCTCCTCCAAGCATCACCTCAGAAACTGGATCCAACAGCGCGAGCACCGTAGGAAGCTGTGGGGCAAGCGTGAGGGGTTTGCCCTCACAGAAATGACAAATTCTGTGCTCCCTGGTTGGTTCAGTGGAGCAGTTGGAAGAAGCAGCGAAGCTGGCACCTTCTCACTGCACAGTCGCAGACACCAAGTATCCACCTCTAATTCTTTGTGACACAAAAGAAGCCAGGAGAGAGAAAAGCCACAGCCACTTGGGTCATCGGTTCCCCCTTGCAGCGAGGGCACGGTGACAGCGCGGCTCTCAGCACTTCATTGCTGACCAGAGAGCAGGACAACAGCACGGGGGGATCTGCAGTGCTGCACATTCCCCAAAGAATACCCGATAGCCTCCACAGTGTCAGTCTATAGCTTGAAAACACTCAAAAATAAAGAAAAGTAGCCTTTAACCTAGTCAAATCAATATCTTGTCATAAACACTACATCGACTGTAAGCATGCGTATTACCGTACTTCCCGCTTGTAAGCAACGTTTTAAGTACTGAGCGTATTTCTCCTATTATCAAAGCAAAGAAATATTTATATCCTCAAGACTTCCATTTGCAAATGAAAACTAACCATTTTCAGAACATAAACTATAAATGAATTAGCAACTGAAATTTCTTTCTGAAAACACTACATTGAGCTACTAACAAGTTTCCGGTGGAGACGGCTCTTTCAAGCTGCCTATACCTGGTAGCTTCATGATGGGCACACTCACTGCCTTAAACTTCACTGTCGCAAAGGGAGCCCAAAACCCCTGCCACTTTTGCATTTTAGCATTTAGCATAGCAGATATACTCTAAAAATCATCAGGAATATCCAGCTAAAGTGAAAAGCACAAAGAAGATCGAAGTTCAACAAAGGTACCAGTTTTTAACAACCTCTGGCAAACGCAAACACCACAGCTGAACTTTACAAATGGGGTCCCATAAACAGGGCTCAGCAATTTTGTTTAAGATCACAAGTTTCCAACACTTGAGCCACAAAAGAACGTCCCTTAGCTGCTATAAAAGCAGGTAGGGCTTTGTGATTCAGCAGAGGGCCAGAAAGGCACACACAGGCTGACACACCCCAGTACACTGAAGCATAGTATAAATTCTTTAATTTAAATAATTCCCATTCTCCTTTCTTCCTCTCACCAATATTAAATAATATTTCATTTAAATTAAAAAATATATTTTTGCTCTCTATATAATCATGCTCACGTTTCTTTCAGGTTTTGCTCCAGTTGTGCTGGATACATAACATCCAATATGATTTTATATTGAGAGAAAAAAAAAATCTGTAGCTAGAGTTTTGTCTCACTGTTGTTCTCTCTAATCTTTTGTGCAACGTATTGCAAGATACTAACTTTTCTGGGCTATCTTAACCACAGAGATCCGGGAGTAAAGCAAATGGGATATAGTGAATATGCTTGTGTTATAATTATTAAACTTCATATGCTTTGCTATGTAGGCAATGCGTTTTATTTCTCTTAACTTGAAAGAGGTTTCTGTCTTATTGTTGCAATTTATTAAGGGCAAACAATCTAGGGCTTATAATAGGCCTGTAGGCAGAACAAAGCCCTTGTCAAATGGAAGGGTTGGCTGCTCAGCTGGGTAGCATGTAAATGTGCAAAAGGAACTGTTTTGTTCAAAGACACTAGACATGCTTTTTAAATAAAACATCTCATATAATTGAGAGTTGCCATTTAACTGTTGTGCTGGAAATGTTCATTTAAAAATAAATTAGTTTAACTGAAGAAGCAGAGTTGCAAGGTAATCTTGTAAACTATCATGTTACAATAAGAAAAAAGAATCCTCATTTTGCTGAGGTTTTTATTAGAGCCTGAACATTGCATACTCCTTAAAACAGCAGTTTATCATCATTTTACATCACTGCTTCATGCAAGTTAACCTAAATTCATTGATTGCTGTATTCATCTGGGCAGACAGTGTAAACTTTTCTTATCACAGACATAGCCTTATTTTTGTTTTTAATAGAAGAGGTCATTTTGCCTGTTGCTTTGACATATTATCACGTCTCAAAAACTATGACAATTTCTCACTCTGCAGCTCATTTAAAATTTCTCGTTATGTGCCTCCTGTGCAAGAGCTGAAATTAAAATGACAGATAAAGATAACAACATAATAGGCATTTTTCATGCACTGGCCCACTTGGGCACGGTTGGTTCTTTTTTCCCCTCTTCGGTTGAAATGGATAATCAGGACAATATCATCAATTAGATTTTTCACTTTAACTTTTCGTAATGTTTCCAGACTTGGCTATTTGGCAGAGACAATTGGGACAGATTTCTTTATTTTTTCCTCTGGCCTAAAACTCAAAACCCCCCACTTCCCAAACTGTTACCACTGAAGAGTTTATTAAATGGCTGAAAAAGACAGCTGGTCCCACCATCTGTTAAAAATTTTCAGGGGCCAAATGAAACAGGTTACACCTTTAGCCATGCCAAGTCTTCCAATACCCCCTCCCTCTCACAGCCTGTGGAGGGCTAATCTGAATTTCACGCTCTGATTTTGCTATTGCTAATGTCTGAGCTTCTTATGTGCACTTCTCCTAGTTGCTTATATTACTTCTGCCGCGGTAACAAAAGCGACCCTCTCCTTTCAGCAAGCTCATTTGCAATCAACGGAATCCTGGCTCTATAGACTCCTTTACAATAAAATACTGTACCTTGAAGGAAACCCACAGAGAACCTAATATCTGACTTTCTGAAGCAACGGAGAAAACCAGGGGTACATTTCTGTTGTTTTGCAGCCACTTTTCTATAAATGCTAATGGAAGTAATTCACATGTACCAACAAAGAGAGAATCTGCAGCACACTGCAGGTGTGAGGGGGCTGAAACAAAAGGGATGCTAACCCTAATGGTATTTCTTGTCATTAACAATTCTTTGATGTTCATATTCGAGGCTCTCTTTTATCTTGTAGTTTTTCAGCCATCTTTGCTAACATGCAGTGCAGCTAAATCTTTTTTTCCCCTAACCTTTAAAGACATCTGCAAAATGTTTATGCTAAGTTAGTTTCCCTAGCATCTTTCTGTAACATACAGTGAAATAAAACGAGATAAAGCTTGCATGGTTATTATTAAAACATCAGTAAGTTCCTATCATTAAGTGAAAGGAGCAGATCAATAAAAAGAGGCTCTTAATGTTACTTTAATAAGGATGAGTTTCTGGTAGCAGGACTGTGGATTAACTTCAGTGTAATAGATGTGCTGTTTGGAAGATAGCCACTCTGCTGATAAGAAACGGTTTGCTTCACTTGCTCTCATTAAAAAAAAAAGAAGTACAAATACTTCAACTGCAAAAGATCAGCTAAATTCTATACTAGAAAGCTTTTCACA
Source organism: Tinamus guttatus (assembly GCF_059628265.1). NCBI lineage: Eukaryota > Metazoa > Chordata > Aves > Tinamiformes > Tinamidae > Tinamus > Tinamus guttatus. Next base: position 719,492 of record NW_028288594.1, read on the forward strand.
ATATCATGTATTTAAGGACACTTTAATTTTCCAGAAGGGATTTCTCTACCACTAAGTGGGCAATGGCATTCAGTCAAGGCACTGTAGGTGGAGTTCCTCCATATCCATCTGTCTTTCTGTGACTTACAGATGGAAAAACGCTGTGTCTTTTAAAACGTTCAGCTCAGTAGGATGACAGTGAAATGAAATGAACAATCAAGGCACAGAAGATGCCAGCCCAAACTACTGCACCCGAAATGCATACCCAGCATTTCGCTCTCATCCCATCGCTTGTGTCCTGTTAGATCACATCCCATTTTAGCACAGGCTGTTGCATTATTGTTGCAGCATGCTGGAATGTAAAATGAGTAACATCATCAATTAACACCGAGTTCCAAGTGCAGTTCAACAGTAAATCTGCACCGAGTTCAAAATGCTGGGGATGATGGTAGTACAAGTTACTAAAACATATGAGTTTATGAAATTTCTCCTTTTGTCTTTCTTTCAAAACTTTATTTCTAACAGATCAATTCAATCAAACAAATTAATTCTCTGTCTGCATTTAGTATAGCACATATCTTTGGACTTGGAGGTACATTTCCATCACACTAATCGCATATATCAACAATATAAAGAACAGTGGCTACATTCATGTTTTTTCTTTTCTTTTACAGCTTATTTTTATCTTGAGGCACAAAGGCAAACTAAACAGCGTTGTTAATATATTGTCTTGCCTAAGTTTCATCTATATGAGATGATAGACTGAACCGCCTCTCACTTCATCTACAGCTTTCAGGAATTTGTATGGGAATTAGGGATTTTCTATAATCAGCAATTTTCTCAAATTAGCAATTTTTTTCTTTTTACTGTTTGTCCTGTGGCAGCACTGAGGACCGCTCATTCCTGGGGTGGTAGAAATCACAAACCAGAAGTTTCTTTTTCAGAGATGTTGCAATCTCAGTCAGAGAGAGGCTGTCATGGAAGGCTCTGTGTAACTAACCCATGCATTAGGGTGCATGGACTGTGTGTGGTGGCTGCTCCTGACAGGGAGCAGCAGCACCAGCAAACCGTCCCGGACAAAGTGGGTGACAGGGTATGGCAAAAGTGGCACTTCCTGCTGCTCTGGCTGGGCCCAGCGCAGCCCTCGCACCCAGGCCCCAGACCCGAGCGGATCCCAGCGCCCTGCGCTGCCGCAGGCCGACCTACTTTCCATTTGCCAACTGTCCTATAATGTATACAATTTAAATTGTGCAAAAATAACCTCTCTCTGCAACTTAGTTAAAAAATAACCTTGTCCAGAAGAAAAAGGTAATTTAATGTATTGTTGGTTTGATCAATAATATGTAATCTTGCTTCTGGAAACATAACTCCAAAATGTTTTTCCCACCTGCCCGATCCTACACCCTTCACCACTACAAAGCATGACTGCTACAATGAGCTTTCCCCTGATAACACAGACTACGTATAGTTTTTTTGTTCTAACACACGTAATAAAACATTCTCCAGTAATTCTCACGCAATCCGTTCAGGGCAGCCGCGGCAGCAGCCGGCGCGGGCGCCTCCGCGCGCCTTTGCTGTGTGTCGCCGCCTCCTCCCTTGCGGCTCCCGCGGCCGGTTCCAGGAGACACAGGGCGTCTCCCTGGCGTGTGCCTGGCCGGGGGGACGGCCCCGCGCCCCGCGCCCCGCGCCCGCCCTGCCGGGCTGGCCCCTGCCTGCTGCTCAGCGGAGATGGTTTCTCTTAACTGAACCACCTGCTGCAGCTCCTCCAGGTTGGGCAGTCATAAAGACCAGGCACGCTAAAAACAAAAGCGCTCATGTTCCAGCACTAACAGCAAAATCTGACACAACTTCTGGTATTTTGTTGTCAGAGTTAAAAGTAGGGTGGATATGTTTATTCTATGTTGTGTTTAGCATATGTATTGGTGCAAAAGTTACATAACTGTTCCTTGGTACTTTTGTGTCATCCAGCATTATTCTTAGACACATGTACTATTAAGCATTTGGCTAACCAGAGAGATTTAAAAATGCCACAGTTTGTCATCTCCTGGAATTTTCTTCCGCTTCTAATACTAACAATGAGAAAGAAGAATGCATGTGCTGATGTATAGACCTTACTACCACAAAAGAGAAGTTAGGAACTTGGTGGGATTGAGACATACTGAAACATTTGCTGAGAAGCATAAACAGTTAAGCAAAACATATTAAATATACTATATACCAATAAACATATTAAAGTCATATAAGTAAGTATATGCTTATATAAGCATTATATTTGCTTCAGCAACTATGGTAAATGACACAAGATGACCAGTAGTTGCCTAGTATTGAAACTTTCAATGAAATTGAAATTTCCTAACATTAAATTTTCCTTCTAGGAAGATGATCATAGAAGCATCCAGTGTAAATTACTTTTTGTATCTCCCTCTGAAAAATTTGGTTCTGATTATTTTCATCGAAAAGAATACTGACCTTTAAGTTAATTTGACTTAGCAAACTCTACAGATTCATATAATTTATACTGAAATTATTTAAGCTCCAAAGTAGGAAGGACTCCTTGGATGTCATGACAGGGGCCACCTAAAAGACCCCTAGTGGCCCAAACCTTTCCACCACTCTGAAAGTGAGGGTGAGGGACATTGCAGTGGGGGAAAATTTAAGATAGCTGCAATATACTTATGCACTAAGGTCACTTTATGTTACAAGGGCAATGTAAATGTTCAAGTGAGAAGCAAGTTTAAAATTACCAAATGAAAAGGATTAATCTCCCAAAGCTCCCCGCCTGATTCCTATTGGCAGAGAGGCGAGTTTTTAAGTCACTACGTCTGAAAAGTAGAAATTGTCCTTAGCAGGAATGTGTTCCTAGTACCACTATGGTTTATAGGACAAATCTACTGAAACACCTTATTCAGCTTCACCCTTTTCTCTCCCATTTTCTCAAATGGGGTTAATTTATTACACACTATCTAACAATTTTTCTTCTGTGTAGTTAGTTTAAAGCATGACTTACATGCTTCACTTTTACAAAGTGATTAAGAATAGGTTATATTATGAACTATTAAATATATCAGTTTTTCAGGATAAGTGAAAATAAATAAATCAGAACAATGCTTCAATAGTTTCAAAACCAAATCAGAAAATCTAAGCAATTCACATCAATACACTCCTTCTGACCGTAATAAGCCAACTAACATGTCTCCTGTACTCCTTCTCCCTGTTTCTTATGACATGCTACCCATCTATTTCTGAAATTATCTTTTTAAAATCCATTTTATTTTTGCATCTTAACTGTTATCCATTCCACCAACTTGTTATCAGTAGCCCAATGCTTTAATCAGGGCCAGTGAGAGGCTTTTTATCGCTTCTCGCAGATAAAAGTTGCTGCTCGAGCTTTGCTCCTCAGTCTAAGCTCCCTCTGTCCTGCATGTGCGCTGTGTGGTGCCATAAAGCTCCCAGCTCCTACTCTAAGAAGATCCATTCCCAAATGGAGCCAGTTCTTGCCACTGGAGCAAGGAATCTTTCCTCTGTGCTAGGTAGCAGCTCTTTGGTCTCACTGAATTCTTGCAAAAGCTTCCGAGCAGGCTGCCTCACGAAATACAATCTTTATTAAACAACCTTTCTTTTAGAGCACAAATAGTGTCTGAGCTAAATACAATTACTGTTGGAACAGACTGCCCAGCACTGAGGGCTGAACACTCACGATGCCTCCAGGACAGCTGCTCAGCAAAAGATGGTGACTTCCTTTCTTGCAGCGCTGAGTATGGCAAGATGTCAGAGACGCGGCCAGCAGCTCTGGCAGACGCAGCACTTAGAGAAAGCCTCTCCTGAGCACCGCAGGAGTAACGCACACCCGAATTTTGAAAGAAGCACTTCAAATGACAAACGTCTGAGCCACCTCCCTATTCATCTCTCTATTGACTCCCTCATCAATCAACTCAACAAATGCATCTTCCAAAGTGCCAACAAAGTTCACCTCTTCAGCCAATTTTAGTACAATCTAAAGCAAACTGATGATATGGCATTTAATAAGAAGACTGTTCTGAAATAAAGGCACCTATGTGCTCTAAAATGAGGATGAGAAAAAGGATGCCTCACAGGGGTTACCTGGTGAGGGTCAACTGAATGGGGTCTAAAAACATATGAGGAAGAGGGGGTAGGTTCTGAAATAATGCAGTGCACAGACTGGCTTTGTGAACAGTTCTTACCCAAGAAGTAGCAGGAATGAGAACACACAACAAGTTTTTTAAACAGTAACTGCAGCATTAAAAAAAGCAACATTCAGCTCATTAGAAAAAAGTACTAGCAGCTGTAGATAGTGATGCTGCATGTAACAAGAACACATACAACTAAAGAGTGCTCTAAATAAGATATGAAACCTCTTTAAAGTCCATTACTGAGATTAATGCAAGCTTAACAACTGGGAAGAATAAAAAAGATACCTAAGGAGCGTTTGCATTTTCCTTGTGCTTCACTATTTAATGCTCTGAAGCTGTTCCTGTTAACTTGGGCCCCCTTCAGCAAACCACTAAATCATGTGCTGAAATTCCATTGATTTCAGTGGGACTTAGACTTTAGCTTAAGTGCGTCACTGAATTATATATGATTTTTCACTGCACATTACTTTTACTTCAAATTAATAAGACTACTCAGAGCAATGCATTACTCAATATAAGGTACTCAAACCGCATTTTGGTGCTTTTGGCTTTTGGACAGGTGACATAATATGGGATTGGAAGCCTCACTACCACCTAACAGACAAAACTGATAAAATCTGACTACAAATAATGATATGCTTTGCACTAACAATAACACTTTATTTTCTCAAATAGTTTTCCAAAAGGAGGAATAGAACCACAAAGCATTCACATCATTAGAGTTCTCTATGGTCTAGGTCAGTATAAGAATACACAAGATTATCTGACTCCTTTCAAGATAATGTTATTTTCCATTATATTATATATTGCCAGATATCTTGCAATCAATTGACCAGGAGACTCTATGGATTATGAGAAAGAAATAAAAGTTGCATGTTATTTTCCAAGGATAAAGTATAATGAATACTTATTCTTGTTACATTTTGATGAAATGTAAAGAGACTGATCTGCACACACACATCTCTATTAGTTACTACTGTTATTTGTACTGTTTTCTGATATCATTAACTCACCTGCAGCTATTCACCAAGTCTCCCATATTTAAGGAGTCCTTGAATTGTAAAGACTCTAAAACTCATGCTCATGTGTGGCAGTGGGGAATGACCATAAAACCTCTTTCTCTTGCAGGATTTTAGTGTTTATTTTTGATCTTGTCCCGTACTATGTGGAAAATGAGTGAAAGGTTGTTCTTTTGGGAACAACTGAATCCTCTAACCCTCATCTGCCTGCCTTCATTACTGTGTTTTAGGAGAAATAAAGCTTGTACTGGACTGCCACTTTCTTCCCATCTTCTACTTCCAAAGCCCTATTCTGATTTATGGATTTTTATACTACTCTTGCCCCTCATCTCCTATGCCATCTCCTTGTCATGTGATCAAAAGGACACTGCCAGTGAACTCACAGCAAGAAATGCTGTAGCTCAAGAACAAGTGTGAACTGCATGTCCACAAGGAAGAAGGTTTGCTAGCACAAATCTTAGATCTGGGTAAAGCCACTCGAGGGGAGACAAAAACAAGCATAGTTCTCAGGTCTGTATTATACACAGTCAAATTTAATTAGTATGGTTCCTTCAAAAAAGTCATTCTGAGATAATTGATAAGGCGGTACATACATGCAAATTCGATTTCCAAAACTTTTTAGCAAGAGTTTGTATGGAAAAGAAACAAAGATTTGTCACATATAAAAGCTGGTTCAGGAAGAAAAAGTAAAGAGCATGGTGAAATAGCCCATTTTCCTCATAGGAAAAGTTACCAGAAAAGCATCTCAGAATTTGATAGAAAGTCATGTATTGTTTCATTAACAATTTGGAAAAAAATTAGAAGTGAATAGAAAAATTTGCAGTTGACAGTTTTTTCCTATTACATACAAGAGGGACATGAAAATATAGCAATCACTGGAGCACAGAGACAGAGGTTAAGAAAGAAATTAAATACTTGCACGGACAACAAGAATACCCAATCATAACAATGGTTATGCAGAGTGTAGAAACATCAAATGATATCGCTAAAACTGTTTAGCTCCTGATATTTCAAATCATTTTTTGAGTTAACACTTTATAAGAAAAAAACATTTATGAGGTAAATTTGGAGTTACACTTTCATCATTTGAGATTATTTTACCCTCTGCATTTTTGTAATGTTAAAAGCCACACAAAGCACAGGAAGTTATAACAGAGAATGTTTTAAATCAGTCTAATGAAATATAAAACATTTTCACTGTGACCCCATATGATGCTTCTTTTAATCCAGATCAGTTCCTTGGTTGTATTTTCCACCCAGCTCTACCAGCAGTTGTGCCAGCACAACAGAAGGGATGGCACAGGGTGGAAACAGCAGCTGGGGGAGAAAGGGGATAAGGAGCCGGATCTGTATGAGCTAACCTTGCTGCTGAAGTGTGGCTGTGATCAGTAGCAACACACACAGATAGTGCTTGCTACATTAAGTACTATGTATAGTAGTGGTACTGCTTACAGAAATTCAGCCAAATGGGACAATTTACATCTGCAGAAAACAGTCTAAATCAGTGAAAGAAAATTAACAGCTGGATTTTTTAAAAAATACATTATGTAAACACACACACAAAGTTAATTTGAAGAGATTACCAGTGTGAAAATACTCTTACCAGCGTGAAAATACTCTTACCAGCATTAGACAATAAAATAAGTGAAGTTCAGCTCTGAGCAAAAGTCACTCCTCTTGGGGAAGGAGATGGGCAACTGAAGGAGCCTTCACCTTCAGGTATAGATTCAGCAGCTGACAATGATTTGTAGTACTCATCCTCTCCATCAAGCACTTTGATTTGGCTTGAAAGAAAACAAACAATATTATTAATTTAAAAAATGAATGAATTCCATTGGAATCTTAAGGAATAGAAACTTCTCTGTGAATGAAAAGTACTAATACAATAAAGGAAAATATGTGTTGATTAGAAAGATGCAGCTTTTATACATGTTCTTTACTTCTATTTTCTTACTGTTATAATCTGGTTCTGAGTATCTGGGAAAGGCAATAGTCTTTGTTTTTTAGGACAACAGAAAGATAGACTGAATATTTTTATCAAATGTGTATTTCAGCTGAGCATTGTGGCTTCTTTATCTGTGCATATTCCATAAATAGGGTATGATTTAGATGGATGGGTTGCTATCAATATGAGCCAACAACTACAAAATCACACCATCAGTTTCTGGGTAAAGCCTAATAGACATCAAGGGGCCTTCATTTTTCTGTGATGCATGGTGAGTGCTGTAGTCCATGCTAGTTTTTTTGTTCCCTAAATGAAATATAAACTTTTGTATATGAGGAGAGGGGAATCAAATCAAATTTTGTACAGTCATACAAAATTTTGGGCTTGACTCTTGACCCAAAGACCTGCTATTCAGTACATCAATCTTCAGAAGATGAATTAAAAAGAGAAAAAAATCACATAGAAAATTCTTATACATAATAGGAACAGATGCTTTTGTGAGATCCAACACCCATCAGTTCTCTCTGGCCTGTGTCATCAAGCAGTGAAATATTTTGGTGAGTGTGCAGTAGTCATTTTTGCTAACTGCATTCAGTGATTTCTACCTATTCTACCTGTTTTTATGTGATAATTGCTTATGTGAGAACAGGAGCTGCCTGCTGGCCTCGCCAAGTGGAGAAGCAGCAACTGCTGCCGGGCAGAGCAGCCCCTGTGCGAGCCCCTGGCACGAGCTCCTGAGGAGGCCTGGCGTGCGCTGCCGGCGCCGCACTCGGGAGTACTGGGCTTCTGCGCATGTTCTAGGTGACAGGCCTTCACTTTCAAATCCCTTCATCTGACTCCTGTCATTAGTGTTAAATACATTTAAAAACATAAAGAAGGCGAACTTTGTTTTTGCAGTAGGATTTTGAGAGCGCTGGGAAGCATATTTTGTTAGAATCAGTTCTAGTGTCTGCAGACAGCAGTGTATACAAGTTTTCTATTTGCATCTGCAGAAAATGCCCAATGCCAATGCACAGAGATATGTTAATTGTTTATTTTTAGAAACCTCTCTAGAAAGTTTTGCATATTCTGTAATATCACAAAGGACTTCTTCTGTTTACAGTTGCTTAGAACTAAGAAGATAGATATTTACCCAAGTTTTCTTGGCTTCCTCTTGCTCCCTTGATATTCTAGAGTTCCCTGTGGAGAGGGCCAAGAACACACAGTCAAAGCAAAGCAGCAAGTCGTTAATTTTTAATTCAAAGTGATTTTGTGTTGAATGCAAGCAGATGCTGATAATATCAGAAGTCACAGCATAATTTTTTTGATCAAAGGGCTCAAGTGAGCCTGATGAAGCATGCATCTTGCTCGTCTTTGATAAACCACATCAATTATTCACCGTGAAGGCAGACATCCTGACATGAAAGCAACAGATAAAGAGCATAAGCACATGTTCAAGACGAGAGCAGAAGAACGTGGGGGTGGGGCTGGAGGGGCTGAAACAGGTATTAATAACAGAATTATTAACTGGAAACAAAGCCAGTAAAACAGCTTTATTGCCACTTTGAACTCACATTTAACTGGTTATAGTACATGTTGTCCTCAGGGCTATTCAGCATTTTGGGCTGCTGACATCGTCGACGAGGTGTTCTCAGCTTCTGTTCAAGACAGTTTTCCGAACCTATAGCAAGAAAATGCAATTTAGTTTTAAGCTGTACCAGGTGCAGAGAGTATCTTAGTGCATTTTAGTCTGTAAACAGTCCTTTCTTCTGTCCTGTTTGGTCCTGGATTTATTAGCAAACCCATCCTATTCAAAGTGAGCACACATAAACTCAAGGATCCTTTTTTTTCTGTTTTGATACTTAGTCCCAACCAGAGTTTTTAAAGAGAACTTCATTTCTACTTTTATAACATTCTTTCTCACTCTTCCGCATACTTATATCACACAGTTCCTCATTCCTTTCACTCTTTATCTTGGTATCTTCCATTATCTAAGCGGGAAATGAGGTATATTGTGACTACACAGGGATATGTCATCCAGGAGCTGCAAGTCCGTTTTTCTAGAGTTGACAGTAATAAAGCCCTTTGATGAGACTTAGTCTATTGTCATCATTTTTATTACATAAATAAAGGCTACTTTTTGACATGGGTCTCTGTTTAATCAAAGTAATCGGACCAGTCTGGAATTACACCTTCTTAATATAATTTGTGATGTGCTGTAGACTAACAGTTGCTTAAAGTCATCTGGATAGCAGAGTTTAAAGATGAAGGAAATATTTTAGAAGGAATGGATTCATCTTCACGGTAAAAATAAAAATTATTTTAATGACAATATGAAAAAAAGAGTGTTTGGTAGCACTGAAGAGAAAATACGTAATATACAGATCACATTTGTATCCCATATTGCACAGGAAACTTGCTCCAAAGCAAGGGAGCAGCACAGGAGTTCCTTTAAGCACTTCAAAACTGAAGTCAACACAGCATGTGCGGAAGCAGCGCTCTGATCTCACAAATCCACTTTTAAGATCTGGCTTTAAGGGGGAGGCAATATTAGAGGAGGTTTACTGTACGCTCAGCTTCACAGGCTGCAATTACGGTACTTTCCTGCAGTTACTGAGCAAGGCAGAGGAGGTGGTTTCACTTGGGCCTTTTCAGCCAAAGGAGTGTCGGGCTAAGAGACTTTGTCTCTTATTTTACGCCCCTACACAGCCCAGCTTGGAAGCCCCGTGCCTGCGTTCAGTGCGGGACAGCAGGGCCTGTGTGGGAAGTGCGCGCTCGTCCGATGCTCGCCCTCACGCTCCCTCAGCACCTGCAAGCGCCCACACACTAAATGGCCTCCAGGGAACCAACCGGGTCTAAAATACAAAAATAACTTTATAGAGAAAAGAGACGATTTTTTTTTTCCCAGTAAAACAAAATAACTTTTAAGCCATTTGTGCACTGTGCTTGCTAATTCTGATCTCCTAGGTTACATTTCTCTGCTTCCCAAGCTCAGGAAACCTCTGGGGGTTTTTGCTCGGCAGACGGTGAGCGCTGAAATCACCCTTTGCTGCTCACCTGTGCAGTACCCAGCCTGGCAAGCTGCAGGCTGTTTCAGAAAACATGCCTTGAAACTCTGGGGAAATTGTATGCTCAAGTAATATTTGAGTGTTTAGAAACATTTTTGGTGTTATATTTAGATAGGGTGAAATTTTGTTCCTTCTGAAGTCCCCTCCTAACTACCTGCTCCTTTCTACATGCTTTCTATGAAAATTATTCATATGGGTGCTAGAGTTCTCTGTCCAGGACCGCAGCATTGGCCATTTTTGCCAGCAAAGATTTCATTCTCAAGGCCCAGTGAGTTCCTTTTCACAGCAATGAAACCATGCAGTAACTTCCTCAAATAATTTTCTTTTTTGTTCCAGCAAAAGGCTAATACGAACAAAGAATCAGACTGTCAGAGCTCTAAGTGACATCCCACACCTCTCTGCAGCTTGCCAAAAACAAATGCAAAGCACAGAAATATTTGAAGTATTATAATATGATAAGTATTCATTTTTCCTTTCCTCCAAAATGCTGTTGTGGCCTTCATGTTATTTTGCAAAATATCTATATGGGTATTCTTTGTTTTTAAAATGTCTTTCATTCACTAGAATTCAGAGACACTAACATTTTTCTCTAGCTTTTTTACTCTGACACTTAATTATTTCTGCATCTTCCATGTGTGGTCTGCAGCTTGTGCCCTCCAAAGGAAACACCCTTTCAGTGGGCCCATTTGTCTTAGTGCAGTAGCATACTACACGAACAGTACAAAATCTGGTAACATTTATCATAAACTACCATATCTGGAGAAAACTGCATTAACATGTGCTCAACACTCAGCAGTTGAATAGGAGTTTTAAATGGTGCTCCAAAATATTTTGCTTTGATGGCAAACTTAAGGCCACCAATGGGGGAAAAAAAACCACACTTGTCATTTTAGTAACAATAGGAGCAGTACCAATATCACAAATTGAGTATTGATTATATTGCACCCAAATTGTGCCAAGCACCTCTGATACACTCAAACTCCTGTGTTTGCTACAAAGTTGGAGACCAGATGGGAGGGCAAGCATGTGCATGTCCTTCAGCAACCATATTTTATGCCAGATATTTGTCTTCCTTTTGTCTGGAAAAGGGCTTTCCCTGTGCAACACCAAGAGCAGATATTCCTTGGGTTACAGTGTTTTATCAGTAAATTCCTTGCTGCAGTGCCGAAATAACACAGAATAGACACAATCCTTCCTACCAGGTACATGAGACCCACTGATCTGGCAAGAGTAGTGTGAACGGAGGTTGCGGCATCTTGCTCCTTTCTGCGTTTGAACCCAGTGCAGCAAATGGGTGACGGCAGCACTGACACGCACGGGTCTGCAGGCTGCCACGGAGGCTGCCCGAGCAGAACCCAACAGCAACGCTGCTCACAATGAAGGGCAGTTAAAGACTGGCAAATGGGTGGATCCAATGGACTAGAAAGTCTTTATAAGTAAATAAACAGATGGGGTTTTCAGTTACTCCTCTACTACCACTACTGGTCATCTTTTTTATTTGCCTGCTGTTTAAGAGCCCAAGACAACAGACCAGTGCCTTCTAGTGCTCGGCTGTATTTGAAAATACACCTATTTTCAGCTAAATGCAGAATCAAACTTTTCAGTTTTTCAGAACATGAAATTATGCAATTGGAAAAATAGTGTCTCAAGGACAGACTTGGAAAACATCATGGATGTTCTGCTGAATACGAAGTAGACTGGATGCAAAGCAGAAGAATACTCAACAAAAATAGGAAAAAAGGTGCTACTGCAGAATACAAAGTTGTTTTTAAAAGGGCGCTGAAAACACTCTCAGAATATTCTGAGAACAAAAACTGGAAATCCTGCCTTATAGTGAAAAAGTAAGGAAGATCTTCCAATCATTTTATTCAAAGGAAAGTTAAATGACGACATAAAGCAATTCTAAATCCCTGTAGAGAAGGAAACCTTCTGATTGTAGGCGACTCTTCTCTGTAGAAAAGAAAGTTCCGAAGTGTCTAATAGCTAGAAGTGGAGAAAAATTCTGACCAGAATATGGCACATAATGAAAGCAATCAGCCAGAGGAAGCAAAATACTGAGCCATATGATGGCAACTTGAATCAACATTGGAAGTTCTTAGAAAATGTCTGCTTTGCCTCAAGTGAAAGTCAAAGACTTTTCATTCAAAATATGATATAGTTCACTTCTGGCTTAATGTGAATTAATTTCTCTAGTGTGATCTTTATCAAGAATCTCAATCTGCAAAAGACTGCAGATTGATTTCTCGGATATGCTTTCAATTTTGAGTTTCTATGCATCTCTTCTTTGCTTTATTATGGCTGATATAAATATTTTTCTTATATGAGCCATCACGTCCAAGGCTGACACTTTACTTGATATCTTTTGGCTTAAAGATGAGTAGTCCAGTTCATACACCTTATTTAGACGATTTTTCTGGTTAAAAATCTATCCTTTCAATAAAATAGCAACGGATTCTTTCAGAACTTATTGTGGTATTTAAAAATTGTGAACAAATATTGAGAACTCTTGAGGGGCAAAGAATCATCAGATTTTTCTCTCTGAAATTAAGCTGAGTTATTCATAAACTGTTCATGGATAAGACCTTGCCTCAGAAACCCATTGGTGCTGATAACTTAGCCGAACAATACTAACTTTTTCTACATGGGGATTTCTGCAGAGGAGATGGTGATGAGGCAGCTACAACTGCATTTGTAACTTGCAGTTGTCATTGGCTGAGCTGGTTCGATTTAAGCCTGGTGCAGTGCAGAGGTGGCCCTGGGCCCTGGATGATGACACCTTCCCCGCAGCACGAGCGCACAACACTGCCACACCATGGGACGGGCTGTGTTGTAGGCTCCCTTCTTGAAGGGACTCCCTCCCACGACAACACATATCAAAATGCGGAGCTGCGTACTCTCATTTGCTTTCTGAAATCCCTTACCCAAAACGGGCTGTCAAATGGATTAACCTTTTCTCTTTCCTGTTAGAAGTGAACACAAACATAGCACTTCAAGGAAGGACACTTCTTGCCTAATCACTCAGACTTTGGGAGAACTATGGTACAAGGAGAAGGGGCAGTCTAGCAAAGCAAAGGTAATGGGGCCATTTAGAGGATCATATTTATTATTAACCAAGTAAGCAAATAAAGTAGATTTATTGGTATGACCAAGAAAAAGAATAAGTATGTGGATGATTTCCAATCTATAGTATCAGATGAAACATGAAAGTACAGCCCTTAATTATAAGCAAATATTAGCACAGACTCATGGGATCTCATCATAACATCTCAAGGTCTATGTTCATGAAAATTTAAGCAATGTTTAAAATCATGTTAATTTGTTCTTTGTTTGTTTCTTTTCCTGCCAGTCTAATTTATTCCAAAAGACTTTGGTTCTCAAGCCTGGATATATTGATCATGCCCATGTAAAAGCATTGTTATAGCCTGGGGAGAAGACTTTTGTGAAAAAACTTGTCTTTGTTCTCCTTTGATAATTTGTATGTATTCCGATGTTTTCAAGCTTTTCCAGTTTTGAATCATTTTTGAAGGCAGCAAGTTAACTTCATTTTTCCTCTTGAAGTCTCGGGCAAATGCAGAAATGACCTCACTGTCAATGATAATATACATCCTCCTCCTGGACTGGATGCTAAATGGATAATTATGTGCAGCATGTTGACTTCAAGGAACAGTTCTATCTTCTGTGCAGTACACGTCTATTCAAACCAAAGACTCAAGAGGCTAGTGATTCTGATTGCGCTCATATCAGTGTTAAATGGGAGTGATTGAACTTCATTCATGTGGTAAAAAAAAAAAAAAAAAAAGCTGTAAATGAATTGAACTTTATCATTTTAATTATTCCAACTCTGTTTTAAAAAAGAGCATATATTGCTGTCAGACCATCAGTATTCATATAAACATGTTTTCTTTCCTCCCTCATTCCTGTGATTCTCCACATGTCCACAATGTTTGCGCACGCTTACCTCACACCATGAACACAAAATGGGAGAAAACAAAAGCCTGACCAAAAAGCAGAGTCTGGCAGTTAAACCCTGCTGAGCTCCTTCTGGGCCCGCCGCACAGCCCGAGCCAAGGCTGTGAACACAGAACTGTTTGCGTATCTTTGTACCAACCTGTGGGCTCTCTGACTGTAGCACAAGCACACATAAAGGGATACCAGGCCCATAGTACTGCCTGGTAAGTGCTACCAGCTATAAATTCATCAGAAACAAGGATACGATAAGAGCTGTAATAAACAGAGCAAGCACCGTGGAACACTCTGGTAGCTTCATTTAGGAATAATGAAAGCTACCAGATCTATACTATGCACTATAAATATCCGCTATAGGACGGTTGTTCTGCAAGCAGGCCACAGGCTGAGGGAAAACAAAGAACCTATCTATCTCCAAAAGATTTTCACCTCAGTATGGGCCAAACCACACCAAGGGACAACAACATGGGGCAGCAAAGAGCAAAAAGAAAGTCCAGTTGGTGACTCAGGCAATCAGGCATGTCTCTAGTGTACTTTTCTTTTTGAGATTAATGGGAAAGGAAAGAGCAAACTACAGGAAAAGGAAATGGAAAGAAAAAAGAAAAAAAGAGAAGAAAAATGAAACAATCAAGTAAGATGCTGAGAAACTAAAAATGGCAGAAAAGGGAATAAATCACTATTAACGGTGCTGCAGTAAAGCCTAAGTTCTGGCATCATGGATTTGATTAATCTAGCAACATCAGTAGCCTGGAGGCAACCTGGCATATTCAGCACTATTAACAATCATAATACCCTCCAAGGTACTTCACACTTACACAGCAGTAACTTCAGAGCTCTGCAAACCTTCACTAAAGCCATCTACTCTGTTGATAACTCTCCATTGATACAATTTTATGAAGAACCATCCTTGCCACCAAATTCCTTCACTCCCTTTCTATAGAAGAGTGTCCAAGAAGATACAGGGGCTACTGCTCCGCATGATGCTAGCAACATACAAGTATGAAAAGAACAATAAATGAGATGTTTTTTGATGAGGTGGATGGTCTCACAGCTCCAAATATTTGATGGACTCTCTGCGAATGCATAGAAAAAAAGTCCTATAATGGAAAAAAAATAATGAAACAAAACAAAACTTTGTGATCACCTCAGATTCTCCACACCATTGTGGTGAACTAAAACTGTGTTTATTCAGATGGAGTGTGTTCATAGTGCCAAGAGCCATAGACTGCTAGGGAAATTAGTGTAGCCTCTTTGATGTCATGTGCATCCCAGAATCTGTATGAATCCCAGAATCTGTATGAATCCCAGAATCACTGCTAAAACTGTGAGCACAGCCTTCTGTTTATAACTCTAAACAGAACCATTTGAAAACACACACTGAAAGAACTTATAACAGAAGCAATGCATTTTCTTCGACCCAGTGATTCACTGCCTATGGCTTCATTTTGGATACTGCAATTCTATGCAAAACCATATGCTTTAGATTATGACGCACACCAAGTAAATCATAAGTTTTTCAAGATGGTATCTAAAGGCTGGTTTTGCGTCTGTTTGTTGCCAAAGACCCAGATGATACTGTAATTAAAACAACAAATACTTTATATGAAATCAATCATTCAGTTGTCTCTGAACCCTGAGACAATGTCTTTTAGATACACTTTGTTGGGAAACAAGTTCCATAAATAGTTAGAATCTTGGCTTTTGTTATTTTTTTTCCTTCCAACACAATTCCGATCTTTCAGTATTTGTCAGTTCTTTCAGTTTCTATTGTGAATGATTTAAATGTAGAGGGAAAAGGCAGAGAGCAAACAAAACATCATGAAAAACTAAACTGTCAATGACTAACAGTGACAAGATTCAAACTTGTCAACAAACAGCACGCTCCTACAAGTATTGTTCTGAACACATCTTCCTATACGCACTGAATATATGCCACCCTCTCATATGCCTTGCACGTAATAGCATCTATAGCATATTCCGGAGGTGTGGTAACTAGTTGACTAACTAGTCAAAGCCCAATAAGTTTATACAGCTACAACTTTAAGAATAATTTCATGTCCAACTACCCTGGACAACAAAAACTATTTTTGGACAATTAAGAAAACTGATAATTACTTTTCTTCCCATTTTCTTCTTATATTTGGCCCATGGCCAAGTGCAGATGTTGCTTCTTTGTTAATTCTTCATACCTTTTCAGAGGAGATGGTTATTGATGAAAACCAGGCCATGCCATGTACACTGGAATTACCACATCTCACAGCATATTTTCAGGTCCTAGGAGACCTGCCTGAGCAAATACCATCTGGCCTGATACAGTCCTGTTCTCATGATGCAAGCTCAGTCCAAAAGAGTTATGTCTTAGTTAGAACTTGGGATGCTGAGGTCGTTTATTTGTTTATCAAAGATAAGAGAATATGATCAGAAAAGATCTCAGGTGACTATATTGTCCTTCCCCCTGTTCCATAGCAAAATCACATCTCATGTTAGAGGTCTAGGAAATTTTAGAAATTGCTCAGAAACAAAGCTATTAAAGAAATTCTTCACAAATACAACATTAACAATGGAATGACTCTCTATTTCTGTGCAATAAGATGATGAATACTCCTTCAAAGAAGAGTTGAATTGATAATATAGTCAATCTGATTGATTACATAGCTTTGGGAAATCTAAAATACAAACCCTAAATATCATGACAGTATCATAAATTTCAATGATATTACCTAGAATACATTTGGACCTGTTAAAGCAGAAGTTTTAAACTGCAGACTATGGATTTCTCCAGAGCTGCACATCACATGCCAGCACGCCTCAGAAAACTCACTGGACACTTGGCATTGGCTCCTCTTGTGAATTCTTGCTAAAAAGGCAAAGCATATGGGGGGAAAAGATGAAACAAACAGAAAATGTAAACACTGTGATTAACTTTTAAAAATAAAAAGTCAAAACATTCACTGCATTAGAGACCAGTAATGAATCACAAATACCTTTCTAATACTGCCTTCCTACTGAGCCAACTGCTGAAGTTGCCACAAATGCATCACACAAATGGAGGGAGCTGCTCTGTGCAATCCAAAGTAGGACAGAGCCGCTCTGTAAGTTTGCACTCAGTCAGGATACAGCTCTCGGCGTGCATGTGTTTCCGAGTTGCTGTCCAAGCATACCACCAGGATTCTTTTAAAGGTAATCCCTCACCTTTTTCCAAACTGTAATAATAGCATTTTTTATCCCACATCCTCAGAGATTAAGCCACTTGATTGACTTTGAATTCTGGACACACTGGAAATTTGTATTAATTTAGCATAATGATGAGGCGCAATAAAGGCTCTGTGGAACCACAACAGCACAGTCTCTAAGGTTTTGTTCGTTACAGAAACATAATTTGCATATCTAAAGGCTTGAAACCATGGGTCCATATTGATACAACTAGTAGCTCAAATTTGAGTGTAGCAGATTCAGCATATATTTCAAAGAATAAATGGTAGAAGGCCAAGATAAAACTCTCAGTAGATTTCTTCATTAAGAAAGAAGGTGTTTTTTTTCCTGAATTCAAGGTAGTTGGCAGCAATAGCTCTTAAAGCATATAATCAAGAAAGTTTGACTGAAAGCAGCAAAAATGTCACTAGTTAAGTACGTGCTTCCCAATGTTGCTACAGTGATTTAGTCTGACGTGTGAATGTTGGAAGTATGGAGCCTTGACCAGATGAAGGAGACTAATGCTGCTGACCTATGCATGTTAAGTGCTAGCGATCCATTCCTTGATGGGGGGTGTTAATTGCCTCTGGGACTCCTAACATTAGACCTACAATTAGTGATGGTTCAGAACTGACTATAAATCAAATGCAGGCCAGTAAGTTCCCAGGGAATATTTTTAAAGAGAAACTGAAGAAACACAAGCAAACTGCCCAGCCAATGACATTGAGTCAGAAAAATAAGGAGGACTGGAAAAAATCTTCAGATTTCAGACATGAATGTGCCCTGTGAAAGAGCACCTAGATGTTCTTCTCTTTCCAAAACTGAATGAGAAACTATTTAATACTAACTTATGCCCTGAATCACAGTCTGGACATGTATAGAAATAAGAGGTCCTTATTTCAAGAGTTGGGAGCAGTGAGGTTAGATCATTAACTTTCATCCTGTTAAGACGTAAAGGTAGATGGGAGTTTACAGTGGTAGGAAACTGTATTTAGAAAACATAGAACAGAGATTTGAAGAAAACTGAGGGAGCTCTGGAGTGAATTTGAACATTGGAGTGCTCAGACCTGATAAAGCACTTTTAGGATGTGTATCTCATGACACCTGCTCGTATCAGCTGCAGTAGGAATTTAGGGAGTGCAAAGGACACAGAATATCTGTACACTTTATCCAGTGCATCCCCAAAGCACTTGGAAGAAAAACAGAGAAAGAGGGACATGTATACTCATATGTGTGCATGTGCAAATAAAATGAGTTGACTTTCTGATACTACAGTGACTTGTTTATGTGATAATACTTATGCTCTGAACTTCAGTATCTTGACAGGGCACAGCTTGGCTTATCATGTCAGCTCACTGTACTGCATTCCACTTAAGGTGGCCTTTTTACATGAGACATTTTAAACTGTTAAATGCTACAAAATTAGAGTTAATATTTTTTTCATAAACAGGTGACTTACTAAGGTGACTTTGATGACATATTGTTCCTCAGAGCTTAGTGAACCCTCTCTTAGCAAAGTGAGTGGCAGTTTTATGTTCAAATTGAGGCATGAGGAGGGCCTGAGGCTCACCCTCTCTGAAAACCACTTCCTTCCTGAGTATGTAAGGAACTCAAAATTTCCTGCCATTGCAGAAAACACAGACCAACAAAAAATTATTTGGGGAATTGACTTAGACAGGTTTTTCACTTCTTATCTTCTATGGGTCTGTGGGTTTTTTAGACCCTCTTTTGCAACTCTGGACAGTATTCTCAGTTAGCAATAAAGTTACATACCCCTACAGAACTAGCTTGTGATACGACCTCATCAAATTCTGTCTGCGGCCCTAACTCTACACTTGGGTCTCTGGGTACGGCAGAGCAAGCAAAGCTGTGAATTAACACTTTATTTGTTACTGTGCACTGGTTCCCAGTGGCAATTAGCTAAAAAGGACCATTCAGAGCTACAGCATGAATAAACTAACGCTTTGCAAGTGCACCGGTTGCCACACAATGTCATGCAAAAATATTCAAGCCAGTTCCAACTTATCTGTCCTGGCGACTAGGGCAGTATGGCCATAGTGTGCATGTGTATATGTGTGTGTGGGTGTAAACATATATATTCACATATATTCATATAATTCTCTTCCATAACCCACTAGGCTTTTAGTAGAAGTAATTAGCTTAGGCATAGCACTGCACTCATCGAGCTACACTGCCTCCAGGATCTGATTCATATCTAGCTTGAGCACTTTTGTAAAGTAATGGCATAAGCTGAGCAACTGTATCATATTTTTTTTTTTATCATAACTTATTCTATACTAACTTTCCCTTGGAGAAAAACACTAACAATCAGCTTTACCACTGTGAATAGATTCATCAAGATCTGCTACTGAAATAATGCCATAATATTAATGACAATATCCTGTTCTCAGCAGTGATGCTCATATCTTAAAAATGCTAACACTGATGCATAACTTCACCACTAGAATTAGCTTCTGAAGCTAGTCACAATCCTAAGCATATGAACACATGGGAAAAAAACACATTGATATTAATGAGGGTTAGAAAAATATGATTAAAATGGAAATGTATAATAGAATTTTAAACTCCTCCATTTAGAGAGTACTGTCTTAATTATTTCAATTACTAGAAGTCCCTAAAAAGTAAAAGGCTAGGGGCAGAGAAAAACAAGCATTTCTCTTCATTTGTAGAAAACATAATGAATCTAAAAAATTTCAACATCCTTTCTACCCACACAGTACTTGAACCAACTCATGAAGCAATTTTAACTCAGAGATAACTGGGAGTCATTCACTTTCTGCAACCACACATTAACATGTAGAAGCACTTGGCCTAATCTTTGATGAAAAATTCTGATGTTAGGTTCTTGAATAAAATAAGTACATGATTAATTTTTGCTTTCATGAGAAGCATCAATTCCTCATGCAGGTGCTCAGCATCACCTAACTTAAGTGAACATGCAGGCTTGTGACAGACAGAAGCAAACTGAAGATAATAGGCAAAATTTATGTTTTCAAGTAATGTACAAAACAAGTCACTTCAAAGAGGCCCATAAATGATCATTTTATATATATATATATATATATATGTATATATATAATACAGCAAGAAGCAAAGAAATATGATTCATGGACCTTATGCTACAGTTCATTGTTTGCTTACACAAGGTAGAGTGGCAGGAAATTATCTCTGTCTCGTCACGCATTTCATTTTTGATTAGGTGATTTTGCATTATTTGGAACTTCAAAAAGCAGCCACAAAAATATATTTTTTCCTCTGAAAATGCATTTTTTCTAGAGAAAAAAAATGCCAACAACACCACATACTGCAAAACAAGATTTTCAGTTTTTACTGCAAACATTTACACATGCCAGCAGTCTATGTGAAGTCAATGTGTTATGTTACTGCATAATGATGGAGCATGTGTGAACTTGTATGACTGAAGCAATAGCTTTAAAATAAAATATTAAAGATATAGCCCTTTTTATTAATATCAACAAATTGTCCATATTTGTTTGAAACAAATTACTGTTCTTTCATTATTATATTGACGTCATGTTGTTCAGAAAAAGATATGATATAATAAAAGCAACATTACTTAGAATCATAATTACTTAATTTTATTACTGAAATATATATTTGAGATTAACTGCACAAATTTTTTTTTGCATTCTGCATGTGTCTGCTATAGTACTAGATCTGGAAGGTTCATGCATAGATAAAAACATTGACACTTTCCTTAGGTAGCTGTTTGGGAATGTGAAGTCCTAGCGTATTTTGCATATATACTTTCTAGAGATGACCCTAGTAACTCTTTTGAAACAAACTCTTACAGGGTAGGACACAAGCTGTCAGGTTGCACAGGTACTGTGTGTTCTGTGATGAAAAGGTATCTGTAACACCAGACAGCAAAGAACTCACGGCCTCACCACACCTGTCCTTTTCCCTTCCCTCATGGCTGCAGGCAGCCAGGAGCATGATATCAGTTTGAATGTACACAGAACTTGCCACATTAGCCTTGAGAGGAATTAATTTCCCAATCACCTCTGCTGAAGTGTTAAATTCAGATGTCTAATGATGGTATTTTAAACACTACCATTACCTACTTCATTGGAGCTCAAGGCACATATGGAGAGAGACAGTTAATCATACTAGGAAGAGCTGGGTGATTTATTGACCCTCTTACACAAGGAACAGTAGCAACTTTGTGCCATTATTCGCCATTTTTCAAGAAAGAGTCAAAGCTCAAGCACTAGTTACGAATCTGAGTCCACAGAAGGGAGGCTGAGCCCATCAGATTTCATCCCTGTAATGAAACATATAATAGAAGTTAAGGAGCCAAGAGGACCAAGGAGTGAACACACCTGATTACCTTTTCTGATCTGATTTTAGTTACTTTTTGAAGTACTTCAAAACTACTTACTTTACGGAAGCTTTTACTTCATGTAAGAACCAAAGGAACAAAACTAGTAATTCTATCTGCAAATGGACTTTTCTTACCCTTTTAAAGAACTTCAGGTATTTTTGTAGTTACTAACATTTAAACAGAGACCTGCATACTAACTCGGAAGGACTCAGCATGACATATTCAGCTTTCATTAAATCACAGAACAGGCAGCAAGTGACACTGGTTCTCACCTTCCAGATAGCTTAGTAATTTTGGCTCACTATGTATAACTCATGGCAACCTGTGGTTAAGAAATGCTCTACTCCTGTCAGCTGCAACGGAGCTAGCAAACAGCAGTATTTCTAAAGTCTAAGACTATGCCAGTATTAAATATCCATCAAAAAATCCATTCATCAAAATTGAGATTTTGGCACTAATTTAAAAAAGTCAATGAAATCCCAATGAAGTGTACCAGCCTTTTTTTTTGATATATCAGAAAGCCTCTTCCAAATTACTGGCTTGAATGTGAGACACGAAGAGCTCAAAGTCAACAAAATGATCTCGCTAGCCTTGCCAATGTGCATAAGGGGTTTTATCTTTAAAAAAAGACTAGTGCTTACTTGCATAAAGTCCATATGAAGTTTAATGGATGAAAGTGATTAAAGATATCTGAAAGGTGTTTCTATTTTTTAATCATTAGCATGTCACATTGGTAAAATTCAAGTCTGCTTTCAGCTCTGGGTACTCAAATTGTACCTTTCCTTATTTCTAAAAGGCAGGCATTTCCAGCTAGACCATATCTTTGAGTAGGAAAGTGTGCCAATGAGAACAGCAATGCACAGGCACTAACAGGCCTTCTTCAGAAAGCCTCAAGGCTCCACGACAAAAACTGCAGCTGAGTTAGAAGCTGTCTAGGCTCCTTTTTTAGTACATTCCAAGTAGAATTTTAGGGCAACAGAGACTTTTTTTTTTTGTGAATTCAGGTCATGCTAGCTAGTAGTTTCAGCTGAAATAACATGAAAAAAACTTCAGAGATGTTGAAACAATTCATTTTGGCATCTCAAAAACAAAACATTTTGATTTTGTCACAAGGGGACTCCTTTCCCAAAACAGAGGAGGTAGTGCTGCCACCGCTGATATCCACAGTCTCAGTGATTAGTCCATGTTCTTAGGTTGTGAAACATGTAGCTTCAAACACCTCCTTTAACTGATTTGGTAGAGGGACCGGAACACAAACATCATGCTTCTCAGGAGAGTAACTTAACTGCTGGACTAGAAAATATTCTTAGATAGGTTTCTCAGCCTCATTTGTTGAAAGTGTCCCACTTTGCATAAAGTAGTTAAATATTCATCGAAAGAGAGACTGAAAGCCAGGTGCTTGCCCCCTTTTCCTTTGACTGATCAAATTACCATGATCTCAAGTCAATCACATGCTCTCCGTTTCTGTGGCCTACTTATTATTTAATATACATTCTACTAACGGAAGAAAGGGGAGAAGGAGAAAATGCTTTCTGCTCCTGACTTCTCTATCTTCCTTGAGCATAGCCCAGGCCAGTGGAAATATGGGCAAGTGAAAATGTTGAGCCTTACCTTCAGAAGGACAGTACTGTAAAGTAGGAAAATATCATTTGCCAACATGTGGAGTGGTTAAAAACACAGCAGTTTAATGACAAAAAGAATAGTATTGCTTAAAGGAAAAAGTAGTGACACATCTGCATCTATTTGTATCTAGCATTTATCCCTATTGGAACAATTAATAAAGCTATGCATAAATCACATGAAGATCATTAAATCCACTGACTCAGGCTGCTGACTAATTGGTAAATACACACTTGACAAAAATGTAAAATGTATGCCAACTTCACATTTTAAAACTGTTTTTCACTTAAAATTTCTCTGCTTCCCAACTGTTTTTTCCAAGAGGGCTTCATTTTCATGGTTATTGGTCTTAGAGAAAAAACGGTGCTCAAAACAGCACCAAAGATCTTAGGCTCTAGAGTGTGTGAAAACAAAGCACCAGCTTTACCACACTTACAGAAAGTAAAGATCTATCTATCTGCCTAGGGAGATTTCCTAAGGTACCTGTGAACCTAAGGCCTGCTGAAGTCAACTGCTGAACACATCAGTAGATTCTTTCAGGCACTTCAAGTCCACTACAAGTGTGGTCTTTAGCACTTGTTCCTGCAATGTTGTTTTAGCCTCCGCATAGTCCTATGAATGAATAGTTCGAATGAACGTATCATTGTGCAAAGAAATTTTGACTGAGTCACATCTGGCAGATTCAGATGTAGGAAAGACCCAGGAGGGCTGGTGCTTGGAGCATACAGACACTCTTGACACCACTGAAATTACACACAAAGTAAAATTAATTATAAAAAACCTGAGGAGCATGAGACCGGCTGGGGCTGGAGTTGTCTACCCCAGCACATCTCTAAAGGTCACGGCGGACTCATCTCCACTCTGTTTTGGGCAATGTGAAGCCTCTGTACCCCTCAGCCCATCCACCACACCATCTTCTCAGAGGAGCCACAAGGAAAAGAGGCACAGACTCTGCAGGCAGGGAGCTCAGCAAAGCCTTTAATACTTACAATGCCTCTTAACAAATCCATGGAAAGCCCAGACTCACGGGCCTTTTTTTTTTTTTTTGCCACCCTCACTGATGGCTCTGACTGTACAAGGCCCCCCTACATCAAACAATCCCAGATGGAGGGGGGCCTTGGGAGCTGGCCCAGTGCTCCATCTGGGCCTGACCTCAAGTTTTCTGTATTTACATTTTTTCCAAAGCATGATTTAGAACAGATGTCACTGGACACCACTGCTCTTCTCCAGAGTTGGAGTAGAAAATCAGCAGAAGAGGGAGATACAGAGCAGCTCTATTTACCTTACATAAAGATATTGATCTGAACAGAAAAGAGGGGAGAGAATCCAGTCATTTTGTTTAGTTTACTTGGATTCACATCCAAATGTCAGTGCTGGCTTCTTTCTAATAAGGCTCAGCAAAATTCTTGGTTTGCTTGTGAATAGCCTTATAACTAAGCAGAGTCTTTTGGGATAAGGATGGATTAGGACCATCTCTGCTTGTATTCTCATTCCTGCCATTGATTTTGACAGTGCCTGAAGAACATATTCAAAGTACTTGCCTAAAACCACACTTATGGTGTGCATGTTTGAAACAAAGGATGAAATAATGTTGAGAAAGAGTATTATGAAACTGATAGAGCTTTAATAGTGGCTTAATAAAAGGAATGAGAATATGAAACTCTCTTCTTTAGACAACACGTGGTGAAACAAGCTGCCCGCAATGGAGGGAAAAAGCTTGAAAAGAAACATTTGGAAAAAATACAATGACATATGGTCCCATATGTTAAATCTATACTGCTTCCTAATTCCTTCAGGGTAAAATTCATCCTTATCCTGAGCAAATTCCAAGTAGCTTGACTTTGCCTGTGGGAACTAATGAGGGAATAAAATCTCCCCTCCACATATAGCCTGGCCACAGCGCCGGAAAGCAGCTTCTCTGCAAGTGCTGTTCACCCCTTGACTGGAGCAGCGCTGGTAAATTCCTAAACCATGGAATAACAACAGAATAGCTGGAGTTGCTTTAAAGATTTTACACAAAGATGCACAGTGGTACCCATGAGGCACCACCCGGGAATCTAGGACACTTAACGTTCCACAGCACTTTCATGGGATTTACTGTCCTTAGATTTGTGAGATACATGTTTTCCACTCTTGTAACTCCCGCTTTTGTGGATTTATCAGTTCCTGGATAAGGGATTGGGAGAGGAGATGGTCTATAGTAGCTTTCAGCAGCTTTCCTGTTCATACAGTGCTGGTGAGTGTGCTGAGCATAGGCAAAGATCCATCCAGCAATGAAAGGGTCCCATCTCTAAAAGCTCTGAACTTAACTATGATGTATTACTATCAGCGTAATCTTGTCACCTTTTGGATGGCTGTACCTCCCACAGAATCAGCTCATGGCATAGGCAAAGTCGACAATTTCCTAGGTTAACAAATTGCTGGAGATACCAAAACGGCCACAGTCCTGTTGATGCTGCCAGAGCTCTGGGAAGCCAGGCTGCCTTGTCCTGTTGCCTCCTGTAGTTCAGACACTCACTGGCAGTTTTCTCACTAGTCCTTTTGAAGCTACAGTTCTACTACAAATCTTTTCACACAAGAAAGGGAGGCTTCTCTCGTAATCTTTACTCTCACAGTCCTTACTGACAGGATGCTCCAAATTTAAGGCACTCTAAAGAAGACACACACTACTGTTCACAGCTCTGCCCTGTCATTAAAGTGCAGCTCAGTGACCATCTTAGAGTTCAGCTAAGCTGTTATGTTTGAATTTGCTTGCTCATCACTATGCTGAGTCTGTTTTCAGGAGCCAGTAATCAGCTGTATTCATTGGTCTAATGTCTTTGTATATGAATAGTTTTGAAATTATACATTCCTAGAAAGTTAGAGATTTGAAAAGCATGCCCCTACCAGCCTGTCTGATGGGAATGGGCATCTTTACATTCTGTAAACAAGTATCTTTACTAAGACCATCCTTACACATTCTGCCAACTTCAGCAGTTCATGCCATCTGCTACTGCTTCCCCTCCTTTGGTTTGAAGACATACACTTTGAGATGAATATGATAGAGATAGGGGTTTCAGATCTCTGATTCCCCTCTAAAGGCAATAGACATCTTTCAAACCCATAAGAAAGATTAAGAAGTACTTGCAGGAACTTCTTCACCTGAAGAACAGGGACAAGAGTTACCAAGATAAGAACTACAAAAGACAAAGGGTGCAAAGAAAGCATTTGGGTCCAGAATCACAGCAAACTTCCATAATAAATTTTTGACCACTGAGTTCCTGGAAAGCACTAAGCTAATCTTATTGCTAACCTAAGCTGTGTCTTCCTACCTGAGACAGTCAACCCTACGTCCTAAATGTATCTACACAGATTACATACCCCCTGCACTACAGGAATGAAAAGACCTCCCTCATTGTGAAATCCTCTTATCTTGACGGGGAGAGATGATTACCCCTCTTCCAAATAAATACAATCAGTCACCACTCTGATCTTCCCCGGTTCTGACAGGGGCAATGAAGACTCTTCCATGGTTCTATCAGAAATCATTTAAAAACTATGTCAAGAAGAGACCATGGAGGGAATAATGGAAGGTATAGTTGCTCCTGCATATTTTATCTCCAAAATTACTAATTTAATCAGTTTTTCATCTTTGCTTTTTTACATCTTGTCAATAGGTCAATATAATCAGAGAGAGACTATCTCTGCTTGTTTGGTGCCTATGACACTCCTACTCTTCTGTCAGAATGTGAACCACCATCGGCAGCATGTCAGCCTAGGCTGATAAGAGTGACACCTGACTGTTTCCCCCCATAACGTACGTACCACTTCTTTGTTTTTCTTTCTTATTCTTTTTAAAATCTGAACTTGACATTAGGTCTAGACCACCACCAACACTTGGAAACAAGCCTCTTCTTGTTTAATATTTGGAAATACTTAAAGAGTTTGAGGAAAATATTTTCATGGAATGAAAATGCAGAATTGCTCTAAGGCAGATAGATTTTTCCAGTTAACATTTCAAAATTGCTTCAAGACTGGATGAAGCATTTGATGAAATGCTTCTCTCTTAATTTTCCATCTGGAAAATTAAATTCTGTTTAATATTTAAAGGGTGTTTTATAAAATACACAGAACTATTAAACACTACCTGGGTTGTTCTGCAGGAAAGGAAATGGAAGCAAACATGCCTGGAATACAAGGCCCTGCAGCTACTCAGGGGTCCATGGCACTACTCTGGTGAGTGTAACCATACCCTTCTATCCCAGGGAGGCCTTTCCCAAAAGAAAGCAGAGCCAATGTACTCTAGCCAGATATTTTAAAGGATGACTGGAAAAAATCCACATTAGTTCACCCAGGACAAAGCTCATCTTCTAGATGAAGGAGTGGGTGGTGTCCTTCGGTAAAATCATCCTTACACTGGCTGTCAAGGAGGGTCATCGTATGCAGCTACCGCATTCACCTAGCGTTTTCTGGAAGAGGACAAAAAGTAGATGGGTCTGTAGCCCCACTCATCATGTGGCTGATCAGCAAAATTGACTTTACATGCAGCTACAGAAATCTTATCCACTTTTTTTCTCAAGTAACTGCCTTCCTTACATCAAATATCCTCTTGCATGAAAAGGACAGTCCCCAGACATTTCCCTCTGCACCATATATATATGGAAAAAACAGTACTGGTTTGATGTGTCATTGTACCATCTGACCTTGAACAGCAGTGGTATAAAAAATGGACTGAAGAATATTTTCGGTTTGATTGTACCAACAAAGCAACCCTGGCCTGACCCCTCTGATCAAGAAGACGCAACAGCAATGCTGGAGTCTTATTGAGTCTTCAGATTATTCTACTGCTTGTACAACTGCACCACCACCTTAACTGTGAAGACAGAGCACTGCTTTTCTCAATGTGCAAGACTTGCTTTTTGGTGATGACTACTTACTGTAGTTGCCACAGAAAGAGACAGGAAGCAGAGACTGACATGAGGAATTAGTCTGAGTAGTTTGCAAGACTGTGAACAACATTTTAGACTTTCCTCTGCCCTCTGGCAGGCTCCACTCTGTCTCAAGGCAGTTTTGGTGTATATGTGCTCTATCCGACACAAACAAAGGAAATTAATTCATTTACATATTCTCAAGTCACTC
This sequence comes from Tinamus guttatus, assembly GCF_059628265.1. Lineage (NCBI taxonomy): Eukaryota > Metazoa > Chordata > Aves > Tinamiformes > Tinamidae > Tinamus > Tinamus guttatus. The sequence continues at coordinate 747,895 of NW_028288594.1, forward strand.
TTTAGCCTGCATTGGTAAACCATACAACTTATTATCTCACTTTCAAGACCCTGCAATACCAGCAAATCTTGCTATAAACTGTCTATTTTTCTCATCATTCAAAGATAACTTTTCACTGCAGGCTCACTCTTCCTCTGGTAGTAGCACACACTATCGTTTAATATTTATGACAAAGACTGGGGAGAACCCAAGGTCTACAGCCTTATAGATCATGATACACCAAAGGCATCTCATACATCTTGTCAGGCTTCTGCGTCTGCACGGCTTGTGAGGCTGGCACAGACCTGCAGCCTTTAGTTCCAGTTGAAGAGTATTTGCTACACTGCTGGTAACACACATTGCAAGATACTTTTGGCTATGAATTCCAGAAGAGTGAATTATGGAAATCTAGCCTAGCTCAGAGACTTAAACTCATGAATCATCATGACTATTTTTGCCCAGGTAAGAAGTGTCCTATGAAGCAGGAAGCAACATTTTTCACCCACTGTTGCAATTTGTCTATGTGGGTTGATCAAAATCCATTAGGATTCCCATGAATGGTTCTGTTTTATGGCTTAGCACTGTGACATGCACCTATACTCAGGCAAGTAGCAAACCATCTGCATTCCAGCTTCTTGGCTAATGAAAAGGAATCTTCATCTTAAAAGCCAGTGGTAAGAAGTTTTTAATTTTAGAGTGATCTAAGATGTTTTGATAGAAAGTTATATTGCAGTGATAGCGCAAAGTACTGAAATCAGGATTTGCCCCATGATATGAACTCACAGGCTCATACTTAGTTAAAAATTACTTACTGTGGTTGAAAATTGTTAATTCTTAATTTCTTTTGAGAAACAGATCTTAACTTTGCAATGACTTCTTTTTCATCTGCATGCAAGATTTTAAAAATAGGACTGGTGTTTCCTTTAATTAGTATTTGATACAGTATTAATATTCCTATTTATCTTTTACATGCCATATGGATTAAATTCTCATTACTTTTGATCTTAATACTTTTAAAATATGTAAATCAGCAGACAGACACCCTCTTTAAAGCAGTGTTTGCATACCACATCCATTATTGCCTTGGGCAATAGGAAAATATCTGCATTGCTAAAATTCCAGAATTGTGAGGAAATCTTGAAAAATCAGATATTAAACTGATCAATATAGACAAATTAAGTAACGAACAAGCAAAAAAGAAAGTCCTTCAGATTCAGAGGTACCTAAAAAGGCATTAGAAGTATCCAAAGACCACTACAGAGTTAGCTCATTTCTGGAAGGAGAAGAATGTTTTCACAGATTGAGCTAATTCCAGACACAACACCTTAGTAGAATACTATATTGTTTCGTTTCCTAACTTGCCTTTAATCTCAAACATTCAAAAAATGTGACTTGCTTTCATATTTATAGATGATGTTATCTTAATTCATCTTGTATTTTTGCATCATAAAAATATCCTGCTCATGAATTGATAGATGATAGGTAATAGATTTGCATGGTCATGTATAAGAAACTCATGGGAACTTAAAGAAAAGGCAAAGAGGATACATATGACTGACTGCTTTTTTTTCTACACTGTAAGGAATCTGTGATGACATGGGAAGGATTTGCATCTAGCACTGAAGGAACATCTCAGTTGGGTAGTGCTAATGAACATGCTATTGCTAGTCTGAAAACAAAAGCCTATTCTAGTCATGCTGTGTTTCATCTTCCTATAACAACATATTTGTAGCTAGGTCTGCTCAATCTCTGCCTGCATATATACTGCTTAAGTGTATGCCTGAGAGTTTTCAGAAGAAATTAAGAATATATAACAGGGAAAAACAGGGTTGGCTCCTGTCACACCGGGAGGTGAAGGGAAGAGACATGTAACTGCAATCACATTCCATGTCCCAGAGCATGTGCACAGTGTTCGCCCATGGTATCTGAATATTTGACAAATGCCATGCTCATTTTCTGATTAAAAAAAATCTTTCTCTTCTGTATTAGAAATACTTTTTAGGGAAACAGGGCACCGAAGTGTCCGTTTAGCCTCTATTTTTTAATTTTTATTTTTACTTTTTTTTTTTTTTTTCACCTGATCATTAGATGGTTAGAATGTCCACTGAAGTCCCTGGATCTTCTCCACTGTCTTGACTAACCTTTGAATGCAGTCTGCTATTTTCTAGTACTATGCTTTTATCCTAAGAACCTACAGGATTGAAAAATGCTGTTTATCTAACTGTTCATCTAGAGAAAAGGAAATACCTCCTTAAATTTGATCACACCAGTCCCTGTTTGGTAGGGTTCATGCTAAATGAAAAACCTGAGCATGAGGTATGGTACAAGGGTGGGGTACACACCATGAAGTCCTATGCTGCACATTGAGGGGGATATTCACAGCTGGCTTCCAGAGAAGACAATGAAAGTTTCAAGAGTAAAAGAAATGCAAATCTGGCCTTTACTCTGAACAACAATTCTGTTTAAGGCCTAGTCTGTATAAGCAAATTCGATCAGTGCGTTACTTCTTACCATCACCTGGGTTGATAAAAGTCCTCAGCTAGAAGTATCGCTATTTTTTGACCAGAACAATTAATTCCATCTGGCAAACTGCTTTAAGAACTTTTCAGCAAGGAGGCTTCCTGGCATACATCTGCAGCACAGTTGCATTTTCAAAGCCTTCTGACTGCAGACACAGCCTAAGTGGCCAGTTCTGTGCATGGTAGTTTCTCCAAAGAGGAGACTGCTGAGCCTGCTGAACAAAAGCAGGCTCTTTTTCAAATGCCCCCAGTCTCGCACTAGAGCAAAAACACATTTGTTTCACAGAAATCTGCAGGCTGTAATCATCTACATACACCAGAAATGGCACACGAGTACCCTCAGACTTCTAAGAATCTAATAAGCGTTATAAATATTACTCTGAGATTCCTATGCAATTAAATTAAAATGCTTACTCATAAAGGGTTATTTGCAAAGACATCATTAGGAAAGCATTACTCATCTAAATAGTTAATTGTGCATCCACAATTATATTTAGAATAACCAGGTGACAGAAGGTCTTTAGCAATTTGAATTTCCTTAATGGGACACTATAGGGGACAACACAAAAATAATCACTTAGTTATTGTATCTTCAGTGCTTTGTGTACTTACACCACAATTATTGCTCATGATTGTTTCACCAAACAGTTTTTATATCATCTTTGTGTATATGTGTCAAACAGTTCTTCAGAAAGTCTGTTCATAGCCATACATTTGCCTACACTGTTTTACCCAATTTATTTTTCATGTCACCTTCTGATTTTTAGTCACTTAGGATCAGCATTTGCATCTTTTCTTTATTTTTTCCCATTGAATAATCTTATTTCAGCAATGAATGCCTTGGACTTTAAGAAGACGTGTGAAAAAACACTAGTATAGCTTGAAGGATGGGGCCCTTCATCATGAACCTCTGCCTCTGAGTGCTGCACTTATGTTCAGTAGGAGGAGATGCTACAAATGAGTCTGTGAAACTCTGTGTTAATAAATCAAGGATCTCTTGGCTGCTGAACTCACAGCTCTGTTCTCTAGTTAGTTCATAAGTATTCATATCAAAGAAATGCAAAGGTTTAGAAATAAAGGAATAGCTTTCAAATATGAGGCTAAATAAAAAGCCTGACATGCAGTACTCTTAGTAGTTTGTATAAGTTTTACCCAATTTCCCTTCCTGAAACTCAAGCATAATGCTATACAGCAGGAATTAAGTTCACTTTCAGCTGTACTTCAGGTATAAGACTGACTTTATTCAATGATAAAGCATCTACAGAAACTGCACAAGTATTTCACAAAAGCCACCCCATTAAATTAAATTCATGTAACTAGTATGAGCAAAACTTTGCCTTACCTTTTTTTTTTTTCAATGGTGGGAATTGGAAAATACTGCCTCCATTCCTGCCATCCCACAATGCAAGGCACATTCACATGAAAATAGTTTTTTTTCAGAAAAACCTTTGCAAGCACCTTCCCAAGTGTCAGCTAAGCTCTGCATTCTTTGAGTGAAGGTGGAGGCATGCAGAAAACTTGGGTGAGAGGGATTTATTCTAGACTCCTGTATCTGGTCAGTTCTCCCAGTAGCTGAGAGCAGAACCCAAACACGTGCACACCTCAGCTGGGATGTTACAAACCCACAGTGAAGGAGGTAAAGGGCACTGTAGACTATGGACACTTTCATGGGCCACACAAGAGCAAGGACAGTTCTCAAAGCGTCTTGGGTCAGCACCTCCTGACCCAGTGACATAGGCCGCACATTGGGGTGAGCATCAGACACAATCAAGATGACAAAATGCCAGTCTGTTGCTTTCAAGGGGCTGGACCGTTTCAGATTAGTGATGACTTCTATTTCTGTGCCCTGGTAAAAACGGGTCCTTGTTTCAGTTCTAGATCACTCCTGGCAAGCTGGCTTGGAGCAAGCAGAACACAATGTACCCCAGACCCCGCACGTTGCTGCCTCCCTGCTCTGAGTTTTGTAGGCCCATCTTACCAAGACTTGTTTTGCTCAGTTTGTTTTTGTTTCCAAAGGTCCTCCAAGGGAAAGAATTCGGTCAAAAATCCAGCTACATTTATTCAAATTGTTTACAGAAAACACACTTGGGGCTCCAATCTGTGGGAGCAATATTTTTAAATGCTTATGTTTTTTGTTTTAGACTTGTTGTTCTTACTCAATGTTCTGATGTCGGTATGAATGAACCAAATAAAAACCCAAGCACTAGTTCAGCTAATGCAATCCAGACATAATGAGCTAGATTTATCGACCAGCCATGCTTATTCATGGCATAGGATGAGGATGGATGACGAAGTTAAGCATAATGGGCTTAATTTACAGTTGCCCTGAGGCCTCTTCAGAGAACATCCCCAGCATGGAAGGCCTTTCTGCTGCATGCAGACTGCTCCGTGTTCCTGCTCTTGGGATGGAAATCATTCTAAGGCAGGGCAGTACAAACCACAACATAAGCCACAGGGATAAAAGGCTGCAGTGTGAAATAAATCTCTTCCTTGATATCCCCTCCCTTTTCTCAGATTCAGCCATCAATGTAGGAAAACTCAGTAGATGTGGAAACACCTATGATTATTTTTTCTGGCCACAAGAACAACTGCAAATCCAAAGGCAGCTAACAACTTTCCTACTGCTGACACAGGTTCCCAGGGAGAGTTTTTAGCTAAAAAATCCACTGCTACTGCCAAGTGCCACTGCCGCTTTTTAAAAAGAATCTTACAAGGGGACAGGAAAGATAAAAGTATGGTTCCTTCCAAATCTTCTCATGTTATTTCTTCATTGGCTGCAGCCACTATCCAGAGACCAATCTGGGACATACTCTGTCTTTCAGCAACAAGGGATAAAAGCGCTATACCTGCAATAGCTTAGATCTTGATAACCCAATAATAAAAGTTGGACCTCAAATACTGATCTTAAATAGTCTGCCACCAAGTGATGAGTAAATACAGTCTCAGTTCTCTGAAGCAACTATCAATTCTAGTAGAAAGCATTTATTTTTTAAGATTAATGTTCGGAAAGCACAGACACACTTTGTTCTGCTAGTCATGACCCTGCACCTTCCTGGGACTAGTGAAGAGACATAACAAGGAGCTTTAGAAGTGTGTGAATTTGACTCAAAATTCTTGCTAAAATTCAATATATTTGGAAAGCTAGATAAGATCAACTTACAGGTAGCGGGATTAGATAAGAACAGTCCCAGGTTAACAAATTCAGGCCTGACTCAGAACACCCCTGAATTACAAAGTATTATGCTCTTGATTAAGTTCAATCTTGAACAAGAAAACAGATGAAAACGGAGAGAAAAACTATTAGGAAATAAATCTGCAGAAAAGGATTGAAAATGCTTTCAAAAACTGAAACTACCTGAAAGCTAAGCTTGAGTCTTTTAACTTAAGCTCTCAGTGACATCTCAAACTATCTATGAATAAAAATTATGGCAGGATTTGACCCAGCATGCATTCACAATTTTAGAGTGATTTATTTAGATCCTGTTGAGACCACCAAAATTCTGAAGAGCTGGAACTTCCAAAAGGTAGAAGACATTATGCTCTTATGGCTGCCCTGGATGAGACTGCAGATACTCACAGCATAAAAGAATGTTATGTGCTGGAGGTGCAGCACAGGTAATCTCAACTTCTCAAGTCTCAGTCAACATTCAGAATGTTGTTCCAAAGTTTAGCAACTGCGTAACCAACTGTGTTTCATCTCTTCTCTTGATGTGACATTAAGTATGGACGTATTTTCCTTCTTTTTTTTGTGTTTGGATTGCTTCCAAAATTCATAAATAAGAAATAAAAAAGGGGTAATGAAGGAAAGGTTGTCTTCCACAAGGGAATCTCTGTCTTATTTCATCTGGTCTGTTCTTTATCTTCAAAGATTTTGGACCTATTAATGCTTCACCCTTTCAGAGGCATGCAATTCCTAAGCACAGTGAATAACTGTTGCAAAAAGCGATATAAAATGTTGCAAAATAATGACGCATTGATATTGGCATTACTGCAAATGAAATAATTTAATAAGTATTACTTTCAACAAACTTTTTCAAAACAGAGCATGAAGCACAACTCTCCTACAGCAGGGGACAAACTCCTTTAAATGCTCTAAAGCTAAAATGAAACCTTCCTTTGAAAACTTCAGCAACTGTATACAAAAACAATGCTAAAGAAAATAGTAATATACTTCACTGCTAATGTACCAAGTGTTCGTCTCTTACTGAAACTAGTGACTAAATTTTCTTTTTTTCCCCATTACTTTTCATCTCATTTTCTTCTTTCCTCCTTCTCTGTCCTGCATTTCTAGAGGGATTTTTTTTCCTTTGATGACATGTTTTTTCTCCACTATGATGATCCTAATACACTTCTGACTTGTTTTTATCTCAAAACGATCTGTCCCTCCCCTCTCCTCTAGAGAGGAACTGCTGCATGGCTTTGCCTTTCATGAGCATTGTTTTCTGCCCTACTGAAGCACTTCAACAGAAGCCTATTTCTTCTTTACTTACTCTTTCCAAGGTATGTAAGTTTTATGCAAGTCTTTTCTCTGCAAAGAAGCAGTTATAATTATGCTCGGAGATCTTATGACTTGCCACCCTTGCAAGTCCCACCACAAACCGCTACAATTCTACAAGCCAGTTACAGAACTGAAGCTGCAAAGTGACTGATACCTACTCCTCTTCTGATTTTGCAGATTTATTTGGTGTGTTGGAAGGGAGGATTTTTGTGTGCTAAGACTGATTTTCGTCATGGTAGCATGACGATCTTGTGCTGTGTTGTACAACCATGTACCTATTTTTGGATTAAAATTTTAAGGCCACATGTTCCTTACGCAGGTGAAATAAGGTAACGAAAATCTTGTTTCATTTTCAATGAATGTCTTACTTGTGAATGTTTCAAAACAGGCTACATTTCACAAATGGAAAAATATACTGCCTTCTCAAGTAAGATTTCATTTTTCTACAGAAGCTAAACTTCTTTAGTTATGAAGATGAGGAATTCATTTTTCTTGGACCTTAAATCAGTGATCAAAAGGTACAAAGCATGAGCCTTGATACTCTAGACAGAAAACTGATACATACTACAGACTCCACGTGCTAGCTGTTCTGAATACCACTGCAAGAGGTATAACCTCATAAGGAGGTTGCCTCAAGCACAATATTGCTACCAATACAGTACTTTATGAACAAAAATTTAATTGCAAACACATGGACAACAACATGTGAAAAGAACTAGTATCACTTGTCTCTAAGCCTGCTGAGAAGAATATGAGGTTTCAGCCCAAACTGGAATCTTGTATCTATGTCCTTTTGGGACATTAGGGAAGGTTAGATGTGGAGTAGAATTTGTTATATTATATTCACCCATCTCTGAAAACACATGAATAGCTCAAAAGTTTTTGTGACACAAATATCCCTTTTACCTACTTAATCTACAGTTTAAACTGGTTATTTTGAATTTTGAAAACGACATCCACAGATGCTGTCACTCAAAGGAGTTCAGAGTTTTTTTGTAGACCTGCAGCAAACTTTTCTTTTGGCAAAGCAGCCTTTCAAATACGAATAGCTTACTGCTATTCATTCGATAGTCATGCTCTTTATCGTAACCAAGAATATGCAGTAAAGAAGAACATAAAAAGAATGCAAAAAAAAAAGCAATTGCACTACTTTGCTGGAGGGCATTTTTGGTGTTTGCAAATTCCAGGACTACGAAAAGAGGCTGGAACAGTGCAGTATGTCTTTCCTCACCCTGAATATGACTTTTAGGCATGTGCATGAGGCAAACACAAGTAGACTGGTGAGAGGGAGCCCCCCAGAAGCGCACTGCATTCACAAAGACATGGCCAGAGAACCAAAGTGCCCCCACATCCTTAAAGAGACAAATTTCCTAGTCTATACAGACAACAGCTAGTTGCAGCTGAACACAGAGCACTGGCTTAGCTCTCCAACCTAAACACTAGGAAATCACAGGTACTCTGTAGGTTTCCTTACAAAACATCCTTTCCCACAGACAGGGATGGACAATGCTTCTTCCATTGCTGTTCTTGATGCCGTTGAGCCATTTAGCTGTTTCCGCACTCTCCCCTTCAGAGGCAGCCTAGCTGCTAGACTAGACTAACAGGGCAAGCAAGGGGCACTACTCACCAGTTACATGATTGTGTTTTTTTGCCTCCTTGCTCACACTGTCTTTGCTTGTGCTTCTACACAAAATATTCTCTGATTTGTACTAGGCAGGCTAAATCTTAAAGATCTGGACTCGGAGGAGCTGTTTTCAATACGAAAATGTTTTAAGGAAGAGAAATATTAGAATTCATAAAATGGTTCTTTCACCTATATTGTGCTGTGACTGAGATATGCTTATTGCGTGACTGAGTGCATGTAGGAAGCAGCTTCTGCTTCCCATACTGGCAGCAAAGCAATACTGCCTGGGATTATGACACTCTTATCTCCCTCTGGGGAAAGATGTTAGAAGCAGGGAAGGTGGGAATGTTGCCTTACTTTCTTGGTGTGCTGCCAATGTCAGGAGCACAACTGGTGCCCACCAACCCTGTGCAGATGCACAGAAGATCCCCAAGAAATATTATCCTTGCCTGGGACCAGAAGTGAGCTCTACAAGCTCGTAATTACTGCTACAAGCTAGTATTTGCTATTGCTATATTCAGCTTAACTATTAAAATCAATCGGGATTAACTGAGAGAACTGTAATGTAAAACACTCCTAGTGATTACAGAGACAAAGCTAAGTCACGACAGTCAGCAAAGGAGCGGTCACCGGCATGAACGCAACTGAGATACCTGAACGAACAGCTGGTCTAAGGCAATTTCTTTCCACTCAGGTAAGCAGTCAAGCCAAGTCATGATTTACTGAGTTGAAAACCTATTTATCAAGTTCTAACTTGTGATCTCTAGATACTCGCACATGTGGCTGCAAATAGTTTGCCCTGAGTATTTACCCTTTATTTGTCAGTAGCAGTATTTTATTCATTTGTGCTGACTCACCATGTAAATGATATACTATGGTTGGTGTTTCTAATCATATGCTGCATATGATTTTTAGTAGTTAATCACAATTATTTCACTCAGAAAAACTACCCAGACTAGTATTCAAAAACATCTGAAAATGTGCAAAGCAATTAAGATTTTGAAATCTAAAAATTATTCAGAAACACATTTGTTAAGTATTTCTGTCACCATCACATTAATTATGTCACTATTTTTTACCACTGTGTTTTCTCTTAATAATATCTATGGAGAATTGTAAAATGCAAATAATTCAGGAAAACACACAGCCATCTTCTAGAAAGAAAAAATTGTTAGCAGTCTTTTAGTATCTATGTCCTTTTGGGACACTAGGGAGCAATAACAACAAAATCATGAAGTACTGTATGATTAAAAATCTTTTAACTACCAATAAAGAAACAGCAAAAAAGAAGTGCATAGACAAAGCTATACCGAAGACAGAAAAAGGAGGTAAACTGTGACAGTATATGTAAGGGAGAGAAACTGAACCCCTACTAAAATCTGTTTTTATACTGCAGCATTGTAACATATTTGTTTTTCAACTTCATTAAATTTCATCCTCATATTTCATACTATTAGTTTCAATATTTCACTGTGAGATTTATGCATTCTGTTTTTAATGCAACGCAGCCTGTAAGAGTTGAACTCCATCATATTACAGAATGAGCAATGAGAGCAGCTGTCTCTAGAGAACTTTTTGCAGTTTATATGTGCTGGTTACTTGCACCCTATTTTATATTTCACCTTTGAGGCTTATCAGCCACAGCGGCAGGTAAAATCTTTTTTTTGCATCAGAAGCAACCCCAAGAACCAATCCACAAGTAAACCAGCCCATAATGAAATTCACTGCCTGGGGCTACACATGGAGCTAACATGCTCAACAAATCAAAGCTTGTATTTATCACCTGTCACTGTTTGTGTCTTGGTCTATGGGAGGGGAAAAAACAATTAGGGAGCTGAGAGCTAAAATAAAAGCTTAAGAACAGCCTGACTTATCTCTCAGATTTGTTGGTGTGTTACCTTTGGCAAATTGCAGTCTGCAAATCATGCCATCGTGGAGTAGCAAGAGATTTAATGAAAAGCACTGATGGTTCGTGAACCAGTTCAGAACAGACACACATCAGCAGCGCAAGTCACCGCTGAAACTTTATGCAAGGATAACAGAAGTTCAGCTGACCTCATTTATGCTTTGTGGACAGATATTCTGCATCCACATTGGAACTCTGCATTAAACTTTGGAACTTTGCATTGAAAGACTGAAATAGTGAAATAGTAGTAGTCCAGTAGCCAGGGAACCGAACAGGCTCTTGCCTAGCTGGAAGCCAGGAAGACGAAGCTCAGGATTTTCCTGGGCTGGGCAGGTGGATGGCCCCTCCTGGACCCTCCCGCAGGTCCCACCACATTCAACGCACTGCACAGTAATGGCTTGCTTGGTCAAAAAAAATCCAGTCGCCTAATCATGCAGCCTCATAGCTCTGGACAGGCATTTATCATTTATAATGATAGAAACAGTATGATTTTTTTAAAGACAAAGTTCTGTTTTCAGCTTATTTTCTCAAGAGGAAAAAAAAAAAAAAACCTAAAAGAAAGCCTAAGCATATTTCTTCTCCAGTTTCTACTCATTCATTTGTAAAGCAAATTAATGATATGGAAGTGTGATTTCTGTTTTCTATGTCCAAAGCTCTGCACTTATGCCAAGGACTGAAGACGTCAGTAATCCTGTAATGCTCAATCTTTTAAGGAAAATGGAAAAAGAAGCCCCTTTTTCTCCTACTTGGGCAGGATCAGGCCCCTGACTGGGGCAGGATCTTTTCAAGGGCAATTCATTAGACAACGTATCACAGCAACAGCTCCACTGCAACAAGACTAATAGTAGCAATTCCTCAAGCACAGTGTGGTACGTAGGGACACTCCAGTAGGAGAACACTATGGAGATCTCACAGGCCTCTTCTGATACAGAGCTACAGCATCCTCAGTGCTGCCAGATCACACCATATTGTGCCAGCTTGGCCCTTCCAGTGTTGCCTGTAATGTTCAGAGTGTCCCATAACGTTCCTATTATTTAATTTGCATTTCATTTGCAAAAGAATGACCAACTCGAACCTGACACCCTCAGAAACCCCCAAAACCAACAAAAAACACCAAACCAAGCACCAGGTAGCATGCAAGGAATTTTTCATGGCAGTTTATTACAATGAAGAGACCCAGTTCTGCCCACTAGTGTGATTCTACTGACTACAGTCAAGCTTTTCATGAGCTACATTCCTTTAGTCTAAAATTAGTCTCACTGGGGCATTTAAAAATGATGAAATGAAACTCCTGATTAAACTACCGAAAGTAATTCTAAATAGCCTATAAATTCTTTCCCTTAAAATCCTAAATGATAACTTTCTAAAATTAATGGCCTCCACGTGTCAGTATCATTTCATCTGCCAATGACATCTAGACAAATGTCCAGGCAACATTTCATATCGTATGATATAAGAGTGATTTTGTTTTCCATTTAGATAAGGTTTGCTATAGTGGAAGCATACAGAAAGCTGAATAAAACAGAGAAATCACTGAAGGCCCCCGATTGATCTCTAATTTGCAAAAAGGAGCATCTTCGATTACAAGGCATACAGATCTTAATACTACATCTTGTGTGAGATAACTGCCCTTAAGCATGCCCTTACCAAGTTACTAATGCCCGAGCTGTTGCCTTTTTCAAAACAGTGCACAAACAGAAAATAAATGAGATTAGAATAAAAAATATCTCATAATACTAAACTACTATACAGAATAGGGCAGTTCCCTATATTTAAGCATCCTTGACTTTTAAGTGAAAGACATGAATTCAAGACTGTACTCTAGGGCTGAGATTGAAGCAGCTGAAAGACTATGTTCAATAGTATCATCTAATAAAATTTTACTCTGAAGCAAAGATTATTTTCCCGAGTATATTCTCTGTGGCCTGAGAAGGATCTTGTAATTCACTCTGAGCTCTGTACTGCCATAGCTATTCAAGAAAGATGTGCATGAAGCTATAATCAGTATACCTGAGTACTAACACTGTTTTGCTGTGATTGTAAAGACTGAAGAACAACTGCCTGAACCAAGGTTTATAAGTTAATGAACATTATTACACACAACTGCCAATAGATACAGCTTTCAGATATGCAAATATATTGTAATTGGCTGCATAATCATTTTGCTAAGTATAAATACGTTCAAAGTGCTTTCCACGACCTTTTTAAGGAATCTGCTTAGATTTAGATGGAAAATTTAACATTACCATTCTCCTCTCAGAAAGACAATGTCTGAAATCAATGCAGTAAGCAATGCTAAGGTCTTTAAAATGTTTAAAGACTCACTTAATCGGTTTCTTCACATTTAAGATGTGAAGAGACTGACTTGAGAAAACATTTACTAAGTACCTACCTTAAGCATGCAGCTAAATTCTATGAAAGGTACTGTCTGTGTCAGTAATGTCTCTTACAAATATCTACAAAAACGCAGCCAGCTATTGCAATTGCTCACATTAAGGTTATGATTTTAAAGTGTGTTACCAAGCATGAGGGAGGACATGATAGCACACAGTCAAGACAAGGACTGTTTTGGTTATCCATAGCATACACTCTACTAGTTAATCAGAAACAGCTAACACAATTGAAATGACCAGTGTTTTCTACCTGGAGCAGCTAACAATACGTTAGTTAAAGCTAAGTCACTTCCCAATTTAAACAACCCGGAAAAAAATCAAGATTGGGGCCTTACCTCTGAGCAGAAGCACTACAGCAGGTCTCTATGGTTGTTTTTGACCAAAATCATACACTTACTTTTCCATTACTCTTAATTGAACCTTTCACTTGCACTGCTGTTCTCCACAGCATACACCTAAACACACACTCCAGAAACATGCCTGGAGATAGTTTACTTTTCAAGTATTTTTTTGGTTGTTGTTGTTTTTGTTTTTTATAGGTACTTGTTATGCACAGCATTCAAATTCAGCAAAACCTGTTTTGGCATATAGTGCCTACAAAATGTCTTAGAAAATACCATAGATAGTTTCCTTCATTTCAAACAACTCTAGGGTGACAGGATTTTTTGTGTCCCCATCTCTGGGATTCTGCTGAGAGTTTATGTGCTTTCAAAAGGGTTTTGCAGAATCAGTAACATAATTCTATTTCCTTTTGGGAAACTCATTATGCCCAATAAGCAATGATTGTATTTTCTCTCCAGTGGGTCTATCAGCTCTCAGAATAAATCAAGGTTTGTGTTTATACGCAAAGAGAAAATCAGGCATTCTCAATTTAGATGACTCATTTTCAATTAAGGAAAGCAGCATAGGACTTTCAAAGGGGGAAAAAAAGCAAAACCAAAAACTTTGTCTACTTTGGAGACCCCTGTGAACTCCCATATAATAGTCTCTTTAATCTTCTTACAGGTACAATACATAGAAAAACTGTTCAGGCAAACAAGATGAAGTAGGGAGCATTTTCTGAGAAGCTTCATGGATGAAGTTACAACAAAATTGTGGCCATGGAAGAATGCAAGTTGTATCGCTATCTTTAAAACTGAAGTTGAGCCCTAGCAACTAATGAATCTACTATTTTTAATTTTCCTGCAAGCATTATCTGTATGCTCCTCAGTAACTTTGGGGGTATAATGTTTCAGGAAGAATGTCTCCCATGCTGCAATGTCCATCCCCATGCTGGCTGTTGTACTGCCTGACGTGGGCAGCAGCTGCCGTCTTCCCTGCTAAGCAGTCACTTAGCAGATTTCATTACAGACTCGCCCCCATCAATGCAACAGGCAGTGATTACCTTCGTATGCCTTCCAAACCCAACTTAGCTACCTTCAACCAGCTCACATATGACGTATGTTCAACTTACCAGAAAGGAAGAGGGGGGAAAAAAAAAGAGTGATGTGAAAATAAAAATAAATATCGCCGAGGAAAATATTCAAAATAGGCCACTGACTAGCAGAAATCCAACCTGAAGCACATTAAGCCCTAATTTACCTTAGTTCTCAGAATATGAATCATTAAGGAATCTAAAATCAAAGGCGAAATTGCAAATTTTAACTTTTATAACTAGTGCAAGTTTCTCTACCTCAGTCTCAAAATGCTACGGCTTAAGACATTGAAGACTTCATAATTCACTATATCTCATAATCCTGGCATATTTTCCTCCATCTCAGTAAGTTTCAATATCATTTGAGGTGCAAAATATAAATGAAACATAATCAGAGGACATATGCTCTTCTCCTGCAAGACGAGAGTCCAGCGACTCTTCTCTTACATTCTGGCTTGTTTGAAATGCCTGTGTTAGCATTAAGAGTTATCTCATTCTCTGGCCAATGTACAGGTAATATTAGCTTTCCTTTTTTAAACATATTTCCTTTTCGTCTAGGAGAATGTCAGTTATACAGACTTTTAGCCACAGTTACATTAGTCAATTCCTATGAGGCACTCGTTAATCATATCAACCATTCGCACTATCTATTTCTCTAAGTCAATACTGCAGCTCAGCCTCTGGAGATTATGTTTACATGATTTTGATGCTATCACTGTTACCTTGCCACTAAAATGATTCATCTTTTGCTTTATGCTTAATACTAATTGGACTTTCTTTTCAAACTTAATAAGAAAGAGTATGAGACAGTGTCACACAGAAAGCACTGGATAGATCTCTGGCTTTGCTATTAGCCCTTCCCTTCCACTCTGGCAGCGCCAAGGGGAAATCCTGGGCAGCGCAGAGCCAGTTCCTTAAAACTTTATGCCACCACAGCAGATGCTCACACGTAAGTGCAGGGCATGCAGTTTGGCCAGACTTCTCAGTCTTTTTATGATCCAGTCGAAAGTCTGTTGAAGCCTCGGAAGGAGGCTTTCGTTTCTGCACTAATTACTAAGTACAGTCTTTGCTTGATCTTTGTGCAAAATTTCCTGCTCTATTTTTCCTTTGCCTCTCTAATAGTGTGAGCCGCAGTCTGAGCAATTAGGTTGCTGGATGATAAGCCGTGACTGACTAGTCTGCATTATAAATGCAGCAATGTATTTTCACAAAAATATTCAAACCTTTATGAACCATTTTCTCCATTTTGGGTCCTAATCCCCTCAGCTGCACTAAAACTGTAAGGCCCACCCTACCAGGACCTCAAGACAAACAAACAGCTTATGCTCCAGTCTGGGGCACAAAGAGTGCCTCCTCCAGTAAACATCAGCACTGCTTCCCAGCGGGATCACAGATCAGGGCAGATCCCTATCATGCTCCTCCTCCTGTCACTTCACAGCATTGCCATGAGGCTCATGGACTAGGTCCAGTAACTTACGGAGAGTTCAAAATCAACGCATTATGTTCCAGAGTAATGTTTAATTCTGGAAAAAGAAAATCCAAACAGTGTGTGTATTCTTTGGACCACTTAGTGCACAGCTTTTTCCCTGAATAACAGCTTACATAGTTGTAGCCTACATTAATTACAGAAAACATGCATTTTACACTGTTTTTATTCCAAAGATAAGCTCCATACTTGCTATTTCACTTGATTTTCATCACAGGAGTAACAATATTCTATGCTTTAAAATATACCTTGTACAGTAAGAATGAGTAGAGGTTAAGCAGGGTGTGTTTTTTGTTCAGCTCTTCTTTTAAAAGCTCCCAAATAAGTCATTACTCTTCAGCAGGTTTATCTCCTTAACAATTACTCACTGAAGTATAATTGCATATCTGAGTATCATCAAGCATCAAGACTGAGAAATGTCTTATGTTTTTGTGTCTACATGCTTTTTTTTTAACCTATACATTTCTCAAAAAGCTCATATCACTGCTGCATTCGCCTCTTCTTTAATTCGTATTCTTCTATCACATCATATTTTTGCAATCTCCTTGAATTATTGGGTGATGGTCCTGAATTACTTGATTGCCAAGTGTGTAATTCTGTCTATTTTATTGTCTTTAAGTAGTTTACTTCAGATGTGATGTGACTGATTTCAAGAAAACTAGTTGCAGGGTAACATATAACACCCAGTGAGAGTAAGGATGACAGATCTGGGCCCTGACTGCTTCCTCAAGAGGGTTTGCTGCAATGGAGATATTTTCATTTGACAGGTTTATTGTTTAACAAGCATTAAACTAAAAGAGTAATGTACACATCCTCAGCAGTCTCACACCATGGATTCAAAACCCATATGGACTGACATGCATGAAGAGAGTACAATGGATTTCAGAACCTCTTGTGTTTTCACAGAGTTCTGTCTTTAGCAGGGAAAATGCATTATGCCTGTAAAAAAGTTTGAAATCATTGAATTTGCATTATTTCCCATAACAGAAGGACCTGCACCTACAAATACTGGTCTTCTTAGTGCTACATCGTAAATCGTTTAAAGGGACCCTCTGTAAAGTTTAAACAAGGAAATTGCAGGATTAGGGCTTAAGTGTTCAAATAAAGATTATAGTCTTTCAAGACCAAAGGGGTCCCATGAAATATGTAAGTAGAAATGTTAAGGTATGACACAAGGTAATAAACAACTCATTTTTTGGAATAACCTGGAAATTAGTGTATTAGCTTTCACATTTTGGCTCTAGGTAAGGTATTACATTATCAACCTACTGTGGAAGGTATTTTATAATTCAGCATAGGAGTTTATATTCTGGGATTTTCAAATACAGAATCATCACAATGAGGGAGAAGAATATTTTATAGGTAATGTTTTCCTGGAATATTGAAAGATAAACTAGATAAAGTGCAAAAGAAGCAAAGAGACTTCGCAATCCTTTACTTCAAGTTTTTAAGCTGATACTTCACCATGGCAAAAATAACCTACCTGCAAATAGAAACCAGAAAAAAAAACATTGCAACATAGATTTTAGTATTATCGCAGAGTTTCTTGTTTTGCAGCCTGAACCTCTGTGAGTGTAAACAAACAAGTTGTCTTTCCTTCTGCCAAATGTTAGGGCATAAAGTTATGACTGACTTTCACTTTTGAGGCTGGAAGGCAAAGGAAAGCTAAAATTCTTGAAAGCCAGACTGATTTCATTAAAAAGATATTTTAATATTATAAACCATGTCTTAGCAGAAAATCTACTTTAAAAATCTCTATGCCTCTGATGCTGTATGTAAGTACTCAGGGTTGAAAATACGAGGAATAAAGTTAGTTCCTTTGTGTTTCTTGCATTGCAATGGATTGTTAAAAGAGATCATCAGTATATAAAGCAAGTTACATGCAGACAAAATGTAGTTTATAAATAGTAAACGAAAGATCTCTGTTACTTTAATATATTTCTTACCTTCTCTTTTGTGGAATCTCAAGGGACTTGACAACTGATGGTCTGGAACTGACTGGCATTGGCTAATTGACTGTGTGTCATTCATTTCCAACGAATGTTTTAGAATAAATGGAGAAGCAGCAATCTCATCCAAATCCTTCCAGAATAAAGCATGTTGTTTTAGGAACATAAATGGTGTACTGATTACACTTTGCCACAATAATATTTAGTTGTGATCTCACAGAAAGCAACTGCACATTTTCAACAATTCTGTGTGAAATGTCTAACGCTACATTACACAAGATTCGTGTGGCTTTCAGCAACACTTACTTAGTGTCTGTGTCACAAACATTTATTTACCTTTTCCATTTAACTTATTTATCCCTATTCCTCATGCAGTTAATCGTAGCGTGCACTGTATGCTGATTTCCTCTCACAGTTAATTTGTATCTTTAGAAAAAAGCTATAGGAAGGTATTAATCTGCTTAACATTTCTAAGTACATCATCCAAGGGATTTTGTTTTTTTAATCTTACATATGCTCAGCAGAGTTACTGGCAAAAACTGTACATTTTCTCCATTTCATCCTTTCAACATCAAATGGTAAGCAGCAAAAATTGGATCAGACTTCAAAGACTATGCTGTGCTCCAAGTCACAGAGCGACTCCTCCATTTCACATATTGAATTCGAGCAGGATATCAAAGTGCTACCAAAGAACCTCAGGTCCTTACTAAAAAAGAGGCTCTAACATCTGTAGAAAGTGAAGTGCACAGACAAATCACCTCAGGGAGCAGCTAGCATTTATTCTCAGCAGCAAATTTCCAGCCTTTTGATTCTCTTATTCACTGTACCTCCCTGTCTTTCTACAGAACTAAAGTTCTTAGCAAGCAGGCTTTTGTCTCAAAGACTTCAAAACAGCACTAACGGTTTCATGTTCAGACGACTATGCCAAGCAGCCACGAACACATTGCAAAACTGTGGACTCAGAAATTTGAAGGTATAATGCAATGTTATTTTAGAATCTAAACTTATTAGTACCTTTTCTGTTTGTTTGTTGAGAAAATCAGGCACCACAGGAGCAGGCTGGTTACTGGTTTGCTGCCTAAAAGCAAAGCAAAATAAAACATGTAGTTTAAATATTGTAATTTTTTCATTCTTACAAAAGATTTATTGACATACACATTTTCTGTTGATTTTCTTTCATTTCCCATCCTCCAACTCATATGCACGTATGATCAATTCAGAGAAAATACAGACTAGTTCCATTTCCTCTTATAAGGAAGTGCATGTTATTAAACGCAGTAACTGACTACGAGCAATGAATTTGTCATTAAAAATTTGTGGATAAGTGCACATGGGTAAAATTAGTTCATGAGAATTCTTCAAAATTAAAGTTGTTTGTTAAGATTAATTTGACAAGATTTTACTTGAATTTTTTTTTTCCTTCAAAGTCTGTGAAAAGCTGTTTCCACAAAAACAAACAAACAAAAAAAAACTACCCACATACACACAGACCTGGGCACTTAGAAAATACAGCAAAGGAGGAAGAGGGGAAACATATGGCTCTGTGTCCTCCCAAAGACGCATGGGGTTAAGCACAGAGCAAGGAAGTGTGAGCTCTGTTATTCCTGGTCTGCCCTTTTGCTATTCTACCCTCACATGTCATGTTACCACACAAACATTACAGATCAGCTCCTGCCCCCATTAAAGCTAAACAAAGTACCATAAAAGCCTTCTGCCCTGATCCTTGTGGGCAGGCCTTTGAAGTCAAGGGCCTTCTTCAATACTGAAGTCCACATAAACAGATTTTGCTCCAGCCCCTTTAGTTATGCAAAACCCCCCAAAAGGTGCTATGAACTTCATTTGACAGATAACCAAAAAAAAAAAAAGAGAGAGAGAGAGAGAGAGAGACTCAAAAAGAATATCTGGCAAGTCCATGGTCCTGAGTTTCTTGATAAGCCCAAGATTTTCTGTCTGCCAGAAGATGCCTCACCCATCACATGGTGACTTCCAACCCTCTCACAATCTTCCTGAAACATCAAAGGCACTTGCATTTCTACCTATGGATGAAGACATCTTAAATCTAAGTTTTGGTCATACTTGTCAGTTTATAGTATGTATCATAGCTTTTTCATACATGGCAAATTTCTTTTTGAGGCATTAAGTAGCTTTTTCAGTTATATAAAGTTATTCAATGCATTATAAATACAAATGCAGTGTATTTCAGCCCTTTCATTCATAGTGGGAAGTGGAAATATAAACCCTAAATGTCCTAGTCATTTCCTATGTTTCAGTCAGCTATATTAACTGAAATGACTCATGTAACAATTGAACAAAACACAGGTGCCTTTTACCTTTGAAAATGTACCTTTTAAAAATATTTCAAATTCAAATAACACTACTGAAGGGCTTGAAACATTTTAAACTATTATCTATTGAAGCTGAAGGTTGTATATTACCACGCATATGTATCAGATCATACATTTGTTTTATCCTACCCGCAGAAGCTACTAAACATTTCAAGCCTTACGTTGCAATGGGGTTTAGGCTCCTATGTCAATTAAGTTTGCTTGAAAGTATTAACCCGGAGCTGACTTCAGTTGTTTCCAACTAATCACCACAATGATGGTATCACTGGTGTCAATAAGCTATTCCAGTCTGGAAACAAATCAAAGCAATAATGACAAGTTAAACATTCTTTTTTTTTTTTTTTTCTGAAATGCTCCAATTTTGTGACTAATGTTTAGATTTGCTAGTTAGGTTTGGAATTTTTTTTTCTTTATTTTTTGGTCCTGAAAAAGAAAATACTCTGTCTAAGCTATAATTTCAATTTAAAAAGTTTTTTTTCTTAAAGAAAAAGAATTCATTTAAGGAAAAAGAATTCTAATTTTGTACTCGGACACTTCTCATATAGGAAAGTATAAAATATGGACTACATTCAATATTGCATTTGTGCATGTACCCTAGTATCTGTAAGTTTTTTCCTCCAATTTCTCTCACATATATATTTAATTATATAAAATTTATTCGGTGAGATTATTTGGATAACTTGGCATTTTCATTCAAAATTACTCAAACATTTTTGAGATGATTCATTTTTCACTCCCTTCTTATTGCAAAAAAAAAACCCCAGACCTAATCTGAGCTAAAAAATATGAATAATCCTCAAATTTTGCTGAGGGAGGGGGAATCACAAAATCAAAATCTGCTGTTGGACCAGAATGTTGCTAATATCCTACAGGGCCAAAATAGACTGACTCACAATCTAAATTTTAAGTGATCAGATTTTAGAATGGTTTGGATATGCATCTAAATGTTCATCTTGAACCAATCTTTATCAAGAATAAAGAATCAAAAATTCAGTATGATTTTGCCAGCACTTTAATAGGGCTGAAGTACTGTAAAGATAATATTCAGCTGTTTGCCTTCCATACACCCCAAGATAACATAAATTAACTTCTGGAATTAAAATCTCAAATCTGTCAGGATCCCTCAAGGCACTGTGTCATTGGCTAGAAAAGCCTTTAGTTAGGCAGCATTTGGCAAAAGAGACAGGCTGCCGGAGACTCCTCTAACAAAATGGGCTGCTGCTGCTAGGAGTTTGTACTTCACTATTACTGGCTTTCATTCCAAAATGCACGGCAGACATTTCTGTATTTCTGCCCAATAAATTCCAAAACACAGAATCCTGGAGCAGCCCAGGAAGTGCATCAGTAACACGGAGTAGCAACCACTGTCACCACCTTCTTACCTCGCTTGATGTGACCCTCCCTTTCTCTACCTATGGATAATTGCAATAGCATGCATGGCAAATTCTGTCTGCTTACAAACTCTCTGTGACTTTTGCTGCGTCCAGCTAGTGTTCCAAAAACACTGGAGAGAAGAGGGCAAAACATGGCCTCTGAAGTACTAGGCTCTCATTTGGATCTGTTAAAATTAACTATAATGAAATGAAACGGGAATTCTTGCTCCAGAACATACTCAAGAAGCTCATTGTCTCCATACACTCAATAGAAAGCTTTTTTTTTTGTGTGAGTAGAAGACAACCAAGAGATATTGGGGCCATTGTTTCAAGAGGGGGAAAAAGTAACCCCACTAATTAATAGAAACTTCCAGTTATCCAAAATTTTATCAGCAATTAGGAATTCACTGCCATGAGCCATGAACAGATCAGGAAAAGTCTTAGGCCGCAGCTTCGGAAAGATCAGGGCCTATGTCTTCTACCTTGTCCTTTCCTTAATGCTGTCATTGTGTCACTGGCAGAGGAAATATACTCTTTTCCTTAAACATGAACGGCACAGTCACATCCCTTAATAATAGAGTTTTCATAAATACTGCGCAATAGCTATGATTACCATAAAATATGAGGTATATTCTGCAATGCAGAATTTCTGGATGATACTGTCATGATCTTTGCAAAATGAAAAACACTTTCCCTTGCACCTCAAAACTGCAATGAATCCAAGCTGCTGAAAAGGGTCTAGGAAGAATCTTGAGGATTTTCCCTGAGCAGCTCTGTGCTAACTGGGAATTTAGAGCGTGGCAAGGAAAAAAAGCAAAAATAACTCCTTCTACGCTTTCCCAGAAAAAAAAAATTCTAAACCCAAAAGGACAAACAGTGCTGTCGATGCTCTGAGAACAAGCTAGAAAGTTGGTAGATTCCTTGTAGATTTCTAAGCTACTTTCCAAGGTATGCTGCAAGTAGAATTCTTGCGAAGTTTTCCTGCTCTCAGCCTCTAAGTTCAATCAGATCAAACAATGATCTGTATTCACAGTAACTCCCTCTTCCATTATCCTAGAAATTATTAAAAGTGCTGTTAAGATTAAGGATGATAAAGATTAATTTTATTTAAGTATAGTAGCTTAGATAACAACACAACAAATAAGATTACAGTATCTACAAGAAAATATTCAGGGTCAAATAGCACTGTAATTCCACCAGGAACTGAACTACAACTACTGCATTTTGAACAGAACCTATGAAACTACTTGAATTCATAGATTATTTTTAAGAAAAGTTTGACTTTTGCATATACATACAGAGAAATGACCACTTGCAAATATGTCTGGAAGAATCACCAAAGTATCTGTCTGGAAGAATCACAGAAACAGCACTCTATGTAAAGACTGGCCTTGTTTTAGATGTTCAACTGGGAACAAACACTGCTGAAAATATGACATTAAACACAGATAACTGATAGAAATTAGGCTCTAAACTCCTCTAAAAATCTGTCTGGAATTGTACTTGACCTAAGAAAAAGATACTGTTAATTAGACAGCAGCAACTGCAATGCAGTTAGGAGGGCAGCAAAGCAGTACTTAGTCTCTATGAGCCAAGCAGGGGTAGTGATTAATATTTTCAAACTTGTCATCTGATGTTTTCTGATGATTTCCAAAAATTTCTCTTTTCCACTTCAGCAGAAAAATAGCATCCAAGACAGGAAGACAAGATCCAGTCAGCACACTCACCTTGGGAAGGATGTAGGAGATACAGGTTAATGTAGTTGGTTTCCATCAGGCAAAAAAAAGCAATATGCTGCTGAATGTTCAGCTTTCGAGCTGTAACAATTCAGTCTTCATTTGTGGACTGTCTATAAGCCACTGAGTTAGCAAGGAAAAGATAAACACTGACTTCTATGATCTGTCTACACTTCCATGTAATGTACAGAATCCAGGCTAGCCTGAGCATCAAAAGCAGTCAAACTAGCAGCATAAAACTAGTAGACTAATTTTCACTGAAAAAAAAAAAAAAAGTAGCTTAGCTGTGTTTTTGGAGTGATTTGGACCATTATACGTGCAAGTCTTATCAGAAGTTGATGGAATTTTGATTTTTGCTCTTCAAATGCTTTTGAAAACATTATGAACAATTAATTTCATAACTTGTTTCTGAACAGAATAAACCTTTTAAGCCTTCCAGCCTGGGGAGAAGAAAAAAGTCCAAATGGAAGGGGAAGAGAAAAATTATTACAACAAAAAATTCTCCCTAAATTTTATTGCCATTTACACTTTTAAAGTCATGAGTAACTATTTGAACATATGAAAAACATAGTAATTAGGAGCTGACATGACAGCAGAATCAGGCCAACATGTTTCACTGCATGTCACCGAAATTGCTGACCTCTTATTTCCATCACAAGCAATGAACTTGTAGTTAGGAAAGTGAAGCAATTAAAGGAGAGCAGAATGCTTTTTATCAGCTTTTGCAGTGGGAAGAAATTAAAATTCATATCCAAAGACTTCTACAAGCAATCAGAGTGCGGTCTTGACAGACACTGAAATTATCCAAGGAGGAAACTATGGAGCAATTTGAGGAAGGCATAAGCAGTAAATTACCAGGACCTGATGGTATTTCTCTGAAGCCTCTGAAAAAAAAATTAAGTTTAAAATGTGGAGATGCTACTCTTTCAAGCAGCTATCCACAGAGAATGACAGCACACTCATGTGGTGATTTGTTTTGTTTTTTTTCCTCTTCCTTTTAAACAAAAGAATTTGAGGAATATTTTGTTTCTGAGTGGAACATTATCAGGCAAACTGCAGATGAGGTCAAAGAAAGCACAGTAGAAGATAGAAAAATTGTTACATGGAGCAGTTTAATTCACATCAAGTGAGTTTTTGAGTTGATTTGTGCTCATGTGACTAGCCACTGACATGCATGAATATGAATATATATGTCAGTGGCTAGTCACATAAGCACAAACCAACTTGTGCTCATGTGCTTGATTCTCTGCGCTTAATGACATAT
Organism: Tinamus guttatus; assembly: GCF_059628265.1. Taxonomy (NCBI): domain Eukaryota; kingdom Metazoa; phylum Chordata; class Aves; order Tinamiformes; family Tinamidae; genus Tinamus; species Tinamus guttatus. The sequence goes on from NW_028288594.1 coordinate 772,381, forward strand.
GGGATGTTATGTCAATGTGCTAACCCACCAGGGCCTATGAGCGCGAAAACAAACTGTGTGCTCTTTCGCTGGCCTCTCCGTGCTGCCAGGACACAGCTTTGCACCCTAGCAAGATGATTCCCACCATTTCCCCTTGGACGCTTTTCCTTTCTCGAGCTCCTGGTGACCCCCGAACTTTAACAACTTACTCCTCCTAAAGAGGGGCCTGCACCTCCATTGCAGCAGCTTGTATCACCAGCCTGTTCACATCAGCCTTGGCAGCTCTCAGGAGGTGGCATTCGGGGTGATGAGGTCTCGACAAAATTGACCACATAACTGGGAAGGTCTCACATTGGCAGACCCCCACAGGCGTTCCCAGCTCAATGCCCTTCTGTGTCCATGGACGCTGCAACCGCTGCAATGCAAGGTCATGTCTCCTCGATCTGAGATGCAGCCCTCAGGCATGGCAACAGTGCTGCTCCCTGCGATGCTGACACCAGGAGAGCTCCTCCACAGCACTTTTATATCTCAGTGTCCCACTCAGGCCTGCGGATTACCCTAAGTGGCTGATGATGTCTGGAAAATGTTTGGCAAAAGTCACACGCACAGATTAGTTTCTGGCAGGAAGCCAGTCGTAGCATCAGGCCCCAACGTGTACGTTTAATCCCATGACCCTTTTGGTCAGAAGGGGTCAGGGGCAACTCCACCATTCTATGGAACTGAATGAAAAAACAGTATTTCAATGAGACAAAGCCACTCTTCTGCTAACATTCACATTATTTTCTATACCTATTTATATTCCTAATATAGATATTTGCTAATTCCTAATATAGATATTTTCTTAATATGTAAATAGATACTTGTATCTTGTATGAAGCTACTAAGCTTCATACAAGAAAGATTTCTACATTTGATCACAGTTAATACTTGTTTCCAAATTAGGCATACAAATGCAGGAAACACTTAATATGCAATAATAATAACAAATGTGTGTATTTAATTAGCATTTTATGTAATTTATTAGGTTGAGTTTGCTTATATTCTGCATTCACCAACTGAAGAGTGTGGACTAAGTGTAAGGATTCAATTTCCTTGAGGGAATTTAATTTTTTTTTTAAAGTACCTATCCCCATGCCCATTTCTTCTGAATTAATTAAATTCATTAATCAGTAAAACTGAGTACTTTATGTATATTATCATACAGGATTTTTTTTAACATGTTTTAGAAAAAACAGCAGGTTGTCGTACATTTATATGCATAAATATGTATTCCCGTGTATACAACAAAACATGGCTCTAGATGATTTTGCTTTCTGATCCTGAGTACTTCTCAGCTCATTTTTTTATTTTCCGAAACTGCAAGAAAGAGCAGAACAGAGCAGAAAAGAGAGTATTTCATTCTTATACAAGTTAATTCAATGGTACGTGAAGTCACAGTGAGGCTGCCTTCTCTAGGGACAAATTACAAGCTACTGTGTTAAACATCTGCCCTATTATTTCTCAGCCTTCCTGTTTCCTACAAGTTTCCTGTATGACTGAACAGCCATGTGCTTCAAACACAGCTACACCTAGAAGGGAAGCTTGCCCTAAGGGAAGTTAATGCACTCAGTGCTAAGATTCTGGGCATTACCTGTGAAATGCTGGACATTTTCAAGTCTGACTCTGGAACCTGAGGCCATTGCTGAAAAATGTACAGGATTAGGCAAATATTCTACAATATATTTTTGTGTTAAACCAGAGAATGGCCAGGAGTAATAACAGTTTAGCAACTCCAGACCAAAAAAAAGGGTTATAAATTTAATTATCCATCTTAATGTCTCCAACAATCAAGACTGTGTGCAAGAGCTGAAGAGCCAATGTATTTTACACAAGCACCTTCAGACCAGATATTTAAAGACATTTTGACATTGATTTCAAGGGAAGTTTGGTATCTGGGTATCTTTTATCTGTACCTTTGTGTTCCATAGAGAGAAAATTTGCCACAACAGCTACTGATCCATAAAATGTTCATGAGCCTCAGGAGACGTACAATTATGCAAACTGTTCTTAATCCAGAAAAATACATCTATTTGGAAAGCAACAAGGGATTCCAAAACAGCTTAATGCAAGAAAAGGAAGAAACCATTCCTGCCTACACACAAAAACTGAACGAAAGAAAAGTTTAAAGAGTTTCTGTGTCTCTAAACAAGTCTACGTGAAAGCTCTAGAACAATAAACAGAAGGCAAAATGTCTTTTACATTGTAAATAATTACAACTTGGGACGTCAAACAGGACTGACAATAGATTATTAGCTCTTGCTTTCAATAGCTGGTGCAAACTGGAGAACAGACTACCATGCTATCATAGTTCTAAAATGATCACAATACACACCCCCACTCCAACCTTAACCCCCAAGTATTTAAGAAACACGGGGAGCTGCATGAACATGGAGGGAATCATTATTTTGAGAATTCACTGCTCCAGTGAGCAGTAAGGCAACCCAAAGATAGAGTCATGACAGTGAGACTGCAGTATGCTCATTCTTTTCTCTGAATATTAACACAAAAACTTTTTTTTTTTTTTAATGTTGAATCCTTTTCTTGCTGAAACCAAACTGCTGCACAGAAAAGATTCTGGAGCATTATTAGCCCGGAAGGATGCAGGTGGCTGCACCTGAACAAAATCCCGTAAGAATACAACAGAGTAGACATTATTCAGTCCAACCAAAGGTAGCATGGAAGTTAACATATCTGAATGTTAATTAGAGAAAGCAGAAATATCATTTTGGAGGGGAAAAAAAAATGTTATTCCAAAAAAACTTTTTTTTCAATGTACCTAGTTACCATCAAACCAGCCATTGATTTTCTCAGAGAACTCAGAGATGTAATAGGACCTATATTGATATGACATACAGAAAGCATTTAAATATCACACAAATAAGAACTAAAAGAGGTACTGAGAAATCTGTTTGCCCGTCCCATCGAAGGAGAGATCTCATAACTCTTAGTCACTTGTTAGCCAAAAGAAGGGATCCATCTAGCCAAATCAGCCACCTCTGCTGGGCGAACCCTGTTTGTTGAGACAGACTTTCACAGCAGCTAAACCTGTAGAACTTCCCTCTCAAAGGAAATGTCAGGGGGACATTTGGCTGAAGCAACCCCCTTGATAAAGGAGGTTAAAATATCTTTCCTCTACAAGGAGGTCAGTACCACTATTAAGGTTTACAGTGTTTCTGTTTTTTTTTTTTTTTTTTTTTTTTTTTTTGTCAGTGACCTGCTTTTTAGAACCTTTTTTTTTTTTCTTTTTCTATCTCTGCATGGAGCTTTATAGATATAAAAGGGTAACTTCATGTTCTTGGGAATTCAGTAAAATGCACTGCAGTCAATTCTGAAACACTGAGCACCTGCAATTCTGCCTGCAGTCAGGGTGCTCTGGGTGCTTCTGAGAAGTGTATAGGAATAGGACAGTAAACCAGGAAAAAAACAGTACAGCAAATAGCTCTACACACCTCTGCTAATTGGGAGAATACTCAGAAGACTAAACTGGTGAGGCTTTAAACACAGTCACAGGACTCATATTCAAAAAACGCTAAGGTTCCCAAAGAAATGGCTGAATCACAATGAAATGCCTACTCATTTCACTGTAACTATTTCAGATTTCTTACTGTGTTGAAAATGGAATTTTAGATAATGGGCAGCATAGGATTCAACTCACCAGCACTCTTCACAGCCAAAATCAGAAGCAGAGCAGCTGCTCATATGCTGAGGATCTACACAACCAGTCCTGTTTTTCAGTCTTGTGCAGTTTTTACGAACAATGTATCCCCTGAAAGCTAAAGAAACACAGTTATAAATCAACGTGCAATTCTTCAGAGCCCAAACCACAGACTGACAATTGGCTCTGCAGTCCAGAGTGCCTTCAGGTGTGACTGGATCAGTAAAGAGAAGGAGCATGTAGCACTTCATGGGAGCAGGTCTAATGTTTGCCATGTGTGCAATAGCTGGAAATTACACAGGACCTTATTCTCACTCTTATAGCAAGCACCAGGCCTAGTCAAGGCAGGGAAAAGAGGCCTTGAAATGAGAACATACCTAATTTAAATAGGAATTAATCCTAGAATGTATTAAAATACATACTAAAAACATGCTCCAAACACTGCCTATGCACCATTCCCATGATTGAAGTCAGAAATTTACAAAATGCTCAATTTTACCTGCTTTTCTGTACTAGTGGGGAAGCAGAGGGAGGAAGATTCAAGGCCAAATGCAAAAAAAAATCATAATGGCTTCTCCTACTTTTCAATTAACTGTAACCATAACTGAACATTCAAAATCTCTCTCATATAAATAATTATGAAAACAAGATTAGAACACAGATTGGGATTTATACCATTCATAAATAGAGCAGAATGAAGTAGCCACTACAAATACTAAATGAAGCAGCGAAATGAATTCATGAATAAAAAGGCAATGAATAACATTTTGAAAATACCTACCTTTTTTATTTCCATGTAATGTCTCTGGATTTGGGTACCTAAATAACTAAGTACTTTTAGACTTTTATTTGAATGATTTGGTTTGAAATCCTGGCACTGTGAGCAGTTGGTAATAAACCCCAATACAACCTACAGATAATGATACACATTACATTTAAGAAAGACTTTAGAAAATATCGCAATGTACAAATAAAACCACAAATTTTTAAAATGTAGTTTTTCAGTGGTTTGTATCAAACATTATCCTAAGCAAAACTCCGATGAAAGGACAGAAAGGGTTGAATGGCAAAGAAGCTAGATATGGTAGCAATAGCACAGTTTAAATGTACAATGAGAAGCTGCTGAACAAGAAGGTTGACAGCAATAAGGGAGAGGAGCTGTTTGTTAGTTCAACAGGAACGCAGCTCAGAGACAGTGAGGCAGTATACCCAAGAAAAATGGAGACAACATGAGGAAACATTATGACTTTGAAGAAAAAAGTGAAAAAAGTCCAGAAAAATCTTGTGTGCAACACACGCACAGAGCCCGTTGGGGGACTGCTCACGCGGAGGAAGAGGAGGAGAGTGAGCCCTCTCACTCAGAACACAGGGCTCAGTATTACACTGACACCAGTGGGATGGAGGACCAGCACGGCAGTGTGCTTTAGGGCAACCCCAAGTGGGATGTGAGCCAAGATAAAAGGTTGCAACTGATATCTTTTCTATTTTAATTCTCATACAGTGTTTAATGCCTTCTTTTCAACCAGAACCTTCGCAAAAATCTGTGTAGTTGTGTTTATCTGTGCAGTGTGCAATCTGTGAAAAAAAAAAAAAAAAAGACCTTTTTAACAGTCCAAGCAGTGGCAATGCAATGCACTAATATAATCTAAGCATTTCAGTACTACTGGGGTTTCTAGAGCAAGAAGCAGCAGAAGTGCCTTTTAATGAGAGGTCACTCACATAATACAATCATTCACTTCACAGAAGGCATGACAGAAGCTGGGCCTGCTGAGGTGTTGTACTAACACAGAGCGCAGGTATCAGGAGGCTGAGGAACTTTCTGCCCTCAATAATCAGACTGGAAAAGTCTGCCTGCCAGGCAGAGCCGAGGCAAACGTTCACTCGCCTCATGCCATCAGGCTTCCAATTCTTAACTATACCCTACTGACCAGACAAGAAGCCTACTCGGATATTGGCAGCAAAGACAGCTGGCCAGCAGCCAGTTCTCTGCAGCTGAAACATGCTGAGGATCACTCGGTCTATGCACTGCTGCAAAGATAAAGCAGCACTGAAATAAATGAATTATTTGAGCATCAGCTTTCCTCTTAAAAATTTCTTGCCACGCATCAATGCTTTGCGTGTGTGATATCTGATGCTTTTTTTTTCCCTTTAGAAACTCTAATAATGGCAATATGTTAATTTTTGTCTTCCCCTCACTCAGTACATATAACTCATGATGTCTAATCTCATAAAAAGAGCTTTTCACACTGCCTGTTGTTTCCATCAGTAATTTCAAAATCAGCTCCACAGTCTGTTCTCAAACATTCTTCTAGAACACCTTGAATCCGCCAGGTAACGGCTGTATTTTTCCTACCTTGTCTTTGACTCATGGGATAACCGAAGCAGCAGGATGAACAAACATGTCTCTCAAAAGCCTCGTGCAGCAGGACTGTATCTTTTCAGCATTTATTAAGTGGATCTATAATGTTTCAAAAGAAATGCATATGCAGAGAATTCTACTGGGGGAGCTCGGAGGCTGGGAAGCTGCTCCATCACAGCAATTTGCATTACTGACTGGTGCTGGTTTTGACACTAAGCACTTGGCTCAAATAGTGTGAAATTAGCAGACTCATGTTGCTAGTGCTCTGTGAACAATCACTGCATCATTGAAGAAGAATGATTACCAGCTGTCACCTCATTTTCACCTTACGCATTCTATATTGCAAATGTTACAGCAACAGTACCTTTAATCCTGATCTTTACATAGTTAATGATGACAGGATCTGAACTCGGGAAAAGCAAATGAGATCTGAAGTGAATTCTAGCACTCTTAGTTACTCAGTGCTAAATATTGTATGTGCCACAATTCAGGATGCGAATCTTTACTTCTTATACTGACTGATTCTCACGCAAAACGAGTTTTCCATCAGCTTCAGCGGGTAACAAACTAAGAATATATCTATTGGAAAGATTTTAAAGTGTGGTATTTTTCAGGTAAGGACCTTTAATCTAAGGTCTAACTACTAAGGCGCATACATTCCACACAAAGCTGCACAATTGCAGTTACTAAAAGTCCAGGCATTTTTCCTGTGATTCCCACAGGAACTATATGGTGGCAGGGTGAATTGTGAAGCACAGAGTAGAAAGATCAAAGCTAAACAATCACAGGTATATGTAAGTACCTAGAAAGGAGAGGAAGAAGTATTTTAAAACAGCCAAAGGATTCATTGTTAGTCATAAAAGATCATGTTAAGCAGAAATCTGCCACACAGATAAACATTTTAAAACTATAATACCTTCTAAAATAACATGTAACAACTTGGAAATGAAAGCTCATACTCTGTGGAAGAGAAGGTGCCAGAAGAGGATGGTAGTTTGTAATTAAAAATTTCAAACCTGATTTTCTACAAACAGCATTGGACTTTCTCAAGTCGCCTAGTTAAATGAGCATTTGACAGCTTAACTATCAACATCTGAGAGGATTTGGAGCCCATCAACAAGATCTTTTGCTCAATGCCAAATTTAATACTAGTGAATGGTACAAGAGATGGAAAGTGATATCCTTAACTAGGGTCCCATGAATGTCTCCCCTCTTTCACCTGGGAAGGTGTGACATTTAATAGCAGACAAAGCAAATCGTGCTCCACTTGCTCTGGCAGAAGCATTAGGAGAAATCAAGTCCCAGGTTCTTGCAACGGAGCGTTCTCCGGGTATCAAGCAGTGACTATTCACCACAGCTGCCATCAGGACTGCTATCATCATGCACATTGCTACATGCACGTGGCATTTTAATAACTCTACACTACAGTAAAAACGCTCTGGTCTTGGGATTTGTTTACAGAACAAAAAGTGTAGATGCATTTTTCAGGGTTGGCAAGGGAAAGGAGTAAGTTTTCCAAGGCTTCTTGTCCCTTCCTGATTTTATCAATGGCGTGAAACCCAGTAAGCAGAGTTTCCATGGTGGACTTAAAGCGGTCTCCTTTCCATCTCCTCAAAATCGAGGCAGAAAAAGCGAAAGAAATGTTCACATGAATGTAACCTAGCTGAGAGATGGGGACAGAATACTGGACCTTGTACTTCAAAATCGTAAGAGTTTCTCACTTGTCCTAACATGTTCCCTGCAAATGAGCAGCAGGCTTTTAATAGCTAATGTCAACCAAAGCTGTGCTGCCTGCACAAAAAAAAAAAAAAAAAAAAAAGAGATTGATTTGACCTGAACATGAAATCAAGATAATATAATGAGTCAGCTTAGCTATAATTAAGAGAAACATATACATCTCTTCAGTGGTTTCTATTGAAAATGTTTAAAAAGAATAAAATGAGCAATATAAAAAAGTAAAACCAGACTTGTTACTCAGTGTTTGTTACTTCCAGGAAAATTCTAATAAAAAGATTTTCTCTTTTGGATATATTTATGAAGTGCTTAGAAGTTCTGGGGACATTCTCCTCACGTGTGAGCACACACACACATACATACTAATATAAATACCCAGGAAAACAGAGTTTTCAAGAAACACCTCCCTGTCTGCCATTGAAGTCAGCATTAAATCTTGAATGCACAGAAGTTACAGCGCTTTACAAAGGGAGGCCTCCTCTGGTTTCTTCCTGAACACCCATCACTTTTTGTTAAAAGAAAGAGCCCAAATCTTGGGTTCTCAGTAAAGAATTTTCCAATACAATGTGACATATGGTGAGTGTGCGAGCACGTGTTGGAGGAGGAGATGGTGGCTCAAAGGATTAGTCATTCGCCTTTCACCTCTGGAAGCAGAGTTAAACTCGGTCCAGAGCAGAGTTGCACAGTATATTCCAGATGGCTAAAGTGGGCCTAATTAAAATGAACTCAGTGATGTCACCTCAGATCCAAGTGAATTGCATGCACCACTCATTTGGCACTTTGGCAGTGTCAGCTCACAAATGAAATAAACAGATTAAAGTCCTCCCTTAAGTCTTTGGGGAGAACAGTCACTCTACATGGAAATACATGCTATCATAACAAGAAAATGTACTTTTATAATAGTACTTAAAAATTAATGCATTATCCTAATACAAAGAAATATTAAATGAGACTTGCATGTGAGATAAATCAGCGTAGCAACATTTCAGTCAGATGATTCAGTGGAAAAACCCTGATTTAAATCAGCTGTGAATCTGGCAACATACATAACTTGAAAAATTATTTTAACAAAATCTTTTTCTTTCATGTAGACCTTAAAAATATGTTAAATACATACATACATACATATATATACACACACACACACACACACAAAACCTAATTGTAAGAAAACACAGTGCAAACTATAATTATCTCAAATATACAAATCATTCTTCACAAGGTAAGGAAAGTAAAAAAATCCTCCAAAGTAAGAAGTTATCATCTAACTTTCACTGTTTGGGAAACTGTCTTAAAGAAGTGGGTAGGATCTTGTATACCCTGAAGATTTTATCCAAGAGTCTGGTAACATCTGTGTATCTGAGAACTTGTATTGCTGATATGCTGAAGTAGGGTAGCTTTTTTTTCCCCACCTAATTTAAATTCACAAGCATTTTGTTTTCTAGCAAGGGTACTTTCTCCCACCTAAAATAATGACTTATTTTGATTTAATACTATACACTTAGGAAATGTATCCTCATGTATATTAAGATTTTTTTTTAAGTTTGTTTTTTCTTCCAACATTTCATCAATGGATAGTGAACTGCTGGGCCCACAGAGATCTCCAGACCTCCAGCTCATGTATTTGAAAGGCATCTGTTTATTTTTAAAATGCAAATGCAGCTACCTCAAAGACTGACTTGCAAGAAATGAACAATCTGAACAAGTCAAGAGGTTTCCAATCAGGAGCTGTGTTCCTCCTTTATATCAGGCTATGATCACTTGCTGTCAAAACCACTTAAACAATATCCTGGAATCTGAATGAAGTCCCCCCACAATTAAAATGAGCAGGATAATCCTGCAAGAATTATTCAGGCAAATCATTTTTCACACAGTTTAAAGTAATGATAAGGTCATTTACAAAAGAAATCAGCGCCTTTGAAATGCTGACTTGTAGACAGAGGACTGCCTGGAGGAGGGCCATAGATAACAGTGAAGACTGGCCTCCTAACACTACCCTTGCAGTCTTTGGAACTGATTCTGATGAAGAGAAGGCCCAATAAGGTTAATACCCCTACTTTGATCTCTGTCAAAGCGTACCAGCAAGAATTAATTTACATTTCAGATGAAAAAGGTTGACAGCATGAAAAGGCATCTTGTTTCTGGTATGTGAATGTGCTGTAATAGATCGGGAATTCTGAAAGGAAGTTCTGAGGAAGCTAAAGGGATAAGCCGAGCGGCTGCTTTTATTGGGAAAGAGATGAAAGGAAAACAAATTTCAATATGCGCTGTTCTGTAGAAACATGTAAGCCAAATGCTTCCTAAATTTCAAGGCCTGCTTTCATTGGGGGCGGGGGGAGAAGAAGGAGGGAAAGTAGAGGGAAGTACATATATTTTAATTACATGGTTTTGCTAATGTCTGGGTGACAAACAATTTATCTCTCTGTTCATAAAAAAAAAAAAAAAAAAAAAAAAAGATGATCATACTCCTTCTTATTGAAAAGCTGCCTTTAACTACACACTTATCTTAGAAGATGTAAAGAGAGATTCAGGCTTGCATTTGTCTCCCTCCTGTCACTAGACACTTGGGCAGTATAACATAAACAACAGAAAGATTGATCAGAAAGACTGATAGACTGCCTTAAAACCCAGAAAATGGCCATTATTTGCAATCATGAGCTTTATATACATACATATAAAGAAAAGCTTTTTTTTTTTTTAAAAAAAAAAAAAGAACAGAGAACGATTAACATGTAGAAAAAAGCAAATGTGCATAAAAAGAATTTTCAATTCAAAAGTCCTAGATACAACTTTACATAGGTTGGGGATAACACACGTTGAGGATGATGATTATTACTCCTATTATAATTATTATGATTATTACTATTGTACCTCGCCCAAGGCAGTGCCAAAAGGAGGCGGTGCAGCCAGCCTAATTAATACAAATGAAGGCATCCTGGGCCACGAGCAGCTCCCGCTCCGGTGGCTGAAGCCACCAAGCGGCGGTGCCTGGTGGGGGGAGGCTCTTGCGGCCCCAGCCGCAGCTCCCAGGCACCCCAGAGACGCCACCACACTCGACGCGCCGGACGCTGCCGCTGCCTCTGCGTCACAGGGAGCAACACAGCTCCCAACCTCTCTCGTGGGTGCAAACATCAGAATATTTCGGCTGCTTTCTCTAAGGAGTTACTAATGTAAGCATTTGCCTGAGAGGCCAAGTGTTGCACTTCCTACTGCAAAGGTACTGTAAAAGCCTGAAACTGGAGTTCAGGTACGGCCAGTTGCAAATGTAACAAATACTGCAGAAAACAGCAGTGCCTTACAGGACATTAAGGAGCCCTGTCTGAAGATCTGCAATCTGTGCCAGCTTGAGAACAACAGCAGATGACACCACGAGGGAGGGGAAGAGAAGAACATGTTTGTGCCGTCTTTAGTGCTTGTTTTAATGCTTAAAAAAGTACTTCACAAGTGTTCTCTGTTTAAAAGAGTATTATGCATTTGATTTGAGAGCAACAGTTTATGGTAACACAGGACAGTATGCAGAGCCATAAATTACTATTTTTTCCTAATGGTACTTTGTTCCTTTCTGTAACCAGATTGGTGGTATTCAGCTTTCTGATGAAAGTCACAGTGATGTTCAGTTTCAGAGTAGCAAACTTAGATAAAAGAAAAAAAAAAGTTGGATTTATGGGAAGTGGCTTGAGAACAGCATGAAGTGAAAGAGCAGATCCTTTCTAACTTTTATATGATATAATACAGAAAAGAGAGCAATAAAGCTCATGGAATTACAGCCTAGGCAGATAGAAGGATAATGGTGGTACCTTGGTTAATCAGTACAGGCATTTGCTACAACTCATTTTTAATCTGCTGCAGAAGTCTTCCACCTGAAGCTGGACAGGGAAGGTGCAGTAAGCTGAACTGTACGCAGGCTGCTTCATACTGGCAGCATGTGAAACCAGCACTGAGTTCATAGCACTGGTTCTTGGATTTCTGTGCCATATGGTACCCTGCTCTTTACTAGAGACCTACACAATCCATCCCGTGGGCCTGTTTGGGCCTGTTTCTCCAATCATCTCTTTACAGTTTATTCAGATTCACATTGATAAGGATGCATAGGAGCCTGGCAGAAAGTCAGTGGAATGGCCAGAGCAGGCAAACTCAGAAAGCCGTTGAAACGAAAACTTGGCAACCTCCCAGGAACAGGACTTAACACAGAGAAATATACATTCAGTGCCTTCCATCCATGGTTTTAGACAAATAAATACTCACACCAGCTCTACACATGGTTAAATCACATCGACCCAGAATCTTAAAGAATTCGCTCAATAGCATTTAATCACTAGGTTTTCCTTCCAGAGAGATTCTTGTAAGTAACCCCAAGTGTCTGATACCTGACGCTGATGTCATCTGATCCCAAAGATCAAGCGATCAGAAGTACCACTTATGTTTGGAGTGTACATATTTCTCTTGGCTACAAACACTGACATATGAAATCACTCATAGCAAAATAGGTGTTGGCAAATGAAATAATGTTTTAATTACCTGCTTGAATATGTATAGCAGCATCAGTTCTTCTGTTCCTTATTTCCCTGTACTTCCTGCGAGCTTCATATCCTCTCCAGGCTAAAAATACAAAACCATGTGCTGGAAATTACATTTATTTAAGGGAGTGCTACAGAGTCAGTGATGTGGTGAAACTTTCATCCCTTCTGCCGTAGCCACTCCACTTCCCCCCCTCACCCACCCACGTGTTGAACTCTGCATTCACAACTACAGCATTCACAGTCCCACAACTTCAAACACTGCATCACTCATCCAAATTTTATTTGTCAGCATCTGCTCACTGGTGTCATAATCCAAAAGGCAAAGGTGCACGATCACTGGACACCCATGGGCAGCACAAGAACTACCCTCCTCACATATCTCCCCTAAATTCAACATAAGGAAGTCTGCTAAGTTACTGCTAAGCAGCCTCTCAGGCCCAACCAATGATTTACATTATCTCAAGTTCTGGTACACATGAGAGAGCAGGAAGGGAGGAGAGAGACAGAGACACATGTGCTGCGTGCTAGTGTAGCAACACCTAGAATACATCCATTTTGTGCACAGGCAATACATCTAAAATATTAAATAAAAACATTACCAATTACTACGTTGACACCTTAGAAGTAAATTAACAGCATTTGCATCAATTAGCTGAAAAGTACCTCCGGTTATTTTGATTCCGCAACGAATTATAACGAATGAATGAATAATGTACATGCAATTTAACAACTTGAAATGCCAAGATACCCAGTAAAATATGGAATGTGAATATTTACCTGACTGTATGGCAACAGCACTATTTTCTCTTTTCTCTTTGACTTTCTTGTACCTCCTTGCTCCGAGCCATCCCTTGATATAGGCTTGCATTACTACAACCCTGCCTATAACTTCTCGTAGGAACAAATTTAACTGCTCTATATGGTAATACTTAAGAAAAACCTGAAATGGAATAATAAATTCAGTATTACTTGCAGGTAATAGCAGTAAACAAGAGATTACGCTATTTGGTTAGTCTCAGGTCAACCTCTACTATGGCATTGTTGTTGGGAAAAAATAAAAAAGTTGCGGATATTTTAGCAATCCTGTGAATCCTGATCTCAGCCTGCTTGGGAAATTCTATTATTCCATTGATTATAATCACCCCTTTGTAAGAAAAGGCCACACATTTACCCCTAAACAAAGTAAATTGGTCAGGGAGGTGTTTTCAGGTATCGATAATTCTATAACATAGTCTATCTAGACAGTAGGAAGATAAATCCTTTGGTGAATTTGTTGTTAGACAGAATACTTGTTAACCACATTTTACTTCAGGAGGCACATCATGCTACACACTTTTTTTTCTGGGCCTTTTTTCTGTCCTTACCAAAGCAGTCACGCGGGGAGGGTGCTTGGGGAGGTATTCTTCCCCCTGCAGAACAAACTCACCTGGCTTGGAGGGCACCTCCATAACATGGGAGGCCAGCTAACTGAAACAAGTTTCTTGCTCCTTTTTTTCTAGTACACAGTACTTTGCAAATCTCTACTAGACTTGTTTTGCTAAAAGCAGACACTATCCTTGAGAAGACATGAGCATGCTCTACCTTGGTTTTCCCAAGAATACAGTTGTCTAGTTTAGATTTTTCCAAAATGGCAAGACAATTTTCTCTGCTACCAAGAGGAGTCTCATGTGCCTTGAAAGCCAGGTAGTAATACCTGAAAAGCCAAATGACAAAGAAAGAGTTAACCAGAGAATAAACATGCACTTCGATCGCTTTTCTCTGTCACAATTGCACCCCTAAAACTCCACAGCCAAATCCTCACTTTTGCACTCAGTCCTCTTTTCACAATTGAGGAAGACAGACCTTTCCTGAGATTATACTGGAATATACACTTCCAGGGAATAAGTGCTACTGTAGTGGTGACAAGAATCTGCTGCATTCTTGCAATCTCTAGTCATTGTAGTTATTTATAATCTTATTTTACAAAACTTAGAAAACATGCAAGGTTGCTCTGAAATTTTCAGAACAAGAGAATGAATGATAGGAAGAAGGAAAAGTGATACAAATAGAAAAAAAGGAGTGCAAAAAACATAAACCTTTTGCATAATGTGTATAAAATAAGTAAGCCATCTACTCGGTACAATAAGATACTTCTACACTGTTATACATCACCAAAAGCCTTTAAGTTCTGTTGAACCTGCAGGTTCTGCATGCATTGCCCACTATCCAGTGGATACTTACAGATTCTCAAGTGCAAGAAAAGTCAAAACGATTACAAAGGAGGAGAAAGCTACCAAAAGCATCATGACCTGACGGCTATTTTTCATGTCAGAAATGCCAGGAAATGCAATTTCATCCCTAGACTCTTTCAATATGTAAGTCATTGGTATTTGGTTATTTTTTGCAAAGCTATCAGTCTTGCAAATCAGTCTTGATAGTTTGGAGGGAAATGTAAATCTACACAAGAATTCCAAGGAGCTTGTAACAAGACCACCCCCATCAGTGAATGTCAGGTCATCTTTCCACTTTCAATATGCCTAATAAAAGACTGCAGTTAATCAGTGAAGATAAAGGCCAGGGTTTGCAGTACAGCGTTTACAGCTCTCCGTCTGTATTAATGACACTGACTGATAAGAGAAACTGAAAGGATGCCACTATGTGAGAAGAATAAGATTAATTTATAGTAAAAAAGACTCTCATACTAATCTTAACTTACAGAGATCAGGACACTGAGACTGCATGAATGTCCACCTGTGTTTCATACCTCCAGAAAAGCTCATGCATGTGCATAACTGAAATGACTGGCATTGCCTACCTTATCCTGAAGGATTTTATCAGTCTGGATGATCAACAGAGCTTGCTGTGTTTTTAAAGAAAAGAACAAGCAAATTACTCCTCTCCTAAATTAAACCATTTTCTTAATTCACCAGAATTTCTGTGGTTGTGATTAGGTTTGCAAGTCATTAGGTATGGTGGCTTTTTTTTTGTTTGATAGGGATAGTCGGGAAGATTATGATTGATTAATGGCTTTTGGATCAGGTCCATAGTAAACAACGATAACTTTTGCTTTGTCCAGCTTTCCATGTTTACATGCGAAGAACAGCATCGAACAATTATGTGAAGTAAAATTATTGTGCAAATAGTTAATGAAAAAGGCATGCAAACATGTTTGTACTGAACAGACATTTAGAATGAATGCCCAGTTCCTGCCTGCCAATTCACTGCGTGTTCATGGATGGCGGTTTTATAATATTTAAGTAACTCTATGCACAAGCTATTATATAAAATAAGTAACAGCAGAATTTGTTTACAAATTTAAGGTTGTTTTATCATAGATATAATGCTAGACTTTAGTGACCACCACCTCGACTCCCATTTATTAACTGCTTGTCTCCTGCATTAAGTTATACTTCTACAGGAACGACTCTATTTGCACTGTGTTTCAAAGGAATTGGTGGCTTCAGCAAACTGTTCTTTTAATTATTAACATGATGAAGAACCATCAGATGTTCTTTAAAATACAAAGCGAGGAATGTGACCAGTGAGTCTCAAATATATACTCCTCTGTAGCCACATGCAGGCAAGAAAAAATCCTACCCTGTACTAAAGAAAATATGGAAAAGCAATTACGAAGAATGAAGTAATACAGCACTTTTTTTTTTTTTTTAACCAAAATATGATTTTTAAATATTAGCTCCAGTTAATCTCTAGAGATTAGCTCCAGTTGTCATAAGAAAGAAAAAAGAACCACTAAAACAGTCAATAAAGATCAAAGGGGAACAAAATGATGTCTGAAGGCAAAAGTACTGGAATCAGTCCTAGACCAGAGACATTCACTCAGCAGCTGAAGACACTGCCTACTCCAAATGGCGATGGGAGATAATATATTACAGAGTTAAGGTTTTAATGTAGCGATTTTCTCACTAACATGATACTGCAATTTTTTTAGCCAAGTCTTTCAAAACACTGAGAGTCATGGCATTTAGCAGGTATGAAGAAACAGGGTGTATTTAAAAGAAAAATAAAAGACTTGCCTCTGCTTTACAATTAATCATAACGGTGAGCTTTTAGAAGACAAAAACCATTCCGAGCTGCTCTAGTAAAACACAGATTTAAAATGTACATAACCTAAACAAAATTTTATAGCGTGCAATTTCAACATATATTTGACAGATACTTCGGGGAAGTTACACCAATAGAAAATTGGCATCTGCTTCAAAACGCAGTTCAGATACTCATGACATTTACCCATGTGTGTAACCTAAACACTTTCTTGTTCCTTCTTGGAAGGAAGGATTCAAGTGAATGCTAATATCAGTTTCCTGATTGTTCATGACTCTTTTAATGCACACTGTAGTCCGGATGTTTAAAACTGTGGAAGTTTTTACGCAGACTGATGCAGAAAATAGCTGTGGAGGTTCTCACTATTTTTGGATCTTAGTATCTTGCCAACGACAGGCACATGATTGAAAAGTTGACTTCTTATTTGTGACAAACACCTGACTACATTTCTGAGGTGTGAATTTACATATTTGACTCTGCAGGTTAGTTTATGACAAACTTTAATAATTTTCAAATCCAGTATCCCCTCCCTCCTCCATTACATCTCTTTCACTATCTAGCATTTACTTTCTTTTGATACTTAAGAAAAAAAATCTGTAAATATCTGAAAAAAGTGGCAGTTTCTCAAATCTAATCCTATTTTACCAAATCTTGTTTTGACTAAATGTCTTATTACATTATGTACATTCTATGTCTTATTATGTCTCATATGTTTATGTTAAAAAAAAGAGCTTACTTAGAAGGGCAGTAGCTTTTACAAACCATGCGAAAAACTTCATTTTCTGTATGTAACCACATCACCATGCTGTCTTCAAATATTTCATAAAAACTTGCTCTAAATTGTGATTTTCTTAAATTCTTTGCTGACTTGACCATTGCACAGAAGACTCCTGTGACTGGTTAAATGTGCTGGTGTGTCGGATTCTCTCCATCAAGTGTTCCTACTCCTTCCCAGTTATGATGACAAATCCAAGGGCAGAAGGGACTCCATTTATCAGAAATAAGGACTACGAGACTAGTGATTCCCTTCTGATTACTTGCGCTTCAGAACTAACTTTGGAGTTTGCATTTTGCCCAATGAAGGGTCTCTAAAATAATGACCCAAAACTCAAATCCTTATTTATTTATCTATTTTTAGCAAATGCTCTGTTTTCCAACTGG
The DNA here is from genome assembly GCF_059628265.1 of Tinamus guttatus. Classification (NCBI taxonomy): domain Eukaryota; kingdom Metazoa; phylum Chordata; class Aves; order Tinamiformes; family Tinamidae; genus Tinamus; species Tinamus guttatus. The sequence goes on from NW_028288594.1 coordinate 789,869, forward strand.
TTCCTACTTCCATTTGTGTAACTACAAATATACAAATAGTTTGACATGATATGCTCAGGATAACTCTCTGGGAACACAAATGCCACATAGGGCATATTCCATATTTGCATTTGCAATTCCAGCAGAAAATGCCACGATCCTGAATATTCCAGAGATCTTTTATGTTAACTTATTATTGTTTATTTGCTTTCTTTTATATTAATTTATTAATGTTTATTTCAATTTTAAAAAATAAAATTTACAGTTCTTCATGTGTCATTTCATAATCATGAAAGGTCTTAATGAAAGAATAACGAGAGCCTTAGCGAACACAGGTAATTTCACCATAATCCACTTTGGATTTAAATCAGACATTCATTATATTATTAATTTTTAATGCACACAAAAAATCATGAAGGATATACACTGCAAAAATCTCTACCTTAAAATGTTTGGAATTAGAGAAGAAAAAAAAATTACATGTTTTGGAAATAGATGCAGTAAGACTTAAAGAAAGCCTAAGTAGATAAGAACAGTCTTACTACTAGAGCAGCCTTCTCAAATGGCTGCAGGTTAAAGTAAGGCTCTGCTTTCTGTATAAATAAGATACCACTTAGGTGGGAGTGTTAGCACTGATACTGTTTTAGAAACCATAGTGAATGCACGTAATAATATTCCTATTATTAATATCAATATTAAAAATATAATTAAGTTTTTTAACAGTAGTTGGGCATTAAATTATATTTTTTAAAAGTTGACCTTATCACTACATCTGTAACTGCAAAGCTAGGACATGCAGAGTGTTAGAGACAATCAAGTATGCTAAGAAATGAAAAAAAATAGGATGATGCCATGCATGTGATTATGGACAAGGCATTTTAGTGTCGGTAAGTTTAGATTGGATAAACTGATTGCAAACAAACAGTTCAGTTCCTCTCCCCTCCCATCCTTAAGTGTGAACAGTAGAACTGATCAATAAATAGCATTTGACTGGAACCTTTGACTACTCTACCAACTGCTCTTACAAAAGTTCTCTCTGCATTCCAGAAGTAAAGGCAGTAGCAATTCCACACAACTAACTCAACCAAAGTAATGATCAATTGTTTTTCTATTTAAAATATATCCCCAACAGGATCCTTATGCCGATGTGCACTGTAAAATTATAGAAGGACACTCTACTTCACTTAGGATCACCACAATTCGATAATATCACTGGATTTTGCCCCCAGTGTACAATCAGAATAGCATCATCAGGCTACGCTGAGGATACAATTCATAGAAAAAGTGCATCCTACCACTACTGCAGACCAAAACTACCCAAACATGGGCTGGCAAAGAAAAGGTAAAAAGACAGGAAAGAGAGCTAACAATCCTTTTATGAAACTTGTACAAAACTTCTCAACACATTCCTGTGTGCTCATGAGGTACCTGAATCCTGACACTACCTAGCAGCACCACACTCTCAAGGTTCCCGTCTTTCAGCACATGACACGGTACATGGCAGACTACAGGAGAAGCGCTTACGCAGGGGATCTTGGAGGAGGGCCCACCTGCACTCCACAACATGGCACGTGAGGTTCTTGGGGCCTGAACACTGGCACACAGCACGGAGCACCCCATCCGCCTGGGCTGCTGGAGCAGTTCCCCAGCAGACACCCTCCACCCTTTGCTGCTCACAGGCACCGCATGGCCCCCATGCTGAGCTCACCTGGTTCCCAGCTCGGGTTAGCAAACGGCACCCAAAACTTGCGATTGCAGCTGCTGAGCAAGGGGGCCACAGTGCTTCGCAGCAGCCTGCTACAACAGGCACTCTGTGGCAGCGAGCACAAGACAGAGCCCATGACCTGACAGGGCTATGGTGTTTACAGGCACTGAACAGCACTATCTTTCCTACTCAACACATACTCACCTATGTGTGTGTATGTACATAACGATAATGTTTATAAAAAATATAAAAAACAGATGGTTGTATTCTTGGTTAAATAAATTGTGTGTGAATGAGTTACAATTAAATCTTCTCCTGACCATCTGTTTTTTAACTAACTTCCAGGTTTGCAACACTGTGAAATAATCTGTTCTAAATGAGAACAGTAGACAGCGAAGAGAAACACTGAAGAAACAGAGCTTTATCTTTTGTTTACCTCCCACCTGATAAACCCTGAATGGCTCTGCTCCCTGCCTTTGATTGTTTTGTCCTCATATTTCCTGCTAAGAGTTTACAAAACAGCATTATTGAACAGGCAGATAAGAAGCACACCTATTTGTTTAATAACATCAAGGGAGAAAAAGTGCTGGCTCATCCTTTTTGTTGTTAAGTTACTCAAAAGGATCAAAATACCAATTAACTTGCTAGCTTAGAAAATCTTTGATATCCTCAGATTTACTGACATTTTGAAACTCTTGTTCATACTTGCCTAATGTCTTTTTGATTATGAATAAAGAAGTGCCAATCTGTTTAGCATTTGACCTGTTTTCTCAAAGATTTTTATGTATTCAACTGCGTAGTGCCTAAGAACACTTGATTAGTCACAACTGTAAGCTGAAGCTAAATGTTTCCTGCTCCATACCTATTTTAAACATTCTTCATGATTTTTTTTTTCAACAGCAAAACAGAATAGAAGTTGTTTAAAATAAAGCCTGGAGACAGAAACACCAAGCCCCCCTTCTCCTTTCCATTCAGGGTCTGAACTCATTCAGAAAGTCAGATGTGCTGCTGGGCAAGCTGCTGAATTCCCCCCTGTCCTGTCGCTTTCCAGGTCTACTCTCTTTCCTGAAATAATTGTATCAGGTTGGACTAAAAACTTGGGGAATACCTGACAAGACGATAAACACAACTTGCCCTTATCTGCATGATAGAAAGCTACAGCCAGCACTGCTTTTATTACCATTACTTTTCAAGGTTATACTCTAATTCAGTGTACTTTAAAATGAAATAAACTATTGATTAGAGGAGGCCTAATCTGCTCTCAATTTACACTAATTTCAATGGAGTTAAGCTTAGTTCACTTACGTGTAAATTGGATAAATGTTAAGGTTAGTAATTCTGACTTTGGCCTCTTCAGGATGTTGTGAAGATGTGTCAGTAATCACAAAACAAAACAAAATCCCTTTGTTAATCCTATTTTAGACTTTACTAAAATTAGTCATGTTACGAATGAAGAGTTGGGAGGAAAATCATGTCCAAAAATTTCAGTTTGTTCTTTTCCTGGACACCAATGGTCCAGCTGGCCTGGTCCCATCTTCCTCACACCCCCTCATCAGATATATATAAACACTGATAAGATCCCTCTGAGCCCTCTCTTCTCTGGACTGAACAGCAGCTCTCCCAGCCTTTCCTCACGAGAGATGCTCCAGCCCTTTCACTACCTCCTGGTCCTTTCCTGGCCTTGTTCCACTGCATCCGTGGGTCTCCTGCACTGGGGACCCAGCACTGGCATTCACCAGGGCTTCTTCGAGGGGAAAGGTCACCTGCCTGGGCCTCCTGGCAATGCTCTTTCTGGCGTGGCCCAACACAGCACTGGCCCTCCTGGCCCTGAGGTGAGGCCCGGCACGCAGCCAGCTTGGGCCCACTAAGGGCCCCCAGGCACTTTCTGCATAGCTGCTCTCCAGCTGGTCTGCTGGGAACACCCGTGGAAAAACTGGGCAAAATAAGGGGAAGTGGGTGGGAACAAGAGGGAAAAGGAGGGGAAAAGGAGAAAGGTGGACAGGAGGAGGAAGGCCAATATTTTTATATGAAGAGTCTGCATAGGGAATCATGCTGGCACAACCATACAGTTTTGAATTCATGCATTAGATTCTGCCAGTATGGCTTTTCTACATCCCGAAGTCTGTAACTAATCATTCGATGCCCTATTCACAAATATATTTTGAAACCCCTCCCTTTTTTTTTTTTTTTCTTCTTCAGAGTGGTATGTTTGATATCAATATTGATATATATATATTTTTTAGACATTAGTGCTTTATTGTCTGATCTAATTAAAGTCCTCTATCTTGAGACTGACACTCTCAGAAAACCTTTTTCAAAACTTTTGTATCACGTGCATATTCTTCAGTTACCTTTTTAAGTCATTATATTACTGAAGCACGATGTACATTGCCATATGTTGCCTCTATGAACATACATCGCCGGGACAGACCAGTTACTGAAAACTAAGTGCTTATTGCTGGTCTCACACTGACTTTTCTCCTTCAGAGCATTAACGCTTGTAGCACTTACCTCTGACAGTCACTGCTCTCACTAGAATCAGGCCATACATATACAAAAAAAATGTCTGTAACTGTCTGTATCTAAACATATGATATACTTTACTGAAGGAGTTTTAAAATGAGTGCCATGTTTCAGAAGGGAACAGTCTTACCTTTTCACAAACTCTTCGAAGAGGATGCGATGAGAATACCCCTTTTGACGTATTTTGACAGTTTCTAGAATTCCTGTGTATCTTAGCTGCACTAAAACTCTCTTGTGAGAAAATGTCAGTGCCTCTCGATCATCATTAGGTTTAATGCAACGGATAAAGTGAGGCTGTCCAACAACCATTTTGGATAAAAGATCCATGAGGGAATACTAGAGGGGAAAAGAAAGATACACAGACTTCAAACATACAACACAAATATTCAAGCAGGAAAGGTGTATTTGTAAGTAGCACATAAGTTTTGAATAGATCTCAAGGAGTTGTAAAGCTCTTAATTTTTCTAATATTTTAATTGTTCAATTTTTAATCTGCACTGACATTGTACTTTTTAACTTCTGCCTAAAATAAGAATCCATTAAAATTTTCAATTATCAAAAACAAAACAAAACAAAACACCTCCAGTTGTTATTTCTTCCTTCTCTCCCGTCCCCACTCCTCACATCACTTTGTCTATTGTAAAGAATGGCCCAAATTAAAAAGTTTTAAATCACAAATGTCCCAACTAAATATCTACTCTAACCACATTTGGTCAAATAATATCCGCAGCAGGAAAAGCAACTTTACAGTTAATCAAATGAACACAGAAACTCACAGAGAAGAGGTTGCAAGAAATCATTAGTTCAGTCCTCTCCTCAAAGACAGCACTGGATATATCTGTACCATTTCAGGCACATCTCTGTGTAACCTGATTCTCACAATCACAGAGGATGCAGACTGCACAACCTCCCTTGGCAAGCTAAGGCAGTGCCGTATTATCATGGCCCTTCACGAGGTTCTGAACATCTACACCACACCTTCCTATTGAAAAGCCAGCTCATTATTTCTTGCTCATTCTATCCCTTGACATGGAAAATAGTTTCTTCCCTTCCATTGTGCTCTAAAATAAAAACAGTATGATTAGGTTTTACCTATCTGCTTCTCCAGGGACTCCTCTAACTACTGATATTTCTGCTCCATCCTCAGCTTCCTACCCTCCTGAAGATTAGTCACTTGTTGCAAATACAGTCACTCTCAAAGCATGACGAGATCTTTGACCCAAGCGGCCAGCACAGCACTGTCCGTCTCCTCCATTTTGCATTGCCAAAGATCATACCCTAAAATAGGAGGCCATAGTTTGCCGCTTCATGTTAGTTGTTTCCTCAGGGTGTCGCATCACCTCCATTGTGTCAACCTGGAAGACAAAACGCAAATGCTAGAGCTATCCCACCAAAATTACTGAGCACCCGCTATCTCAGATCTGAAAGCTGGGCTCAGGATTCATTGCAATCACTGCCTCGAGCATGCATTCAGCAGGACCTCAGCACAGGTAGGATGGCCAGGATATATGCTGGTTTCAGTGGCAGCTCTATGGGCTCTAAAAGCATCAAAAGCAGCAAAATTTCAATATGGTCTTATTGGCAGGAAAATTTCAAACTGACTAACTTTGCCTCTCTGATTACTGATGCATCTGATGTAGAGGATCTGAGTATGAATTACGTCTGTACTGGGCTTGTTTTTGTATCACACCAGCCTGGCCTGAATTTGGGGACCACGCTGTAAGACTTTTGATCTGAATCTCTCAAATGTTAGCAGGTTAACATTGCCAAGATTCACAAATTCTCTTGATTTACTAAACCTAACTAGGACTCTTATGTCTTCCGTAGCTTTAAACAAGAGAGCGAGCGTACAAAATGCATTGTGGCCACTTCTTTCACCATTGCTAGCATCCCTTGTGCACTCTGCTTTCTGATTTAGAAGGGAACTGGCCTATTATGATATTATTAACGGAGTGAGTAAAAAAATAAAGAATGCCATAATAGAAAAACATTCACCCATTTATTTACAATGTATAGGTCTTCTGAATCCATCATTTACTTCTTTTCAGTCTGTAAGCAAGGATAGAACAGACATGCGCACACAAAACAAAAAGTTTTGAAAGAAGAAAATAAAAATGACAAAATTCATTCTCTAATTCCACACTGTACACCAAGGCATTTCCTGCACCTTACACCAAGGCTCAAGAAAAGGAGAATGGAAGTAGTGGGGCATCTACAGGAAACAGTCTTTCTGCCCTACTCTGCCAAATGCCTTTTCCACTGCTGATTTCCTAGCCCCTTTGGGAAACACAGAGCATAATCTGAGTCACCCAGTCAGCAGCACTTCTTTCATTAGTGCTTACTTTTCAGTGAAAACATGTTTGTGAACTACCATAGAGTATAGCATAGCTGTCATGGTCAGCAGTGTTGCTTTTTCATTTCATAACATGTGCTGAGACAGGTCAGGTAGTAGCAATTCTACATAAAAAAAAAAAAACCTGCACGCCATGCCCTTTTTTCAGTAAACATGCTTCAATTAATATTTCATTAAGGAAACAGTAACGTTAAGCTGTTATTCTGTTTAACCTTGTGTTTCTTCCCGCTATAAAAGAGGACATGTCTGTAAGTGCAACTACTGTGTGAGGTAGCTAAAGACACAGGATATAAGCACACAGGTAATTTCTAGGCTGCCACTTGGCCTTTCGAAGTTGTGCTGACATTTTTCTGAACCCACGTAGCAATAGGTATGTAGCTTCATCTCCCAACCTCCTCAAAACAAGAAATATTACTTCATCTATGTCTTCCTATATGTTATACCCCTGTTAATGCATTCATTTACAAAATCTTCCTCGACTGGTAGGATCTTCTGATCAGCTTGGACGTGATCTCTCACTTTTGTCATAAGACAGCACCAGACCAATGAAGTAGCTGTCAAAGTGCCTTATTTCATGAGCTGACTTTTAAAAAGCTTTCCTCTTGTCACCACTACCATAAATTCCATCAGGTCTTATTTTCTGTATAAGAAGAGTTTCTATTTTTATAATGACCAGGAAGTCAATTATCAAAAAGCTGTTTGACTTTGGCAATGTATGGAAAAATGTCATCATCAGATAACAAGTGACAAACAGAATACATAAAATATGACTTTCAGAGTGTAGAACTTCATATCTGTTTTTGTGGTTACTACTAGTTACTCTAAATTACCATTTTGATGCTGAAAGTTTCAGTAGTCTCTTTCTGCTAAACTGTTATAGCTCCGGACGTCACTTTCTCAGCACTTTTTTCATAGATTACAGAATTATTTTTAGAGCATATACACAGCCAGCAACCATACCGCTCCTCATATATTTTTGTTATACTGTCAGTACAGCTGTTCTTATCAAAATTAAACCAGAATTTATGAATGACTATAACCATGGTTACCAATCACAAGCAGATTGTGTTGCTGTACTACAGCTCAACAAAATTAAAGAAAATCAACTAGCATCCAGTTTGCATAGAGCATTAACAACATTTCAGTATTCGCTTGCTTTGTGGCAGTTTACCATCTGCTCTGACCAGGTGGCATTTGTATAAACCAGATAATGCTGTTGTCAGCACCTGTACTACACTTCCTGGACTTTGCTTCATATGATCATTTCCAAAGCTTGCTGTCTTAAGACCACTCTTCTGAACACAATATGTAATTGCTGCAAGATTACCATTCCCAATAAAGTAACTGTGTCTCTTACCTTCAGGAGAGATTTAGGAGACTGCATGTAAAATATAAAGGAAATGAAGCACTAAGTAGTATTATATCAAGAAAATGGATTTTCTATTGGGAAAGAAGTTAAAAGAAAAAACTTGTGAAGAAAAGATTCAGCATACAGATGGTGCAAAGGCAGACAGATTTCAATAAGGGTAACCATAAAAATTTCAATATGGTTTTGTAATCTGTAATGTTCTTGCCTGAAGTGGTGTACAGGCATTAGCATGCATTCAAATTAATACATGAGGATACAAAGACACAGTTTGATTTGAGTTTTAAAGACACAGAAAATTCTGTAATATATCCCAGGAAAAAATGTTTATCAGCACAGATAACATCAAACATCTTGAAAGTTCATATGACAAAGTAAACATCAATGACCTAAACCAGAACAGCAGGGATATCCATGGGGAAGGACACAGTCATGTTTCAGAACTATCTTGGTGAGACTTTTGAGAACTGGTATCTAAACCTCTGACAGAGGTCAGGTAAGACCTGAATACTGGCTGTTTAAAAGAAGTTAGGGAGACTTTGTTAATGACTGTTTTTCCTATTCAGAGGTCTGGAAACTGGAAATGTATTTCAGTAGGGATCAAGACAAACTGGATTCAGGGGCTAGGCTTCCACAGGGCTCAGAGATGCTACTGTATGTCAGTAGGTAAACACAGTGGTTGGAGAGACACTCCATAATTCAGGAAAGGGTTTTTAAGAGGATACTACAGTGCACCTGCAAATGAGAAGCACATCTGAGGTCCATAATGACCGAGGAAGGGACAACTTCAATGCTTACTATGACCTCCCTCAAAAAGCTGAACAGCCACCATTCTAGCCGGAAAGGAGGAACCAGGATTAACTACATTACTGGCTGATCAAAGCCAGGGAAAAGCAGCCCCCTCTTCAGTATACCCAGTTACACAGGCTATATAATAGAGGTTTTAAATATATAAAAAAAATGCAACATTTAAGTACAAACCATTGTGTAAACATCCCACCCCAGTAAGAAAGTGGCATTTTTGCTTCACTTTGTATTTCTTAAAAGCAAAGTTAAAAAAAAAAAAAAAAGTATTTCACCCCTGAAATAAGTGTCAATTCAGTAAATTCAGAATAAGAGCTGACATTTAGTGTTAGGAGAAAGGCAATTTAATCCCAAAGAACACTGAATCAAATACAATATGAATATAACACCATACTGAAGCCAAATTGCTTATGAATTTGAGCTTCGAAATTGGATGCTTGGCTGTGTAAGAAAGCCTAGGCTCCAAGTGCATGTTTTCTTGGAGTTTCATCACTGATTACTTGTCAGGCACATCTGGAATCCCTGCTATCTAGTACAGGGTGAACTTATGCTACTGCGTTCAGACAATACAACAGTCCTTCCTTTGCACATCTGTTTATTTTCACCAAACTTGTAGAATTTTATAATCTTTGAGCCTGTCAAACATAGTTCGCTATGGCCTACTGTGTTCAAAAGAGGTTTTGTTTGTTTGTTGTTTTCTGAGGGGGTGGCGGGGGGAGGAGGGAAAGAGAGAGACAGAGTAAGACATATAGTAAGATGCAAAATCATAGAGGAAGATGTAGACACTTTTTCTCAGTAAACCAGACTAAAATCAGCACCATAAGAATTCTCTTTACATGCATGGAGCTGTGAATTTAATTGTAAAAGCTTTATGGACTATGATGAAATTCAAAGCATTTTTGAACAGAAATATTTGAAATTTCTAATAAAAATGTTCTGATAAACACTGAAACAAAGGAAATTTTGCTGCATTTTTTTCTGTTTTGCCTCTAGTTCATTTATAATGTGCATATGGGGCTATGCAGTTCTATAATAGGACAATAATCACAAGTACAATAGACTATTATAGGAGGCTTCTCAGAAAAAAAATACAACATAATAAGACTATCAGAATAAAATCTTGTATTTTAGAATTACTATCTTCAAAGTAAAATACAAGATATTTCAACTCGTATGTTGCACTTCAATGGTCAGTAATAGTAATGTATAATAACTATTTATGGGATGATGACCAAAATGGAAACACAGCTTGACCTCTAAAGAACAAAATGCTTCATCACTAAAAAATAGGAATTTTGAAATAGTATGAGAAGAATCATGTATGACATCACATCATCTTACAAGGCCACTGGAAATTATTGCTTTCACATATTGAACAAATCTGCTGCTTGTAGAGTCACAAATATGCTCAGGTTTCTGACTTGCAGGCTGAGTAAAACAGGAACAGATCCTTTCTGTAGTTTGCCTTTCATACTGCTAAATACCCTAATCAAACTTTACCTAATTAAGTATCTTTTCAGGCCAAAACTGTCAGAGAAAAGTCTTGACTCCACTGTAACCAAGAGGAATAGTTGTACTGAAGATTAATCAGTGCTTAATTGATTCTTGCCTGGATTCTACAATAGGCGGCTCACTGTTGGAAAGAATAGTGCTCCCCACCAATCTTCCATTTTCTGACAGGAAGCCAGACTTTCACTTCTGTAAGAGGCTCACTAAACATGTACATCAGCTAAGGCATCATGTCCGTAGTCTCAATGTAATATTTTATGAAAAACTGTCTGTTTTCAAAGGGAACACTACTAACCTTGATACGCCCAGCACTCAGCTGTGGAGGCAAAGACCTAGATGCCGCTGTCACTCTGGCTCTTGCCTGTGCCAAGTTACCTGTTTAAAGAGAAAGAAACGCACACTGCAAAAACTGCTTAAAAGGCGCAGCAGGGAAAAATCTATCTAGTGGGAAATCAGCTTCCGTAACCCTAGTAAAAATAGTGACACCACCACACTTTTTCCACACCCCGCTCATTACCCGTTGTGCCTGCAGGAGCATTCAGCCCTGGCATGACAGAGTGCTGTGTTGATTTAAAAGGGAGGAGAAAGTCAGCAATAAGGTGGCATGTCACTGACCTTAGCTACTGAGCTGACGAAAACGAGGGCAGCACAAAGGCTTACAGCTCAATCAGGAGCAATCAATTTCTCTGTGACTTGCTCAGATTTAAAAGAGAAAAAAAAAAAAGACAGCAGCAAGACTCTTGTTTCTATGAAACTGTGTGGCTCCTGAAGTGTTTAGACAGCCTCTTAAGTTCACAAACTAATGAAAGAGATGAGAAAATGATGAGACTGTATCTTTTTTGACCTTTTGACACATGTCTGCCTAATTCCAGGTCCGCTTGTCCCTTGGGGTTTTTAAAGACTGACTCAATTCCTCAGTGAAAAGGGATTTTTTGTTTGTTTGTTTTTTGTTTTTGTTTTTGTTTTCTTGAAAGGCATCATTGCCTTTTTTAATATACAGTATGATGCATCCTAAACTTCTGCCTTGTTTCCAGGAAGGCAAAGTCATCATAAAACAGCTTTTCAAAATAAAGGCTCACAGAATGGGGAGGAAGTGATACAGGCCTGTGCATATGCAAGACACTCTGTATATTTCAAAGTTTTAGCAAGTCTAGCACAAGATGTCCAAATGTTTTCTCTGGCTATATCTTCAGAGGCTAAACTGTGATTAATAGCATTGAAAGAACCCTTTGAAGCAGGATTGGTGACATCAAAGCCCTAATCCATGGGTGGCAGGATTTTTATAATGAGTGGGAAGCATTTTAACACATTTCAAAGGATTTACAGCATGAATAAACAATAGGCCTCTGCAGATGTACCACACACCTTTCAGAACCAGAACACATAAATAAATGTCCATTTTAATTTAAATGTAAATAAAGTGTTAACACTTCTTTCAGATGCTAAGTTCCTTGTTTGCATCAACTCCAGTGTTTAGCTATTTGCTTTAGAGAAAGCAAGTAACTCAAACAGTTCTCAGAGTTTTGCAAAATTATATATTGCATAACTGGTAAGGAGGCAGGATAGGAAAAACAAAAACTGGTAATTATAAGGGAACAGAGCAAACAGGCTCCATGTAAGGCTGAAAGGAACTTTTGTTCGTACTTCCCTCCTAACAAGAAAAATACCAATCTCCGGCAAACAGTCAGGGGGCTGGCACTCAGAAACACGGTGATGACATTTTTTGGAGCAATTCAGACATTCTGTACTTCTCTTTTAAACTGCTGGGATTAGGTTTGACAGAATGCTGCAAAACGAGTACATCATTTCCAAACTAGGGTATGTTACCTCACAGTCCAAATCTCAGTGCAGAACACAAGGTATGTCCATGTTCTTGGAGACTGCTTTAGTATACAGGGTTTAGGTAAATGAAAACTGCAACGCTGTTTTGAAAATCTAGTATGAATTATAAATACATAAATATTATACATACACTTATAAATATTTTAGATATTTTATGTATATATTTATATATACTATTTTTTATATATCATTTATACATTTATATTTTGTATGCATGCATGCATATATCTAAGGTTAAAACGGGTCTTTCAACATGCACATTGTTGGTGAATTTATTTTTTATCTGTGCCTTTTTACAGGTAAAATAGGGCTGAGAAGTGGTGAGGTTGTTTTTGGCTAGTCTTCAGATTAGCAATTCAAGTCTTCTTTAGGCTTGGAAGCCTTGCACTGGAGAACTGGCGGCATAATACAGAGCTAAACGGGAGTTTAGTAGAGAAATAAATTTGAATCAGATTATTTAAAAATAACAACTTTGGCTTTTTTCATGATAAAACACAAAACTCCAATAACTAATAAAATTTGGAATTATAATATAGTGGCCTATCTTTTATCTTGCATTAGATTTCAAGGCTTCACAATTAATATCCCTGAGGCCTTACTAAGTTCCTCAAACAAAACTAAAACTAAACATTTCTGATCTCACAAAATAAGCAAATAAATAAATACTTTCATTAATCAAAAATCTTTCTTCAAGCACCAAAGGAAGCCAAAAAGTGGTTCGTTCCCGTGAGGAGGAATTCTAGTAACATGGTCCTTTCCATCTAAGAACAGTTTTGGATCAGCTCATTTTTTGCTCCAAGGAAGAAGTCTTTCCTTCCAAGGAATGGAGAGTTTCTGATTTTCATACTATTACTTAGAAGCCTTCTCATGGGGCCCTGATGTGAATGTACTTTTTATTGGACATTTCAATTTGATATTTGCCAAAAAGACTGTTATATCAATTCTGAGCAACTGTCTCCCAGATACCTAAATGCAAAGCCTATAGGAGAAGTCTAATACGAATGCTGAATCTTTTGTATGACATGTACTGCTACATGTAAAAGATGATTGATTGTTCTGGAATAAACACAGTAAAGTCATCCCTTAAGCCTGCTCTCATTTGCATTTTTTAATAGGTCTGGAACTGCTGGATGCTCACTATGTCTCCTCACACTACTTGCCTTCCCCTGGGCAGGAATGCATCGTTTCACAACATTCTGTTATCTGATGGTTATTATCCATTTCTTTCCCATATACTATACATTGCATGCATCATTCTGCCTAAATAGAGTATGGTCAAAGGAGGAAACTGCATAAACTAGCATGGCTGCGATTTACTGCCTAGGAAAGCCAAATTACCTGAAAAACGATTACTGTATTGGCAAAAGCAGGTTAAACGAAGAATAAAACCACTTTTTCATTACGGATTCTTATCGGTTGCTATTTCATACATCAAACAAACTCCTTGTAATTGCTAACTAGCAAACTGCAGCTCCAGTCGAAAACCATCAAGAAAAATGCATTCGTTTTTTGTATTCTTTTTTTTTCCCCAGATCAAACACAAAATGATGCTTAAATATAAGTTAGTGCATTAGTTATATTAAGGAGTTTGTTTTCAGGAAAATAACTGCCTAACTGGAACACGGCTAAGCCATTAAGACTAACAAACAGAACAAATGTGCTTTGAAAAACAGTCTATATAAATAAGGAATGTTTCACCTGAGTTAGTGTGGTGTTTGTTCCACAGTCAGTAGACATCTGGAGTACTCGTCCCTGTATTCGATTTTCATTTACAAGGTCATTTACTATTTTACATACTAAAATAATTAAATATTATTCCACTTTGTGAAGAACATGAATATTTGAAGAACAAATATTTTTAGATAACATCATAGTCAACTAAAACTGCCAGGAGATTCCTGAGAAGTTAAATTGGTTAAAGGTTAAAAGATCACACTGGGCATTTCAGACTTCTACCTTCACACACATTAAATGTCAGTATCTCGGAGGAAACACAGGTGACATGCAGGCAAAGTTAAATAAAATTAAACCTGTATTAAATTCAACTCTGTAAATTGGGCAAATCAAGTGATTTAGAAAAACATCAAACTTTCTGGGGTTTCTGGCAAAGCAATTCACATGGGAGCAGGCAGAAGCTAATGGTTAAAACAAGGACTTATCTTTCAAACATGTGCATGTTTCATTTTACTCACACGCATGTCGTTTTCAGTTCACTGCTGATCTGAAACTTAGGCTCCTACCTATGTGTCTGCAGGACTGGCAACTATGGTCTCTGGGACTGATTTGTGTCACTAGGGGAATCAGTCATGCTCAGTGTATGTCTTTTTCCTCTCTAATAAAGCTACAAATGCTATTAAGCTTTAGTAGATGCTCTGAGAGCTTACAAAAGAAATCAGCATTGCAAAAGTCTGCAGGCACTGGCTCAGCTCACTGTCCAATGCACAGCGAACTTCCCCTGTCTTGAGGCTGTACGGAAGTGTCACACCTCTGCAAACATATCCTTCACTGATATCTCATTCTGGGCAAAAAAATAAGGAAACTACCAGATGAGAAAGGCAAGACAGAGACTATTACCTAAGTACAATTCCTGTGCTACCATGCAGAAGAAAGCAAGAAAATATTTCAAGTATTTACACAGCACAGGAAGAGACACAGGGGTGTTTTTTCAGGTTGGTTTTTGGAAGTACTTTCTGCATCTCAGAAAGGAGAAATCAGCATTCCTGGCTTGCTACTTGCAGCCCTGGGACTCCTGTGTGATCCGGCTGAATTAAGGATTTGGCAGCCACCAACTTTCCACACTAATTATGGACAGTTCACTCTCTGGCTGGAGATTCTGGTATTACTTAAGGTTTGTCAGTACTTCCTTATTCTTAGGTTAGGGGTTCTGTAAGCACTAGCAAGCACATATTAGTAATATTAGTAATACATTTGTAATCGTATATTTATTACAACTGCAACAGATCGCTATCCTCCCTTCCAAAGGAAGAATACACCAGGTGAGAGTTACATTATGCTTTGATGTAATGTTTAATTTGTGACGTGTGACTGACAGAGAAAGAGCCTAACGACAATGTCACCTTACTACAGAAACTGTACCAGGGATATTAAATATTATACAGATGGCACCAGCTCTTTCTTTATCCTCACATATTTTCTTAATTTCTTTCAGGCTCGAATACAGAGGGGTTACTTGAAATACCATGTAGATAGAGTATAATATGGTCAGGACTGTTACAATACATTCATATTTCATTGACACTACCTCTAATCGCAGCTAAGCACTTGCATTCCAGAAGAGGTAGAGCCAGACAGTGTCTCTGACACACACAGATTCTTCTCTGTCTTTCCTTTCAGTACATTTTATCTAGCCTAAGGAAGTCGACTGCTTATCTACATAATGCATTTTCATCTTCTGCTACTGTAAGACTAGGCTCTTAGCACGACTACAAATGAATACATGTGATTTTTTTATTGGGTACTAATTTGAATCTGGTCACTGACTATCAAAACTCTTTTCTTTTGAGTCGCTAAATTCATTTAAGCTGATCTGGTGCAATAAAAAGTTAAGAATCCAATTTCTCATATATTACATATTTTATACAAGAATATATTTATAAAACACTCTCTGTAGAATATAGCTATTGATCCATACACACTAGACACCGCTGTATCCAACATTTTGAAAAAAAAAGTTCTACTTCCTAGGCAGAATGAGTAAAGCAAAGAAGAGAAATAGTATTTCCAAAATCAGATCCATATAAGAAAACAAAATCTGATAACGATGAAAACCTAGTAATAGTGAGGCCCATCTGAGAAAAACTGAATTATGAATAAACCCCTGAGAAGGAAAAAAGTGCGTTTTTTGGACCCAGATTATCTGAAATGAAAAGTCCACGCCTTACTGAATTAACAACTTCTGTTCCAGATTCTCAATTAGACAAAAAGTTTCTTTAGTCTTAGTGATAGCAGATACAGATATCCATAGTTGCCGAAAACCTGCCAGACTGGGAGAAAAGAACCTGAGTGCAAGCCCAGTGCTGCCCACTGTCCTGCAGTGCACACACGTCACAGACCCCCCATCGGTCCCTTCCCACACCAGCAGCGCACACCGGAAACCCGAGCCTGGCTGGCAAGGTTATCATTGCTGCTTCAGGTATCGTTTTAACACAGTGGCTAGTGGTTTCCTTGTAGAATGCAAGGGAAGACACCCCTGAGAGCAGCTGAGATAAACTGAATGTGAAAGTCAACTATATGCCAAGATATACAGTATATAGGTATAATCTCTATTTAAAAAGTCTTCATCTACCATTTAGTTACCACTAAAAAAAAAGAGATTACTGCATATAATTAATCATTGGCAATGCCCAACATATTTTTAAAACACAACCCTGAGTATTAACAGCTACTTTAAGTGACATGCTCAACTCTTTAGCTGCATTGTCACAGATGTGTAGCTGTCTGTCCGACTGGGAATGTGTTCACTGAAATGCACGCATCTCCTGGAACATCACAGACATAGACCACAGGACATGCAAACCGAGTTTGTTATGTGATTCTCAGAACATCACAGTCTTATGGCATGAACCACACTTACAGAGAGCTGACACAATACGGATACAACAGTCCTTTTGTGCAAGTAGGCACACTTCCAGGCACTAGAGAAGGAAGGGGCCCAATGGTCCTGGAAAAGACAGTGTCAAAGAGGGAGTGGATTGCGTGCTGGACAAACTGTTTATCTGGCTACCGAGGGCCTTTTCTTTTACCTGTGGGCCATAACAACCTCCATCCACATGTTTGGCACTGTAAGACTCAATGCTGTTACAGGCATCAAAATTCAAAATATATCAGGAACAGCAGACAGTACAGAATGCAGCAGCCTGCTTGGTCAGCAAAGCACCTCACCACCAGCTAGAGACTGACTGTTTCTAAAGGAGACTGTGCTGAGATCCTGCAACTGAGACTAGAAAGAACTATGGAAAAGGATTCTCTCTCGGTTATATTTTCAGAATTGGTCGGGAAAAAAGAAACTCAGAATTATCCAAATGACCTCTACTCAGGACACACAGCAAGGTTATTTCTTCTTCCAGAAATATCTGGAGAAAAAGCTGAGGATGAAAATCTGGAATTGTGGCCAGTGAAAGGGGAAGGGACCTTGTCAGTCACTTGGCTTAGATGCAGCTGATTCTTCTAAACTGTGCTACTCCATGTCAGAGTTTGCCTTTAATGCATTTTTCTCTACATCAAAAATGTTAAAAACATTATTTGAAAAACAAAAACAAACCCCAAAACTAAAAGTTAAGATGAGGCCATTTTCTAAAATAACATTTCTAATTTTTTTAATTTAGATTTTCTAAAATAACAGTGAATACACAAGAAACTCAGAAGCAGAAATCATGATTTCTAGACCATTTTTTTTTTGTATTACCAGAGCATGTTCCTGCCTTCCTCACACAATATAACACAGTTTATGGTATATACTGCATTATTTAGGTTCTACTGCTGAAGCTACTATATACCTTGAGCTCACTTTGAAGCTGAGGGAACTCTTAAAGTGAGTGTCACCGAAACACTATGCCTCTACTCCCTATGGGAAATCCTAGGGCAATTAAAAGAACCACACTTTTCAGTGGTCTGATGTATTCAATTCTGTGGTTACATGTTTCATTTCTTTAAGACCATACGGAAATGATGTAAATCATCAGTGCAGCGCTGGGTTATGTTAGCTTCTTCAGGCACTTTATCAAGTAATGGGTCACCTATGCACAGCAATCTGCTTAGAAATTATTAGAATCCACACTTCACCTTTCCTTTAAGACTTCAGACTCAGAAGAATCCCACACTGCACAGCAGTGGTCATGAAAGAAACTGTAAAAGGGTCAAAGACCTTACTGTTTTAGTCCATCTTGCAAAGCAATGATGATGAATGCAGAGCCTGTGTAACTCTTAAAGAACAGAAACTGCATAGCAGGTATTATTAATACTTAAATTCAGAACTGGAAAAACTTCAATATGACTATCCATCTTCTTATAGTGGTGAGACAGCAAGCTAGACAAACTATAAACACTGTGAAAACAATGGACTTTTGCTTGGGCAACCCGCTTTACTGAACATATGCACGATAACGCTACCTTCTGAGCTGTGCTGGCCTGTGCCCTGACTGCCACGAGCAATTCCAGGGATTCACTAGCACTCTTTGTTTATAGGGAGTTAATCTCAAAAGCCAATACTTGTTATATCTTAACTTTGATTTGATAGATGATTCTGTTTCGATGAGCTCCATTTTAAGGGCTACTTTAGGGCATGCTCTGGATCCTCCTATTAGCAAATCTCATTAGTATCCATGTACTATATTTGTTGCATGACACAAAACTGTAGGATGTGAAGACTAAGAAACACTGAACTGTAAAATGCTAAACTAAAAAACTAAATAGAAAGCAATCAAACACTCTACCACTCAAAATCAGTTAGGCTACATTTAGTATAGTTTATTGATGTCCCATATCTGCAACACAATAAAGTTCAGAACTGCTATGTTGCACAGCTGTGGTTTAAAGTAACTCTTTGCACATAACACACTGGCAGAAAAGAAAAAACAACTAATTTTTAAATGCTTCTAACATACGGGCCAGTTTAACATAGGAAAACCTCTGTGTTCTGAGAGAAAGTATTCAGCTTCCATTACTTGACCCAAATTCTCACAAAATGTAAATTGTAATTCATCTTTAAGTAGAGAGATTATAAAGACAATGGTTTGTTTCTCATTCACTTGATATAAAGCATATGCAGTTATCTCTTAGAAAATACGCAATACAAAAGTACCATTATAAAATTATTTAATTGCAGGATAAATTAGAAAAACTTAAGAGGTATTTGAGCTTTTTTCTCTATTATGATCTGTGGAATTAAAATAAATATCTTTTAAGTCCAAGTAGACTTAGAATATACTTTATTTCAGTGAATAAGCAGGATGTAAACAAAGCCAAGAGACCTTTTCTGCTAGTACTTATCACCAGAGAAAGTGCTTTTGCTCAGTAAGAGGACAAAGTAGCTAACATGACACAAAATAATGGTTCAACTGAAAAAACAATGTGGCAAAACACCCACAGATTTCAAGTGGTCATGATTTCACTCTGTGCCCAGCAGTATATGTTTGCAGGATTTAAGTGCAAGAAAACTCATCTTCTTCTCTCTGTTTCTCAGTGTTCATGAGCTATCACACGCTATCAAATTTAGAGATAAATTAGTATTAAAATACTACTCATTACATTGGGAAATTGCCAAGGATCAGTGAAAAAAATCATTAAATGATTCTGTAAGAGGCCCTAGTTAATGTGTTCTTTAGTAGCCATAAAGAAAGCCTAGAACATTTCTTCTTCACATTCTTTTTCAGTACGTGATAAGTTAGGTTTGCTTTTACTTTTATTTTACTTTTTTAGTACATATATCTTTTTGTTTTGTTTTGTTTTCTGAGGGCTGTAAGTAGGGCTGGGGACCTGAAGATGCTAGGTTAACACAAACGAAACAGATTAAAAATGATTGGGAAGCAATCTTTAGTTAGGCAGACTAAAATTAACTTGCTTTCTTGCCTTTTTTTTTTTTTTTTTTTTTTTTTTTAATACTTTCCACATACTTTGGACAAAAAATCCCTTGGTAAAATATCACCATCCTCATTCTCCAATGAAGGCAGTGAAAACTTCCACCTTAGTTTTCATTAATAGATCATGCTCAAAAATCAAGGCAACACAGACAAGGAGTATTTATCAGCAATGGGATATTATATCATTCTGCAGTGGGTTATACACTGATACCAGGTCGTTCTAAACACATGAGCAATAGCAGCTGGTACAAATTTACTAGCCACAACACTGCTCAGCTCTGTGCTACCCTAGGCAGCCAAGCCCAGCCCAAGGCCGGCTTGCCAGAGCCTCGCAGCTAGGGCAGCCTCCCTGCCCTGGCGCCGTTGGACTCAGGAGGCTCCATGTCCTCCCACGCGGGGAAACTCTCCTCTCTCTGCAGACAGAATCTAGTGCTGAGCAGAGCGGCTCTGAGTTCTAAGGGGCTAGGAGTGTTAGAAAGGGGCTGGGAGTCTTAGAAAGGAAAAGAGGTGGCAGAGATTGTGTTGCAAAGGAGCAACTGTTTGTAGAACAAGTGTGACAAGTAGGGATGGAAGCAACTGGGAGAATCAGTAGGTTAAGCCTGAATATGTTCATTCAGTTTTGAGGTTAAAGGTCCCTAGAAAATGCCGAGAGATTCTGAAATGTGCTGAATGTGCTGAATTTCCACTGAAAGAAGACACATAATGCTTTAAGACTTGCAAAATTAGTCTCAGAATGCTTGGTTTTTGTTCTAGTGTTTCATACCAGTCATTGTGCACTCTTTTAAACATAAACTACTCTTTTAAATGTGCATTTAATGTCCTGCTGATAATTTCTGGCCCTTTAAACTACAGTCTGCTTCTGTGAAATAGCAGCATTTGTTAAGAAGGAATAAGTACATTTGATAAATTACAGGGATTAATATGAACTTAAATTAGTAGAAGAATTTAGACTTTTTAATATTTATTTTCTTGCTGCTGCTCAATTTTTGACAGTGAAAGACTATGTTAGACATTTATATAAATATACTTCAAACAGAGGATCTTCTCAGGGTGGGAAAGGCATCTTTTTGTTCTTATTGATATTTAAGAAATGCATGTTCAGTAATTGTCAAACCCATGTTTCTACTCCCAACTTTCCTCTTGCTTCTGGGATAGCACCACCTAGTGACTCTCACACGTATGGGAGAGACACACTTGGCAGACGACACGTACGCTGCAAATTCCAGAGCTAGTTGTAAGCAGATGTGAGAATGTGCTGTCACTCACCTTCAAACAATACACCAGAGATGGCAGAAGGCTCGTTTAGAGTCAGCATTATCTGGAGAGATGCAATATGGCTTCCAAGTAAATTATTAACTTTCGCATCCGTCAGTAATCCACAAAAAGGTGAAGAAAACTATCAAGATTATGAATCATAACTTGTATTTTTTTCTGGCTTGCTGTAGGAATGAAGCCCATGTTGAATGAGGGAGAAGTTCTAAGAGGTAGGGAGAGAATGTGCTGGAACATTTACACAACCACTAGGTTTTGGTGTATGCACGTGCCTTCCTACAAAGGGAGCAGAAGAGCATCATCTTTCTTCACCAAGCAGAGATGAAGCAGCATTGCCAGCTATGCCTTCTGTTCTCAGCCAAATTTTTCATTTATCTTGCGAGCTGCCAAAAGTAAACCTGGCAACAATCTGATTTTAAAACACGGAGGCCCCAAAACAGGATGTGGGTGCCAATTATATTAGACAGCTGGGAAAAATAGAGCAAAAACATGAAGACTTTCTTAAAAAAACAGAAATTACATATGGGTTCTATGCCTTTCTTATACATCATGCACAAGAGGATATGCATAATTCTTAACAGGATGTTCTGTACTGCCTTGACAGAAAATACTGCCGTGGGTATTTCAGGAAGAGGTAAATGTTTTATAATGGGAGGCAGAACCCATCAAATCCATATAAATAGGAAACAAATAAGGAATTTAAGATCCAAGGAAAAAGTAGAAACAGATCAATACCATAACAAGAAATATCTTCTACAGAATCTTTTATGTATCTCCAGCAAAACACTCAGTTCACTGCTGCTGCTATCAAAAATCTCTCCAAAAAACCCAAATCAGATGAGTTTACATGGTTTGGTTGCCTCATCATGAAATTAAAAATAAGTAGTAACTTAAAAGTGTAATCTTTATAATAATTGGGACTTACAACCGGAACAGAGCACCTAACCTGCTTCATTTTGACAATAGCTTCAAGGTATAAAATCACTGGCAGAGAGGTGGGTGAAGACAGCCTTGCACACCTGACCAGACATAAACTTTCTCTGCTTGATCCATCCCAGTATGACTAAAGAATCTCTTTTACCAGTCTAACAAGGCCTCAGATGACAGAAGTAAATGCAAAGATTCTTTGTTCTCCTTTTGGGCACAAAAGGATCCTACTCCAGCTTAAAGCATATCCCCCCTCTCTGCTGGTCATAGCTGGAACAAGCAGCAGATCCCTCCTCATCAGCTCCTCACCTCTCAGGGACCCTCCTAAAACACAACCTGGAGGAAGGCAACCCAGAGTCTTCCATTTACAGGAAAAGGAGAGAGAGAGTAGAACAGAAATGTATCCTATGTAGAACATGAACAGAAATAGTTTGCTATCAGTTACACACATGCAGAAATGGTTCAAATATCTGGGTTTCTCCAGATGTTCTTTTTCTACATAGGAGGGGTGGAGGGTAAAGCCAGAGACTGTGACTGAGCTAACTGAGCATCCAGAAACCCTAGACAGGGGCACTGCACAGACACAGAATCCGATCTACAGTCTGTATGTAAGTAAGTATGCAAAGCACTACCCAATGCATGGACACTTATTTCTATCCAGGACATTTTGGACAGAAATATGATGACTTCTTCTGCAAAGGCACTAGCAGCACTGATTACTCAACACAATTCAGCCCAAGGTATGTTTGCCTGGCTGTATTACTTTGAAAGATAGCCTTCACAACCATTTCACCATTTTTGGCAGCATAACATAGATTAGCATTTGCATTTCCTGGTTAATCAGGAAATGTTACAGTGATCATACAATATAATACAGTTGTATTTTTCTATTTAAAATGAAGAGTACTATACTTTCATTGCAAAACTCCAACCACTAGCAGCTCTATAGCCACAACATAAATACCAGAATTCGCTTCACTAACGGATAAACATCATATCAGACCAAAAGAAATTTGTAATCTAATACAATCCATCCTATTTGGATTGTTCCCTTTTATTACATCTTTTTCTTATTCATTACAAACAAAAAACACGTGAAGTATTGACAGACATTTTCTACATGCACATTTACTGGTTTCTTGGCATGTATTTGTGGAACTACCACTTACCCAGGCAACTGATACACTTGGAGCTATCCATAGAGTGACCAAACTTCATCTTACTGTTTTAGCTATGTATACATGCACTTTAATGAAAGTCAACATCAATAAACTTTAACTCAATGGAAGCAATTAATTCAAGCATCTTAGTATGCTTATAATTTGTAAGAAAGTTTTTCATGTATTCCACTGATGCACCTAAACAGATAGATGTTACTTCAAACTAACTTTATTTAAGTAAGGTATACAGGATTTATGAACTCTAAGATGCATGGCACAAGAATCTGTCAACTGAGAATTGATCTCAGTCAAAGACTGACAAATGGCAAAGAGCCAAGCAATCCCATATTTTCATCCTTCTCTGACAGGGACTTGACATACTCATCAGGCACCCGCCTTTTCTCTGGAACCGTGCCTCCTGGGTCTACTGGTTACGAGCTTTAGGGGATGAGATAGCTGAAAAGCATGTAGTGTTAGCAAAGTTGCACAAAAAAATACCTGTTTTGGTTAGTGGGCTAGAGAACAGTTGCTGAAGAAGTTTGTTCTCTGATGTTCGCAACACTACCACTATGTCAGCAGGAAGAGTGTCTCTGTTCTTCTCCAGGAATGCACAGGCATCATATAATACCTAGTGTGGGAAAAGAATCAAACACAGCGTTACCCAAAACCCACCATTTTCTTTAAAGTCTGAATAGTCAAAAGACGATTGAGTAGACCTGTTAGCTTGGCTCTGACAAGTCAAGATTTATCCATAAAGGAGTTCAAGTTGTACAGCAGTGTCTTCAGAATGCAAAATGGCTACAAACGGCATCTATATTCACAGCATGTCACTGCACATCAGATTGTTCTAAATGGCTCAAGTCATGTTGTATTATGCTGTGTCACATGGTGTGCATCACACAATATACAGAAATGCACTAAAACTTAAGTTGACAGTCTACGTAAATGCAAAATGGCTCTCCGATAGTCATCATCTACTTGCTGTCTGCAGCAAATTTGGAATCTGCACCTAGAGCTGCTGGAGAAACAGGATCAAGTTTTATATCTAGGACACATCAAGGTGCATTACAATGATTTCTCATTGCTTCCAAAAAGATAGTACAAAAGCAAAACATTCCTCTATGGCTTCTCTTTTCTTCTCTGGTAGGACGCATCACTTCCGATACTTTATTCTCCAAAGTTTCAGTAGGCAAAACAGCATTTTATATTAATATCACTTCTACTAGAAATTAATATCTGTTTCTTTTAATCAAATAAGAATCTGTTCATTTTACTTAACCTTTTATTTTTATAAAACCACGGTCATTTATACACAGGTTTTATTAACACTAGCAATATTCCTCTCTAGCCTAATGCTATTAGTATGAATTTTACACAGAAACGGAATGCTGTCCAGCAACAGTGAACCAGACAGCAGTGTTTTTATACTTGCCCATTTGTTTAGTAAAGAATTTACTAAACCTGTGTGAAATTTTACAGTTACTCTTAACAAGTCAGAAAGTTGGACTAAATTCACTGAGCGCAGCTTAAAATTCTCAAGTATTAACACGAGTCCGAGCTGAAACTTTATTGACAAATATATAAAAAAGTTATTCCATTTCATTTTTGTTTATAAATGGAGATTTGGACCTTGAATTACAATCAAAACTCATCTTACGTGAAACAAAATGATCCTAATTCCCCCCCCAAAATACTATGTAAACTGCTGAGAACCAAAGATGTCAGGCGCTACAGAGGACGGGAAATCACCTGTGGATGCAGCTCCCGACTTTCCAAGCTTAAGGAGCTTAAGTACTGTTGAAGACTCTATTATATTGGAGATATTGTTATTTTATATTGTGTTTTTTTCCACTGTAACCTAATTTCCTTTAAATACATATGTGCATGTGCACACACAGACATACATGGAACCACTGTGGCATTTAGTTGAAGTTACCAGCCTAATTATTAAGTTACCAGCCTAAATTCTAATTATATTAGAATTTTGTAACCTCTTCTGGACCCAGTGAGTTGCTCCTTTGAAAAGGAAAAAGTAATAGTGGTGCTTTTGGTATCAAGTTTCTTTCAGGATAAAAGGAGCTTATTGTTTATACAATTTATGGAGCTGTGAGGACAGATGGACTACACTGCACAGACATTTTTATCACAAATTCTAGGGTTCCATAAACCTTATTTTTTTTTCTAATAAAATGTGGGAAAAAAGCCTTAGATCAATGACTGTGAATAGAATGATCAAAATTTATTACTTGAATTAAATAAAAATCACACGACCTTACCTTTCCAGCATAGTGTTGAATACCAAATAACAATTCTGCTCCTTTTGGTCTCCAAAAGTATTTGCATCGTAAGTTATCTTCAAATTTATCTAGACATTTGAGAAGTGACATTGATAAAAGTGAATTACAGTGATTAAGTATAATCTGCCTCCTAATCAGAGACAGTTTATAGCAGTGCTGGCTTCTCAGAGACAGTTGATAGCAGTCGTGGCTTCTTGAGCCACAATAGCAGGAAATTGCCCAATAGCAGCTGCATGCCATTTTCCCTGCTTTCTTCCAAGCTGCCTTTCAGAATGGAACAGCTGGTCTAAAACAGCCCAGCAAGACTGTCTTCCAAATCCCACTTTGCTCAGTTTTACACTTAGAAAATTATCAAGTAATAGGAGCTAATGAGAAGGTATGGGAACTTCTTTTACTTTCTTTATGAATTAAATGTATTATATGTATATTTATATGCATATACGTATTTAGCCTTGTGGGCTTTTTTGTTTGTTTTTCCCAAACACGTAGATTTAAAGCGGTGCACACATCTGGCCTGTCTAAATGGCTGTAGCTATTTCTATTTTCTCCATCCTCCTTTCCCCATTCATTTAGTCTTGCACACCATGTTTTAACATCTCTACATTGGGACCAACTCTAATTTCCCTTTGGACTTGCACAGAAAAAAACTTCTTCTATCCAAAGGGCTTTCTGTTTCCCGTGACATATCGCTACCAAGCTGACAGAGAAAGAAACATGGCTTGTTAAGGAAAAGGTCTTTTATACCCTCTGACATTTTACACGCTCTGTAAGATTTTGTAATGAATTCTGAGTGGTTACTGTGAAAATTGCTATTTTATTTCTTTATATGAACAACCAGCTGGAGGCCTTGAGGCCTTGATAAAAACCTCTCTCATACAGGAGGTCAGGTGAGATGATCAAAATGGTCTTTTCTAATGTTAGAATACTTTTTTTTTTTTTTGGTCTTAGTATTTCATAAGTATTTCCTAATTGATATTTAACCAAACTTTAGTATCCGTGTATTAAAAGGAAAGAGAATTTGGCTTGGATTTTTTATTTCTAATTAACGCTTCTCTGGCAGTGAGCAAAATATCCCAGTTTGATATCATCTTGAGAGGTCCTGGTGTTCTCAAGACATCAGCAACAAAACCAATCAGCACTGCAGCATGGAGACTGCCTCTGTGAAAGTTTAAGTTCAAAATTCTGTACTAGCTGATTTATAGGGCCCACAGGCAGGCACACTGCTTTAGTACGCAAATGATATTTATTTTATCATTGACCTAAATTCAACTTGGAACTCAACCACGAGTTGACAAGTGAAAAACCCTATATATATATATATATCATATGATTGATCAGGCAGCTGTTACTCCCTGCTGCATATTCCACTGAAGGAACTGGAACTCTGTTACCTATCACGGGAAAAAAAAATGTAGCTCTAATAAATAAAAACAGGACAACAATTTAAAGGATGGCATGCACTGCAGCTTTTAAAGTTGGAACTGAGATTTTTTTATACTAAAATATGCATGAAGGAATGGAAATATTCCACCAGATGGCACACCAGAAATAACACATACTTTCAATTTACGATGAGATAATCTGGAGTGAAGCAGTATTTTCTAATTGGATAAACATGGGCCGAGGAGACTGAAGATCTATATTTTACTCTCAACACTGATGCTAACTCATAGGGTGGTCCTGAACACAAGTTTCTTTCATATCTCGGTCTTCTCTTTAGTAAATAAGGACAAAAAACCCCACTTGATGTACCTTGCATACAGGGCCACCACACAGGTTATTTCCTTAAAACGCTAAGGAGACAACAAAACCCTCAACATCAGGTATGTGAAATAATTTTTGCTATACAAAACCAGAAAATAAGTGAAGCATAGAAGAAGGACAAAGCATAATGAAAAATATAGTTAACCACTGAGGCCAAAAAATGGCAAAGCCTCAATAGTATAACTCAGCTAGTAAAACTAAAGTTGTCATTCCTCATTCTCAAAATATATTAGCCATTTCTAAGGAATTTTGTTTGTTCATACCAACTAAAGTCAAGTCTGTTGCCTGAGGAAATCGGCTTTCTTCATCTAGCAGAGAAAGGAGGCCCATGGGCTTCTGGAGGAACATATCTAGAAGCGGACGGTTGTCCTCATACTCCACAGCAGCAGCGTCAATTCCCTCATTCTGATACTCCATCTACAATGTTACCAGCACAGTTTTAACACTAAAGCAGTCAGAGAAACATCTTCATTAGGACATTCATGACACACAGCAATACGCTCTCTCTGCCCCAACCATATCAGTTACAAAACTGTAACAACTGCTCTGAAAGACGTAGTCCTTATCTTGCCTTATTATCACATACACATTTTATGTTTTATAATGCTTTTGAATGTCAGAATTGATGATTCACACAGACTCAACAGAGTTGCCTTTACCTGCTCAAGTGCAAAGATGTGCTGATTGAAATAAAACTGGATCTGTTCATTAGCAATATTTATGCACAGCTGTTCAAATGAATTTCTTGCAAAGTTCTCAAATCCAAAAATATCTAGTATCCCAACATGCATTCCATTTTCAACATTGCTGCATGGAAAATACAAACAATAATCATAATGATGAGCATCAAGAAAAGAATTAAAATACACAGATTACATAATCAGTTCAATATGCTACAAAAAGAGAAAAAGCTTGTGCAAACATATGATGACTTGTGCATTTTTTCAACATCATTTACTCTTTTCCCTGCACTTTCATTCTCCAAACATACAGTGACATTCTCTGGAACTGTAGTAAAACAAGTGATTTCAGCGACTGGATCCCAAAATAAATACATAGGCAGTTCCTCCAGGTGGACAAATGGTGCCAAGACCTTCTAGCATGTTTTTACTACACCCACACAGCAAAATAACTGCCAAGTCTGCTGCTGCTACAGCTGCACTGCTATCAGTACACAGGCTAGCTCAAGCCTGTTTACAGCACAGTCAACACTGGAACTGCAAATTCAGTTGAGGACATGTTAGGTGATGCAGCAAAGCACCAACTAGGAATCTCCAAGGTACCTCTGAGATCAGAAATAACACAGCATATTAACATGGGGTCTTGGCAGAGCATTACACGAGAATGCCTGCTTTGATTCCAGCACCTAAGTTCATTCACAGGTTGTCTGTCTGAAAATAATAACACATCACATGCTGTGCAGATACGCTCTGAAAGGAGGAACAGTGTTCACTAAAGTTTTCACCTTAGCTTCAGCCTAAAACATGTGGGTTGTGATTATATACAGAAGCATCAACAGTGTCAGTTGGAGGTATGATAATTCCAAGACACCTTTAGTAGCACTAGCACTGTCAAGAAGGAATGAAATACTTTTGGTAGAATTCAGAACTACTATCTTTAACCTATGCTGGCAATAATCAGTCCACGGATTCTCTGTGCTACTGAGGTGTTGCTCCCTCCTTGCCATCTCCAGTCTCTCAGCAGGAAGCAAGAGTCTTATGGTCAACACAGTCACTTTCCCATCACCTGAAAGATTATTTTATTTCTAGAAATATTTATGTTGCGTGAAAAGAGCAAAGCAGCCAGATCAATACCTGGCAAAGGAAACACAAAAAAGTGCCATTAAAATGTTTCCGAAATTATCGAAGATTCAAAAATGTCAAAAATATCTCAAGCAGCAGAACAATAGTAACCTGAGATCTACATTTATTATGAGCTCAATAATGCTGAAGTACTGGAAGGACTGTGAAAACATACTAAGGTTTTCAGTGCATTCCAATTATTTACCAGCCTTTGGTAGGATTTTAATGTTTATTACATAGAAAGTGTCTCCTTAATGAATTGTGTAAGTTTTAACCACCCAGTTTCCATTGACTTCAGTAGCTAAATTCCACTCTTGGAAAATGCTGAGGTTAATGTCCTGGAAACAGAATTCAGCATCACAGCATGAAAGCCATCTTGAAGCCTTAGCCAAAATAAACACAGCATCCCTCCTGCACAATCGAAAACATATAAATGGATGAACCATCAAAGACACATGCACGGTAAATATACATGACTCAGTGATGTGTAACTTGCCATATATTTTTATCTGGCTGCAGCAAGGTATTAATACGATTTACGATCCAGCTGAAGAGTCGGCCATAAAGTGCTTTGGACATGGCATCTCGCACGTCAGCCGCTTTGTCCACAGTGTTTGTTCGGATAATAGTCTCTCCTCGTGTTACAACACAGTGGGAGGTTAGGGCCTCTTGAAGTTCTTCTGACCCAATGCTTAGCAGGGCAGCAGCTGAAAGACAATGGAGAAAAGATACATGGCTAGGATGGTGCAGTGGAAACTGCTAACACTGGCCCAACTGTCAACACACATTACAGATCCCCACAAACACAGTCAAGTTGCATTTATACAACTGACAACATTAAAGTGTATTCACCATTGTCTAAGGCTTCTGGGTTGGGAACCTCACTTTTATCTGTTTGGTGTTGTGAAGAAATGGCAGCGAACTCAATGTTTCCAGTATTTAAAATCCCACTCAGAATTCTGTACACTGAATGCACTTCCTGAAAAGATGACAAAAAGCACTTTTAAGAAACCAAATTGAATGAATTTAGTTCATGAAGGAAAAAGGTTGGTGCTGGAACAGGTGTTAAAGCTTGAAGATTGTCCGAGACCAACAGACCATTAGTTCTACTAATTTGAGTAACTGTCTACTGACACATTAAATGATGTGATACAGAACTGTGAACAGACTTGCCTAACTAAAGGCTGAAATCTCAAACTGTCTCCTGGGTGTGTGGCTTTGCTTTCACAGATTCTGCCCAAAGAGAGGCTCTGTGGCACAGATGCATATTCATAAAACCAAACAGCAGCCTGCGCACAGGCAGCAGTGGAGGTGGCTTTTAGACGTAAGATCAATAATCAAGTAGCAACTGGATCTCTTACCTCATCAGTGAATCCTATAATTCTAAAGCAGTGCTGAATGGCTTCGAACTGTCTTCCATAGGAATCTTTAGTAATAATATCCTGCATCACTCTTCCGGTTTCGTTATCAATATATCTAAATACGAGCAGGAGAAATAAAGTGCCATACTAGCAGACATACCAGTACAACACCCAATGACTTCAAAACAACTATGTAAGTTACTGGAATGAACATTCATTCAAAGTTGCTTTTAATTAAATACTTTGGTATAGTGTATATATATATATATATATATATATATATAAAATATGTATATTATATTATATTTGGTATTGTTCATACAGAGTCTTTGTTTCTGTTGCATTAACTTTTGCTTTTTCTTTGTTAATATTTGTCCACAGTGTCAGCAACATTTTGCCCCGGCCCTGACGCCACAATACAGATCGGATGCTCTCGAGGCGCAAATACAAATTAAGAAAACACAGGCCCAAAACATACTCTGGGTTCTTACTAAAGTATTATGGCATGAAAGTAAAAACAGTAATTTCTGGCAATTGCCTGAAATTACTTGAAAATAAGACAGACTATCTAAGGTAGCAAGAAACTTTTCTCCTGCTCTTCTTTAAATAGTTCAAGTTCTCAAACAAACACAAATAATGTAATTCCTTATTGTCCGTCCTCTTCTCTATTCGGAAGGATTAAAAAAGATACTTAAGGGATGGAGAAGGATTAAAAGAGATTTTAAGGCATCATACTGAAAGCAAGAGCTGATCAATAGCTATTTACAACAAGCAGTTAAAAGAAATGAGTGACAGTTACCTAGGAGGCTTCTTTTCTGGAAGCCTATATTCAGAAAGTTTCTTCTCATGATAAAGGCCAGCATAAATATAATAAAATATATGGAAATTTTTCTCCCCTCTGAAGGAAAAAAAAAAGTATCATTATAATGCACACATGTTTATTCTTGAGGTACTTTTGGACGAGGTAAAAGTAGAAGTCCTTTTTGCAAGCTCACTGAAATAGGTAACAAAGCTCCCATTGGCTTTAATGGTGAGCTAGTAGTGGTGAGCGACTGAAGACAAGTATTGCATCTGTGAAACACACAGCAGAACAGCCCATCTTAAGTGACAAAGGGTCCAGGATCAGGGTCACCTTCCTTTTTTAGGTTTAGGACTCTGGAAGCTGCACACAGTAGTGTGTGTTCTGGCATGCTGATTTTGCAGAAGGAGTAGCTACTCCAAGGAAGGCAGCAGCACTGGCTTCCACTCCGAAAAAACCGACTGACTATTCTGGTAGGCACAGCACTGTACAAAGGCTTTAGTACAGACCCTCTTGAAAACACTTAAAGCAAAACTTTTGAAAAATTACGCAAAATCCCATTATGCTATTAATGTGGAAGGGCAGATGATTAGATGATTAATGCACCTACACAGCCTGTTTTATGACTCTCGATTTTTCAAGTAGATATTCAGAAATCTTTGCTCCCATTACAGCTCCTGTGGGTGTAAACATCATTTCCAGGTACTTTCCAAAGCGACTTGAGTTATCATTGATGGCAGTGCAGGCATTTCCAAATGCTTCGACCAGAGGATTCACCTGAAGAATTTTCTCGCGCAAAGCACGGTTATTGGCCTTGACAGAACAGATACAGATCAGAAGGACTGTTAATGTATGTACTGCTTACCATCCATCTCCTGTCTTAGCTGCATAGCACCCCTTACTAGGTTCATATGGTGTTAGATACATTTTAACTGCAGTTAAACTACCTACCCACATAACAGCAGGGCCATATACCGAAATGGACAATCTCTCACAAACAGGAAAACCTGGGCTCTTTGTTCTCTGCAACTACTCAGTCTATCAGGTTTCATATATTTCAATTAAACTGCTAAAGATATCAAAAACAAAGATCATGATCTTGGTTATCATGAAGATCACCAAGATCACAATCACACAAACATATGTACTTATGGTTAATGTTATGCATTTGATTCTGCCCTCGTTGCAACTAGTAGCATTACTTACAACATTTAGATGTGTGAGTGGAAGTTTCTAAGATGAGGCCTGTAGCAAGATCTGACACTCTCTCCTGTACAAGTGATCAGTGGGATATGTCATAAACAGTGGAGAGAGCTTCACATTCTAAATGCTCGGGATTTGACATTTTTCCATTAAAAATGTCAAGTGAAGTGGAGCAGCATCATACTCTAATGCTTTTTACTTGGTACTTAAAATGCACAGTGACTCTGTCTCTGACTTAAGTGGTGCAATTCACAGGAAGAGCTTTCAGCAGGAAAGATGAGATAAAGTGGAAGCATTCGGGGGTGGGGTGGGGAGGATTCGTTTGTAGTTTTACATGAGTGGTTAGACCTACCTTCCCCAAGAAGGTCAAATGCTGGACGATCAGATGGGCACTTTCTGTCTTTCCAGCACCACTTTCTCCACTGATGATAATGCACTGACACATAAAACAAAGAAGTAAGCACACAGCTCACCACATGGTAGACAAATAGCTATTTTCAGCTATTACTGTTCCTATCTGTTATCTAATGTTTAGTACCAAGACTGCAAAATACCTTCAGGGTCAACTCCCTCAAATCCCTTTTGAAAGAAACAGCAGCAGGGGCTCAGTGTAATCATGCTTTTATTCCCTAGATTACTAAAATGTGCCTCACAATGCCTGACAGTGGTGTGCAGATGTGTGAAGGAGTGACTGAAATTCCAAGGGCTAAGACACATAATTGAGTGACCATGTCTAAAAGCTAACACGTGCCATGCATGTATGCGGCTTGCCACAAAGAATCACCGAGAACCACCACAGTGCAGTCAATGGAACATAGTTCAGCAGTGGAGCTGAGCTCCCTGCAATAATTTCGTATGAATTAACAGAAAATATGGGATACAGCTGTATTTAAAATATGTTCCATAAGTCTTCTCTGGTCGTTAAAAACAACTGTAATGCTGCTATGTAGGGAAGTTATCCTGTAGGTGATGCTACTATTCAAGCTAACACAGCAACCTGGCATCTAAACATTTCAGAAGAATATGCATCTGTTCATGGAATGATTGTAGGAGAACAGATCTGGCAGTTTGCAGCACATGCTATGTCACAGGTTCCCAAGCTGCTTTCAGACTTTGGGAGTGGCTATGAGTGTTCAAATCACTTGGTATCCTCCTTTGTGCTCGTACACTTCATGAGAAGATGGAAGAAGGCCACTAGCGTGACAGCTTTTGAACACTTCAGGTCATAGCAAGAAAGAATTCTAACACCACTTTTATTTTCTTGATTTTCAGGTGTTCAGTAGATCACCAGTACAAATATTAGTCTATTTAAAGTACAGTGTAAACTGATAGCTACTTAAAATGTTATTGCTAAGCAGCAGCATAGATTTGTGTGCTTCTGTGCAACACCTGCAAGTTATCTCGACACGGTGAACATAAAAGATTCTGTGCATGAAGAAAAGGTTAACAAACACTTAATGCAAGTTACAGAGATAAATGAAAGTGTGTGGGGGGATACTGTTATAGAAAGACAACAGTAAAAAATAATAAAGTATTATTTTCTGGACAACAGACATCACATCACTTAACCACCAAATTCAGTATACAGATTTTTTTTTTGATTTTTTTTTCCAAGTAAGGTGACATAACTGAGCTTTGTGAAAAGACTCAAAACAAGCAGTGGTTCTCTGCACAACATTTCTGATAACTGTACATCCCCAGGAGAGAGATTATCCATTCTTCCCTCCCCAGCCTGCAATTCCTTTGGGTATTTAATTCTTTTCATTTTCCATTCCTCATTATCAACTTTACTTCCAAGAGCAACTTCTGCTCTTCCACGAACAGCAGTAGAAAAGGGGGAGAGATAAGTTACAAGAAACACTATAAAAACATAGAATAATTACTGAGTACATCAGATATCACTGTACTTTATGCTCCACAATGAATATTGCTGTGCAACATTCTTGGACACCAGGCAACTTGCAGTGCCTGAGAGCAGGTGCAGGAATTTACTCTAACACAATATGTGCAATATGACACTACAGTTCATTTATTTGCTTCTTGTTCGGCAGTTTTGTTCTTCCTTGCAGATATCTAGTGATGGATTTACAGGTTTTCACAGTTAATTTAGTTGTCTCTGTGCAACTGAGGATGTTTAGCAGTACAACAGTTCAAAAATCAAAGAGCTCATATGTTTCTGCAGAACTCATAATGGCCAAAATCTGACTTCAGCTTTAGCAAAAATGTCATGTGTGCAGTCACATTTCAGGCTTTCACAAGAAAACAAAAGAAAAGCTAAACAGATTCAAGAGCATCTTTCCCTAAAGTACCAACATAAAATTGCCCAGTTCACCAAGATAAACATGCTACTGTTATCTTTCAGAAACATAAAATAGCAAATTGTACATGCTAACAGGCATACCTGAATGCCTGCAACTAATTAGCTGCCTCTGCACAAAGATCTCAGTGCAAATTAATTCTTAAGCAAGTATTGAAGATATATAATATTAAAAATCTACAAAATTAGCCCGAAGGGCTCATGTTAAAACTGATCTTTTTCCTGCAGATAGCAAGTTATCATGTAATTTATACTACATGAGTATTTGTTTTGCTTAATGTCTCCATCAAAAGCCATGTAAGACTTACATAGGTACCAGCCATACCTCAGAGCAGCAAACTTCTGCAAACTCAGTCGAATCCCTTTATCTTTCTTCAGATTTAACTTCCATTTTATTAGTTGTGTTTGTATGGTATTTTCTCAGTGTGGTTTTGGTATTATTTTCATCTGCTTTTGTGATTTTAAAATACATTATCTATGAATCATTGTGTGGTATGTGGGGAAATATCACAGAAGTACTTTATAAATGAAATGACTATTAGCTCCCAATATCCATGTGTATATATATACACATATATAACATATGTTGAGAAGAGAACAAAATTGCAATCTTAAAAATATTATAAAAAGGAATCCAGCTTCTGCAGCACTGTATTCCATTGGCATTAAAATCATTGGTATATAATTGGATTTGTGTCCTCATTACTTTATATTAGAACTACCCTTAATATATTTTACCACAAAAATAAGTGAACACAAAGTCAATGGTTCATATTTTCTGTGACTTGCAGTCACAAGAACTGATTATCCACTGCTTGATAACACCTTTATGCAAAAGAGGGGTTGAAACTCCATTTATCAGCAACAGCACTGAGACCCTCTGTTCCACACCACAGTAAATGATGACAGTACCAAGGACAAGGGGGATCAGTATTAGGGTGAACAGCAGTGACAGGCAGTTGGCCTTAACGGCCAGCACTTCACAGGCATCCATGAAATCATGCCAAGTAATCCTAGAATAGCCTTTGCCCTTTTAATTTCTTTTATGTTACTCTGTCCTCTTAAAAATTTCTAAGCCTGACTGGATTTTTACTGCTTTTTCATTTGTTTGGTTGGGTTTTTTCCCTCCCCCCCCCCCCCAATATAGGAATAAAAGACTTACAGAAAGAAGTTTCCCAAGTACAATGTAAAACTGAACATCAGACACACACAGCACGACGTCTCTATGATTAATGTAAAATCTAAAAGAAGTGAATGGATTCTTACCTGATCTTTGCTGGAGGTAACCATACTTTGATAGGCAGCATCCGCAGAGGCAAATATGTGTGGGGGATTGGATGAACGCTTCACACCATGATAAAGCTTGGAGAACTAAATAAGTA
This sequence comes from Tinamus guttatus, assembly GCF_059628265.1. Taxonomy (NCBI): domain Eukaryota; kingdom Metazoa; phylum Chordata; class Aves; order Tinamiformes; family Tinamidae; genus Tinamus; species Tinamus guttatus. Next base: position 825,832 of record NW_028288594.1, read on the forward strand.
AAAGGAAAATGTCAGAATACCCAAGTCACATGTAAAATTAAGAACTGAGAAGAGGAACAGTACAATGGAAATAACTTCTGCCCATTAAACAGAAGACAGTTCACTTCTACCACAGAATTCCCACTGAATCACCTGGCTAAAGAGTTGTAACTCGGGCACTATTTAATTTCCGAACACAAATTATGAAACCTAAAATGTACCCCAAATTTTTATGCGCAAGACTGAGATGAGAACTATATTACAAGGAATAGGATTTCAAACATGGAACATTCAAACAGCAAAATATCTGAACTACACAAAAGGAAACTACAAAGACAGCAGTGAATCTAAAATCGCGTCTCTCTGCCTGCAATGCTGAATTAGTCACCCATGGGAAACTGAGACTGGCTCCGCCTCCCTTCTCCCTCTATGTGTGAGGATTTGTTTCCGTTTTTTTTTTCTTTTCTTTTTTTTTCTTTTTCTTTTAAGCAGCTGATGGCAGAGAACATAATAAGCCAACATTCAGAGCAATTCTTCAGGAAGCAATGGCCTCAGCACAAGGTGGCTCATGCAACTAATCTGCAGTTTCCCAGGAGAATGCCCCAGATGCCAGACAAGGGCACAAGTGCAGTTGGGACAATCCCTCCTGTGAGGAACGAGACCAAAAAGGGAGGGAAGGAGGAAGGAATATGATTTGTTGTGACGCTTGTCTGGAAGAAATAAAGGCTAAGTTTTAGTTCCTGCTCTCAGCTCCCAACATCATTTAAGGATATCAGCCAGTGGTTTTATTATAAAATGTAAGGCAAGTACTGTCCAAGTCTTGCAGTCTCTCTTACCTGTGGAGAATAAATGCTGAGATTCTGGAAGGGGTTTAAGGCTATTAAAATGTCTCCGACATAAGTATAAATTTGAAAGTCGGCATAACGTTTCTGCAGCTGATGGATAATTGTATCCTAAGAATATGACAAAAAAGAGTTTTAGTAGTTAAGATGGGGAGAGTTTTTGTGAGTAACAATTAAGAAGTAATTGTTGCAAGCCTTATTAATTATTTGTCAAACATGGCCATTACAAAAATCTAAGAAATCTTTTCAAAATTCTTGCTAATACTGTAAAACTAAGTTAGATGTTATATCCTATTTCCAAATTAGTATATTTAGCTGTACAGACCAGAGAAGTAAGATTCCCAAAGAGAAAATGTCCATACAGATTACTGCTACACTTCACTGTATGCTTCAACTTAATTTTTTATTGACTCATGAAATAACGATATTTCAAGGATTAATTTTAAAGTGATAGTTAAGAGATTTTAAGCAGAAAGCTTACTTTTTTTAAATCATATCTTTTGTTTGCTGGAATACAATTTAAAGGGCAGAAATTCAGACACGCTGCCCACAGGCCAGGTATTCATTGGTTTACCACTGTTTTTATTCAGAAGCTGTAAAGGCCATCTACATGTAGATGCCATGAATTGTAGGAAAAGAAATACTTAAAGCTAGATCTTCAAGACTAAATTCAAATTTTAGGAAATTCACAAAATAATTTAAATTGACACTACTCATAATTAAATTCTTCCACATAATAGGATTTTTTGCTACTGTTTTCATGTCACTATGTAGAATATTATTGAAGAGATGATAGCAGAATATGACAGTTCTTTTTCCAAGCTTCAACATGAACTTCGTGAGAAGAAATTCTTCTTGCTGTTAAAAGAGCCTAAAAAGCGGAAATGGACAAAATGTGAGGCATTAATTGCCAGAAATTGTTACTTAGATGGTACAGTACCTCATCTAGCACCTCTAGATTTACCAGATCATCATCTAGTGAGTACTTGTCAGCTCCATCCACATGGTAAGGTCTTCTAGTATGCATTCGTTCATGCCTGGAAGTTAGACGACCAGCACAGACAACAGTGTTATAAAACCACCTCAAGGAAGGCAATAGAAGAGGCAATGAGAAGACATTAGTGGATGTCTTTTTCATGCAGAAAATACAGGTGCATTCTCAAATACATCTGTTTGAAATATCATTTTATAAAATCTCTATATGGACTTTTTGAGTGTACTATCCCTGTTTTCTCTTTCATAATATGTAATTCTGATCTATCAATGTTCAGAAATGAAAATTTACCTGCAGACTTGCTATTTCCTACAGAAAGGTATATAAAAAAAAGTCTTCCTGTTTCCCCTTCCCTTACTGATATAAGCTAATAATGTACCACTTCTTGTAATTAAATTCCCCTCACCCTTTAGCATTACCATCTATTGAGGCTACAACAAGTAATAAGTAATATCCCGTTACCTTGGTGCATGCCAAAGTGTCTCCTCAGATGACCCTAGATCTGGTCCAAAAGAACACTTTTGAACCATGACTGCCATCAGACTCTAAATTGTATGGATGTTCAGTCTGCTTGTCCTCAGAGATTTAAGCCACACAATAAGTAGCAGAGACAAACTGTCACATAACCCCTTTATAATCAGATTATACTGAAGGAATCTCTGAAAATGCTGTGTATATGTTTTTAAACAACATATCTTGTTTCAGGAAGAAACAGGGACAAATCAAAAGCGTATAATGTATCTTCCACAGAGGGGGTGAAATGTGAAGGCTGTAAGCACAACTATGCTCTTCTTTACAGCAAACATAATCAAAGCACAGTGGAAGGACACCCACCGAGACACAGCCTGCATCCTGCTGAGTAACATTTAGCATTGATCCTCAGTGACAGTCCCTGACAGCTTGTTCTGCACTGGCTGCCACATAGAAAGTAGGAATCACATGACCATGCATGCAGAACCAATGCTAAATATTATGTCAAGCAACACTGGGACGTTACCAGGACACTGCAGGAAATACTGTTATTCTACAAGGAGGTTAACATGAACATGCTGCAGCTCTTCTTCTTCTTTTTTTTTTTTTTTTTTTCCTATTCCAACCACAACTTGATATATACTCATGGAAGCCTATTTCAAAAACAAACATTGAATTCTTTCTTTTTTAACACTTTTCATGCATTTACATTTCAATCAAGTTAGATTTCATTCAGTAAAGATAATATTTTCCTATCCACATGCAATTATATCACCACATAAAGAGCAATTATTGCTCAGAAAGCCTCTAACAAAGAGGAAAGAGGAGGAGTGTCAACTATGTCTAGACTTTCATTGATAACTAAATTACATTTAGGGATTCTCATTCTTGATGTCTATTTTTATTTACTTCTTGTTTACTTTTGGCTATGGTATGAGTTCTGGAAAACTATTCTGTAATGGCTTATTTGAATTGTGATTAAGCTGTAAACTGTTTTGTCAGCTAGGAAATAAAATACAGATAACACAGAGGTTTTGCTGACAGGCCTGCCCTGTCTTATATCCTGCATTCCTGAACAGAAATGGTTGCTTCTTTGATGCTGCATATAGAAAGAAATGAAAGATGAAGAACACAAACAGGAAGGAATGGAAGAAAAATTATTACAATACGTATTATTTCCAGGGGGGAGTGTAATGTGAATTTGTTCAAGTTCTGTCAATTAATTTTTTCAGATATTTGTTTAGGTGCTTCTCTTTTCTTTTTTTTTTTTTTTTTAAACTAGCAACTGTACTGAGAAAAATGGCATTTTGCTGACCAGCCAGAACCTTAGGCAGTATGACACTGTGGAAGTGGTGTAACATACTACTATTCTTTTTGTATCTGTTCCTGGTTTAAACCAGGATTCAAAAAGGATTCTCAGTTGCAGAGAAGAATGTTGCTGCAGATGGGAACATCCATCAGTCCACAAAGGAAGCAAATATTTTAATAGCAATAGCTAGACGTTATAACTAACATACTCATTGCAGAAGCTATTTCTTCCTAAACTAAACCATCACAAGCCCAATATTAAATTGTCATTGGCTGCAAGTATGTACGGTTGCATCTACCAGAGGTGCAGAGAGTAGGGGGAAGGGGGCACATTCAAACCTAAGCATCTCTAATTGCAAAATAGCTTTGTAAACTAATCTGTTATCTGATTGTGTATTCAACTCCTGCTGTTTGTTCTCCTTAGGTGATAAATGAATCAATTTTGTTACTGGAGAGCTTAACCTTGTTTAAATAAATAATTAAGGAAACTAGTCTTGGTCAGATATAAGTAAAATATAGATACTGTTCTGTATACTTTCTTGTGCTTAACTCATTTTCCTAAGTACATGATTAGGAAGAGGATATTAGGAGCATAACATCACATTAGCTTCAAATCTCCTGCTGGCCTCATCAGTTTTCTATTGACCGTATGTCCTGCAGATATGTTGACGAGTAGGGAGAATACAGGTAGTAATGATTATTATTTTTCACAGTTTTACATCATATGCATGCTCTTGCTTTTAAAATGTTTTCTGTGTATATATATATATACATATATTTATTTTATGCAGAAGCAAACATTCCTTACTGTGGAAATAACTATCAGTATAATTCTTTCTGCATAGAAAAGCAGAATTGACAGCCTTTAACAATTACCCTTCTCTTTGTAATAATCTATAAAAATGTCCATATTCCAGACAAAATGATAAAAGATGTGGGTTATTTGCCTATCTTGTAATGTTCTGAATCATCCCCTGAAGGATGCGGTCTCTCCACTGACAAGGAGCCTAATGGGTCAGTCAGTCAAGGTACGTAACGTTATAAAACCTAAAGAGTAGTAATGGATTTATGGTAAAAGTCTGGCGATGAGCACTGTCTTTTAAGAAATGTTTTGCCCACACGACCACTATCCCCTCACCTGTTTACCTGGCAGAAATACTGAGGAGGGACAAAACTTTCTTGGATTTTAGAGGAGCAGCAAGAGGGGAGATGCATTTCTTCCTCAGGAAAAAGAACTTCATGAAGAGGGCAGCATTGATTTGTTCTCTTTCTGGGGAGGAAATAGTTTGAAATGATCTTTTTCTTTGTACTGAATGCCAGTCATAGTAACGGAAGCGCACTGCCAACAGCAGTATGCATAAAACACTGACATACATCCTCCATCCTCACTTCCACTTCTGCCCTGTATATTTTCGCAGCTTTCCAGCTTGCCCTCCCCTCCATGACCCTGCTATCAAGCTGAAGATGTTGCACCTTGCGTTTACTTGACATGGAAGTTTGGTCCTATCTTCCTTTTGCCATCAAGTTCTGCTGAGCTCCACAGGAAGTCAGGTCTGCTCAGAGGGGAAGTTCATGGCAAAATGAACTCTCAGAGCAACAGGAGTACTTAGGAAGCCTTAGTCAACTTCTGGTGAGTGAAAATCTAAATACATACTAATACATACTTCCGTACAGGAAAGTCATCTTGCTGGGCGGTCCAGCTCAAGGAATAAGGCAATGCTAGCCAAGTATTTTATGTTAACTGGGAAGTCTTCTTCCTCAGCTCTCTCCCTTTCACCCCTAACATTTCTCTGGAAGGGAACCTTTACTTTGGCTTCTTGCTGCAATTAAATATTTGATGTTTACTCTTTTTTGTTTTGTTTTTCTGGGATTCACAGAGAGCAAAAAAAAAAAACAGTTTCTGCATTCATGTACACATTCTTCATTCTTCTTTACATTATTACTATTGTTTAGGATAAGACAGCATTGTAGCCAAACTGAGATTTAACACAACAAGAACAATTAGTAGAAAATTTGCTATTGACATATCAGGGAAGCATGGCCTCTTTCCTGTGCATTGCAAATGGACAGGAGCAAAATATTCACCACCCCATTTCAGCTTGGAATAAAACTTTAAAGATGATAACAGAAACATTGACATAACCTTAATTGCAACAATATAACTGCTGCAACCATAATAAAATCTGTATAACCTCCAGTGAGAACATGTACACTGTAACAAGACAAAAAAAAAAAGGATCTCGGGATCGCATTAGCTTTGAGGGTTTTTGAAATTTAAACCAAAGTCCCCTGATATTCACGCAGAAGAATTGTACTTAGCCCACATTAAATCCTGAGTGTTCAGCATTTTACAATCAGAGGACTATTTTTGTTTCTGTTACTGTTATTATCTCTGAGTCCAAAGGAAATTACTGGCTGTCTGCAATCAAGTTCCTTGCAGTTAATTGCTTCAAAGCTAAATGTGAGCTGGCAAAGCTGCTGCATATCTGTTTGTAAGAATTACTTCCTTGGACAGACTGCTACTGTAATCCAGCTGGCTAAGGGAAGGGAAAAACTGCCCGGGCACCACAGCCTCACCCAGGTGTCTGACGAGGTGGCCTGAACATACCAGGTCTTACACGACCTGTTCCTCATTACAGGAACCAGCTTCTAAACAGCGACCAGCAGTGGCACATTGGCCCAGAATGGCCTGGAACAGTAAACTCCTAACTTTTACTGTACACAGTAAACTTGTTTACAAACTTGTTGACCCAAACACCAGAAGTTTTCTCACACTTTAAAAAACTGAAACCAGAGGTTGGTAGAAGAGCTTTTCTTGTTTATTCCCAAGAAAACTATTTATAGAGAAGAACATAAGCTACCCAGACTGCAGGAAAATCTTTGAGAGAAGAATGAGTCACGTCTGGAGTTGGCCTCTTCAAAGCTGCTGATAACTGGGAAACAGCAACTATAACCAAAACCATTTGATATTTGATCAACATTAACTTCCAAACACCAGCTCAATTATGGGAATTTTAGATGAGAAATTAGTTATTAATCACTTGAGGAAATATGGAAGACCGTGGTTTTGCTCAACTTAAGCTACAGTGATAACTTGATAGACAGGTATAAAATATAAAATAAAGGCAGATGTCAACTGATCGTTATTATCATCTTTATGCTATATTACAATTACTATAGACTTATCCACTGCATTTGGCAAAGCTTACCCACATTCACTGCCCCTGGAGCAGGTTAATACCACAGAGGGACATACAAATGAAATATAATTAACACCTACACTAGAAATGATATCCGAAACTTTTTCATCTTCTAGTACCAGAAAAAAATCTACAACACATACTCTAAAGTTCTCTTCAGACACTTTGTATTTGGACCTCCATGAGATATTTTTCAATCACAAGAGTATCTAAAACTTTCAATGATGGCTCCAGAGAATGTCACCGAGGCAACATTCTTAGACTGCATATGGTAGACTTTTCTCTCACATTTCTTAGCTTTTAATGGCTTATTTTCCTTCCTGATGTTCTGCTCCTCCTCCACTCCAAAGACAGAAACAGATCTGCTATTACATTTGAATTTCTCCATACCATACAATGCTGTGACTTTGCCTTTTTAGATTTTCTCCTGATTATTGGATACAGGGACTTAGTATTTTCAGGTTACGGATAAACTGATGTCTTTTTAATTGTTGAACAGTCAAGTAAAAAAAAAGAAAAGAAAAAAAAAACAGAAATATTTCCATTCATTTCATTCACTTTTACTGATTGTTGATACTTTTCAAACTTTCAGTTACACATTAAAAATAATTACATTTTTACATTAATCCTACTCACAAACCATTCACAAGTTTTGTTTGTTTTTGATGAAACAACATAGAATGTTTGCATTTTGGATAATCCTTGAAGCAGGATGCAAGAAATTTATGTAAGGAAAGACTAGAAGAATGGCTGGATTATTGGGGTTCCAAATTTGAGTTTCCTTTTAAATATTTCCATTATAATCTCCATGGTCTCCCCTAAACATTATCTGTGAAATATTATATATAATTTTTTTCCCACTGCTTAAACACTGAGCCAACTGCCGGCTTTGCCATGTTTGAATTAAGTTCTGACAAGCATAAAAAGATTTAACCCAGTATTTGACTGGATTTATAAATAAACTTCAGGGACCATGCCCCCTTTCTGCAGTACACTTTGCCAATGGAGTCAGCACAGTGTCATTTAACATTTAGAAATATTAGGAAACAGACTAAGCCCCATATGACTTCTTCCTTCAACAGGCTGGCAATCAGCCTGGATGCCAGAATCTCTTGCACTATGAATCAAAAAAGCAACTGACCACAAAAACGAGTTCAAGAGATTGAAAAATATGTTCAGAAGAGCTCTTTTTACAATCTCCCTTAGTTGATTATTCCACCATACCCAAACACTGTTTAACAAAACTATTATCTACAGAAATAAAGCAAATCCCTAATTTGCTTAAAAGCAAAATGCTTAAAAGCAAGAACAATAACCACACTACAATGCATCTTGACCCAGAGTCTTTCCAGCCTTTGGGACAGAAAGAGTGGCACAAAAAATGGCTAGAGTTTCAGGTGCTATGCATTTTTCTCCTCAAGAACAGGTCTGCAATAACCAAAGGTATGTTAGGTGCTTTATGGAACAGAAGCTAACTTGAACTTGCTTGGGAACCTGGAAGCTGGCGAAGTGGCTCAGCAATACCTGTGTACTGTACTCCTTTCCACTGCACTACCTAGAACTTGCGCTCAACTGCTGGCTCAGCCCTTTATGCACATATTATCTAAATCCCAAAAAATAAAAACAAAGATGCTTACATTGGCTTGTACAGCCCATTTTTCCCCAGTAGCACCCTTAAATTCTTAATAAGAGAAAATTTAGTCATGAATAAATTTAAATAAATCTGAGTATACCTTCATTGAGGTAAACCAAGACGAATTCTGTCAAAGCTGGATAAATGCCTGGATAAATAGCTTAGACTAAGTCATACTGCTTGGCATCCTGCAGTCACACCTTTGCATATAGTGTGGTCAGGCCACAAAAATAACTATGCCATTTAAACAGCCTCAACGTATCTGTCACCCAACAGGGGCAAAGTGATTTTATATCCTGCCTCCTCAGAGCTTTTCTTCTAAGTAAAGGCATGGTTAGAAAAAGTGGATCACATCAAACTGAGAGATTTGGTCTCTTTTGCTGCTGCACTCCTTCCCCTGAGCTGACCAGCTCACAATGCTGGCAGACAAATAATGCAACCAGTAAACAGTAATTGTTGGTACAGCTGGTATCTTCCTCTTTTCCTTTCACCAGCCTGCTTCCAGTTCCTGTTGAGTACATTGCAGAGCAACAGTATGAATCATAAGCAAGCACATAACATCTCTAAGTCAGCAGGACTGAATTCCTATCCTGCATGCTTGCTCTCAAGCACAATGATCTTAACCAAGTGCCCAAAATAGACTGAAGTAGACACCGGGTAGAGATTCCTATAAAGTACACGCAAAGGCTGACTCAGTAAAGAACCGGAAGATGCAAATGCAAAGCACTCAGGGATCACTTCATGAGTTCCCGGTTTTCTTCACAACACAAGTGCTGTTAACAGCGTTGTCCTGACTCTAGAGCTTTTCAGCCTGTCCTCTAGGACTTCCACACCATATGACAGGGTAAATGGGAGAAGATATTCCTTTACTTATCTATATCATGATCACAGATCATGACTGATCTATAGTGTTGCTATACTATTAAAAATGGCATCCACATTTTTATGTTAACATATATCTCAGAACAGCAAAGGATTAATGCACTTTTTCTTGTACCTGTCAGGTGAATAGCAATACCCAGAAAAAGAGCATGCTCATATATTCAGAAGTACGGTATAAAGGTTTAACTAAACGGCCAATTTACTTAGAATGGTGACTATACATTCCAAATGACTTCCGGGGATCACTACAAATGAATGCCAAAAAATTTCTTCACAGTACCACCTGGTCATGTTGTTCTGCATATCAAATTCTGTACTAAAAATTATTTTATAAAAACATCAGAGAGTTTTTTTATGCTCTCTTTATTAATACCACTTTTTATAGGGGGTACTTTCTCCATATTATGGAGCCAAGCTCTTTACTATTATGAGTCTATCTCTCTGATAAAAATTATAATTATACACTCCTGATAGGTCTGATAGGTTGATGAGTCTGTGACTTAGGTATCAATTGAAATCAAAAAGTGAACTCAGTGGTGATTAAAAAAAAAAAAAAAAACATGCATCTAGTGAGGAACAACAGGAATAGATAAATGATTTGAAAAAGAGAAGAACCTGGATTAGGACTTCCTGAAGAAAAGGAAGCCTGGGAACACAAGCAACTGGAAGGCCAGAAGTAGAACAACAACTGGGTCTAGGAGGAGAACAAGGCCTTGCGGTTAAAGAAAATGAGCAGTGAACGGAGACTGATCGGTGAGATAAGGCACTGAGAAAAGGAACATGGTGCTAGTTGGCCATGCAGAATACAGGCAATAACAGGACTAGGCAGAGGAATAGAGTCTTCTTCAAACCTGCAGGCTGCGGGTGGTATTGTACCACTCTGCAAATCACCACTGCTGGTGAAGAACAGCGAGGTGAGACAGGTTAAGGGGTGACAGGACGGACAGGTTCAGCCTCCATTAGGTAAGCACTGAGTCGTACTGGAGGTGGTGGGAAGCAAAATCCCTCCCCTTGCACCAGTCCTGCATTAGCACAGGCGAGCCACCTGCCTAGCACTGCACTCCCTACTTGTTATGGAAAGGGTTGAGGAAAGAAATGCAGGCTTGGTCTTGAGTCCTGCTCACCCCAAATTATGGAGACAGAACCATGAGGAGGAATACATTTCACAGCTCCTCTTAGTACAAGGATCATTTCACTCTGTGTAGATTTTCTATATGGTCAACAGCTGGGAAAACTCAGATACCTTTCTCCCCATCCAACCCACAGCTGTATGCAATCCAATTTGTGAGGCATTACGTGGAGGAGATCTGCGTAGAAGACAAGGTGCAACAAAATCTTCCAGGATAACTGGGACATATTTAGCAAAGAAAGCACACACACACACACAAAACAAAAAACGGAGAAATCATCTTCAGCTTGAAACTGTACTTGCAGCCATTCCTATATTTAACTTTAGCATTCTGCAGGGGGCTTTGACCATTTAGGCTAGACTCTTAAAACATATAAGTATATACATGTTATGACTTCTGAATCACGACATTTAATTTTCTTCATCAACATTAGTAGGTGTTTGTTTATAATAATGAGCCAGACCTCATCTTGCACTACAAAGATTTCGTATCAGAGAATGATTGCTGAGCTCGGGACCTTGTGTTCATGTGCATTTAATTCTATTTCAAAACAGTGAAATTCTGCCACCCTCTGGACAACAATCAAAATAAAACATATTTACAATCAGCCCCTAAAGTGAAAAATACCTTCTGACACTGTTGAACAATCACAACTTTTCAAGCATTTTTGAAATTACTTTTTAGGTTGTGTAAGAAATGGTAGTTCTTATTAAACTTCAGAGAAGACAATTATTCTTAGTGTTTACCTAGAGAAAATACTCTTCAAAGTTCTCAGTTCTGATTTCTGGAAACCAAGAATTTGCACTAGAGAAAGAATCGCTTGCTACACACCACGTTTCTTGCAGTCTTTTCTCAACCTGACTGCTGACCTGTGTATGTGGAAAACACCATTCCCTAAGCAGGGGAGTTGGACTAGATGACCTCTAGAGGTGCCTTCCGATCTTAAGCATTCTATGATTCTATGATTGCATAGCCTCTTTATATTTAATACTCCATATTTATTAGATACTCACAGTATCTAATTAATGCCTCCATATAAGCATATGAAACAGTAAATATTTGTGCATTCCAAATTACAAACTGTGCTTCCAGGGTAAGTGTAGAAAGGGAAGGTTGAAGAATATACAGTGTACAGTACCTTGTTTTGGCTACAGAGCCCAGCTGCTGCTGTTCTTGGATGAGCTCAGCCAGCTGTTTTTGCAGAGACATATCTTTACCATGTACTTGTTTAATAAATGGATGTTCCAAAAGGTGGGTGACTGAAGGACGCTTTTCAAAGTCCTTAATAAGACACCTATGACAGAGAAAGAGTGGTCTGGGAGCAATGATATTCAATTACAGCATGATTTGACTTAGCTTACTGTGTAGTTGTTTCTTGTTGATTCTTTTCCCACAAACTTGAGTTCCTCAGCACTCAAAGGAACTATATTTATTTTTCCATTACAGTGCAATAAATTTGGCACAGGTACTTAACTAAGCATATTCACTATACAACCACACTACTATAAAGTGCATGAATTTGAGCCAGTAAACTTACTTCAATCTAGTTTACCATAAAAAAGACATCTTCTAACTGCTCTACATTTAATATACATTAAACATAGCCAGAGACCAACAAGCAGTATCTCACTCAGTGTATTTTTCTAGTGTTTTTCCAATAAGCATTTTGAACAAGAACTGCAGAACACAGCCTAATGAAAAACACAAGCGACATTTGTGAGGCAACACTAGCCAGAAGAACATGGAACAGCTTTGTTCTGTTTTAATATCAATGTTTCTGCTAGTTCTTATACACTGTAATGATAAGTGGCAATGTAAGGATCACAGAAAATTCTGCAAGCCCACATAATTCAGAGTAGAATAGAAATAAGTAAGCAGGGATTTAAATGCTGGCCAGGGTAACAAAGTTCTGTTTGTGATAGGGACAGGTGATCTAGTAATAAAGAGAGACATTCTATTTATTAGGACAAAATAAAGTGTCATGTCAATTTGTATAATCAAGATTTAAAACTGTGGAGGTCAATATTAAAGTATAATTATTTTCTGTACAATAAATCAGAAATAATACATTACAAACAGAAAAGTGATTTAATGGGATAAAAGCTCTTCAGTTGTCTCCTCCAATTTCTCTTTAATTTATCTTACTCAAAAGAATAATTGAAATTCTTTGAGAACATGAAAAAGAAAGGTGCAATTCAATATATATCTCCATTTTGCAGCCCAAGATGAGTTTATATGAGAATGAGAAGCATTCATAATAACATACTTCACAATTACATTTCATATTTACTAATATTGACACAGTTATTGTACATATACATATACGTAAAATTCTTCCTTAACATGGGACACAAATCACAAATAAAGATTATCTTCATCAGTAAAAATTCAGTGCCTTTTACAGTAATGTTGACAGTATCAATAGCAATTAAGATTTTGCAAACTTTAAATTATCTCTAAAGTATCATACACATTTACAGATTTCCAAAATTATCAAACACATTAGCAGCAATTAAAGCTCAGGCTCACCTTAAACATTTCACTGACGGCTAAGCTCTGTTCTTAAAATGATCCTGCAATATCTTTGGACTTAACTTGAATATGTTAGGTTCTTGAAGACCATTTTCCCAGCCTTTTCCCGCTACATCACACCCAGAAAAGACAGCAAAACATGCCACAGGTTTTAGATCTATTATAGTTAATTTTGCTCTCAGTTAGAACTGGTGCCTCCTGACAGAAAAACTAAACCAACAGAACCTGCATTATCTCCATTCCTGTGAGCACAAGGCCATAAATACCACCCCTGCCCTCCCATGGAAAGAAATCCATCATCAGCCTTTCGCAGATTCTGACCTCCCCCCTTTTTCTTTTGTTATCCTTGTTTTCTAAAAGTCAATACATCCACACGTACACTATGGTACATGCCAATCCTCGCAGTATTTGTTTCCTAAAAAAAAGGCAAGAAGCATGTGAAAGGAGAGACACCATTAATCTGAAAAGGAAAAAAAAAAAATTCTGGGCTGTATATAGAAATACGGATCGACGGCAAGTGTCTTAAGTGGAGATTTCCTTCTGAAAAGCTCTTAACTCGTGGATTTCTTTTACCTCTTTTAACAGTAATCACAAATTACATACAGTAGTTACAAATTACATAGAGTATTATGCATGCTATATTCTTAATATGTAACTATTCCTGTTACATTTGAATACATCTGGGAAGTGAAGATAGGTCATTACAGCTACTTTTTAAGACAATAAAATCACTAGATTTTGGATGGAATCTCTAGATTACTCGATTCCACACAGAATAGCCAGTGTTTACCTAAAGTGCTAAGAACATGAAAAGCTTTTGCCTTGTGGTGCAAAGATATTTAAATAAATTTGGAAGACCAGTGGACCTACAGTGATGCTCTATTGACAAGATCCAGATTCACAGAAGGGTTGAGGTTGGAAGGGACCTCTAGAGATCATCTAGTCCAACCCCCCTGCTCCAGCAGGGACACCTAGAGCACATGGCACAGGGTGGCATCCAGACGGGTTTGGAAGATCTCCAGAGAAGGAGACTCCACAACCTCTCTGGGCAGGCTGTGCCAGGGCTCTGTCACCCTCACAGGAAAGAAGTTTTTCCTCCCATGCAGATGGAACTTCCTGTGTTTCAACTTGTACCCATTACCCCTTGTCCTGTCACCGGCCACCACGGAGAAGAGTTTGGCCCCATCCTCCCTACATTCTCCCCTCAGGTACTTGCAATAAGTATACACATATATGTTGCATAGGTGAAATACAGAGATATCCAGGATCCTGAAATCATTGAGAAAGTCTGACAAGAAGGGAAAACATTCTACTGGCTTATCCATTGCATGCTGACCTGCAACCTGTTTAGGACTGCCATGTATTTTAATGGGCAAAGGTAAGTTCTGCGAGGGAGAAGGTTGCCCAAGGTGCCCTTCTGTCGCCAATCTGTTTATTCTGCCCTCTGTTTATTCACTTCCCATGTGTGCTACTCCTCAGCTTTACAACTCCAAAAGAATTTCACATATCCTTTTATCCATATGCAACCTTCTTTCTTGGGCAATAAGGTACTTCAGAGAAGAGACTGCCAGAAGAATGCAAATCTCCACTGAAGTTAGTTTAATCCATACAATTAAACAGCAAGTTCCTAGCACATGAGGAAGACAGCAGCAGAAAGAACACAGGCCACAGGGAATGAAAGTGTATATAGATTAACACACTCCTTTTTGCCCCAAAGCAGAACGGAAGTGTTGACCTGACCAATTATGGAATTACTCCTTATTACATCCTAAGACTCGTCACCAGCACCCAGCTTAGTCACAGCACTTGACCAGCTATCTCCAGGCTCTGTGCACACTTACACAATCAACACTGGTTTGGTCTGCTGAGGCTCAGCGCAGGTGGGACCACGTGTTTCTCCTTACGTTTCTCCTTTTGGTACATATTCATATTTCTTCTCTATATAGACAAGCACTCCAAGGAATACCCTGCTTCTGTGCCCAGCCACTTCAACTGAACTGTGCCAAATGGCACACTGAATGCATACAGCTGTTCTTAGCTAATGTTCTTGGACCACCACCTATGTACAAGTGAGAAAAATGAAGTTATCAGGCTCCCGGAATCACTTCCAATGTTTAGTGAGGTATTACCTTCTGCACTGGTAGCAGAGTTGACACTCTACTGTCCTGCAGCAAAAGTTAGTATTAATTAACATCAATGTTGAGCCCAAGCAGAGAAGCAGCAGGGTGCTGAGGAGTTTTCCTCATGTCTGAGGAAAGGAGAAAACTAAAATATCATCATATGCTCATCTGAACACACATTTAAGATCAACTTGGACAGTTAGATTAGGCACTTTCAAACATCAACCACGGTGTAATTATATATAAAAATAAGAAATGCAGTGCAGCTGCAAACAAAACCAAATTGTTTGGCCAATGAAAAATATGTGGGGGGGGGAAAAAAAAAAAAAAAAAGCCTTAAGTTGTGAGAATGTCTTGCACCGGACAAATCGATGGGTTTTATATGACATATGATGAAAATAATGGCCATATCTGGTCTGTTATTTTTAGGATATAAAATGTCAAGCCTAAGCAAGTCCAGAATGAAAATGAAACAAACATTTTACATGTTGGCCTTGAGGAAAGTCAATCCAACACCTAATTTGAAATTCTAGTATCCTCCATCATGCTTTCTTAGCTGAAAATTAATTCTCAGAATTCATTAGTGTCAGTACATTAAACATAGGTTGGAGCCATTTGCTGCAGTCTCACAGCTAAGCTCCTAAGCACCGTTTCCATTCTGCCACAATTACAGGCAAAGAAGCATTTATTAGCAGGGAACAAGAACAGACTCCCATACATGCTGGCCTGTCTGAGGCAGCCTCTAAAAATTCGCAGGCTGCTTGCACTCGAGTGATAACATTGTTGGAATTGCTGGGTCTCAACAATGTAAACTGCCATTTGCAAGTAGCAAATCAGATGACTGAGAGGGGAGCTATTTATCAGCATTTGTGAGCTAATATTTACTAATGAATAAATGGAAGAACTAGATTTCATAAGAACTGCAATAGTGGTCTAAATCTCCTGTGTATTCAGAAAAAGAAAACAATTACTAATGCAATTAATTATTGCTGGCAAACCTAAATTGAGCAGCAGCAGTATTTCTTTTAGAAATCCTCTTTCATCAGATCCATTATGATCCTTTTGGCCACAAATACTTTCTTTAAAAATAACAGTAAGTCAGTCCAACCCTTATAGCTTAGGTATCTTATAATTTATCTCTAGCATCTTCTTTTCTTCAGTTGCTGAATTTTAAGACTGCTAGATTTTCTGACAATCTTTCATCTACTGGCAGTGAACCGTGGGAATCTATTTTGTTTCATAAACTGAACGTCCGACCATACACCTAGTCACTGTTTATCATCTACATGCACAGAAGATGTCTCAGACTCAATATCAGAGTAGGGGAACCCACAGCACCTAGCCTAGACAAAGAAAATCTTCGATCTGTTCAATAAATAGTAACATAAACTGTTCTCAGCCACTCCCATGCTCACCACTCCCATGCTCTACCACCCTTTCCTCCCTTATCTCTACACTGTCCTGCTCTGCCCTCTCCACGCTTCGCACTGAAAAGGAGAGTTTCCATGCAATAACGGAAGGACTGAGTTTGGAATGGACCTCTGGAGATCATCTAGTCCAATCCAGGGACTTGAACAGGATTTAGGATCTTCTCGAGGGGCTTGGTTCCTCTCCTCCCAAACTCAGTAAAACATTAAGTTATCGGGTTGCCCTGAGAGCAGAGATCACCTCTCAGCAAGATATCTGGACAGATTTCCCACAGGGAAAGACTGAAAGAGAGATGTCATATTTTCTTGTTCCTCTCTCTAATCTGGGACAGGGAAGATGATGTTGTCTGGTGTGAGATATTTATTTTCTGCTCCATCTTATCAAAATCTATTTTTAGAAAACAAAATTGTAATCAGAGCAGTTATGGTTTTGTGGAGGTTTCTCCAGGACAAAGGTAGCACAGTTAAACAGAGCCCAGTTGACAGAGGAAATGACAACATCATCACTTCTAAGGACTTCTACACGAACTAGATCGTCTGCCGGGAACAGAGTCTCGGACTCTAAGTAAGACAAGATAAAACTATCCTGACAGTGAGCAAGTCCTTGACAGTTGCTGAATATTTAGGCAGCAGTCTTGCATATGGACTGGTATCATATTACTGTTTTTTTTCCTTAAGCTCTTCCAGCATATTTGGCTTTGCTGCCTATTATCCATTGTTGTCCTCTTAAAAAATCTGCACAGATATGAACAGCCCTTCACTTTGTGTTCAGACAGTGATGCTTAGCCCTTGGGGACACTTGCCCCTAGCTGAGCAGATACTAAACAATGGCACATTGCTGTGCATCTTCTTATCTGTGTATACGAGAGACTTCATGCCTCAGCACTGCGCATCATTTTTTGCATTTGGCATGAATTGTAAAGCCCTAAGTTATTTACTTTCTTCAAAGATGAGTGTTAAGGAATACTGTAGCGTTCACTTATGGCTACAAAAACTGCAAAATCAGTCTGAGATTCTATAACTTTACAGGAAAAAAAAAACTGCAGCTCTTTTATCTGCCTTGTACTCATAAGAAATTTTCTGATCAAGTCAGAATCAGATACCCTGAACAAATGTAATCTTTCTTAAGGGAACAGTAAAAGATAAAGGAAGGAAAAATAAACTCTGTGGGATTGTTCCTAACTGGTTAAAATGTTCTCTTCCTTCCTATTGACATGCAATATCCACCACTCTGTTCTTTCCTGCCTCTATTACATGAAGCTGTGGCAGACACTGGTCAGTAACACGCAGCATAAGGATGGATGGGAAAAGACATGTCTTGAATTACATTTATAATAATGATCCAGAGATGTGTCTGCTTCCCTGGAGCTTCCCTGCTTCCCATTCCCAGGTCTGCCTACCATTGACTGTGGCAGGTCACTACTCTTGGCATAAAAACAAAACAAAACAAAAAGCTGTGGTAGATTTGCCATTAGCATTTCTATGTTCACTAATACAGCAGGATATACAAGATGTGAACAGTCTGTATAGGAGGCCCACTGGAAAAAGCAAAGGCTGACACTAACGGTATAAAATGGGTTAAATAGGTCTCTTGCCTCAAACCAGCTTCTCATGATAAATAACATGTATTTTACTGCTCCTTCTGCTACAATCAGATACCAGGATGAAGGATTGAATTTATGACAAAGTAGTCAATTATCATGTGCATAATATAAAATCTGATGCTCAGAACACATTTATATCCATATTGATCTGCCTTTTGGTAGTAAATGCCATAAATTACTAATCTTCCTTAACAATGAAAGAAATACTCTCATACTGAAATGTCACCAGCACCTGTTTTCTTAATAA
Source organism: Tinamus guttatus (assembly GCF_059628265.1). Lineage (NCBI taxonomy): Eukaryota > Metazoa > Chordata > Aves > Tinamiformes > Tinamidae > Tinamus > Tinamus guttatus. Next base: position 844,201 of record NW_028288594.1, read on the forward strand.
ATCTTCTTGCAGATGAACTTTAACATCAGTATCACATAGTTTGCTGCTGTTGAAACCTATGAGAATTTTGTTGTAACCAATAGAAATTCAGCCAGAAAAACACTAGGGAGCATCTAAAAATCACCAAATATATTTTTTTTACTGTACAATGAAGTCAGGGTTTGTCTGTCTTTTTACCAGGAATGAATCTGCTCTATGTCATTGGCTTGTCCTTGTAAAGGCAGGAACACAAAGAGTTTTCAGAACCTTTCAGGACTGTGCCTTCTATGGCAGAAGTTATCGTTTGCATTTATATCATCTCCCTCAGATACAATCCTTTTTGCCACAACTGGCAGCTGATTTGAGGAGGCTGGAGCAAAGAGCATACCGTACCTACAGTCAGCAGACAGGAGGTAAGGAAAGCATACTCTGATGGTGACAACACACTTCTCTTGTAATTTATATCCTAGCGGGAAAGAAGGCTATGAATAGAGACATTTTTTTCTCTCCTTTGGTGGTTAGTGGGTTCTTTCCTATATTCCAGTAAATGAGGACAGCCACTAAAAATGTCATCTTAGAACCACCAGGATTCTACTATGCCATAATTATTGGGCAGTTAGGAAAAAATACAGCAAGCCATTAAACTGATTGCCTGATACCCACTGCTGTGATCTCCCACATCTGGCTGCGCTGTGATATTTCCATATGTACTAATTCACAGACACTTCGGCAGATGAGGTGAGGTTAGTTCTGCTGGTTGGGAGCCAATAGGCAATAACAACATTATTCCCTTTACAATGTATCAAACCTGGCCTCTGTCACACGGCTCCCAAGGGAACAGCAGACATATCTGTGCTCTACGGAGCTTTCGCTGTACTGCTTTCTTTCCTCACTCTGCTGTTGATCTGTGAGTGTCTTGAAACAAGATGCCCCTTTCCTCAGTTTCTCCAGTTATAGAACATTCTCCTTACAATGTTTTGTGTGTTTTACGAATGAGAACATATGTTTTGAGAACAGAGAGTGGACACGTAGCTACCCAGAGCTGCACATAAATCCATGAAGACTATCTCATTCCCATTTTAGGAGGATTTCAGAAAGAGACAACATCATAAAGATTTCTGGAAACAGAAGTAAGTAAAGTTCTAAGAGAATCTGCTGAAATACATGTTCTTGTCATCTCCCTCCCTACATTTCAGTGTTCCTTTCATGTCCAGCACTTCTGCTTTAACTCCTTAGTCTTTTGCCAAGACGCAGCTTTACTTAAATATTATGAAAGTTAGATCCATGAAGAAACAAGTGGTCATTTCCTGCCTTTACATTCCCTTTCAAGTAAAGCACAGAGATGGCAAACATTGGCTACTACAAAAGCTTTACTTAAGAGCACCAGAAGCATCTTAGCTTTCAGATGTTCAAAAAACATCCCACGGAAAGAACAAAATACAGAGACTAACTGAGAAACTGAAATATTGGCGTGATGACAGTAAGTTCTTAAAAGAGTAAAGAAACTTTGTCTCACCAGATAATTCTTTCACATTGCTATTCCTTGCTTGCCATTCCTACCACTGCTAATGCTACCCAGAAAGACTTCTTGTCACTCCACCAGAAACACCCACTCTTTTTATCACACTATCCACAGTACTCTTGGCTTTACAGACAAATGGCAATAAACTCCATTAGCCAAGGGAACAGTCACTGTTTATTACTAATATTAAGGACCTTGACACTGTACTTTACTGAGTGAAAGATCCTGATGAGATATTTTAAATCTAACATGATTCTTTAAAGGTCCAGGTCTTCAAATTTGGATGGAAATTTCTCACAGCTACTAATAGCTGCAGCTTTTTTTTTTTTTTTTTTTTTTTTTTTTTTTTTACAACTGCTTATTAGGAAGGTGAAGATAACTGTATCCACTATATATGCCCACTCGTGTAAAAAAGCACATGCAAAACTCAAAAGTGATTAAGATCCTATCTCTATCAAGTTGTTGTTTCTAGTTCATCTGTAGACCGATTCCCAATGTCTACAGCAATGAATAAAATGGGAAAAGCTACAGATTTGATGCAAACCTGTAACATCACATTCTGTATCTTTTGACATTTGTAGACCTCTGTCTTTGTATGCACTGTGAAATTAATGAGTTATATCACACTCAGTGGCAGAAATATTAAAATGGTGTTTACGTAATATAAACAGAGTGTCACAGACCAACTGCTTATATGGTAAAAAACTGATTTGCATTCAGAAAAGCAAAACTCAAAACATATATAATCTATGTGAAATTCGACTTGCAATTTTGTGATTAAATATGAGTACAATAATTTAAGTTTATGAAGTCTGAAAATAAAATTTGCACTGTATTTACAATCTGTCATCACTAAAACAAAAGACACATTATGATGATAAACGACCACAAACCCTGTAACATCGAATTTTGACTTTATTACTTCCTGAATTTCTTAATTCTTTAATTGCCTCTAGTTCAGGAAAGACAATTAATTCAGAGAACTCTAACAGCTAATCATTGGTTAAATAAATTTAAAAGGAAAATGTCTTTCCCTGGAGAGACCACTGCTCATTTTAATTAAAATTAACATTTTGTGACGTAACGCAAATAAAGATTATTGTATCCTTCTGCTCCAACAACATATTAACTTTTTAACCACCTAGGGAGATAATTCATGGTTTAAATTGCCAAGGAAATTATTTGCATCATACAAACTAATTTTAGTGAACTAGGCCTTTTTATTCATTTTCAATATATAATCTGCATTAGTTTATGAAGAAATACTGAAACACTGTATGTGTAAAATGGTAGTGGACACAAATTTTTATCTTAAGAGACTGGACAAAGATATCTATGGTGTAGCTGTCAAAGATAAATTCAGCTGCACAAGCATTCACAACCGAAGTAGGGAGTGATCTCTTCAAATCCAGTATTTTTTTTGAACATAGAACACAGGTGAAAGAACATTTTTTAGGAGGCACTTTCCCACAATTAATGCAATTGTTGACACAGCTTTATAGGAAGGTAAATATTATCAATACGTACATCAAAAACAAACAGAAAATTGTCTCTCATATTATGAGTATACCTACCAAGACGCATAGGCATACATGGAGTTTTACTGACCTATTTAAAAATGTGTGTGTGCTGTGCAGTGTATATTTCAGTACATACTTACTACAAAAGTGGGCTTCTGCCAGAGGTGGTGTAGCTGATGTTTTACAACAAAATACCTAGTTCAGATTAGCCATGTCTTGGAGAACAACACATTACAGTTCTCATCTCAAAGCAAGGTCAACAGCACTGGGATTAGAAAGATAAATTCATCAAGCTAAGAACTGTTTTGATCCTCTCTCCATTTGGATTTTGTAAATATGTATCTGACTTAATTATCCTGTTCCAAAACCATACCTCTTTGGGCAATCAACTCATAGGAAAAATATGGACATTACATTTGAAAAAATATGTATGGTTTTTGTTTTAACAGTTTAAAGAGTTATGTAAGAAGATGCATTGAAATTACTGACTCGGACTGGAAAATCATTTTGATTGAACTGTTTTAAAAAAAATGCTTAGTAAGACAGTAAAAAGCATTCTGGTAATTCAACACATGAAAAAATGGGAAGGAAAAGCTGCAGTGACCAGCTTTGGAAATTCTGGCATAGATTAAATTAATGTGTCAACAGAAGCCAAGTCAACAGTGCACTTAGCCCGCGCCGCAAGCTCCTGCTTTGTGAGTACACAGGTCTGGCCCACAACTTGAACCAGATAAGCTTGTTATGCAAATGCAGTTAGCCATCAGGAAGGAGGTAGATAATGAAATTACTCGAGGGCTAACCACTCATCACAAGGGTGACAGAAACATCAGGCAAGGTCCTAACATATGGATAAAAGGCAATATGGAATTTATACAATCACTGCTTTTAATTTATCATAACTAAGCTGTCGCAAGGCAGACATCAACAAATGCATAACTAATGCATATAAATGAGTCAATTATCAGTAATGGCTAAAAGGTTTGCAGTTGTTTGATCCAGTGTTTCATTATTTCCTTTTTTTTTTTTCTGGAAAATTCACTAATGTTAATTTAAACTTTCATATAAATATTTCATAATGTTAGCACCATAAATTGAGTCTCACGTGCATAAGATGGAGCAATGTCACATTGAATCCTTTTGCAGCCTTTTCTTATAAGTAGCTACAAAACAGGTGAATTTATTGCAATTGTTACATTGCTTTGTGTTAAGAGACTGCCTATAAGTGTACTCCTTACTTCGTTGCATACGTAATCATAAAAATGAAAAACAAGATTTGAGAACCTGCAGATGTTGCTGGTGAGAGAAAGTAGTTATGTAAAAGTGATTAAAAATCAATTTGACTATAAATATATAATTTGAAGATATCAAAAACCCAAAGGACAAGATTAAAACCAAGTATAGCTACAAAATACTGATCTGACTTCTTTTATGAACAGTGCATGCTGGACTAAAGGAACATTAAGGAATATTAAACTTTTTTTTTTATATTGTTCTTAAGCTCAGCAAGGGCTTTTAAAAATAAAGATACCAAGAAAAAAACTGAATGATAATGCAGAAGCACAATGTTACTGAGAAAGGAATTTAATCTTCATGTTTACCAGGTGCTCTGACTCTCTAAAGTACAAGTGAAAGATAACCTACCAGTGACAGTGTTCCCCAATACTGTCCATAAATACCAGAAAACAAACTTTCTATATAACGGAATGGAATTCATTCACCACTCACCAGCTTCTAGAATTAACCATTGATTCTGATATGGATTATAATGTACACTTGTGTAAACCAGAAAATGTATTATGGAGAAACAGATCTTCCCTAAAAAAGGACATACTTCTACTGCCTACATTTAAGCAACGAGAGTAGTTGCCTTCATCTTTAGACTAACCAATACCAGCTGCCTTACCTTACGGCCTGCTTACACACTAGTGCAGTAAATAATTTTTTTTTCATATATTATTTATAGAAATTGCATTAGCCTTTTTATTTCTAACTTCTCATGAAATCCAAAGATGCTATACAGCCTACTGAAAAACAATCACATTCAAGCAGGGATACTGTACTCCGGCAAAAGTAACTGTAGTTATGGAATACATTCAAAATGGACTTTTCCAGAGATTCAGACCATGTTCAAAAGGCAATACTGAGAAATAGGGTTCAAAGCATTTCATAATTTGAAACATTTAAATTTCACAGGGTTTTGATAAATATTATCCCCTGGATTACACAGTTTAGGTCATATTAGATCACAATAAAATCCTAATGAATGCTAAAAATCACTCATAAAATTTATTCAAGTTTTTTTGATGTAATGCTAATAACCAATAATTTTTGGTGAATATTGTGAGAAGAGACATACTTTAATGACAGTCACATTCAGTTGGTTGGATATATTACATACTAGATATTAGCAAAGTAAGGTGGAAAAATACAACTATTTTTTCCTCTTTATTCTTCCTCTTTTAAATTGCTATTTAAAAATTCACAAGCAGTCATTTCCACTAAGGTGCTTTTCCTGTGACATGAAACTTCACTGCAAAGCCATCAAGTAAATCAGGTATATGAATAAACCTGCCCTGGGTCCATCAGAAGTCAAGAAGCTAATCAACTAAGGAGCTCAGAGAAGCTGTGAAGCAAACTACATGAAAAGATCAAACTGTGCAGTATTGGTTTCAGAAACTGAAGAAAGGTTTAGAGCTGTGAAAATAAAACTGAGAGTAAAATCTCTTGTATAAACAACTCCATTAAACAAATTCTGCTTTCAGTCAGTCACACGCAGTACATACTCAATAATCTGTTTTAAAGGAAAAAAAAAAACTCACTGTGAAATGAAATGGTTGAATCCTCTGCACCAATTTTCAGGATGTAGGAGAGTAGGAGGAGGATTTCTGAGAACAAGAACAAAAAAGTGCAGGGGGTTTAAATGTTTAACATTTACTGGAGTTCTTATAGTCAGTCAACAAACACGAAAGTGGTTGCACAGAAGAGAAAATGATGATGCAGAAAGCAATATCCAAAGATTTCATGTCCTTCAGAGGGCTATTGGGTTTTTCTTGCTGCTATTTTCTTAACTGACAATTCTGCTCTTTTCATGTGTTCCTCCTTTTATTCCAATGCCTTTGAAGTTGGCAGTCAGTACAACACACATGGTGGTTCCCAGCATTTTCCTGTCAACTCAGTGTGACTCGAGATCAGCTGAGAGCGGAAGACCAACCTAGTCATCACACCCTGTTAGCTGGTGGGCTAGACCACTGACTCTGACCGTGACTTTTTTAAGTATGGATATCTTCACAATAAGAATTACCACAGTCAACAACCCATGGGTTTTTCAGTCAGAATTTCAGTCTGTTCTCAGCCTGGATGACCTAAGGGCTTTGAGTTTTTACAGTATAAACTGAGCGCTACATGAACTATTAAAAATAGATGTTATTTTTAAAATGACACTTAATAAACAGTATTTTAATATCACATAATAAGAAGCTCATCCATATGACTTATCTTTTTAAACTGTAATATATTAGTTGGCATACAATTACTTTCTTTTCTGACTGCTAATGTTAAATTACATAAACAGAGCAAGGCATGTAGGTTATATCAAGTGGACTAAGTTTACGCGGTTCGAATTTAAGTGGATCTATCTATAGTAAGAAATGCTGATGAACTGCATATTGTATTGTTATCTTGTAGTGACTTCTTCAATATAACTTTTAGTAAGTACTGAGGTTCACTTAATTTAAGATTAAACATTTTTTTTCTTTAACAGAACCTTATTATCTTGTATTTTTCTGCATTTTAGAGCTTTATGCAAAGGATCTCAGGTTACCGAACTGGCCAAAAACAATTGTGTATGATTTACTCTACCTCAGAAACCCTCATGAATCACTCACTCAAATCACAGTCACATTCCACAACAAGACACTGCTTGGAAACATCTCACAAATCAAAAAGGTAAACTGTATGAATGCAGTGTAAATTAGTGATAATCTTCTTAATATTCTCTAATTTTTCCATGCATATTAATTCAAAGAGTAGTCCTATTTAAACAACTGTCACCCTCAAAAATTAAAACAGTTTAAAAAATGCTTATTTGTAATAGATGGGCCGTTTTTGATCATCTATATCCAAAACAAAGGCAGTCATCTAATTTCATTGCAGGTTGTCATGTTTTCTGAATTATGCTATTACTTTTCTCTTTTGTCATAAAAGATCCAGGAAGTGCAATTTTCTTCACAAAGTGAAGAAATCTAGAATGTTTGAGATGTGCACCAGTTGTCAAAGAGATCATTAGCAGAAAATAGTACGGGTTATTTTCAGCAATAGTAATGTTTCAGCCCTGTCTTCCATTTACCAGGTTCGTATCTTCTTGCACATCACAGAATCTGTGGCTGTGCATGAGAATACAAAATACATTGATGAACTTTGCAAACAGCTTTGAGAGACTCCTAACTGGGGCCAATATCAGGTATTGTTTTAACAGAAATTTATTTTGCAGGAATGCTTCCTAATCTGATAATCTGGGTTTTGATAGTAGCAGATTTTTTTGCACTGCCTGGAACTACAGTGTATTTCTTTTCAGAATGATGCCAGCACCTACCCAATACTTGCAGAGAATTTTTGAATTTCACTGCAAACCGATTTGTTTTTTCAAAGCTCATTTGCTATTCATAAAATAAGTACTTTTGTCTTTAGTATGTGCAATGGTAACAACAGTGCTTTAAAGAAACTATATTGTTTGGAAGCACTGTTAATATTAATCCCACAGACAATTTACCGGAAAAGAAGTGTAACTTTTATTATGCACAGATGTTATGATGGAAACAGGTGGAACTTGACCATGGCAGAGTAGAAGTGCAGATGTCACTCAGAAAATATATTTAGTTATTTGTGAGTTAATGACTAACGGAGTAAGACACCTTTCTGACCACACAGAACATACTCACAACAAAGCGCTAAACTGCTAAGATCTCCTTGACAGCTACTGGTAACTCTTTTAGAAGTGGCTGTCTGTGGTATGTGCCCAATCACAAAGTACGGACACACACACTCAATCAAGAAACTTGCACCTCTTGAGCCTGATACTTTTGTATTTTCTGATGAAAGATGCTATCTTATTGCAAGTACCTTCTAATTTGTGTTAGTAGACGCTTTTTGCAGAGAAATCAAAAAACTGCTAGTCCTTTGCACTTGAATAAGTGACTGAACTCATGCTTCAAGTACACCATCTGTAGAATCATGCTGATAAGCCTGACCAATCCTTTGTTCATTAGTATCTATCAAGCACACTGGACTCCTCTGACGAAAGATGTTACTGACGTTACCATAGATACAAAGTGTTATTATCCCATGTATATGATTTTACTCCTTACTTTCCCTAGAATTAACACTTGGCCTGCTGAACAGTGTGCATATCAGGATGATATGGATTGAAATGCTAATGAAAAACTCCTAAGATCTCATTTAAAAATCACAATATTGAGGAAGCATACAGTTAAGTTTGGAACTGCGCATTTTTCACATTCAGTAGTGCAAGAACTAGTCAAATCACTTGTTTTTGTAATTAAAGTCATTTTTCTTCTCTTGCTTCAACATTATGCTCCTCCATTTAGTGATTCTGTGGAAAAGAGAGTTCTGCATCAGTAAGGACTGGTAGATTCTGCCTGGGCAGGAGACCCCATACAAAACACAGTGCTCCTTAGAACATGAAATCATTAGCAAGAAAGAACTGCTGCTCAATTCTGAATGTTTCACAAACATCTATGCTCTAGAAATATTTTAATATGTAAAGCTTCATGTGTTCTCTGTCATTCACCCTGCCTCCAAAGTCACAGCTGGCAAAATCAAATGGGTCATTTTACCACAATAAGGCCAATGATGCAGTTCAGTGAGCACCATTTGTCCTTTAGATCATGCCATGAGCCTAATTACAGATTGCAGATAATAGATTTTTATAGGCCAAAGGAAAGTAAATCCTTTCATCTTAAGAATCTCCCTTAACAAACTAAAATTTTTGAAAACATTCTTACATTTTTAAAAAAATATTCTAACAAATTTTGACACATCTTTTATAAAGATAAATCAAGACATAGCCTCCAGACTGTATCATCAGCCTACCGCATTGTTTCTAACAGAGGAATTAGCAGATGAATATCCAACACCTGGCACCATGACTAGGTTTTGGCAATCACAGCCAGGTACATGCATGTTGTGAAATTGTTTTTTGAGCAGTTTAAAGAAGGGCAACCAGCCACAACACTTGTGTTGACACTTGCCTAGGTTTATACAGAGGCAGATTTTATGTGAAATAAACCATAAATACCTACTTCCTAAAGCTAAGTGAAACAGCCACAGAAAAAGCTGAAAGTTAACCTTGTGTAATAATGAGATTTCATTACAAGAGGATACATAAAACATATGGTTTACATAAAAATTGCTGAATATTCGACTTTAATTTACACCTGACATTCTCATGCATGTTTCAAACGTTGCCCCTGAAAAACATCAGCAGCTTGAGCAACCCCAGAAACTAAACACAGGTGCTCAGCAGGGCTGACGGGGCTTCCTCGTGTCTTCCCTTTGCAACCCATTCCAATCAGCTCAGAAGAACTGCAGCTCTATTCCCTTCCACACAGAGCTTGCCACTTGTCTATGCGAGTTTTAGCCATTCTGAGCAATTAGGCTTGGAGCAGACCTCTTAGGAGCTATTAGTACTAACAGACCTAAATTCTAATTCACTCACCCTTCATGAACCTTTCCAATACACAAGAACCATAACCACAAGTCCTACACATGCTGCAAAGGAAGGGAAAGTCAAAGTGAAATATTCCTGCCAAATCCAGTCTCCAGCTGCCTTCTCCCTGGCAACTGATTCACTTGTGAATTCTTCTGCCTTTTCCACTCCTCCTCCCTCTTCTCTGCAGGGACTACTGTCCCTCTTGTAAATATCTAGTTCAAAACCGGCCACACTCAAATGTCAAAGATTCTCACAAGTAATGTGAGACTGCCTTATTCCTAACAAGGATATATTGCTTTAAACCAAGATCAAAACCTAGTCTGCGAACAGAAACAGTTAAGAGGAAGTAGGACAGAAGTCATTACTGCATCACTGCTGAAAGAGAAATATTCTTTAAGTATTTTAGTATCTTTTAATTACAAAGTTATCAGATATTTCCTCCATCGTTGGAACGGATGGTCTACATTTTCCATAGTGTGTACACAGTGAAAAAAAAATGGGACTGAATCCAACCAGAAGGTCTTAAGTGCTTGAAAGATTCTAGAGAAAAAAATGCATTTTCAAAACTTTTTTTTTTTTCTTTTGCGGGGGGAAGAGGGAAGCAGGGGGAAGGGCACACAGGTAGAAGAGGGTACTAATTCAAAAAAAATACAAATTCAATCAATTTGCTTCCACAAAGTCACATATGCTCCACTTTACTTACAAGTTTTTATATGACTATTTATTTTATTGCTAATAAATAGGTAAATTAGCAGATTAAAATGAAATTCTGACCTAGCTGTAAATCCAATAAAAATCCACAAAAGCACAAAGCATCAACTGCTTCTTTAACACACATTTAATCAAGATTTATTCACAAGTCTCTGGCCTAGAATATTTCATCAACCAGCGTAATAATGAGCAAAAAAAATCAATGATAAAATATAGTCAGTTCCACAATTATGCATAAATCCCCTTTTGATTTTCCAGATTCACGTTATGCATTGCCAAAAGAAAAGCACTTCAGGAAGAATACAAATAGGCTGTCAAAAGAAACCTCCTTCTTCAAAACACCTTATGTTTTAGAACGATATGTGGAAAAAAACAGAAGATCACTTTAAAGTAGTGAGCAGGGATATAAATAATGTGTTAACACCTTCAGTTATCCTCAAGGTCAAATAACAACGTTCAGGAAACACATTAAAAATAAATTCAGTTATATTTGGGGGTTTTTGTTTGTTTTTTTAGTTTATGTGGACTGAAAGAAGATAGGCAACAAGGTACTGCAAGCTGTTCTGTTTGGGAACATCTGGGTTCTCTTCATTTGTTCCCCTTGAACACTGCAATTCACAGGCCACTGGTTTCGGTCTTATTTGGCAGCTCTAGGGTTTCATTAGGCCTTTTCAGTACCTGAAGATGCATCATTTATTTCTGTCACTTACTTTTCCAGTTTCAGTTTATAGCTTCATTGAGATAGAAACATGAATTTTATTTCACAAATACCTTTGAATGAAGGTGAACACACACAGTTTTGCTTTCCGGTGGTCAAGCTTCAAAAGAAATATTTATCATAACACAATTATAATTATGCTTTTATTGACACAACTTCAAAGAGTTAAGGAGGCATCTGCCCCCTTAACAACATTTAATTGAATTAAAAATTAACAACAGTAATTTAAGTAGACCAACTAATAGTCGAGATTTTTATTTAAAATCAGTTCACATCTTTAATGCAATGTAATATTTTGATTTTCTGTTAAAACCATGGCTCTGTGAATTTGCAAAAAAAGTTTGCCAGAGAAAAATGGGACAGTAATAATTCCATGTCTGACTGAAATACATATGGTAGACATCTAGACATTGCAATTGAAATATTGCATTGCACTGAAATATTGCAATTGCATTGCATATTTGTAGGATTCTATCTGAAATTAAAATATGTTAGGAAGCAAAAATGAAAATTTCACAGATAAACTCCTAAGGGCAAGTCCTCCTGTGCAGTACATGTCACAAGCCCCAGTGCTGTCTGCCAGCAAGAGGTGTGAAGTTGGCCACCTGCCTAAAGACACTGCCCAGCAGAGCAGATACACTCTTGGAAAGCTGACTAGAGTTGAATGAGCGAGAGGAAAACTAACAGGGATGCACCAAATGATCCTCTAAGAGGAGGAAGATTAATGACAGAAAAAATCATATAGTTCAGAATGCTACATAAAACCTGCCTAGGTCTGCTGTGCTCCTGCTGAGGGCTGTGCTTCCCTGGGACACCCTGACACACAGGGTAAGGCCCCCTCTGTACCATGATCAGCCTGCCAACAAGCTGCACACTGCCTTGAGCACACAATGTAACACAGGCTCCCCCTTATCTTCCACTGGGCTGAGACATGCTTTTCAGAGCCCTCTTTTCCTACCAAGAGTCCATTATCTTCACCAATTTCTTTCCAGGCACAAGGGGACTTGTTTCACAGATCACAGAATGGCTGAGTTTGGAAGTCACCTCCAGAGATCATCTAGTCTAACTGCAAGGTCAGCTAGAACAGGTTGCTCACGGGAACACAGTAATTTATTACTCATTAACACTGTGTAAGTGAAGTTACCTGTGTATTCCTTGAATCCCTCTAGTGCACCTGCACATGAGGTGAACCTTTTCCCCACTACACAGTCACAGATTAACGTGGCTTGGAAAAGACCTGGACGCCTGCAGTTTGACCTCCTGCTCAAGGCAGGGACGTCTACAAGTTCAGACCAGGTTGCTCAGAGCTTTATCCCATCAGTGGGAATCCATTTACAGTCAATTACCAGCAAAGTTTCTTAAGCCATTCCTCTTCAGACAACATTACTGAACCTTTGACAATCTACCATCCGATAGTTATTTATTCCAACCACATTTCTGTGTGTTTTCATGTGAAATTTGGTTTCCCTACGTAGAATGCAGCATTTGCCGTCTTAAACAGGAATTCTTGACCCCACCACAGTGACAAAAACTTGCATCTCCCATAGGATTCTAGCAAAAAGGAGCACCACAACTGTAATCTACATGTGTGAGAGCTTTCACTATCCTGAAAGCCCTCTTTTTAACTCCCTGAGCATGGCAGTTATCAAGATGTATAACCAATGTCTACAGCAATAATTTTTTCTTTAAAATTTTTATGAGTTCTAACTTTGATTACACCTGTGATAGAAAAGAAATACAAGACACTAATTTTTAAAAGTAAATGTGTAGATATGCCCCGTGCATTATTATGCACTAATCACATGTAATGATTAAATAGAATAGAATTTTAACATTAATCAAACTGATAACTGTAGCAAGCAAATCAATACCTTTTCAAGCTAAGGCTCCTTTTCACCAACTATTTTGCAAATAGAGTGATTACTTGTTATTGCCTATTTCTAAAAATTACTTCAGAGGTCAAGACACTCAGGCATATAGGGACTATTTATTATGAAAATAAAATAACCTGTGCACATTCATTACAATCTTAAAGAAAATTATAATCTTGTTAGAATGTGACTAGTATCACTCCTGCTTCTAACAGTGACTAAATGAATTCCTTTACCAAACACAAATATCAATATACTATTTTCTGAGAAAGGATCTGCTTTTTGATTACATTCCATGAAAGGTTTTTTTTAGTGTGAAATGGCATCTTACTCTCTTTGGATATGAGGTATGTGAAGGGAATATCTTTTTTCAGGCAAAAATCTAATTTTCTTGGCTCAATTCATTACAAGTGATGTAGACTAGTGAACCACATTAGCCACAGTCTATGAAGTATGAAGTATGTTTTGGAAACCCACAGGGCTAACGGTTTAAAACACAGATTCTCTTCTTTGGGACTGCATTCAGTACCAGAACCGAATTGTATTACATTCCTTGCTTCTGCAAGGTACAAGCACAGAAAGCTGCCTGTACATCAATTGACCTGCAAAATCATAAGCTGCCTGCACAATTCATTAGGACACAGGCATGCATTTTATGTGTGCAGCAACTTACTGGTAAATGAACATACAAAAAAGAGACTGGTGTTCAACAAAAAAAGAGACTACTGTTCAATAAAGTAGACTTTGCAGGTAAAATTTGCAAGTTTTAGGAACCTAAATCCATGCAAATGTTCCTAAGGCACTAAGTAACATGGCTTTGACCTGAGATTGCTTCACAGTTAAAATTGAGACATGCACAGCAGAGAGTCCTTGTGGTCCGCAGATTCCCTCCTCTCAGTGTCGTGCCTCCAACGCATGTATCTTCCCTGTCATGTAGCAGTGATGAAGGGAACTACAGGCTCTTCTACTGCACAACAAGGCTTCAATTTAAACACCACCTTATACCAAAGCCTAATGCAGTAACAAGTCTCTCTGGAGCAAGTATGAAGAGAGATACCAGGCCAGGCCATTCCTGACTGGCACAGCCACAAGGCAGATCGGTTAAGGAGGTCTTGTGGCTAGGGAGTCTAGGGGACCCATTGATTCCTCAGGTACTGGGATACATCATATCCCTCATGTGATACAAGTTGCTTTTGAACCTAGACTTTATTGCAGTGACTCCCTAAAGGAAGCTCCGTGTGGGAACACCCTCTGTCCTCAACTGTGGGTAAGACCCCCTGTAGTGCAAATTGCAGCTTCTATGGACAGTTGCTTGGGGTTCAGTTTTTTAATCAATGAATAAAACACCAAGGCATTACTTGGTATTTGTGACCAGGAAAAGGAATTCAATGTTTTCCTACTTTCCAGTATTCACAGAATTTAGGACAATAACTAAGGCTTCATTTGCTTGCAGCTGTTTCAGGGAGAAAAAAAAGGGATGAGTTTACACAATTTAAATCCTGATGGAGCATTTTAAAAGGGAAGCAGAGTGCAATTTTAGCAGACTCTAACTGCCTGTTTCATGCATGCTCACTTTATACTGAACCAAGACATTCTTAAAATTTCAAGCAAGGAAACCTGCCCTGGTTACCTTGGTGATAAACTAAAGATAAAAATTGCACATAATTGTTGCTGATGTCACTGCTCACAATTGTTTCCAAGGCTACAGAGTATCTCAAATAATTGTGATGTTTCATTTTTAGACTATATTGGAGCCCATTTTCTGTTCTCAGTAAATTGTTTAGTGCTGCAAGTAATCTATCTAAACCTTATCTAATAAGGCATCAGCAGCCTCTGAGCAACCTCTGGTAATGATGTAGATTTATACATTGAAAATGTAGCTACCTAGTTCTTTACCAAGCTATTTGACTCCTAGATTATCTCAATTATTTTTATCCTAGAAATCTATTTCCATAGCCAAGTACATTAATCAATCATACAAAAATATCTGAGCAGTAAATATCTTACTGCACAGCAATATTACATGTGAATTATCTACCTGAAGGCAACTGTTCTCCTGGCTGAATGGTGGAAAATTGGCTGTTAGCTATTTATAACTGACTGATTTTCCCACTCTGTCTTCAAGCTCATTTTAAATGCAGGGTCCTGCAAATAAATAAACAAAAGAACAACAAAAAAAAAAAGAAAAAAAGAAAGAAAAAAGCTAAAAAAAAAAAAAGGGCAATGCTACATCTGCTCCTTTACAACATCTAATTTACCATTCACCATAATAAGAATGTCCATAAAATCAGTAATTATTGTAGGTAATTCCATTGTCTTCAGAGTAGTTCCCTGCCTAAGTGTAACTACTGACACAATTGCGAACGTCTGTAGGTCCATAGCAATTGCCATGAAAAGGTGTGCAGTTCTGCAAACATACTAAGAGCAATATAACTTTCAGTTTATAAAAGCAATAATTTGAGCTCAGTTCAATGCTTTAAATTTAACTACCCCACATCTCAAATCCTCATTTGTCTTGAAGACGAAAACAGTTAATAGATGTCCATCTACCACTTCTCCTTATGCTGGATGTGCCTTTCATCACTTGACTGCTCTCTGACTGTGGGGCTTGACCTTGTCAGAATGAAATTTTCCACTAGAGCAAAACAAAATAGCACTTACTGTATCTTAGTAGTCTGCTGTTACTTATGCAATGGATTTTGAAAAGTAATAATTTACTCTAGAAACTGGTTGACTAAAATAGTTTATCTGCATTTAACGCATGAAATGAACTGCAAATTGAGTCACTAAAAACATCTGTGAGGCATCTTAGCTTCTACTTAGAGTTCTGAGAAGGTTAAAGGGCAGTACACAGAACAAAAAAGAATATCAAAAATGATTTTTTTGGTTTGTCCAGAAAATGGTTGATAGTTTGGCATGTTTGTTTTCTCTATCATTCATCTGAATTTCTCAATCAATTCACTTAAGCTGCAAACAATTTATCTCTTCCCTAAGTAAACCCCATGAATGCTTTGGCAACAAATCTGTCAGGAATACTTCCTAAAACAGTGCGTTTTAAATAAATATTGCAGAATACTTATCTAAAACAACACTCTTATTTCTGTAATTGAACATATTTGCTAGAATCCCATTTGGAGGAGAGCATCTTAACCAAAGAAGAAGCAACAAAATATCATGCAAGCAAAGTCTACCCTAATGGCTGAAACACTAAATGCTTGCAGCAGAGTCGGGAGCTAGCCATAGAGCATGAATTACTTGCTGAAATTAGGCTGTGAATACATCTGAACAAAGAATGCATCTGTAAAATCAAAACTTATTCATATGAAATTTATGGAAAGGAATATATGGAGAAAATACACAAGAAAACTTATATACTGTATAAACGTTGATGTGATAACTGAAAGGAAAGAGGAAGGAAACTGTAAGATTTAATTTTAGGGCTGATTCACTTCTGCCTCATGCACTATGCAAAAAAATGTTTATTATATTTTAGTACTTTTTCAAATATATTAAAATGATTTAAGGTATAATAGCATAAGGCATGGGAAGCAGACACCATTTTGCTACAATATGACAGCTAACTGCACCCACTTCCATTTTTAGATCCACTGCTGGACTTGAAAGAGCAATTACCCATAAATACG
Organism: Tinamus guttatus; assembly: GCF_059628265.1. Taxonomy (NCBI): domain Eukaryota; kingdom Metazoa; phylum Chordata; class Aves; order Tinamiformes; family Tinamidae; genus Tinamus; species Tinamus guttatus. The sequence goes on from NW_028288594.1 coordinate 860,893, forward strand.
CCTGATATGGGCTTAGACACAGCTTTTCTCGCTTTCAAGACACAGATGGTGTAATGAAGATAACTCTACCACCAACAACTCATTACTCAGTTCAACTCTGGTATAAATCTATTTAATTCTAATATTTACCCTTAGGATGTATTTGACTTTTTCCATTTCATACAGCTGTTAATATGGCTTGGTAGGGAATAACTTCCTATACAACTTTCTAATGGCTGAGTCCCTGTTATGGCATATTAGCACAAAACACTTTTTTCATGGAATATGTGCCCTGCCAGATTACACAAGAGCCAGAACATTCAGCCTTGTCCTACTGAATAATGTAATAGGAATTTAGAATTGATCACTGTGGAAAACATGTGGTAGCCTCACACCACCCACTGGAACTGGAACCAGGAACTCCTTTCCAGCAATATTTTCACATTCTTTATCTGCATGGGATGGAAGATAAAAGGTCACTGGGGTTCCCTACACAGATAAAAAATTTTTAACCTCACATCAGATGTCCGGTCTACCAAGAAAATAGCAATGAAGGGTCTTAAAGCTTTAGAAAAGTTCTGCCAAGAACACCTAAAACATGCAGTAAGGAAGACATAACTGAACACAAGCATTTACTGAGATTTTCGAAAACACCTCCATGCCTCAGCTTCTTTGAAATCTGTGATTCTGAACTTTTCTGAACAACCAAAACAAAGAACAGCAGTAAAAAAAGAGCTTCAGAGGAAGTGAAACATATAAATTGGAAAATTCCATCTAGCAGCACATCAAAGCACTTAAATTTGAAAATCTAGTCAAGATTGACTTGTCCAAGGTTATATAAAGAGACTGTAAAACACTGAAGAGCTTAGGATATGAACAATATGCTATGAAACCTGTACAGCTGCCACCAAATTATTCATCATAAGACTATATTAAGCATGTTCCTTTAATTATTTCAAACAATTCATTTTAAATAACTACAATTTATTAATTCTTTGGGAGTTTCTTTTTTCACAACAGCAATCAACTCTAAGCTTTATTGTCCTATAACTCAAACCTGTATTTCTTTACTGTCCTATGTAGCAGGATTCAACGTGTAGGCCACATGATACATCAGTATTAACGCAAATGGCAAAATTACAAAAAAAGCTGGTAGAACCACCTACAGTATGAAAGGCTATACTAGAAATTGTTAATACAAAGTTAATCCCAGAGAGTAGTGTCCCCTAAACTGCTTTCACTTGTTTAAATGGAAGAAATTACCTATAGTACACCAGCTGCTTTACATCACATGCAGCAAGACAAAGGAGAGTCACAGATACCTTGGCACCTCTAACTAAAATGACAGATCCACAGTCAGACCATCTATTAAAAGAAAGCAGGCCTATCTTGTCTCTTCACATTACCATACCTTAAAAGTGACAATAACTGGGCAGTCTTACAGAACCTCCCAAGAGTGCACTACCGATATTAATGATGAAGTGAGTGTTTGCACGGAGAGTACAAAGATATTCAGATCACCCATCTGTGAACTACCTGGGAGTTGAAGAGGTGATGGGATACAAAGTGGAGATACCAGAGCTGGTTTTGCTAAAGCCAAGTCAGCTCCTGAAGCAGTCCAGAATCACAAAACACAAAGTAACAGACACTCTTAAGAACCTCAGGCCCCAGTAAAGCAGCTGAAGCACTGCACCCTCCAAAGGGGTGCAGCTCAATCCCACTACATGAATTAATGAAGCATAGGTTTTTTTGTGAGAAAACTTAATGTTTCTTATCAACGGTCATTTTTAAAACAGGTGCTTTCTTCTGACTTCAGAAGAGCAACACCTGATTGATATTCCATTAGTGGAGAATTTGGCTCAGGTTCCTTTAGTATCAGTGTAGCCTAGAAAACTCTTCTTAATTTATCACCTCCTGATAAAGTGAAGAGACAGATCCTGATACATAGGTTGTATACAACTTGGTCTGAATTCTGTGTTTGGGCTAGTTCACACACAAACACTTTCCAGACTATAAAGTAGAATTTTTATCCCTTTTGCCACTTATCACAGCTATCACTTGTCTTTTCAAAATTACAAGTCACTGATAACTTAAGAGGTAGTGCTGATAATAACGCTTGTCATGAGAAAATAGAGTTGGAAGAATTTATGGGCTTGTTTTATTTTAAAAAGCTTAGGTATACTGGTAGTTGGCACTTAGCAATATTTCACTTCATACTATTCAGCCAAAACAGACACACCTAAGCTGAGGCAACAGATGGAAGAGGTTAAAAGTACCAACTCCCAAATTACCAACTTTCCTAGACCACCTTCCCTTCATAATTTATACCCTTCTGTTACAGGTTTGAAAATATACTCTAGACGGATGACATGTTAACAGAATCATTTCATGGTTCAGTGTCTTCTCAATATGATTTATCTCTATCTGTAGGCATTGGAGGTACCTTTTCCGGAGATTTATGAGTTAGGTCCAAGAATTCATTTCAATGAGGTAGAATGTGATCACCATTGAAAAACAGAACATTAACATTTGCTCTAACATAATGTTTTCTTCTCATATAAGTTTTAAGACTAACATTCATGCATGTATAATCAAAACTGTTCCCATGACACTGCATATTCATATAAATGTTCCTTGAATGAAAGAGGTCTTTTAAATTTGCATTAGTCCATGACCATGTAATCTTACCCTTTTCCAAAACTATGCAGTAGAGATAACAACTACAACTTAGGTCTAATGAATCATTAGAAGTTAGCTGCCATTTCTTCACTCCATCTTGGCTAGCAGATATTTGCTGCCAGCACTATATTCTCTGCAGTGCAAGAGAAGTTGTTAAGCACTAGAAGATATATAGGCATCACTCATATTCCACACCATATTATAAAAGTTATGAAGTTCATATCTACACAGTATTTTCAAATATGCTCAGTGTCCACTACCTCCTAATGTGAAATTTCTGGTCAGGTTTTCAGAGGAGTGCAGTGCTGTGGAGTCACCTGTTCTTCATGCCAAGCTTGAGCACTCAGAATTTTCTGAATGTCTCATCTTCCCTCTGAAATTTGGACACTTCGTTAAGATAAGTTTAATCTCTAATGACATGTTACATTGCTGAACTTAATGGAAGAAAACATTTTCATTGTTCTGTTCACACAGAGTCAGCTGGCAGCAGCAAGTCAGAAATCTTGATATGAGAAACAGTGTATTTATGTCTAACTCTCACCAAGAATCAATAATGTTTTCATCAATACACATACATCACCTATTTCGTACTGTAGGTAGCTCATACTTACAGCTTAAGACACACTAAAAATGGAGGACAGGGATAACATGTGTGCAGTCTTTTGAGTAATGCTGTTTCTCTAACAGAAGCATTTACTGGCCTTTCACTAGAATCCTTGCAATAAAATTTTTACCCTGAAGAGGATGGTGGGCAGGGGGGAGGAAAGAACTGTGCAAATAAAGCACAAGTCATGTTCCTTTCTTAGAAAGGCAAAGCAATCAGACAAGACAGTTGCTGTTTAGGTTGAGGAAACGAGAGACAGTGAGGGAAAGAAGAATGACTGAGGCCTTGTTATCTACAATGCCCTGCTAAGGACATCTTCAATCAAATGAAACACTTTCAGCAGAAAAGACTCTGATCAGAGATGGAAGTATCTGAATCTCCCTACAGAAAAGCTAAAGGACAGGGATGTGAGGACTATCAAAGAAAAACAGTAACGACAATATAGAGGTAGGAACCTCACAGCAATGACCAAGAATGAAAAAAGATCAAACATTTTAGTTCCAGTTCAGACCTTTCCATATCATATTTCCAGACAAGACAAAGTTTGATTATAGGGTACCACGGCCTGACTATGACAGCGCAACACAGTTTGGTGTTGCTTTATACAGGAACATTTAGTATATTTACCAAGGCCAACCACCAGCGATAAACTTTGGATCTAATACATGACGCAGAGAAAGGGATCTGCTTTATACTTGTGCGAAAGTAATCAGTAATACTGCTGCTTCAGTACGAATAATTTTGGAAATCGTGGCGGCAGTTCATGTCTAGGCAGGGTAGAAGGAGATAACTATGTGATGCAGAACCTAACACAACCACATCTGCATATAAATAGACCTAATCAGAAATGCAAATTGCAATCAGAAGAAATTTTAAAAGCCTGTGATAACTGTGCAGATAACAAAAGGTCAAACACTTGCCTCGCTTAAGCTTTTAAACAGTGACGATTCTTTCTATACCAGCGAGCAAACTGTGGAAGAGCCAAGTATATGCTAACCTGTAATCAATGTTGGACAATTTTTTGATATATTTTTCTTATTATTGCAATTGTTCTGCTGCTAAACCCTATTTTACCCTGTCAGTCTAATCTTAACATGTTCAGAAGTAACGAAAATGAAGTCAAAACGAAACTGAAAATAGTCTTCATGAAATAATACAGCTAATCTGCATGAATATACATGGAGGGAATTTCAATTCCTTTTTTGTTACTATGTATGAAGATCTAAATCTTAACATCCTTGGTAAGTAAAAAATAAATAATGAATATAGATTGCTGCAACTGAGGGAGTGTTTCACAGCACTATCAAAATTGTCAGCTTTTCTTTCTCAGTAAAACAAGCCTAAGGCTCTAGAAGAAATTTTTAAAACATTGCAGTTTCAAATGCTGGTTTCTTCCTCTTTTGAGAGGAATGTTTGTATCAATAGTTGCTAAGGTACTACCACTAATAGGAGGTAGATACCTGGGCAGCATATGGATTTATGTTCTAAGATAAGAATAAATATGTAATTACTTATCACTTCAAGTGGTCCTAAGCACAAATTATGGTAGAAGCCAAGGTGCAATATTACACCTTTTAAATGTATTTTCCAAAGACAGATTCTCAGGATTTGAAGAAAAATTTTTACCAAATATTTCTTTTACTTCTGCCTAGATTACCTTTGGAAAAACTAGTGAGTCAAGAGAGCCATCTAGTGCCATACCTTGGAATTTTAAAAAGCGTTTTCACAGGATGCATGTCAAATAAAGGAGGGTCTCCATCCCCCAGTTCAATAGCTGTTATTCCCAGGGACCATACGTCACACCGAGCATCATAGGAGTAGTCATACTGTTGTTCACAAGCAATGACCTATCACAAGAAAACAGGAAAAAAAGCATTAACTCGATGAACAATTCATGTCATTCCAATATGACAGAAAAGTACTTTTATGAGTCACATCTAAAACCTAAGCAGCTATTCATATAATGGCCTGTATTTCCCAACTGGGAAAAATCCCCTGTAACATAACAATAAATTAGAGCTTCTCTTACGCTTGCTTTCTTTATCATTCCCTTCACCGCTGCCCTTCTTTTTTTTTTAATATTGAGATCCATGGGAGGTTTTGAATGTCCTACGGGAAGAACAACACTTTACCAAATTCTGTTCTTAAAAGCAATTTCTAGAGAAATCTACTACAATAACAAAGACTCCTATTGATGTCATTTTTATTTACTTCTATGATTATTCATGAGGATAGACTGATTTGCATGGCTGTTTTATAGATAAGCATATTTCATCACTCATTTCCACTATTTTTTTTAGGCTGTCTCTGTTGGATTTGAGGAGTTAAAAAAAAGAAAAAAATCATCAACACACCCTGTCCCTTTTCTGAAGAAAAATGAAGTTAAAGGCAGTATTTCCTTGGATATACAAATAGGTCTTCCTTCTCAACTTTTCCATGTTAGCATGCCAAGCAAATTTCTCCTCATAGCCTACTGACAATGGTTTTTCCTCCTTTATTGCTGTTATGTCAAAGAGTCTTCTCAGAGAGTTTTGGGCCAGTATTTCTGAATTGTTATATGAGGAACATCAGTGTCAGCATCATGGTTGCAAACCATCCGAGAAAAACAAACATTTATGCTCCCCTCCACTCAACCATCAGATAAAATGTAAATACTGCTCAAGATGTCTTGGGATGACAGTGGGAGGGGGGGCAGGTAATCAATTTGAACAGAGTGTTTTTCATTGCTGACAAGAGGATAATTTTCCCATCTAATTTCTTGTCAATAGAGTGTCTTGAATGAAGCTTGAGACGTTTCTTAGTTCCTGAGTCCACTATACTATCTCATCCCAGAGACCCCTTTGTCTCTCGCAGGGACCACTCAGGGATGCAACACTCAGGTTCTATGCAACTCAAACAGCCATCCTTGTCTAGATGCAGGTCTAAATGACAATTTCATTTCCTTATACCATGGCTTAAAGAGAAGGACCAGAACTTACATTTGCTGTAATAATTTATATGAAAATCAGCGTGCAGATCCACGCTCAAATATTTAATTTTAAAGAGGCTGCATAGTTTTGACTGATGCTCCCTCATTCCCTTCATAATTATTTCACAGAATCAGAGAAGGGTTGAGGTTGGAAAGGACCTCTAGAGATCATCTCGTCCAACCCCCCTGCTCAAGCAGGGACATCTAGAGCACGTGAAGGCGGTTTTTTGAAGATCTTCAGAGAAGGAGACTCCACAACCTCTTGCAGCTTTGCTCAGAGATGGAAAAGGAAGTTTATTTCTTGATTATGTTTTTTATATATACAATTCCCCAAATCACCTGTTCTCAAGGACATTTCTTAACAAATAACTAAATAAAACTCAAAAATATGCAAGTCAGCTTCGAAGGCCATGACTCAGAAGAAGTTGCAAGGAGCTTATTCATATGTAACTAATTAAAAGCACTGTTATTATTCTCCTTCCCTTTTTTTTTTTATGTATCAAAGATGTTTATCTACTTGCTTGAAAAACTGCTAGAGCCCATTTCCTGAAAGGGACTATCTCAAAATTTGATTGGTTCTCATCATTGTGCTGAGTCCTTCACAAATACTTTGTTATTTGTCCTCCAACTTTATGAGGCAGAGAAATATATTTTCATTTTCCAGGGCAGGAAACAAAGCTCCTTCTCAAGGTCACATTGGACATTCTTGGCAGTGCTAGGAATGGAACTGTGGTCTCTTGCACTCAAAGACACCCACCAGCTCTTCCTTTATAAGCACATCACATTATGGGCCTGCTTCTGTGGGCCCAAAATACAACATCAAAACTTGCTAAATATCTCAGTATTCTTCGAGAGCTTATTTGCAAGCCAAGCCAAAGCAAGTATCACAGGGACTTACATTTGTGATGGATGGTGCAGAGAAAGAATACTGGCACTGCTGCTTAATAAAAAAAAAAAAAACCTAAAAAGAGCCTATGAGCTTTTCTCAGCACCACAGACAGTGTATTACTTACAAAGAGGAAAAAATGTATAAAGTATCTTTATATGCTTCCCACTTCACAGCCAACAGTTGCACCTCCAGTAAAAATGGTACACGCTAGTAAAATGACACCATCAGAAATACAGACACTAACCAAAGAGCATTAAACACTATGAGATTCTCTGTCATTCTAATATGAGAGTCTGAAGTGGCTCTTAGAAAAATACTCCCCTTACTCCACATTATTTCTGTTTCCAAAATTCAGATGGTGAAACACGCAACCAAGTGTGTTTCAGACGGTTCACTCGCCTACAGTGAGATCAGCCTCACAGAAAATATACAAATGAATGGTAGGTTTGACAATGACACGCAGTATGTATACAGATTTAGTGATCACTTGGGCTTGGGAAGAATTTTCAGCTTTCTGTGGAATTTATGAGACTCTTCCCATTTTATGTTCCACTCAGCTACCTACAGAAACACAAGTGCAGTAGTTTTGATTTTTAAAGCAAGAAACTGATGTTACAGATTTTTCTTGATGAAAAAGGCACGTGGGCAATTTGCTTAATATTGGTGAACAGACAAAGCAGCAAACAGTTCTCTCAGACACAGTTTAAGCTAAGGCCTGAGGAATGTCTGAGTTCTGCCTTGAAAATCAAGGCAGCTCTCTGTAGAGCAAAACTCTCTAAAACAGGAATGCAAAAATCCCACTGAGTTATGGGGTTTACTATCCCTGCAGGGAACTCAGGAGATACTTAAGTGTTTGGAAACATCTGTCATTGTCTCTTGCAGTTCTGTAGCTGAGAGTGCACATCAGATTCTGAGGCACTGGCTTCCTGTTCAGCCCAGTGGGGCATGAAAGAGGAGATGCCAGGGGAAATGGTCTGAGACTACAGAACATACCACTTCCTTTCTCTACCTTGTGTAAAGCCATCATCAAATTTGTACCTACTTTATACACAGCAAAATCCTCCTACACTAGTACAAACGAAAAAGATGAAGTTGGCTTTGCTGGAGCTGCCAAACACTACATTTATCCCAAAGCTTCAGGTGATGATGTAGCTGATCTTGAGACTGGCCCCTGAATGCCACATAAGCGCAGAGTCTTTCACTTTGGCATGGAAGCTTCATACAAACAGTAGTTATGTTTCCTTTGAACTTGGACAAGCCAACAAATAGATCACTGGTGGATATAAGAGAGGAAGAACTAGCTGTCACATGTACTGCAGTCATACTGATTTGCAGGCAGAGAGTAGCTATATATGCAGTAGCTATACAGCCAAAACATATCAAACCTTAAGTTTACATTGAATTATTATAAGTCCATATACGTTCATACTGCCTCAGTACATATATTCAGTATATCTGTAGGCACGTACAGGTGGATTGTAGCAGTACAGATGTGCTACCTGGAGACAACTGCTGCACAGTCAGCAGTTGACCAGGGCAGGAAGGGGGTGGTGTTAAAAGAGTGGACACTCCTGCAGAAGGCGGTGCTCGCCTCAGCTCACGTAGCTCACGAAGCAGCTGGGGCAGTGTATGAGCACTTCATGGAACGTAAAGCACTCTGTATAAAAAACGTGCCACAAAACTGTTACCCTTGCTGCAAGGAGAACAAAACTGCTAGCTGTGCAAGTCAAATGAAATAAACAAATTGAACTTCTGTGGTCCACTGGAACATTACGAAAACTCTATTTATTTAGGTGGTAAAAATAAATTTAAATATTCTCAAAAGTTCTATGCACTCAAAAAAAAAAGGACAAAACAGTCTTTCAATATAGCATTTAGCAGCACTGGGGATACTGAACTACTCAGAGCAAATGGATTTTCTCCATTCATCTCTCTCTCTCATGGCTCCATATTCCTATTTTTTCTTATTTGTAGTTCAGTTCATTATTTATGCCCATCCATTATTAAAATAATCTTTCTATGGTGTATCAGAGAATGATTATATCATTACAAATGTTACCAGTAAAACAAGCATTGAATATTTTAAGAACTTTGTAAGTGATTGTGCTTTGACAACTGCAAGATTTTGTTTTTAAACTCACCAAAGTGAAATAGCCCTGAGACCATTAAACTGCTCTGGCAGCAGACTACACTTAAAGGGAACCTCGTACCTCTTATTTAACCAATTCATACCATGAGAAAACTTATAAACCTATTTTACTTTATTCCATGAGACTGACATGAAACTACCATGTGTTTCATTTGTGATGCACAGGTTTATTCATCAGCAGAAAATATAGGCACTTCACAGCGCATACACATTTGTAAACGGTTCTTCATGAAGGGAAAACTGAAAACACAGAGGCAACTCCAGCCTCTTAAGCAAACTCACTTAATACAGGGACCTAGGCTCAAGGCACAGTGGTAGTGCAATATTTTTCTCTATTTCTCTTTTCCTTGCTTAGACACACTACATAGAAGCTTGGTAAGTCTTGCATAGCTGCTGCTTCAGCTAGAAAAAAAAAAAAAAACAGCAGCATCTGCGTTCTTATATGATGATGTCTGTGTTATCAGTGTAATTGCCAGTGTACTAAGCTTCCCTTCCTGTGGAGGATATATATGTGGATATATATTCCTGAAGTCATCCTATTTGTACTACAAAGCTGAGGATTCCTACAGCTCATTCCAAACTAATATTTACAGAAATTCCACACTTAGTTGGCATCTAAAGGCATAGTGAAAATGTGCATATCAGAAGAACTAAATTTAGCTAATAAGGAATTAAAACAAGAGAGACCTAAAGCTACTAACATGAAGCTGACCTTCAATCTCTTGAGTAAGCAAAGGGCTGGTAAACAAGGTTCGTAGAAGTCTGGAAAAAGGAGCAGTCTGGAAAAAGGAGCAGGTACTCAATAGTTTTAGGGGAACATATCTGCTGTACTTACTCACCTAGAGTTAGTTATAAACACAAGCTCAGGATTGTGATAGGGCTATGTTTTCCACACTGTTTTCCCAACTTCTCATTCAACTACATGTGATCTATTTTCTATTAACTGGCTTCTTTTCAAATTTGATTTTCAGATCTCCTATAACAGAGAGGTAAATAAGATAAATATGTCCTAATTTAGTAAAAGCAAGCTATGTCTTTCTAGCCAAACTCTAAGCCTGAAGACAGCCCTTAGTCTGAAGACAGCCAATGAGTATTGACATCAGTGGAAAAATTGCTGAGTTTTTTTGCAATATCTGATCCTTCCTTTACATATTTTTCAACCATATTCATGCAAATTACCTTTCTTTACTAGTTAAACTGTTTATTTTTCATTAGATGATGCAAAGACACAGCTTCATACAGAAAAATAACACTGCAAATACTATTCATTGTTTTAGGATTTGACTTATTTCACATGATGATTTAAGGTGGACATTTATTGTTCTAACACTTTAGAATTTTGTTCTCATGCTCAGATGAGCTAAATATTATCCAGGCAAATATGCCTTGATTCAACAAGGAAGGAAAACAACCTGTTGTTTCTGTGACACTGATCACTACTTTATCTTGGCAAAATAGAAACAAATATCCCAAATACAAAGCTTTAAATAACTGGGTGACATCAAAGTCCTTCTAAAATCAATAGCAAAACTGCACCAAGATTTCATCTTTCATTAACTCATTATTTCAGCTTGTATGATACCTTCAGCACTATATCGGTCTATCTTACTGTTCTTTGTCACACTTCTACACCAAGTTCTTCAAAGGATTAAATGTGTTTTAATTATGTTCCTTTTAAGCCATGACCACTGTCATTTTCTAATGGTTATCAATGAAATATAACAGCTCATTTGACACGGTTTTAAATACCTTCAGCATCTCTCCTTTCTGTCTGAGAACATCTTTGATCTCAAAGTTTCAGATCTAGTTCTACCTACCAGCATTCCATAACATTTCAGGAAGATAGAAGCAGATTTTAGGTAACAAGCAGATTTTAGGTAACATAACTGTCTGGCAACAGGCAGCTTTAAAAAGAAATGATTTTTTTCATGAATTTATTTCAAAGTTTCCTGCTTAAGCTTACTTTTCCTTCTTGAGCTCTTCAGTTGCTTCAACAAAGTCTAGCTTTCCCCTTGCATTTTCATTTTTCAGCAACATTTTGGTTAATCCTATGCTCTGCTTAAAAAAAATGCTCAAGGACAAAATTTGTCCTGCTGCTGCTATTTGAGGCTCTGAGTCTACAGGGGAGGAATTAAAAAAAATAAAAAATAATAATAATAAAAAAAACCTTCTAGGATGTCTCTGTCACTCAAAATTGTTAAGCTTTTCACACTGACCAGCAAGTACAGAGGAGACCTTATACCAGCCTGAGTCACTGCTATCACTGCTATTTCCTCTGATCTTTTGCTATTGCAAGTACAATGTCATATAATTCCTTTCATGTATTTTGGAAGTATTATCTTAAAATATGCTGATGTTCCTCTTTATGCAGACTGTTCCCAGTTCAGGATGACCTAGTGGTTCAAGTTTCTAGCATAGTTGTGCCCCACTTATATCCAGTTATTCACAGCTGTTAGCTTGAATAATTTTTGCATCCTCCTCTAAATTTTATTTTCCTGAGGTTTACCCATAATGTATTTCTGAACAGCAATCATATTGCCTATCAGCTTCATTTCTCAAGGTTCATTTCACTAAAACACTCCTGTTGTCCTTTCCTGTAAGGCTGACTTTTCATCTGCCCTCTCTGTTCCACCTCAGATTAAGCTCATCTTTCTTCCACTTGGATGACATGAGGTCTCACAACTGCTTTATGCACCCGTAGGGGCTCCCATGTTTCACAGAAAGATAACAGGAGTCGGGTAATAAATAAATAAATAAATAAATAGATCCTAATCTTCATGCGCTCAGCTTCCCTGAGTCATATTTCCTTCTTGCCCACTCATTTATTTTTTGATTTTTGCTTCTAAATAGATTATATCCTACTTCAAAACCTGCAGGCAACAAGATTTCTGTGACTGTTTAGGGTTTTTCTAGTCTTTACTGATTCTACCAGTCTCATTCAAAAATCACAGTTCTTAAAAGAGCTGCTATCCAGAGAGGGTTTTTCAGTTTATTGCAGTCTTAATCTTTCATCTTTCATGTAAGAATTCACCCGCATATTTAAAAAATACCAAACAGGCCTTCCCCAAAGCAAAGCAATCTGCATCTCACACATCAGTTGAAATATGTCATTCACATGAACACAAGGAAAGCAACTGTAATGGCTTAAGCAGAAGTGTTATACAACTTGTCATTCAAAAGCCAGCTCAGCATAATGGGTATGCAAGCAGCTCGCAGCTGTTCTGCAGATTAGTAGATCCATGAAGCCTGAGCAGTGTGGCTCACACAGGCACACAGATGTGGTATGAGTTACTATGATTATGGTATTGGCTTCATAATTTATAAAAACTTCTCAAAACTGGCAGCGCTTAAGAACTACTCTTATATTTCTTCTGATGTGCTAAGCTCATCATATAACTTGGTTACAGGTGTGTGCTATTTTCAGATTTAAATTATTTCAAAGTGTCTACTCATTTCTTTGGCTTTGTACTTCAAGAATGACTATTTTCAAGCAGGATGAGTGATAAATTTGGTATGATTACTGCCTTTGATTACAATTGTTCAAGAAAAATAGTATTGTAAAAATACTTTTTATAAACTGAGTTTAATAAAATATTTCAGAAAATACCCATTACTGTCTAAATAAGCATACTTTTTATGTAGGCTTCTGAATGTCTCCAAGCAAGGTGTTTTAATAAATAATGCTTACACAGTAGTTACTAAGGGATCTTGTGTCCCCTTTGTGACGTAAACTGGTTGTTATGGAGATGGTAAAATATCACCTATTCTTTATGAGACTGTATGAGATAAATTTTGGATCCCTTACAGCAGCTTCATTTCTCTGCTCAGTTGTAATCCCTAGCTACAATCTTCCTTAGCAAGAGAAAGAGGAGCATATGGCAATATAAAATATTTTAAAAGCAACAAATGTTTGCATGATAATTTAAACTATTTGCCATACAGAGGCCTTTGTGGGCGTTTAATAAATGCAAACTGCAAGATTTATTCCAAATTCCCCAAAACTCCAATAAAATAAATCCAGTAGCCTCATTTCTGTTGAAGGGAACTACTGTTACTTGGATTTAACAATTTACAAAGAAACAGAAAATCCTGATTCATTCCCTAACTTTTAATTTTATAAACCATACCTTATGAAAATATTTCTTGCTTTTTAAAGGAAAAGGGTCAAGACTAATGTTTTCCTACCCAAATTTAAGAACAGCGCATGCACAGCTTTTATTTAACAGTGTGCAAAAACATTCTAATCTTCATGAAATGGAAGAAAAATGGATATGTCTGGGGAAGACAATACATACAAATTTAGTAACCCCACCGAAACCACCATTCTAAGGTTTCAACTGCAGAGCCCTACCTGCTATAAACCTGAGAATTTTGTGAAAGGCTTCCCTCAATATGCCATATTAAAGCTCTTCACCTAGGAAAGGGATTTATAGAATTATATAGAGCTAAAATAAAGTATTTGATTGGAAAGTCACAAAATCTTCAAGGAAACACTTGGTTATTACAGATCTAAATTTCTCCAGAAAAATTACAGAGAAGATAACATTGCCAATCCCTTTTGAATATTCTAGCACTATGCTTATCTTACTGAACACGGTCCATAGATGTAGAGGGAAGTCAAAATAAAGCCATACCAGGTATAGAAAACATTTTTTTTTTCGAACTGTGTGGAACTGGCAACAAAATGCATTGTAATGGAACAGAGACAACACAAACTGGGTTATGAAAAATGTGTGCCTACCTCAGGTGCCATCCAGAAGGGTGTTCCCACTGAGGTGTTCCTACGCAGACGTGTGCTTGTGAGCTGGGCTGAAACACCTACAATAAAACAGACCCAAACTTGGCTTCAAATTCATTATGTCATTTCAGGCACTTTATTTCAAGTGTCCAGAAAACAACTCCCAAGCCTGCACAGCTGTAGAAATCTGATCAGAGGAGATGCATCATTTGTAATGAATTATTTACTTGATTAATTTCATTTTTTACTTTAATCATAGCTTGTCCCAGGCAGATCACAGCTTGCTGTTTCCTTTCAGAATTGCTTTTTGTGAATGACTCTCAGTAAGAAGCACTTTCATTCAATTCAAAATACTTAACTGGCAACCTAAATTACAGAGACATGTCTATCTGTTGTTTTCATGAACATAAACCGGAACCATCCTAAACACAAAATTATTTTAAAACTTCTGTTCCAGAAATAGTGACCAAAGTCCAGCTGAAATTCACTCCCTGAACACTACTGGCAGGAATCTTGACCACTGGAGTATTTGCAGAGTATTACAGTTCAACAAAACAATTATGCACTTGCTTACATTTCTCCCTACCAAGAAAATGCACAAGCTCAAACTCACACTGAAGCTCGCACGTACAGAGTTAAACGCAGGCTTAAAACCAAGCCTGTGCTTCAGTTCTGGTTGGGGATGGACTACTGTAGCACAGCTGTAAAGAGGAAGGAAGGGACTACAGTGAAATCAAACAATAACACAATCTCTACATCAAATTATTAAATTGTCTGCTTCGAGATTCAACACTGTATTTATTTTTCATTTCAGTATAATTAGAATCCTTCAGTCACTTCCAGGTTACCACTGTGAAACAGCTAAGGGCTGGAAAGCACAGCGAGCCTCTGTGCATTAAAGTCTGAGTTCTCTTCAACTAGCCAAATTTGCAGCTGCTATCTATGGACTCACCAAAACAACACACAATGCCAAAGAACTGAGGGAGCGCAAGAAAGTGCAAGAGAAGATGAATCAATGGTAAGTGCAGATATTTCAGGTCAGCTTAGCCCGTGACCAATAGAGGCAAATGTGTATTACAGTGAAAAGTCAAGTTACAAAGTCATGAAATAAAGGTAGAGAAATATCGCCATTAAAGACAATGTCTGTGTAATGCTATCTGTGACCAAAGCCATTTGCACAGCCACAGTTATGAAATCCTTTTTTTCTTCTTCTTCTTTTTTAACCACAAGATTCTGCCTCACTCCAGGCACAGAATGGACAGTGCTCGGTGAACAGGTAGCTATGAAATATTTCCTTTTATATCTGTCAATTGGAGTTCCTGTCCATTATTTACTATATTAAATCCTATACAAAATCAAAAATGTTTATCTTCCTTTCCTTCAACCTGTTTCCTTCCCTCCTTATCATACAATAAATTTCCTTAACATTCTAGGTTAATCTCTGAGTTTATGAAACGCATCTACTGTTTTGGGGTATTTAAACTGAGATCTTTCAGTTTTCAGGCACTCCACATACTTGGAGTAGCTATAACAGTTTTCAACTGCAGTTCAAGAATACTCAGCTCTTCTGTAAAGCAGAGGAACATGTTTCAGAAAAGATACCAGGAAAATGAGCAGTACACAGTGGCTGCTTCCAACAGTCTGATACAATTGACTTGCCAACATCATCTGTGGCAGAGCAAGAACAGACTCCAATTTTATACCACTCAATTGAGACCTTTCTCTTCCTGAACTAATTGCATCTCTCACTGCACATCCTACAATTTCGACAACGAGTAAGAAAAACAACTCTATAGACAACAATTTCATCTGTGACTCAGTTCTAACTCATTGCCACAGCTCTCTCTGTGACTAAGGCCGGGGGATGCAGGGAGAAGTGCAATGAGAGCGTGCAGCCACGATGCTTCTTCAGGGCAACTGGTAAGGCTTCTTCACTGTTAAGCAGCTAGCTCATGTCCTTTGGGAGGTAGCTGTATTTGTTACAATTTTCCAGCATTACAGTTTAAGTTTAAAACTGGAAAAAAAAAAAAAAAAGAAAAAAAGAACCTGAAATCTCCATTAGTATCTTCCCACAGGACACCAGGAGGTTGAAATTCTCAGGTTCCTAGAATGTGCCACTTGTTTTCAAGGGCAAGTGTGCGCGCAGCAAAGCCAATAGATTCAAAACAAAGCTTCAGCTGCAGATAATGTTTTTGATACACCTGATAAGGCTTTTTTCTTCTTCTCATTTGGAAAGAAGAAACAACTTTTCCCAGAAGGGAGTAATTAGAGATGCAGATACTACTGGAAAAGCACTCCCAAATGAAAATTGATGATTTTCCTCCTACTAGTCCAGATAGCCACTGCAAGTTTTACTTGAGGGTCACATCTTTCTCTCAGCACTATTTTAATTGTTGGCTCTACCATTCAACATAATGAATTTCTGATCCTAGAAGGTACTAGAGACACTTGCTTCCTAACTTACTTTATCATCTTCAGTAGATTTTTTTGTTAAATTTGTAATACTCTGACATTGTTGGGATTAAATTTGTTTTACACTGCATGCACTTCATGCTCTTGGAATTGTTTGTAATGTTACTATTCACAGGATTTCTAGCATGCAATTTTATGCTAGTCTTATTTTGTATATGTTTTTCTTTACCTTCATGCCTTATTAAGCAAACAACTGTTATTCACACAATACCATTTTCACTGATGATTACCTGATGCATTGTATGATTTCACTAATAAATCACACACTACTGATCTTTTTTTTTCCTGTTAACCGTTAATAAAATTATTCATTCTACTACAAAGTCATCTGAGGGACTACAGCATCTCCTTATTTCTCCAAGCACCCAGAGGGAAAATGTTAATCTGAATCCAATTCTATTGCCAAGTCTATTTCTTTCTATCTATCTTTCTATCTCTTCTGTTTCTGTTTCTTCTCCTGAGTAGCTATATCTGTATTTAACAGCAATAATCACAAATTAAATGGATGTTGTCTTTTGAACCCAGGGGACCATTTTACCTTCTGCTCAGTGGGAATAACCTTGCTTCAGGCTAGTAAAAAGTCATTTGAGAGAGAAGAAAGATTCCTTTTCATATGCAAAAGATGGATCATTTAAATTTAAATTGGAAGGACAACTGGCCAGGAACTGATATTCCTTGTAAAGTGCAAAAAAGCTTTGTATATAAAATGGCACCTCTGAAAATATTTTATGTCATTACTTAAGTTTTATAATTAAAAGTCTATACCTGAATTTTGGCTAGAATTTTTACTATTGCTGTATCAGGTTTCTTTTCCCTATCTCTTCCTAAATTAATCTTGCGTATTTTCCTGGAAAAGTCTCTTCACCTTGTCATTCTGCCTTCCCAATGAAAAGTAAACAGATGCCTTTGGCTAAACTGCATCTATCAAGGAAACAAATGAGAAGCAGTCATTACCAAAGTCAACGAGCTTGACTCCACCTTCTGTTGTCAAGAGAATGTTGTTCCCTTTGACATCACGATGAATGATCCGGTTATTGTGTAAATGCTGAAGGCCCTATATGCCAAGCAGAAACAAAAAATAAGTTCACTCTCTTATTTAAAAATTACCTTAATGTTAGGGAATGTAATAAAGACAATATGCACATACCCTATAAAGAATGTCCACTGGATTACATGCTTGCTACAACCCCTGCTGTTATAATAGCCACGCAACACTTTCAACATCACCATACTTTATAAAAGGAAAATGTATGTATGACAGTAAATTGCACCCTCTGCTGTCATTAAAAGCCCAGTGAACATCCTTACCAGGAGAGCACCATACAGAATGTATGAGATTACAGCTTCATCCAACCGTTGGCCACACTTGAGCAAGCCTTTGACAAGCTCCGTGACAGAACCTCCGTTGCATAGCTGTGAAGGGGAAGCGGCATGGGGTGGAAGGAGGAAGCAAGCAGGAGAAGACCTCAGTTACTCAACACGCTTTTGTAGACTGTGAACACACACTGTGCCAAGCCGCACTACAACACAACTCTGGGAACAACTAGACTTTTAGTTGCGACTAGTTAAGCTGTCCTGCCTGCCATAGAATGCATTTGATTAGCAATGCTGATAATAAATCAGTGTTTTGAGTGTGGGGAGGAAAGCTGAAAATGAAGATTATAAAATGTAACTTTTAAAATAAAATTAAAAATTAAAATAAGAGGATTTGCAAGTGCAATTTAACTTGAATATTTTCACAGTATGTGCACTGTTCTTTTGAGAAACTAATTTTGTGCAAAGAAGAGGTCAGAAAGACAAGACTGATGCTCCTGATAACTGGGAGGCAACAAATTACAGTCATTTCAAACTTTCACTCCATCAGTGCTCCTGCAGGCAATATAAAATAGACAGAAGCCATATCTCTATACTCAGACTTGATGGCATGAGCTGCCAACAACTGAGATGAAACATTCTGATCCAGAAAAGCAGTTTCTTGGAAGCATTTTCCACTAACAGGCAGCTATACCTCAAGGGAAGCGAAGAAGAAAAATTAGAATTCCAATCTTTGTATGTAAGTTTTCATCCACATTTTTAGTTCACTAGGTCTTTCTAGCAGCAATTCCTCTTTTCTTCCCATTTTTCCTCTATCCTTTCTTACTTTAATATTTACAATTGTTTGTCAGCAAAATGATGGAAAAAATAACCTATTTCATTGAATTTCACTGAATATTCCTTTCATCGAAACATTAAAATTAATGAATTGAAGCATCAATCTGTTTCTGTAGCATGCTCCCTTACCAACTTTTCCACCATACAAAAATGACATGCCCTTCAACATGAGTTCATTTTACATTGTATTAAGCATAAAGTTCTACAACATAAATCAGGAGAATGATATAAACCCAAAAGCTCTGCAAATGCTTTGAGTTTTGCACTTCATAGATAAACTTTACCAGTCGCCTACAAGCTCCAACACTGCAATTCCTGTGATATGTGATAGGATTTTTCTCTCACACATTACTAAATACCCTTGCATCAAAAAGTTTTTACCTAAAAGTTTTAGTTCATGGAAAGAACTAGATCACATGATACACTAGAAATCCGTGAGATTGTGAAGCAAAATTTCATTGATGGTAGTGGTGATTCCTGGTGATTCCTGCAGGATTCTGACTTTCCTTTTTAGTAATTCTTCCATAGGGACATTTTAAAAAACTGACTGCGTGGTAGCATTCAGATCAGCACTGAGCACCAAATATAATTATAGGAAAATTTCATCTTCTGGAGGATAAAATACACATTTTTTTCTTCCCATGTTCAGCCACTAAGGAATGATTAAGTCAAGTATTTTTGTTGCTTTCATTGCACGGTGTTCTATCGCAACAGGTTGTACTAATCTAATTTCCATCACTTCTTTCCTCACAGAATTTAGAAAAAGTAGGCCAGCACTTTAAAAAAAAAAAAAAAAAAAGGTTGTGACTGAAAATTGAAAATTATACACACTGTTGCTTTGTAGAGTATGTTTTTGATAAATAAACCACACAAACACTGTTACTGCAGCTGGCAGTAATTCTGTTGTCAACGGTTAGCAAAGATTTGGGATAAAATGAACTCTCAAATTTCATTACACTTTGTGTCTCCTGGTAGTACTTAAGAGTGGTAAATGTTTCGATGGAAAAGTAGCGAGTCTGCTTTACAGTATTTTCTGTTATGCCTATCCAAGAAATGCAAATGCTTATCTTTAAAATTCTCTATGTACTAAATTGAACCAACAAAATTCTAAATGTCTACTTCCACCACTCTTCCTTATCTCAGACTTTACCTAAGTAAAGGTCCTGTTTGTACATGGCAAACATGGCAGAATTTTGCCTTCAGGAGAAAAAAAAGAGATTTTAGAAGTTGCTATCCAATTAATATATTTTATAAAAGGCTCAGGGATCAAAGCAACTGACTGCTTTGTATATTCCCTTTTAAAGAAAAAAAAATCATTAATTTCCAATATAAAAAGTAACTGATATATATGCATAAATTTGGACATACCTAAATTCTAAGGCATTAACTAGTTGACATTTCCTGGTAAATTCATCTTTATATCCTTATAAATTACATAAAATTACATTACATAAAAAGTATAAATTTTTGAACGTCAAGTTTCTTCAAAATTTTTCGATATTAGGCACCAAAAAAACACCTGACATCAACATACTGAGGTAACTGATAAGGTCTGTACAAAGATCTAACCCCCTTAAATTGTGCATTCATCAGTTTTCTTGCACTGCATACTGCACAATTTTGCTGTATAGATTTGTGTTATACAGAAAAGCACGTGTGATTTATCTGTCCAACACATTACACTTGCAATAAAAAATGAAGCAAAGGGGAAATCAAGCACATTATTCGCTGCAAAGCCAGAAAATAGCACATAGTTGAAAAAGTCAAAAAACCCTTATATCTCCCTTTTAGTAATTACTGAGATTTAGCATAAGACACACATTTAAGTATTTTCCTTCAAACAAAAGTGTGTATTAGTCAGATGTACTGTGAGAATTCCGTGACTTAAAGTTGAAAAGGAAATGGTGATTCCCAATTCTGATTACTAGCACATTCAAGAATAGGGAGTGACACTTCTAAAACGATTGGTAATTAAAAAGTGAATACTAGCTTTTATTGGTGCAGCTGTATGTCTGAACCGTCTGCTACTGCTCATAACTCTTTGCAGAGCTTTACATCAATTAAGTCCAGAAAATACATTCAGAGGAAATCCTCATCTTGCAGCAATCTTTGGAAGTCAATTAACTGGCAAAAAAGACAACCAAAGGGAAACTTCTCCCTGCAAGAACTTTGAATGTCATTAAATAAGAAAAAACTATTAAAAGGCATTTCATGATAGCTCTTCAACAGCAATCTGCTTCAAGTTTGGAATTATCATCGAACATTTTCCTGTTATATTTTCTCTGTTCACTTTTGTAATGGTAGCATGTTTGGTAACCGTCCTCTACTCTACACTTCCTATTTGTTTTGATTCCCAAAAGACTGGAGGGATCTTCAAAAATTTAGAGAAATGATTTAATTATATGTTCTCCAACATGAAAAATTAAGCTGCTTTCAAACAAACCATTCTTATCAAAAGGTTCCATTGCTTTTTGGAGGCAGAAATAATAACATAAATAGAAATAAAATGTAAGGGCATTTCCTGCTAAGCAGAAAAAGCTTCAGGCATTTTCAGCAGTGGACTGCCACACATCACCTATCACGAGTCCTTTGATTAATGGTATTAATCAAAGAATCATGACAGTCTGTGACTCTTCTGGCACTACAGAGCAGAGACCCACCTACGTTTCCTAGTTAAGATGTAATATTACCAAAATTTTTTTTACCTCAAGTACTAGCCAGAGCTGTCCTCCCACATACTGATCTGCTTTGTAAAACATCCCATAAAATTTAACAACATTAGGATGATTGGGAAGAAACTGCAAAATATTATATTCTGCTTCAATTTCTTCATCTACATCCTAAACAGGAAACACAGACATACAGATTATATGAACACAGCAAGCCTGCACAAACCTCTCAAGGATAACAAGAACAATCTTTGAATTCTTTAAAATCCTGACAGTACTCAGTTGTTATTACAAATTTGACCCAAACCAGATCATGGCACTTTTGTTTTTCTACATACAGAGGTGGGAATTGTATGCAAAGCAAGCAGTTTGCCTTCAAGGCTACCTCTAATGCACAACACATGTCATCACAAAAAATAAGTTATGCTTAATTTTGCTCATTTCTCTATATGAGATTTACACATGTATTATTTTCTAAACTGTTTTTAAAATATGCATATATTTTAATATATGAGCAAAGGTAAGACAACAAAGAAGGTTGTCTTGCTGTTTAGTACCTTCTTTCAATTTATTCAAGAAAAAACAAGATTAATTCCTGCAGTAGCAGATGACAAAGGCAACTGTTAGTATTTTAGCCCAACTACTGTGATCAGACTCCAGCTTGATCCAACCTGTACAGCTCTCCATTAAATCTTTCACTGAAAACTAGAGTCTTGATTCTCAGGGAATTTAAATATCTAAACCCCATAAAAGCTGAAGCTGGCACACAACCACCTCCAAAAATTTAGACCTGAACTCTTCTTCTTTTTTACTTCAACTACTGCTCAACAACACTGTCCACTTTTTTAAAAGGCTACTATACAATATGCCAAAGTTCACAGTGCTTCTGTGATAGGAAAAGTCATTCTTTTATGGAATACATACCTTAAAATAAGAATATTTATGATTAACAGCATCTAGTATTTTCATTGCTATAGTTGGCAATACTCCCCCTAGGAGGAAGGCCTCTGTGCCTTCTGATCACACGCATGCTCCAAGCACAGATATCCAGTATTTGTATCAGAAGAATTATATAGGGTTACAATGAAAATAGGCAAATATTGTCTTCAGATAACATACAGGACAATGAAACTGTTGGCTGCGCCTTTCCATTGCCAAACTCGATACCAGAAACAGAGTACCAAATCTTGCTTACTTCCAACGATGCATTCTGTGAAGTTGCTCCTTAACCATGAGTTGCATTTCCAATCTCTTTAAGAACTCTTTAATTAACAATGAAGTTAAATATTCGTACTTACACTGACAGGATCCAGAATCTTTACTGCTGCCAGACTCCCATCTTTCTTATTGGCAACCTTATAGACTTTACCGTAAGTGCCTTTTCCAATAGTCTCTATAATCTCCCAGGTGTCTGAAGGATCATCTAATGATTCTAGTCCAATCATATTGGAATTGTATTGAAATAATCCATATAATGGCTTCCTGGAAAACAAAACAAACACACTTGCAGTGTGTAGAGAGTAGCTCTCTATTAAAGAGGGACTTCTGCGACAGAAAAAATCAGGTATAGTACCAACCGGAGATGCAGAGAGAATGACAAATGGAAAATAGACAGAAAGATAAGAATACTAAGTGAAGAAGGGGAAAGAAACCATTGAGGATTGTTTATTTTATTAATTTGCTTTGCTGCACATATTAACTATCCACTTCAAATATTATCCCACACACTGCATCATTCTGAATCCATTTCAAACAGCTGTGACAAAATCTTGTCCCTCTTTCTACAGCACACTCTCTTAATGGGCATATTTATTGTAAACAGCTCATGAAATCAGCCCCTATTTCCTGGGCCATAAAAAGATCTGTAAAATGCATGTAAGACATTTTGTCTAATGTCCCATAGATAATTGCCAGTCAGGTATTCAGGGCACATAGTGCCTCATCCCATGTGACATATCTACAACGGGGCTATATACAACTAGTTTATTGAAAATTAAGACTGGTCTGTCTGGTATCATAATACACAGAATTACTTGATTATAGGTGATTACAGATGTCACTGAGGTAGCAAACGTAACTGGAGACACTGCTCAACAAGTGCAGGAGCATCTATCTCCATGCTTCAGTTGAAGTCAGTGTGTTACGGTCAGCTACACTGGCTGAGCACATCCATCTTTAGGTCTCCCAAGCACATGAATAGCACCCTCAAACATCCTAGAGTGATATATGGATCACAGCAGCCCACAAAGAGCCCCTTCCATCCTTGGAAATATGCAGACTGCAAGTTCCGCTGATTATGAGTATGACATTTTTTAGGATTTTCAGATGTAGCTCTGATGGAGAGCAGCAAATACAAGTTTTAATAAATGATTATTTCTATTCAACGTAATAACAAGTTAGCATACAGAGATAGCATGTCTGTGGAATGCAACCAAAAATTTCTACACACATATCACAAATCTTTTCTACTTAACTTGAAATAACCTTTTCTTGAACTAAAACAATACATATCAAAATACTCTTCACCCCAAAAGCAAAGGAGCAACATCAGAAATCATCAATATTGTATAGTCTGGATTAGAAAAATAGAAAAAAGTCTAACTTCTGCTTTTCCTTTAATGGTTAAGGTGAATTTGTCCTTACCTTTTTCTATTATTTTCTAAAGCTGTACATCAGGTAAAGCGCCCTAAACTAAGGACTGCTATTTACTACTTACAGTTACATATGAATGAAAATATTTTTACAACAACTCAATTTCCAGACACCCTATCAGTAAAATGATAAAGTTGAAATATTTCTTTAAGAACTTTCTACTTTCACTCTCCTATGTCCTGCCTTATATCATTTCAAAGCCCAGAAGAGATAAAAAGTGTGTCTTCTAGCTGTGAAAAACTTCGCAGAACTCCAACAGCCCTCCCCAAAGGAAGCCTTAATCTATTAGAGAGCTACTGATTACAAGAATTTCATGAGTTCTACCACCAGCTGGTGAAAACTTCTCAGCAGTTAAGTGTGTTCCAAACAGACAAGTAAAGCAGCCCACACCAGATGCTTAAAAATTACACTTTGGCAATTACTCTACTGGATGGGGGAACATCTTACACAAAGCTATTTTTGACTGAAGGCACTTAGGTGATTTTAGGAATGACTAAATACTATCAACAAGCCCATATCACTGCACTGAACACTATTCTGCATACTATAGAAAAGACAAAGTACAAAACAAAAGGGCAATTTGATAGGGTCTGATCAAGCTGCTCCCAGACTAAATTTATGATTTTTTTTAAAGGATAGATAATACTCTAACTTTAGAGTAAACCCTTTAAAAGTTGACCAACCAAAACAGAAACTATTAACACACTACAGCCATTGACATAGGGTTCTGTTTATCCACAGACATAAAAAATGCATTCTCCATCAAGAGAGTAAATTTTATGAGTTCCTTGGTTACACCATCTGGATTTTCCTATTTTGAGACCCTTTAACACTCAGAACACATTAACGCAGACCAGGCATGACAGACTAAAGTTTCAGATGTTACTCCAGCACATAGGCAAGTAACTTTAATCTACATTTCAAGAAAATATTTCTCCATAAGATTAATATGACATTTGATTATTGTTTATTACTACCTCTTAACATCATCTATGAGACAAAGGGACTAGGACAAAAAGATTTGAATGACTGCCTGACAGAAAAGATAACACAAAACCAAAAGTCACTCCACAAGTCATTATTCCCTCTGTAACAATCTTCCAAACTTTATTCAATAAATAGCCCCAAAACAGCTATCTGGAATATTACATGGTGTTATGAAAGACCTGCCATGATCCTTCTTTGCTGTAGCACTCAGATCCCCAAAGTCCATGGTACACAGAAAACATTTTTTAAAAAGAGCTGAATAGAATAATCACATGCAGATTTTCTATCATTGTCACTACTTCTGGACAAAAGTTGATTTTCTGTAATGTTTATTATTTCACAGCTATCTGTCTCAGAAATGATAGGTACTAGAGGGACTCGTAAGAAAGAAAAAGTGTACCAAAAATAGCTTCAGAATTATTGTTCTATTTTCAGTACTGCCCTGCTGAACTTTTATACCATAATGACTTGCCTATTGTCTTCTAACAGGCATCCTTTTTCTAGGTCACTGCAATATAAGGCATATGTAGAAGTTTTGAAATTAGTAAAAGCCTCATTCCAGGCTGCTGTTTTATAACAGCTATGGTATACAGTGCTAAACATTTTTGATTTCTAATTTTATCTGTTAGAAACATTATAGCAATTCCATTTAACTACAGTGAAACAAAACTAACACACAGCTTCCATATTAACAATTCTTGCACAGTGCTAATTTCTGCAGTGCTCTGTCCTACCACCTTTTGTCTCCCTTGTGAAACTACTGGTTCATACTTTCCTGGTATCTACATAAACTGTAGAAGAAGCAGAATAGCATGCTCGACATGAACATACTCAGTATTTGTAGGGAGTTCAATATTGTTTCCATACTAAATGAATAGGAAGAGGATTCCCATAGGGAGAGGACTTCACAAAGGGGAATTGACATTATCAGCCATGACCACCTCTATTCTGCTGGATTCTGATGGTTTCAACCAGCCAGCTATCCCAGAAGCATTTGTTAGAGGAATTAATGAACCATTGAAAGGCACAAGAAAATTGATAGTCAGAAGAGGCTCCTCTGCTAATCTGACTCCTCCTGCTGTTTCTCACTGGCTAGGTTTTAACAAAGAGGATGTCAATATATTGAATATATCAGCACACCAACCTATGACTGCTCTCATTTGGCCTCAGGGACTGCAATTGTAATGTATACTGTTCTCTAGGGGATGATGGTCAGATAGGGAAGAAGATGAAGAGGAGGGATAAATCCATCCCCCCAAGTTGTCATTGATGCTATAAGATTTGGGAACAAAAAAAAAATCAAAACAAAACAAAAAAACTTTTAACAGATCACATTGTTTCACTAAGCCAAGGGATAAAAAAGAACAATCAACAACACAACAATTATTACTTATGGGTTAAAGGTAGTTCCCTGAAAACATTCCTGATAAATTCAGTTTACAGGAGAAATACATCCTGAACACAAAAAAAACATTAAACACATTTTGTCCAATATGGGAGAGGAGGGGAGAAAAGAAAAATTAGAAAAAAATGTTTTCCCCTCCCATACTCCATGAATTTTTCAAACTTCTTACAAATTGTGCTCAGAAACATTTTCTCTCTCTACATAGAGCCTCCCAATTTGGGAGCATCTTTGTCACTTCCTCTCACTCTGCACTATGTCTAGACTGAATAATTTAACCATCTAGATTTGCAATAGATAACCAGTTGCAATAGATAGTTTCTGAACTGTAGTTTGAAGGAAGGTGCTGTGAACGTTTGCTTTCTTCTCTCATCTTTGCTGAGCTTGTGTCTATGCTTCCAGTATGCTTCCAGATCATCAGAGCATGAAACATGAAACCCATTCCTAGGATTAACAATAACAAAATGTCAAAAAAAGGAAAAAGGAAAAAGGAAAAAGGAAAAAGGAAAAAGGAAAAAGGAAAAAGGAAAAAGGAAAAAGGAAAAAGGAAAAAGGAAAAAGGAAAAAGGAAAAAGGAAAAAGGAAAAAGGAAAAAGGAAAAAGGAAAAAGGAAAAAGGAAAAAGGAAAAAGGAAAAAGGAAAAAGGAAAAAGGAAAAAGGAAAAAGGAAAAAGGAAAAAGGAAAAAGACATCATGACAAAGAAATTCAAACATCACCTACTTCATTCAGTTATGCTGGTCCAGAAATAAAAGGAGAAAACATTCAGTTAATTCCTGGCTATGTTACCTCTTTCCATTTCAGGGTCCCATGTAGCACAATATACCTCCATGATGGGTATTTTATGCTACTAAAAAAAGAGTCTGAATTCATGATGCAATCATGGATGTGTGCAAATGGTAATTTACTATCCAGCTTGTAAAAATATTTGACAGTCCACTACATCAATAGAATAAATCTGACATTGCAGCAACATCTGCAAGAGCACAGTAACAGCTATTCCCATTGTGCCTTGTTCTGTGACAAAGACTAAATACAAATTTTAAAATCCTACATGCTGAAATCAGTTCCATTTCTATGACTCTGATCACCTGGATCTGAGTCTGATCTGAAATTTTGAATAAAATGGTGTACCTGATCATTACCATTAGTATTACATTAAAATATATGGATAGATCTAGAAAATATTAAGCAGATGAGTTTATCCAAGACCAGATACAAATGCTAGTTATCTGAAA
The DNA here is from genome assembly GCF_059628265.1 of Tinamus guttatus. NCBI lineage: Eukaryota > Metazoa > Chordata > Aves > Tinamiformes > Tinamidae > Tinamus > Tinamus guttatus. The sequence continues at coordinate 888,467 of NW_028288594.1, forward strand.
GCCAGTCACAATCAACAACTCAAACAGGAAGTTCTGATCAATGACAATTCTATTGCAAAAATATTCCTTAGACTACTCATCTAACTAGAATTGCAATTAGCAATATACTAAAAGAGCTATAAATGACTAAGAGCTAATGCACATCGACTTCAATCCCATAAGCATATTCAGTTTTAAACCGCAGGTGGCAAATCAAGAGACTATGAGCTACAGTCACAATGTGTAAAAATCAATACCTGAGATGGTTTTCGATGCCTCCTTTGACAACAATTTAACAGGGCAAACAAAATAAGTTAGTGGTAAAATAAAGAGAGGAAAGGGTACAAACAGGAAAACAACCCTTAAATCATAACTAGCCTGTTCACTGTAATCTAATCACAAAAGCTGGAGATGCTTCGTATATAGCTGAACAAAAAGAAATCTAAAACACATTTAAGAGAAAGATGGAAAGAAAGTAACTATAAACTTACATTAGTGATCTATTTTCTGAAACCACCTTACTTTCTATTGGATTTTTCTCCCACTAAGGATACCAGAATTCTTCAGAACTAGGGTATTTTCTTCATAGGGAGAGCTTGAATCTGCCACCACAGCAGAGAACAGTGTGTCCTGCACAGTGGTTCCCATGTCCTGTACTAGACATGCAGTGCATGTTGGCTTGAGATGCCTGTCATGGAGGGCACAGATGAAGTGCTTCAATCCTAGCAGCTTCACTTCGTTAACACTAAAGATCACTCTGGCATTAATTGATCTTGAGCCTAATCTATTTATCAAGTCTTTCACATGCAGGAGCTGAAGAATTAAAGCCCCTTAGTCATTCACAGAGAATGAGCAACAACGCTTAATTTTCTGAAAGGATTTTCCTATTGTTTCATAATATACATTCATCATTTAAGGTAATCAACCATGATTCATCACAAGAGTACTCCACTACTACTTTTGCTGCAGTTTTAGTCTAATGAGGATTTTGAATAAAAACAGACACCACCCTTTAGCTGTAAGAAAAATAACAACAAACCATTTTAGCGAGGATACGAAGAACAGCTCTTAGTACTGACAATGATTCCTGCTTAAGATGAAGTATTTTCATCAGTAAGCTAGTTGTTATGCATTACCAGCATGTGTGCAGTAGCCTAGTGTGACACCAATTTGCATAATTTCTCCTCCCTAACAGACATCAAAAATAATAACAAGCATATGAGATAGAATCTATTAATTTTAAACTTCCTTCAGTAGTTATCTTTATGAAGCAATTATCAAAAGAACCTTTAAAGAATTTAATTTAATAAATTATAAATCCATTATTCAGGTTATCTCATCTGAGCCTGTAACTAAGTTGAATTCAGTAACAAAGACCAAGGCAAGTCCACTGGCAATTTGCTCCAGGTCTTCCCAAAAAAAGAGACTGACAAAAAGTGGCAGGACAATGTTGATGTCCACTTCTGCTCACAGTAATAACTGAATTAGAAAATCATTTAAAAATCTTAGGGTAAAAGTGAGAGGTATAGATAGTGATAAGCACGAGCTTTGCCCAGAGCTGCTATATCTGTATAAACTATTCAACATTGCCTTAACCTACAAAGAGAAACAAACTTTTTTTTTTTTCCTGCTGATCTGAACCCAAACAAGACATTACTATACACTAATGTTTTATGCGAGCAGAAAGATCAATGTATTAGCAAACTGATGGGATGCTAGCTTCAAAAAAAGTGAAAATAGCTTTCCACAGAATAATATGCTAACTCATGGACCTTATCTTCATGACTTATGCATTTGTATATCCTGATTTGCATAGCAAACAACATGGCCACAGCACTCAGATACTCACCCAATAAGAAGTCTGGCTTTGTGACTTTAAAGAGGAATTTAGACCTGGATGCAATTTGTTATGAGCTCTGATATATGGCTACCAATTAAAAAAAATCCACTTTCTCTTTACAATGCATGGGAAGTTACCTGCACACCTACACAACACACATATGGGTTTAATCTCCTCTAATACAAGAACACATTACCAAAACCCTCAGCTATCCCATTGATGGAAAAAGTACAGTTTGGGAAAAACAACATACAAAGCCAGTATGGACACACGCAAAAACTTAGACCTTGCTCTTGTCAGGTATTCCACACTGAGAAACACTACTCAACTTCAATTTCTACTGATTCAGGAGATATGAGGGAAATTAATCTTCATGATCCAAGAGCCGCAATCTTGAAGGGAGAACAATTTAACAGCAGAAAAACAACAAACAAAAAACTTCTCCATGAAATTCCAAACTAGAACTTAACAGAAAATACAGGAAGCAACTGTCTTCTCTCAGATGAACTTGGGCTGCTGCAGATGCTCCTGAAGAAAATCAGGAATGTGTGAACTTGATTTACAATGTGCAAATAAAACAGGTAAAGACTGAAGCTTATAAACTGATTACAACAACTATGATCTAGATTAAGGTCCTATTCTATTCTGTAGCAGTTCATTATGAGTCATTCAAAATTTGCATACTGCTCAGTTCATTGAACAGTTTTTTGTTCAACACTATAGGCTTTCATAATGTGAAATATAAAAACATTTTGTGGTATCATTCCACAAACTGAAAAGACAGAGAATGGATAATATACTCATGTCACCACAAGCAGCACTGAACTGGAAAATCAGCTACAGTGTTTACTGCAAATTTAAATAAATTAGAATACACTATGTGCAGCAGAATCTGCAGCACTGGGTTTGCATCAAGTTTGTAACAATGCTTTAATTTACAAGCATCGTGTCCTAACACATGCCATATAGCAACAGGTCATTTTTTTCTCAGCTGCACACTCACTGCACGTAACTTAGTTCTTTCCTCTGTTCAAGCAGAGTACCTATTAGAAAAGCAAAGCTTGCAAAAGAATAAAATTATGATAAGCAGGACAGTAACTGACACCATTCATTTAAGAAAGGACAGTGAAGATGTCTTTATATCATAGAATGATGGAAGATAGATGGAATGATAGAATGATGGATAGAGTAAGGATTTTGGTGTCTTACTTTAGAGTTTACACGTGTAGTACACTCCTGGGATTTGGGAGAACTCAGAGATGTTACTGACTGTAAATAATTTCCTGTACCACAGGAGTCATAATGCTACACACTGCAGGTTCTCCATGTACCAACTGGACAGCCCAGTACCTGTCTGATTCAGAGATGCACTGAAAGGTGCCTCCTAGGCAGGCATCCCAAGCTACATTTCTCTGAACATCACAACATAACTTCAGTAGCAATAGCCCTCCCTCATTCTCCCAGGCTGTCAACTAGGTCAAAATACAGAGAGGCAACCACAGACTACTACAATTACAAGCTCAGAGTGCACATAGATATGCCCCTTTGCTCATGTTGTGGAAAAAGTGACCTTCTGGACCAACTCATTAGGCCATGGCAATGAACAAGCAGCTCATACCTTGCTGCCTCAACAACCTTTCTCAGGGCTCCAGGATAAGGCTCACACCTCATTTTAAAGATACATGCTAGATGAAACGGTACACAAACACTTAACAGGGGTTCTGAAAGCTCCTTCAATTATTACTAGGAATGTAAGTATAGTCAAAACAATAACCATCTTGTTGTAAGACCTCCCTACCTCAGTTTCTTCAAGTCTCTTCAGCTCTTTCAGTTTAAACCACTATGTTTAGGATTTTCTTTCAAGCTTGTGCTATTTAGTTTGAAACACAGTGCACAAGTGACTAACTTTTGTTAGTCACTCCTCCTGACCTCTGCAGAAAGCACCCTTTTTGTGGGAAGGGAGGCTGATAAAATAATTTCCACCACTTAATGTTCAAGTCTTCTCTGTTACCAGATTCTTCTTCAACTTCACTATGTGACCAAAATCTCCCACTGATATCTAGCCTCAAATTTTAAGTTTAAATCCTGATAGCTGGTTTGCCATGTGAAGTAGTAAACCATTTATTTAATGCTGCTCACTAAAAGACATTATCATCAAAAATTAATTTTTCTTTTTTTTTTTTTTTTGTTAGTCTTATGGCATGTGCAAAATAACATACATAAGAAAAAATACAAGGCAAATATACCCGTTCAGAATATTTGTAGTCTGATAGACTTACAGAGACTTCCCAATATTGAACAGAAATCATGTACACTATACAGATTCTCTAAATTGCCACAACTACACTTGTCCTATATGCATGTGCCTGTAAACAAGCTTTCTCGCAGCACTACTATTTACAAAATAGAAATAGAAAGTTTGTTGCCTATCTAAAGGTTGCACTAAGAAGACAGTCACTTGAGGGTGCTTCAGCAAAAGGAATGTATTGTGTTGCTTTTTGGAAATTGTCGTATCTGATTTATGCCCTTCTGTCTTATCAATTGTATAAAGGTAATCTTCTAATAATTAATTATTTATTTCCTGTTGTAATCAGACATTTGAGATAGTCATAAATATTTATACATCCAGTTAATTCACTAACGAAAACCGAACTAATTCTAAAAATGGGATGTTATCTCAGAAGTACACTGACCTAATATTCTCGTCCACCCTTACATTAGTGAAGCCAGCTAACATGCGGGAAGTTGTGACAGCTAACAAAAGCTGTAAGAAACCTGATCTTAAGAGCAGGGCTTTGGAATGGATTCAGGTATCAAGATGGAAGAATTCTGCGAGTATATTAGAAAAGTACCACACATCCTTCATTTCCCAAATCTGTAAAATTAGGTCTGTACCCTTGCATTCCTTTGCAATCCTTAGGCTTCTCAGTAACTTTCCAGAGAGATTTCCTCTTGAGCAGTGGAAGTTCTTCTTCCTCTTCAAGACTGAATTATTCTCTCTTACATTGACCTGTGTAACTTCACTATCCTTTATAAGTCCCAAGAAACATTTTGGAGTATTGATGCATGAGACTAGTGGAGCATCACCTGTGGTTTGCAAGAGTCTATGGACACAAATTCCACAAACCTAGCCCGGCATTTTCATATCCTCCCTCAATCAATCCAGGTCAAAGTACACTGCTAATAAAAGGAATTATTTATTGCATCCACAATAGATGATGCAGTTTATCAATATATATATAGTCACAAGAGAACAGAAGTTAAAAGAAACAAGACTACACCCATCTAGAACTTAGATCAACTCCAAATGTTTTTCCTATCTAATCAACTGACAGGTCTTTTTCAATCTACATCTCTCCAGGAGCTTCTCTAGGAAACCTACTTTAGTAACTATTTTTGCTCTACAGTCCACCCACATTACTGGCACATCCCCTCTTTGTCCCCTCCCCTAAAACAAAGCCCACTATTTATAGACCCAAAAAACACCATAATCTGTTCCTTCCACAAAACTATTGCTTATCACCTTCTGGAGCGACTGATGGCCTTAGGCTTGAAAGGAGTAGTGTCACCTGCCCTTAACACACTTTAATCATTATTCACATGTTTTGCTAAATCCCTCACAAGGTATTAATTCACTGTGAAGCATGATGTTATCTGCAAAGGGTCAAACCTCAGAGACAAAGGCTCTATACACTAATATTTGTATTTTTCTATAAATTATCCCATAAATTAACAACCATATGTAATCAATAAATGGGATTAAGGTGTTTGTCTCATTAATTGAATCTTTTAATGGAGGTTGTATATTATCATATTTTTTTCTGGAGTTACAGTTACTGGTTTAGCATACCGTATTGTTTCTGAGTACTGCTTTTCTCCTAAAATATAGAAAATCCTCACTGCTGAAAAAAAGGCAGCCAAAAAAGAGCCTTAACAGAGACTTGCTCTTTTAAAACCACAAATCCGTATGCCCTAGTTTCAGGGAGAAAAAAAAAAAAAAAAGTTTTATGACAGAGACAGGCTACAGAAAGCCACATGCTGTTGAACTTGTTCTCTGAACAATGACTCTCTCTTTCGATGACCCCAAATCTAAAAGAATTTCAGAAATGATTTACTGGCTTCCTGGGTTCCAGGAATAAAAGGAGGAGGAAAAATAACAGGAGAGTAAACATGCAGAGCTGTAATCAATACTTCACTCTGAATCTTCTACTACTACTTGTCAGTGAAACAGAAAGAAAACCAGTCAGGTGATAGCAGATTCTTATGGAGCCAATGTATTTTCAGTTTTTCTCATAATTCAGATGTAGAAACAAAGGACAGTGCAATGTACTAAAAATAAGAGGCATGTGGTACTCCATGTAAAAGTGAAACCCATTAGGGGGTTATTTTTCTTTATGAGTACAAAAAAAAAGTGAAAAAATTGTGGATGTCAAAAGGCAAGCAGTCAAACATGCAAGTTTAGGAAATAGGGCTCCGATAAAAATCACCCCTTGCTCAAGCAGCGTTACCTAGAGGAGGCTGTCCACAACCCTGTCAAAATGTCTTCTGAGGATCTTCAAAGATGGAGACTCCAAAACCAGAGCTCAGTCACCCTCACATTAAGTCTTTCAGTCCCTGGATTCACTCTGTGTCTTTCCGCACTGAGGAGCCCAGGCCCAAATACAGCACTGCAGGGGTGGCCTCACCAGGGCTGAAGGATCACCCTCAGAGAGGAAGGACCTCCATCAATCTATAGCCATGCACCTCCTGAGGTAGTCCAGGATACCACGGACCTTCTTAGCCACAAGGACAAATTGCTGGCACAGAGTCAACTTGTTGTCCACTAGGACAACATACAGTAATACTACTAGTCCTGAACACATGAAATGAGAAAAATAGCTTAAAAAAACACATTTGTATTTTTAGTTCTTTCTTAAAAAAAATCTTTCCTCTGATGATTTCCAATACCTGTGGAAAACATGCAAGCTGGAAAATCACCCTGGAGTGTAATGAAAACACAGGCATGCAAAAACACTGTTTCTGAGTTCAGGTAACTTGTTCCACAACTAACTACAATAGCACAGAGCAGGTGGATACCTAGTGGCAAAAAAACAAACCAACAAACAAGCAACCAAAACAATAAAAATAGCAGGGTATTTCTGAGCACGAGACAGGCAGCACCTGGATAATGAAAAGAAAGGTTAAAGCCTCAGGCATGGTATGTTACTGTAAGAGATGGCTGAAAGGGGAAAAAAAACACATGGAAATGAACCTGTTTCAGCAGAAGAAATTGAACTACAGCACTACTCTCTAGACATCTAGAAATACATTCATGTGCAGTAAGTTCTTTCTCTCTGCTCCTCTGAAGGACTGCAGTAATTAAGGCAAATGTTGAATTCAGAGTCCCACCTTTAAAAAAAAAAAAAATCATTTACCAATCCCTCATTGCTCTCTCAGGCTGATTGTAGGATCCCTTTCCAGCTGCTTCAGCAGGTCTCATTCTTCTGACAGCTTTCTGACTTTCTTGCTGCCTTTCTGTGCAGTGCTGATTCCTGGCTCTCATTCCCAAGAGGTTCCCAATCTCACTGCACCTAAGATCTACTACTAGTTTCCCAGCCTCTGCACATGTTAGCAGAGCTTCCATCCATCACTGCTCCCCAAGCTGTTTGATATTCTTCTATTCCAAGTAGTTAATATTTATTTCCTTTTCACAAAAAACAACTACTGTGATTAGACTAGCCATAGTAGAATGTGAATAGAACTGACAAACTCCAATGTGATACCTGGCTTTGTGAATGCATGTTTTATCTGGAGCAAGTACAGGACAATCAGATGACAGAGCAAGCTAGTATCACCCATCAGAAGCGAAACTCTGACCAATACTCTCCAGGGAACTGAAAATGAATACTCACCAGGACTAGACAGCTATGGACACCCCACGACTTACTGTTTCCAAACGTCTTGGCAAGAAACAGCAGCAATGACTGCAGCATGTGAAAGCAAATATTTGAGGTAGATGTACCACGAACAGTGCCCTGAGAAAGCAGCAGCATTGCAGCTCCTCTGCCCACACTGCAGCTTTGAAGGCTACGATATTTTTTTTCCCCACTTTGACTGTTGCTGGAGCTAATCCGCTTGCAGATGTGCCTCTGGATGCAAATTTTTACATGTGGGAAGGTTCACCCTAATTTATGAAGAAGGATTGGGAGGAAGAGGGGGCAGAGATGCATGTTACTTACAACTACTATTTACAATCAAAAGCAAATGACCTGATTTAACATGTTTTCTGATTTGCAGTCTCAGGCAATCCTTGTATGGTATAGCACCAGTCTTCCAGACTGCCACAAAGAGCACTCACCTTCCAGGCAGGAGTGAAGATCAGTTTCCCTATTCTGAATGCCTTTGCACAGATTGCTCAAAAGAAGGTTTTCATTTCACAGCAGCTAGTTAGCTCCTATAAGGACTGTGAAACCAAGCACATTGTCTCTCAGCAGTACTGCTAAACCCAGTGAAGCTCTCAACTGAGTAATCTTATGCTACCATAAATGCCTTCTGTCAAGCAATTAAACCAGATAGTTTCTGTATGTTATCACGCATGCATCACTACAGTCAGTCATGATAGTCCTTCACTGCTGAAACTAGAAGAGGCCAAACTACCTTGAAGACTTAACTACTAGTATTGAAAAGAAGCCTGAAACTTATCTATGAGTCACTGTCAGTCTCCTCTATTTTATTATTAGCTGACTAAATTTTAGAGACCCTCCAAACCTTCTGCAAGCATGAACTGCCTCAGTTCCCTCAATCTAGGAAGAGATGCACTAACTTTAACTTTCTACTTAGCAATAAAAAGATTTTAGTAGCTAAACACTACCTTTCAGCTACTTAGCTGGAAAATAATTAAATACTTATTCAAAAGTGAAACAAAGCTCAAACCTCTGAAGTATGATGAAAGATAAATAAATCAATCCAAAGAGGATGTCATTACAAAGATATTCCCCCTAAAAAAAAGATGAATTAGCCACTGAACTGCTTCAAAATAACACTTTGAATATATTCACAGGTGAAGAAAGTCAGCTCTACAGATCTCTAACCGGCCGAGCTGCAATAACCAATACATGTTTTTAGTCCACCATTTGTTAAAGGTAGAGACTACATCTCAGCAAGTCAAGTTCCTTTCTATTAGATGGCTAATAGTATGGTTAAAGACTCATTTCATTTTCAGTCTGCAACTAAATCCTTCCCTATATGAAAGGAATTTAATACATGTTTAAGAAGCTCTGAAGTTAGTATGACTGCAGAGTGTATTTTTCTCAGTCAAGATCTTATCTGATTCAATTAGTTAAACGGTCAACAGAATTTATTTACCTTGTTTCCAAGAGTACAACAGCAAGAAAAGGAAAGGCTGTGTATTGGAGATGGAAATTTCTATGATCTGTAGAGTCATAAATAAGCATTGTGTGAAACAAAATCCAGACCTTGGAGGGAAAACACTGAACCTTGATAATGCTCAGCAGAGGCCACTAACAAAGGAAGGTTGTAATATCCGGATTCCTGAAGAAGAATGAAAAGCAACATGTTATCTAAACCAACAAAGTAGTAGTTAGTTCAGAAGAAGCAAGAACTGCTGTTCAGGCTGGTTTGCAGCCAGTCTGACTACAAACTGCTGTCTAAGGATGTTTGAAGTCACTGTAAGAATGAGAAGCATAAGGGAAGCGAGACCACCAAATTGAGGGATGAGACCCCCTTCTGGAATTTGTGCAGGTGCAGTCCTAGAAGGATGATGCAACAGAAAGGCGGAGATTTACCTGCCCCTGGGTGGCCTCCTGGCACGTACTAGCCCTACGTGACCGGACGCCCCAGGGGATAAAATACAAAGGGCAGATTTGGGGACGGAGACTTCCAGTATCGAGGCCAATGTTGTCTCCCGCAGGGATGCCCGCTATGACTGAGAGCCTGCTGGCCCCTCCAGTCTGCTACCTTGGAGAGATGTGTGGTCTCATAATTCTGCTGGCAAGTATTGTTCAGTAAGTAATCTTTTCGTATTCACATGTACTAACCAATTCGTATTCGTTTGTACTTGTATCTATGTTGTGTTAATTAAAGGCATCATTAAGTCTATTTTTTGTCCTTGGATTGCTGAATCCCGAGCCCATCTGGCACAGGTTGGATGGCTGTATTCTGCCAAACTGGTTTTGGATTATAAAGATAAGTGCTTTTGTTAATATCCCATTCCTGTATGAGAATATACTACTTTTTCTTGAATTTGTTTTTAAACAAAGAAAATATTTTGAAACAGCTAGCAAATCTAGCATATTTATTTCATTCCATGATCTTTCTAATCTGACATCTCAACAGAGCCATTAAATCAATGCTGTATCTGCCACAGTTTCTCATACTCCAAGTGACATTTATGTTAGGTTTGCTTCCTCAGAAGAAAATGTATTAGAAAAGAAGTCTGACAGGTCTTTATATCCACTTCACTGGCTGCACAGAAAGTATAAAGATCATCTATGTAACTATTGACAGCAACGACAAGAGAACAAGTGAAGACAACAAGATGTGCACCAAACCTGCTGTCTTCTTATAAATGAGGTGAAATTAATCATGTCTCTCACTCAGCCCTCCAGGAAGCCCAGCTACTGAGCTGTTGTTTGAGGCCTGCACATTGGATCTAAACACAAGAAACAGGACAGGCTGGAAAGGCAGAAAAAAATGGTTTAATTATGAAACGAAGTTCAGCAGAGCCTCCAGGACAGACCTGAAAATATGTCAAAGATAAAGAGTAAAGGGTTTATTCAGTACTAGAGCAGTCTGGTACACACAGGCCTTGGAGCAGCCTGATCAGCATAAATATCCTTGCCACCCTTGACAATTCTCCACCTATTCCCCCAAACACTGATACACTCGGACACCAAAAAGCATTTCAGAGTGGAAATCACAGCATACAGTACAGGTCATTGTATATTCTATAGATATATCTATGTTGCAAAGACATCTGCTGGCTAACAGGAGTTAATCTTTCATACACATGGATGACTGCCTATGCCTGCAAAAATCTGCTAATCTAACTGTATTTTGTCTTGCAAGAGTGGAGATCACCAAAGCCGAACAGTACCAACTGTCTTGTTATTACCTCCATTATTACAGCATCTCCAAAAAAAGCTAGTCTTGTTACCCTAAACATATATAGCGACCCCATGCTAGACCATTTCCTTTTTATAAGGAAAGAGCTAACACTTAACGTATGCAAATTCTTTGTTGGAACCTGTGCTGCCTACAGCATTAATATTGTCAGTGAAGTTATTTCTCTCTCTTTTTTTTTTTAATCAGGAATCCCTGGGTTTCATTTCACTACAGACTGACACTCATGTAGCCACAAATCCTGACAGGTGAATGAACTACTATTTTTTAGTGGGAGAGGGGGAACCCAAAAAGTCAGTGCTTCACACGGGAGATAAAATAAGGAAAGCAGTTCAGGAAACACTCTTCACAATTCATTCTCCCTTACAGCATCGAAGTTGTAAAAGCTAATTTCTCTTCTAATACTGTAGGCACTGCCCATCAGCAAAACCATCAACACTGTAAACTCCTAACTCAAGACCAGCAGCTTTTAAGGTACCGTTTATGACAGTAATTCCTTTGAAGGAAGCTAACAAGTATGGGCCTGGAGAAATCCAATGTTGTATTTTCTTCCAGAGATGAGGATGAAGAAAAGAGTTACCTGACAAATATAACTAACAATTTTACCAGCCACAGAGACCTGTATCTCCTCATGCCATGCATCATAACGACACTATGGAGTTCCCTCTCTAACAAGTAGTTTCTGAACAGGAATAGCAAGAGAAATGGCTGGACAGGCACACAATTACAAGGGCAGTTCTGCCCTTAGGGAATGCTTGTGAACATAACTAATGCTTCTAGTTCAACCTGTATCAAACATGCTTGTGCTGCTACAAGTGCATGAGGGACACATTCAAAAGGAATGGTACCAATGTTTCATTTAAATATCTGCTCTCAAATGGTAACTCACTGGTTCTTCCAGTATATACTTGATCTTATGATGAACTCAGAAGTCAGTTGCTTCACCTAGCTTGTACGATAGTTTAATTATTTGAGAAAGAAAAAAAAAAAGAAAAAAGAAAAAAGAGAAGGGTTAAGAAAAGGTTAGCTGCAAGCAGAGCAACACTTCAAAGCTACTATCTGCCTATGTGGGAGATAATTATGTCAGGTTAGCAGAATGAGAAAAGGGCTTTTCTGTTTTATAGGAAGGGGACATAGCAATACAATACATTTTCTTCCAGCCTTCTCCAAGGTGCCACAGCAGATAAAGTTTAAAAATTCAATCTTACCTAACCCAGTTTTCTTCAGGACTTGCTGCGTTTTCAGCTGCTGCAACAACAAACATGAATAAAAAAAAAGCTTGACAGCCTTCAGCTCACCTGAGATCCTTGGCATATCTCCAACTGTTTTAAAGTAATAAGCCATCCAATCTGTTGTTGAAATACACGAACCTGACCGTATGCATTACACTTTTACTCCAAAGCTGATTAACAGGGAATAAAGTAAAGAATGAAAAATTGTCTTCCTTACCTGACATCACTCCTGTTGGCCATATGCTGGACTCGGCAAGAGGTACTCTCTCTCTGAACAATAAATCTAGAAGAAGTAAAGACTGAATTATTAACAAGAACATGAGGAGATCTCAGGCACATGATGAATGAAACACCGGAACCAAAAACTTGCACGGTGTAATTTAGTTTGTAAAGGGAATTTAGAGACTTTCCCTGAACTCTGGCTCAACAGATCTATTTCAAACACACACGGAAAGAAGCAGGCTGATACTTTACTGCAGTGCAGGGAAAAGCAGAACAGTCTCTTAAACCGTCTTCATACCAGTCTCTTACAAGTAGAATTTGACTAAAATGTAAAAGTCTGGCTTTTATCATACAGCCTTTGTACATGTTCCCATTCTGCTGCTCACCTCTCCTCCTTCCAGTAGTTAGTAAGTAATGTGCATCCACCACCGTGTTTTGGCCTCCAGCTTCTTTGTACCAAAGACTGTAGATGTGCTTTTTGAGTGACTTAACTTGCACTGATACAGTCTCATACAGTATTTCAGGTTTAAAATTGGGTCATCCAATTAATTTTGAATATGGTACAGCACAGCAGGAATGAAATCTACTGATTTCTGGGCAAAGGCTGGAGCTTCTTTAACATAACTTTGTGTCTTTTGATACTGCTGATAGCAATTAGAAAGTATCAACCAACATAAGAAAGACTGCCAGGATGAAAGGAAAAATTGACATCACTTTTTTCTCTCAAGAGAGAATTTTTGAGTTCCTCTTTATTCTGTTCTGCAGAATTCTTACGATTAAATACAGTGCCATGCAGCACATGTTAATTATTAGGATAGCATTCAGCAAATGACCTTATTTATGCAGAAACTTTGCCCTGCCTCACCGAAATGTTAGAGGGTGGAAGTCACAGAACTCTTGCTAAGTATCCAAATGTGAGCACTCATGTGGAAGCTGGACATTTAGTCTGAAGCTGGACATTTAGTCGGAAATTCAACCAGAAATTAGGACCAGACATGGAGCCAAGAGATGGGGAAAGGGGCGTATCTGAAAGTCTTGTTTCATCAATTGCATGAGGAAAACAGTATCATTCCTCAGTGAAAGGAGGATGAAGAGCATCACCTGAACTTGCTTAATGCAAGGAGGTACTTTCCCCCACTTGGAAGTCACATATCTTTCTTACACCTTGTCCTGAACTCTCTCCTAAACTAGCTTATTTTAATGCTTGTTCAGGTATTCTACAAAAGAAGCAATTCTGTCCAAAGAATAAGGACAAAAATAGTGCAAGACGAATTGTATTTCTAACACACATTTGATGAGTATGACTGCAAAAGTTTACATTTGAAAGGAACTGGTGAGTAAGTGAGCCCTCTTGCAAATGAGTTGAGGGAGTCTTTACGACACTTCACACAAAAAGGAAAACAGTTGTGTGAGTGAACAAGACTGGAAATACTGGAGAGAAAAAGCATGAAACATTGATAGTGGGAATAAAGCATGAGAATAGTACAATGGAATTACACAAACCAGCCAACAAATAAAGCTGACATGTTACTAGCAATAAGAGGAAAGCACATTCAGGAGCTCAGAAGGGGAAGCACAAATGAGAATACAAAAATCAAAAAATGACAATAAGTTTCTATCTTCTACTAGTACAACCCTGCTAAATATAAGATACAAAATCTGTATTTATTAATATATATGTTACTTGCTTTACTGATTTGACCTTTCTATTGCACATCTAATTATTTACACACAATGCGAGAATAGTATTTCAAAGCAGGTTAAATAGAAACAGAAATTTTCTCAACAAAATGCCCACTTTAATACACTGTTTATGATTTCAGCCATGAGCATGAGCAAAGATCTCCTGAAAATTACATCCCTTGAAAGTGTTTCTCTGGGGGTTAGTGCAAGTGTTACTCTGTGAACTGTAGGTGAATTCAATTCCCAATACTTTCTACAGAAGATGTGATATGCAGTACGTGACCAGGAGACTAAAGGGAAGGGAATTTTCTTGTGAATAATGGAAAGTGTGAGTGGTGTGAGAAGGATTTCTCTAAGCCAAAAAAAATATGGTGCGCATGGAAGAAGTTAGGCAAATGGTTGCCTGAACTGGGTGATTCAAGTAATTATGCCATTAGCCCAGGCAGGCTAGCTGGGAGCATTCACTGTTACACCCATCACACCTCTCTCTACAGTCAATATGGTACCATCAGCACAGTAAAGAGGAAAAGAAAATTGACCACAAATAGATTCCAGTCACTTCAATTGCCAGTGTCACAATAAGCAGGCGAAGACGTATCTGTTTTCCACAGCTGTCAATTTTTCTCATACTATTCTGACCTAGAAGGTAGTTGCTAAGTGGAGCAATGAAAAACACAAAAGCAAATGGACTACCTTAAACTCTTCTCTATTCTAAGATACTTCTACCTCATGCACACCCTCCTGCTAACAGCTCTTCCATTTATTATTCCTACAGCACTATGTCAGGAGATGAGTTTAGTTTCTTTAATTTTCATTCATTCCATAAGAAAAAAAAAAGATAATTAAAGTCCAATATCTTTAAATGTGTAGTTCTTTAAGTGGAAACACATGAACAGCACACCCTCCCCATGAACTGGGGACTGCTTAAGGAAAAACTCGATGAACAGCAGAGGAGGAAGAAGGAAAGAAAAGACAGCAAGAGGCTCCTGACATGCCTTGCTCCTAACAAAGGGGCAGCAAGGAATGAGAAAAAAAAATCCTCATGTTTCTTCCCCCTTCATGGGGCATCATCACAGCCAACATAAGCTGTGTTGAGCAGAATCCTGTACAGTCTCTTGCCTGCTGTGAAGCATGCAGACAAAAAAGCACAGCCTCACACTGTCAGAAGTTTATTCCAGAGCTCCGACATTTTAGCTGCAGCTGTCCAGCTCCAACTTACACAACACATCATTCACAAAACTACTCTTCCCCAGAGAGGAAAAAAAAAGGCCTTGCATAAGGTTTGCGCAACAAAACGCACTAGTTTCTTAAGTTGTATGTCACTTTGCTGCTGTGGCAAGTCAGTCCCAGAGGCTTGCTTTTCAACACATTATCAGGCTATCATGGGTTTCCTTTTGCACCATAAAACTCAGGCACATCTCATTGCTTCAGTCAAACCACATTTTGCCCACCATGTCCAGTCCCTACACGGAAAGCAAGCACATAGCTATGCAAAGAAGTGAAAGAAGCAGTAGCATGGAGGACAGAATAAGCTAGGACCAGCAGGAGATGAAGTTGGTGCATTAGACAGTTACTATTTCTCTGTTTCTACCTGCAGAATATTCCCTCTCCCACACCAAAACACAGGGGCCTTCCTTAGCTGCAGTTGTTCTGCTCCTGTACCACTCCCTGGGTGACTATCACCTTCACTGTGCAGTGTGACAGACCCTCCTGCTGCAGCTCCCTATCATCTCCCTTCCCTAGCGTAGGGACTACACGGCTTTACCAAACTGTACAGTGACCCTCCATCACAGCAAGCAGGACCACACGTGTCACTCCTCTCTGCGCATAAGAGGAACACAGCTCCTCTAGTATTCTAGCCTGTAATGAAGGAGTCTTACTAAAAATGCCCGCTCTGTGCTCCTGCCCTGGATGATTGCCAGGTACTTTGCAGCTTGCTTATTCCGCACAGATGCAATACAGCTCAGTTTAATTTCATGGAAAGGAAAAAGGAAGAAGGAAAAAAACAGTCCAGGAAAGCTCTTTCCCAATGAACAAAATACTTATTTTTCCTGCAGGTATGAGTATTCTTGACTTCCCTGAAGCAATTAAAGGAATGCCTTTCCATTCTCTAGTTCTACATTACTAAGGTCTAGCTCTAAAATACATGGGTAAAAAATTTTAGTGCTCACCTGGCTCGTTATGCATATGGTTTGTATGAAGCTTTTTCCCCCCTTCTCCTTTTCTCTTGCTGATCCATAGGTTTTCTTCTCATCTCCACTCATGTAGAAAAAGAAGTTCACTATAATTCACCTCTAGGAATGAAGTGAAATTTGTACAAAGTAACAAAAAGAGGGAGCCTATGACTGCACAGCATATCACAGTAAGAGCTGTTCAGATCACAGTTTAAAATTAGAGCCAGAAAAAAAAATGGCCAATCTTTTATGCAAAAAAAAAAGCAAAACCTATACCAGAATTCTTCAAAACCCCTTCATGAACACCAGTGCATGTCTGAGTAACCTCTAGCACTGCAAAGTCCATGAGCACTCGGTTCATTATTCCTCAGTGACAGAAGGCTGGTGAGGACAGTAACTTCTGTTTTTGCAATACAGAATGCTTTTCTTGCTCAGCCAAACCTGCACTCAAGACCCTCTTGTTAGTAAGCTTCTCCAGGCATTAGAACAACAAGAATCATTGTCTTTGTCCAATGAACTTTTTATACTGAGTACAGTTGGCAAAAACACTGCAAAACTAGTCCTGGCAACCTTTCATGCAACCAACCAGTCACCATGCTGACCACAAAAGCTCTTCTCCTCTGTAGCTGGAAAACCAATAATACTGATACATTTTTTTTACACCAAAAATTGGGGTGGTACGGGATAAGTCACTCACTTTGCACACATACCAGAAGAGCAGCAAGTAACTTAGATTGTCCTTATTCCGCAAGGTGTACCACAGCATAACTGCAAACTAAGTTTCTGCAAGTTCCTAATTATGGAGCACTGCACGTGCTGCAAATACTAGCGCAAGACAGAAAACAAGTTCATATTTCCCTCTTTTCAAGCTTCCCTATTTGCAGTTCAACAGATCCTTGGTTTTAGAAGAGACCACATTTACTTTTAGCAGCTTATATTCACCTTGACTTTTAGACAGACTACCATACGAAGAACTCAGCCCAGGAGCAAGACATTTCTACTTGGTTCAACTCACCTTTTATTTTTGGAATAAATATTGGGAGAACTCTTCTTAATTTAACTGGTGCTAGAACACCAGCAATTTGCACCATCTTGGATAAAGACTGAAAGATTACAAGGTAACACCAGAAAAATAAATTCATTACTCATAATCAATATTTCAGTATTTATTTTTTAAACTTCAAATCACAGATTAAGAATGGAGCTGGAGTTTAATTTTGGAGTAAAAAAGGGATCAAAGGGATTTAGCATACTGTTAGAACACACACCAAATAACTCACTGTTATTGCTACATCTAACTTACTAACACCGAACCAAAACTTCTATGCGAGAATTAAAATTTATTTCCTACACTATCACTTCAAAATACAACAAAATATAACAGTGACCCTTATTCTTTATAGTATAATGAATCTGGAATTTTAAACAACAGATTTTAAGAGGGAAAATAAATAGATTTGAAATAAGAAAATTATAAGGTGTTTTATATGTACACATTAAGCAAATGCCTGGCCTTAAAAGAAGTAATTAAAAAGACATTTTGGTTAACATACTAAATTATTTCTCATAACAGTTTTGTCTAAAACTTTTCTGTTAACAAATGACCGTGCACCTCTATGCACCAGGAAGAGAATTTATCAGATAATATCTGCCATCCCAATTATGGTTCGTTAGCTATTTACACAGGCATCCTGCAGCATGGGCGCTAGAACCAGATTTATTCCAGTATTTAGGGAATTTGTGAATACAGTGTTTTACTTCAATGGCTTTGACCCGCTTTCCCCAAATCGGCTGCGCCACATATACTTACTTCTTGCCTTGTAGTAATTCCTCCTCCATTTTAAATCATTTAATCACAGTGGGCTTTCTTGGCATTGTTTTAAGTATTGTTTAAACACTGCATTCACGAAATAGGAACCGCTCTCTGCAACCCCTCCACCCCCCGAGGCGGCCACCCGCCTGGGCGGCCACAATTTCCACTGCGTCACACGCACGGGCACCTCAGCGCGGCGCGGGATGGCGCCTCTGCCCCCCCGCCGCAGCCTCGGGGGCCGAGCGCAGACCACTGCGCGCAGGCGGCGACACGGCGAGCGCCCGCAGGCGGGGCGGGAGCAGCGCAGCGGCGGCGCGGGCTCCCCGGGGGCGGCCGCCAGCGCCTTCCCTCGCCGCCCGCCGAGCACCGGCGAAGCTGCGCGGGCGCCATTTGCCGGCACCATTTGCCGGCACCTGGCGGTTGGGGCGCGGCTCCGCCCTGCGCAGCGCGAGCGGGCGCCCCCCGCCCCCCGCCGAGGGACCGTTACCTCGGCGCGTGCGTTACAGCTCGTGGCGCCGCGGGGAGGTCGGTTAAACAGGGCACGAAGAAGGGGCGCATAACGTAGCTAAAGGATAGTTATCCCAAAGGAAAAACAAATATATACGCGTAATTAGGATGAAATTACTTCGACTGAGACCTGCTCAACGTTTTAGTTATTCGTCGGTGTTGTACATTGTCTGGAACCATGAGTGGCAGCTCTACAAGCCTCGTGAATCATCTTCTCTTGTCAAGAAAATGATTTTATCAAAGGGAAAATTATTTCTCCCTTTCAGAGCTGGGGAGGCTGCTGTTTTTTTGGAATTCGGGATTTCTAAACAGTGTTTGTCTTCATTGGGCCTCAGGCACTAACCCCTTTTCAGGGTGTTTCTGCTTGTCTGATTAGGAAAAAAATCAGATACTTCTTTGGTGCAACTTTGTTTACAAAGAAAATAAAAAGTGAAAATCTTAATCTGGAACAAACAGGAGATGGCTGTTGCCTTGATCAGTAAGTTACTGTTACACAAAAGCCTTTTTCTCACTCACCTTACAAATACAGTCTCAACACAAGCATTCTGCTGGCTAATTAGGTCTCCTATCTGATTTTTCCATGTTTTTTTTTTAATCATACATCTCTCTCATGCATGCAGACCTGTGATATAAACACCCCTCTGTTTTAGAAGTGAAACGGAATTCAGTTCTGGTCAGTCTTACATATGTAGGCTGAGAGGGGATCTAATCAGTGTCTATAAGTACCTCAAGGGAGGGAGTGCAGAGGACGGTGATGGTCTCTTTTCAGTGGTGGCCACTGATAGGACTAGAGGAAATGGCCGGAAACTGAAACACAAAAAATTCCATAGGAACTTAAGGAAAAATTTCTTGACAGTGAGGGTGACAGAGCACTGGAACAGGCTGCCCAGAGAGGTTGTGGAGTCTCCTTCTCTGGAGATCTTCAAAACCCGCTTGGACGCAGTCCTGTGCCACGTGCTCTAGGTGACCCTGCGTGTGCAGGGGGGTTGGACTAGATGATCTCTAGAGGTCCCTTCCAATCTTAAGCATTCTATGATTCTATGATTCTATGTCTGTGTTATGGGTGACAGCTCCTGTCATTCAAAAGAAAAAGAAATTTAATTGTAGTCTACATCTATTGCAAATAAAGAACCACCTTCATTCATTAAGATTTGACCCACTCCATAGGATCCAGTACCACTTTAAATGAAATCTCACTCTCTGGAGTGAGAACTCCAGATCAGTTCTCGCTTCTATTTCTTTGTAATAACAGATAGTCTGTAACTAATCTTAATAAAAAAGCAAATTGTGAGGAAGGTTTTATAACCATATCTTTTCATAATTATTTAACATGCAAACTACAAAGACTGAGCAATGACATTTCTCCACCTATTTCTCCCTGTACTACCTTTCTCCACTGCCCTAGCACTTCTATTTTAACAAGGTAATATTTTAAACAGTGAGTCATCATCAATCTAACTTTCTTATCCTTCTCTTGAAAAGGAAGTTCTGGGTTTTATAATCCATATATACGCTTTGTTTTTTTCTAGCATCTACACTAGTAAAGTACTAAAAAGGATAAATTTGTAGTCAAAAGTAAAAGAAGTCAAAGCTGGATTCAGATAGTCAGTAGATAATGCAGATCATCCATATTTTCCTCGAGTTTAGTCCATATTGATCTGCGCGTTTGCAGAGGTTTTGCTGGTGATGTTTCATTTCATACTACTGCTGCTCTGCTTGATTTAGGTGTATTTTAGAGTATACAAAGACTTCATCACAAGTCATTATTTTCTTTGGTTATGATTGGAAAAGTGCTTTTTGTTTATACAAACGCTATAGCAAACAGTTACAGAGAAATCATACCTCTTGTCAAGCTTACCCTGCTATTCCAGCCTCAACAGGCTTGTCTGAGGCAGAATCCACATGTTTCATCCTCAGTTTTCAGAAGTTATAATGCACTTTAAAACATTTTCAGCTGTGCCTAATGTTCTAAAACATCATTCCTTCCACTTTATCAATTCATCATTGCTTGTATGAAAAGTATATAGATACAAGCAAAATTAGCATCCACATGTGCTGTTCTGTAGATTTTTCTTCAACGTTCTCAGTAATTATTTGGTATAAAACTTAGAAGCACTGGGAATCCCCAGTTTTCTGCCACAGATCATAGGTTGGTGTTTGAACCACAGAAACTTCTCAGCTTCTTGTCACGCTTTTGCTGGTTCAAGAGGCATCTTTATGATTTCTGTTACAAAAGCTCATCCAGGTCCTAATTTCTTTTCTTTGTTCTTTCTCTTTCTCTCACTCTCTTTTTTTTTTTTTTTTTAACTTGAAAATATATGAATTTATATATCCCTATATCTGCTTTCTTAATTGCTGCTGTTTTTCTAGTCTCATTTTCACTGTCTCCCTGCAGGCTAGGGTAACTTTTGACAACACTGCGGCTTTGGCACGGCAGGAGCGGCTTCCCGCGGGGGCGCAGCCACCCTGGCACACGGCGCTGCCACAGGGCTGCCCGAGCAGCCGGCTCGCAGGCCCCTTGGCATGCAGGGCATTTCCAAATGGGCAAAGGTTTTCCACTGTGCAGCAGCTTTCATTGCAATGGCTTTGTAAGTATAACAACTTGCCAGTAGAACCATCTGCAATTAACAGAAATACCTCAGTGGGAAATTTGAGAAGGCTAATAGAAATAGAAATTACAAAAACAAATATATTAATCCAAGCTTGGCCATTTTGACAGGCATAAATTTCTGATTGCATAACCTTACTATTTTGTAGTGTTACACAGGTTAAAGGAATAGATTTATTTTTAGTCATATTTTTAGTCATTTTAGATTTACATTTAGTCATATTCTTACTGGCACCTTCACTTTTTATTGCCTTTGTTAGCAGTCAGAATATCAATGTTAGTGTTGTTGTGCTAAATTAAAATTTACCTAGTGAACATTATGCATCCAGAAGCCAAACCCAGAGACAAGCCACATTTAATTACAGCAATTATTTTTTCTTGCTTGCAGATTTACAGTAGAAAAGAGCAACCCTTAATTGTTATCATATTTCTGATCACATGTGCAGTGATGATAGACCCGTTATGCAATGGCCCCACTAACACAGGCTCAGTGGGAGATTGAGTCTTTCCTAGCCTTTCTTTAAAGTGTATTTGAAAGTTAAGCATTTTCTCATTTGTATGGCCCTGGTTAGATGCCCAAACATGAAAATCAATTATCAAATTAAATGTTCTAAAGTGCTTTAGCCTCAAGAATTGAATGAATATAGAATTTTTCTTACACAGAAAATAGTATACAGTATTTACTTAGTTTCATTGGTACACATTGTTCAGTAATTAGTTTTTTTTTTTTAATGTGAGTGTGTTAATATTTAAAGTCAACATGTAACCAACATATTATGAATGGACAATAAAGCAATATTCTCAAATTTATTTTAATCATAACACATATCGTTATATGAAGCCCACACCTCCTAGAACTAGAAGTTGACATGTGTTGCCTTGCCCTGATTTATAATCTTAAAATCTCCCTATTTAAGTGGATATGCACAAATATTATTTGCTAAAGTAAAGCCCTTTTCAAGTCAGGAGGACTTCATGCTTTTTTAAGCAACTGCTCATCTCTCTGCATTTTTCTTTGCCCGGAGATGGACTTGTGCTTATAAACAGAATGCAAGGTTGCCTTAACCTACACACATCATAAACACTGGTGAGGCAAAAGTTAAAGTAACAATATAAAACACATTTGCTTGAAGGGGAAAAAAACATTGCTGAAGATATGAAGAACGGCTGAAATGTCTCATTTTGACAAAAATCTGGTGAGTGCTTAAACTATCTGGACCTACCAGGACACATGGATGACACTTAGCTTTTTCCTTCATAGCTTTTAAGTAAAAATGCAAGCACATCTCATTCAAAGATTGCCATCATCGTGGTGAAAAGAAATACAAAAAAATATTTATGGCTAAATCAGTTCTTCACATGATTTTTCCTGAGGAGTTCACCAGACTTCTGCTTTGATAATAAGGAGAACTGGCACTAAGGCTTCCCTCAGTCCGTGCTCGCCTTCTGCATGAGCAGAGCAAGGCATGATACGGAAATCTCCCCTCCTGACACTTTCCTCATAGGGATCTCTGTACCAGTTACCATATTTCTAAGAACAAGAAGGATAAGATATAGGGAAGGATAAGGGACAAGGGTGTTCCTGTCTATTCTAGTTGTTTCCTACAGAAGTCCCAGAGCCCATCCTTTGCCCCAGATCAGCATTAGGAACGTGGATCAGGGCCCCCGAGGGAAGCGAAGCTGCCAATTTATCCCGCTGAGCCAAAATCTGGATGCTCCTAATCCACCCTGTCCTAGAGCATTCAAAACACTTTGCTCTGGAGTTGTCATTTCTAAATCATAGTTTCCTCCCAAAGCTCTTCCCATCCTAGAGCTCCCCCGTTCCCTCACCTCTGGAGGGGACGAGCAGGACATGCCCAGGACGCTGCATCCACAGGGTCCAGTAGCCCAAGCTCCTTTTGCAGCTGGAGGTTTCATTAAGGCGACAGCTCCCAGCTCCATTGTGCCTGGCACACCTGCGTACAAGGATGGATGCTCTAGCAGAGGCATCCAACTTTGTTCTCATTTGCCCTGGTAAAAGGAAAAGGCTGAATACAGAATTATTATATTATCTGAGCACAGAGGACAGCAAGGGCGAAGCAATCGAGGAGTTTCAGAACATGGGCTGGGAGCAAACAACGAGCAGAGGGGGCTGGAGAAGAGATCCTTCATCAGAAAGCTCCTCAGCAATGAAGGAAATGAAACAATAGCAGTATTAACACATCACTCAATTCTCCTGCCCCTGGAATTAATGGAAACATTCACATCAATTCTAGTAAGAATAATATTGGAGCTTTATACATATCTTAGAAGATGATTTAAACGAGAAGGCAGTGGCTGCAAGCAGTACCCAGGGTAGATAAGGACTACAGAGCACAACAAAATTGTGTAGGTATCAGCACAGCGTCGGAGAGTAATTGCACTAGTGCTGGGAAGCAGCAGTGTCGCAACAGCTCTAGCCAAGACCAAAGAGCAAGGAACGTATCCAGAGTCCAGCCCTTACAAATCATAACCACAAACTGCAGAGAGAAGGTGGAAGCCTGGAAACAGAAATGTGACGATGGAGCACCTGAGGGTGAAACACCACCAAAATGTAAATAGCACTGCTGAATTACAGCACGTAGAATTATACTGGATTAGTTCCCAGCTCTAAACTCCAGAGAAAAGGTGACTCAGACGACTGAAAGCCAAAAAAAAAAAAAAAAACACCATAGAAAATGCTTCACGCTGTGACAGAAGATCCTGTGTGCCATGAGTTCCAGATACCAAGGGCCAGGAGAAGGATCTACACAGATTCCAGAAAGCAGTTTGTACCACAGTAAGTACCAGAATGGCCCTTCCACAGTATGGGTCACGTTACCCAAGTTCCAAGAAGTTTTCCGGTGTTGTTCCTGCAGCGTTTGCGTGGGGTCCCAAGACTAATCCTCATGACCAAGTTTTTATAGCTCTGTTCACACGCAGAGCAGCAATGTCATCGTTGGTGTCATTTCAGCCTATTGTGGTTACTTGATATAATTAATATGTTTAAATCTCTGAACTGACCTTAGGTGGATGAACGTTTGGGTGAAGTGAGTATACAGGCCATTATTAATAGTTTTGGAAGGTACAACTATCCAAATGATTGCTTCCCTTTTCAAAGTTTTTCTTCTTTCCTCTTCCCACATACAGCATATGCATTTTTTCCTTAGTTCAGAAAATTAAAAGCTATGCAACTGAAAAATAAAATTAGATAATATTTTATGCTAGCTATAAAAAAAAAGGACAGCAATTTTTCCCTTTTAAATATCCTACGTAAATTCTACATAATTATCCCCTATACAATTCAAGTAGCCAACAATGCAGGATAATAGAAATGCACCATTTTCTATTTGCCTCATTTCTTCCTATAGCACAGTATCTTTCTGACTGGTTCCTCCATGTTCAGATCCATCTTTTCTGCCACACACTTACCACAGTAAATCACTTGAATGGGCTGAGCTTCCTTCTATTTATTGTTGCCAGGGGAACCAACTTGTTGGTATTCATCAGTGTAACATGTCTTTTGACACATATTCCTCAGGACCAGATGCAACACACATGCAGCATTCAGTGAAAAAATAAACCGCAGCATCCCTGGAAATATATTCACAGAGAATATATTTATATATTCCATATATTTCAAAGGAAAAAAGAAGGAAAGAGCTAAAGTACCTAAGATTGGGTTGTTTTTTTTCTTCAAACTGATAAAAAAATTATAATTTATATACATATACACATACAGACACATACATACATAAAATTTGAGTAAGATTCTGCTTCAGTCCATAATTTACCCACAAAAATTAAGAGTCTCATTCATTGAATTAAGTGTTTCTAAAATAATGCTCATTTAATTTCTCTTCCTGCTATTTTTTTTAAAATGATCTTCTCCTTGTATAAATTCAAGGGACTATTTTTAATATGAAACCTTGCTGTTATCAGGTCATTCTAGCACGGATGCAGTAGAAGAGCCGGGTGTCTGAAGGTTATTCGAATGACATGAGTGCCCTGCTGGGAAGCATCGATGATGCAGATACAGCAGCAGCTTGGGAAAGGCTGTGAGCACCTTCAACCCTCAGAATTTCTGCTTACTGTAAGAGCAGTTCCTGGCAGGAAAAAAAAGGTGAGGCAGAGGTGACACATCTAAGGTGCCTCATAAAGGTCATTGCCACGCTGCTTATGGGAAACAAACCAACATTAACTTCCTGTGATAACTGCGAAAATACCTGTGTGGGAAGCCACAACATTTGAGGTTGGAGGCAGTAAAATGTGCAAAAAGTAAGAGAGTAAAGCAAAAGGAAGGGCTCTGTCTCATCACATTCCGAGCAGCGCGTTTCTCTCCCTTAGACAATGGCAGATCTTACCGTTTGGATTGTTGCGACACGAGTTGCTCTGACCTTACAGATTGGCACTCCTTGGAGTAAGAGATACTCCCATCCTAGAAGGGACACAACTTCAGTGTGAGACAAAAGCAACAGGCTGGAGCAAACAGACAGAAGACTGAAGCGAAACACAACTCCGCAGTCCTTTCATCTGTCCTCAGAACTTGCTTTAGGTTAAGGCACCCGCCGCTCTGAAGTTCATGTGGTGCGTGACGTCCCCCAGTGCTCTCACTAACATCAACGATCTGCTTAGAGCATCCTCAGGGATGACAAGCGCAGCTCACCTCAACTCCAGGAGCAGAGGGGAAGGGTGTCCTAGGACACACGCTGCATCTTTTAAGGCAGGCAGGGAAAGCATAAAAAAAATGCAAAATGACTCAGTTTTCAACGCTGATGTATCTAACCTACCAGCACTATAGAGCAAGCAAGGAGCCACAGCCTCTATAAACTAGTTTCCAGTGTCTTCATGCATTCTTGCATAAAGCGTTCTGAGAGGATATAGTACAGTCTGCCAAATATTTTATATAACTGTTGGGCCTCTAGGGTTTTAGAGTTGTAGAATGTTTTTGTTGAATGTTTGTAGAGTTGTAGAATGTAGAGTTTTGTTGTAGAATACCATACAAATGGGACCCCTGCATAGACAATATGAAAGCAACCAAGACAGGAAGAAACATCTGCATTACAGAGAGAGAACTCCACAGTCAACCAGAACTAAAAATGACACATCTTTAAGCAAACCTTATTAGTAGCCTCAAGATCCAGGTGCAATTATTCCTGAAACCTCAAGAACAGAGACAGGACAATTACCTGTTTTAGTTATTTGCTGGCACATGCACGGGATCCCAGGGAACAGCCTGTTCAGTTTGGTGGAGAGCAGCTCAGTAAATCATCCCTTTCTCCTATCATACAGGATCCTCACAATTCAGCTACCGCATTTCAGGACATTAATAAAGCATTGAGACATCAAAGATACTCAACGCTTAGAGGAATTACTTTTAAAATGAAGGATACATTTGTTTCTTCAGTCTTACTCTACGAAGCCATTCTGCTCTTTTTGTTGAAGTCCTTAAAAAAAAAAATCCAACCATGACAAATAAGCCCAGTGCAATCATTTTGAGTCAAAATGATTAACAGTTCGGCAGCCGTAAGAACTAAGAGCAGTCCTACAATGGGAAATGTATTACACGTAAGAGCTATAAGCAATTCCACTAGCTAAAATGCACACCCTTACAGACAGCATAAGGAATACACTGAGGGAACTCAGTTTTACAGGGAAGCAGTTTCCTCTGATAAAATTCTTGCTCCATGAAGGCAGATAACAAGAAATAAAAACATTTTAGCCCCAGCTCTCAAAACATCTTTCGTACTCAGCAGGTGGGAAAGGTTTACTATCCATTTGTTATCTACAAACGATGAAATACAGAAGGAATAGTAAGGTGTTTATTGGGTAGTAAATCATTCAAGGATGCAAAGGGTTACCATGGGATCAGGCTCTCTTCACAAATTTTAAGAGCAGCCTGCACTACCTCCCATAACAATTTCAGGATTTGGCTTTTCAAATTGTAGCACATTTATGAAGGCTAATTCTGAAATTAAGTGGGACTTTAAGTGGGACTTGGAGCTAAATTTAAAATGCTTTTCAAAACTTATTTGTTTTTTGCTTTTCTCTGTACCATGCAAAAGCAAGTACAGAGAAGTCATGTTTCGTGGGCAATAAGATTAGCTTTTCAAAACAATAATTTATTTAACAAGATTCATTTTGCTTTGAAGCAGGTGCCATTAGATTTTTTGAATGTTAGAGATGAGAAAGTCCAAAGTGTGAAGCGATAAGGTCCATAGTGAATAAAACCCCTAAAAAGCAGAAATACTAATGAAAAAGTTTTAAAAATCACTAAAACACACTGGCTATCTATCCTGGCTAGGAATTCAGGAAGCGTTCGCCTTCATCGAGAATACACTTCTACTTCAGCATGTTCATTTCCAGGAATTAAAAACTAGTACAAATCAGCAAATTACAACCTCAACCACAGAACACAGCATTGGCAGGAGAGGCAGCGAGCTCCGCCAGCCGGACTGTAGCCCTGGGGACTCTTCTCATCACACGGAGCCTTGTAGGCAAAGAGCCACCCGCTAAGAAACCCCGAGCGCGGGCGCTCAGGCTCCCTGACCCTGCTGCCCCACGCTGGGGTCTCGCTGCTCCCCATGTAGGGGTCTCGCTGCCGCCCAGGCAGCCCCCTTGGATCGCAGCGCCCTGTCAGAGGCAGCACTCAGCAAGCTGCGAATCGCAGCTCAGCCCACGGCCGCAGCTTCCTGACGTAGCCGAGAGCAATAATTCATTGGCACGAGGCCAGCGCTCGGGCAGGCTCCATCCATCACCACCCGCCCTGAGAAGGGTGCGCGGAACGCGAGGTGCAGAACCCGGGTGAGAGCTGGAGGTCTAAATCACCCCGAGATCTCCACGTGAACTCCCTGCCTCCTCACGCAGCTCTGCACGCAGCACAAACCAGGAACGAGACGGAAAACCAAAATCCACAAAATCTCCTTCTGAATCTCCTTCTTTGATGTTAAAGCAAAAGAGGCTCTTTTAAAAGTAAAGTAGTAATTTGCTGAATTAACGTTAAGATCCCTACTGTAGAGGCACTGAAATAATCCACTGCAAAGTTGAAGCCACCCTTAAAAAAAATGCACTATACAAAATTAACAACCCAATTTGTTTTACAATACTCAAAGGAAAAAGGAAGAATTTAATACATATATACACTCTGAATATATACGTATATAGTAAATCCAAGCAATAATTTTTACAGAAACAAATTTGTCAGAAAATCAAGCACAGTCTTCCCAGGCACCCAGGTTCTTAACTCAGCATTTTAGCTCTATCATTTTGCAGCAGCAACACTGTAATCGCACACATAACAAAGAACAACTTTAAATGGCATAGTTCTGAGTAAAATCAAATAATCTAAATTATTAAACTACACAGTTTGTAAGTAACAAAACAAACACACCTGGAATTACTTTCTATTCAAAGTATTTTGCATGCATTAACTTTTAGCATATAAACAACTCCTTGGCTATTTAGATGGAATTCAATATTAATTATATTTTGGATTATTAGGGTGGAGAGGAAAAAAGTTCACTAAGACACAGACTGACAGCAGATTTTTATTAACATATCTTACAATGTTGATTACTGTATTCCTAGTTTTGTACTCTTCCGATGTGTTAAAAAGATTCAGATTCTACAGTAATGTACTGTACTTAACCGATCATTCACATGGGGGAGCACACCAACAGCCGAGGCGCACAAACACCACTGTAGCTTGGACCTGTTATTTTTCAAGGTAAGCTTGATAAAGTAGGATTAAAAAAGTTATGGGGAAAATCAAAATTCTTGTTTAGCAGCATGCAAGGATATTCAAGTAAAATTTTCAATCAAGTGCTTTTTTCATTTGTTTTTAAATCAGACTGGTGGCTAATTCACCAGTACTAAAATAAACACTATGAGATACTCAAATGTTAAAGTTAAGGCTAATAGTTTTACTTCACATCCATATGCACAACCAGAGAACATTCCATTTTAAATAAAACACAGTAATCAAATTCTGGATACATTATCTCTTGTAGATCTAGAGCTGGAGTTTCAAACTATAGATTACTCAAGTTCATGAGCCCTGTAATAAATGTTATGCTGGAGATGTAAAGAATCTTCTTGCTCTTTAACCACACTTACAAAATGGCCTGGTATTCATAATGAGCAATGCAAAAATATTACAGGCAGAACTTATAATACAGTATGAAAAAAAGTAGTATTTTGGAAAAGACAAAGCTATTTATTTGGTGAAACAGAGCATTTCTAATCCTACAGGAAGTACTGTAATACTTTGAAATATATTTATATGTATGTATAAAAACCAGCATCCGTTATTGTAGACATTTTTTTTTGAACGGTGGGTATCCAGAAATGACTAGTCATTTATTTGCTTTTCCTTCTGTCCATTCTCCGTGACTGCTATACAGTCATTTTATTTCCCCATACACTTTTCATCAGATAATGACTTCCACTGGAGAGCTCTTTTCATCATGTATATGGTTTTATCAGTAGATGTTTTTATTTTACACATATAAATTTTATTTTACACACAAGCTATGAAAGTCAAAACTACCAGAAAGTGCTTGGTAGTACTGTATGAAAGAGCCAACCAACCTCCAACACCTGTGAGAAACATCAGTAGCAATATATTACATAACAGGATTTTATCTATAACCTTTCCTACCTACTTACAATGTGGAGCTTAGCCCGGTCAGGTCCATCCCCATGAATTTTTATCCCCTCTAAACATAAACTGTTTTGGTCTTCTTGCAAAAAGGATGCCAAAGCACTGGTTGTTCACACTGGCTCCCTACTGAGGGTTCCCCCCCCCCGCCTCCTTTTTAGGAAATCAAGCAGAAAGAACAGTGATTACTCTGAACAAATACAATAAAGAGGGACTGCCTGAAAGATACCAAATTACCTTTCATTTGTAGAAGAGCCTGCATATTCCAATCCAATCATTCTGAAACATACATCTGCTCTCTAATGACTGGCAGCTTATGCATATTAGGGTTATAATTGGGATCTGCTACATTGGGTGCTGTACAAATTCTGTGTATACAGCCTTTTACAGTATGTTATCACTAACAGTTTATTCAATTGATATGGAAAAATCTGATTTCTGGAAGAGAAAAAAGAAAGTCTTTTGGATTACATTAAGAGCAACAAGCTATCTCATTTACAGCTATTTCACTTATTTATGGGGAAAAAAAGATCTATGAAATTCCTGAGAATGCTAAGTTTTTAGTAATGCCTGAAATATTTCAATAGACCTCTTGTGGTAAGTGAAAGTTTCTTTAAGGTTCAGTTTTCAGACCAAACACTGCCATGCAGCCTCACAATCCTTTTACAATTCCTGTATAATTACAAATGTGTATCAAGCAAAAATCTCAAACCAACACACAAAAAGGCAAAGAATATTTATCCAATATATTTAGTAGATGAAGTACACATATACAATGTTTCAGCAAAAATTGCTAAAAACCAAACTCCACACAGAGAAAAATAAAAACTTGACAGCTATCCCTGGAGCCTCTAAACAACTGCAAGTAAAACTTGTGCTTCTTAACAGTAATGGGCTTTAAAAAAAAAAAAAAAGAAAGAAAAAAAGAAAAATGGACTACTGAGTGCAATCAGATTGCTCACACCATTTAGAGGATTTGTTTTAATTTCAAATTATTTTATCATTATTTTAGTAGCAACAGCAGCTAGTTACACAGAAGTCTCCCGTGATGACAAGGTTCCATTTCCCTTTCTTGCCCGCAGCCCGCGCCACCCCGCGCGGAAGAGCTTTGCTCCCGCTCCAGTAAAGCTTCTGTCAGCCAGGACGCAGTCACGGATGGCAGCAGTGATGAGGCCGCGTGAAGATGGATGATGATTTACAAGCCATTATAATGAGGCCCCCATCGTTTATTGATATGATCAAAAGTATGAGACACCCATTGCTGCTCCAGCACTTTGTATCTCTCCTTGCATATGTAGAGAGGTTTACCACGCCTGCAGAACAAAAAGGAAAAACAAACAATAAAACCAAATAATCTTGATTTCCATGTATTTGGCCTATTGACAGACTGCTTCATTATCAATAATATAAGCAACTCACGATATTCATATATTTTTCTGCAGGGAAAGTGCGCATTTTAATTGCTGGTAAGGCGGTTGGGGAGTTGTTTTTAAATAAGGTAATTACTGGGTTTGCCCCTCCTCCCTTTCGGACAGCAGAAGCCAGGAATCATCTGTTGTTCAGCCCAGCACACGTAGCTGAAAAGCTCTTCTCCTTCCCCACACTGGAAGCCAATTGCCTTGCCATTAAAAAACAACCAAGACTGGGAAGAAAAACGTCCCTCTGCAACATTCAGAAGGGTCATCACTGGGAATGGCAACAGTGCAAACTTTGCTGGGTTGCCACTATGTCTCATTTGATGTTAGTGGTTGCCCATCTTTGTGCTCAGAAAAATTCCTCCAGGGCTGAGCAACTTGCATGAAATGGGAATTTCTGCTTGGAGGAAGGAGCAGTTTATGATGTTACTGCATGTTTTGCATTACATAAGATAAATCTGCACAGGGCAGCAACACTGAAACATGAGTACAACTAAAATGTTACCTAAGATCCCGATCTTCTTCACCATGTGCATCCAGATAAACAGAACCCCAAAGGCAGAAACGATGGCCTCGTATGATGATAATTACAGACGCATTAATCAAAAGAAATATCCCTGTCCCAGCTCCACAGTTTTGAGAATGCTGCAACATTGCAAGATGAAGGAAGGAAGATTACAAAGATCCCATTAGTATCTGTTAACTTTGTAACATAAAGAATTTTTAAAATTGTAGTTAGTTTTGCTTGAAATAACATAAACTAGTGCTATTTACTAAGGAACTGTTTGACAAAGTACAGCTTGCCCACAAATTCTCCAAGCAAAATAAGAAATCTGTATCTTGTGCTGCCCTAACTTTTGCATACAAAAGTGGTTTTCTGCTTAAAGGGAAGACATCCTTTAGATTGTAAAAACATAATTACTTGAGAAAAATATAAGTAAAAATATTCTCTACAATATTTCTGTTGTCAATAGCAAGGTGTATGGTATGAAGTAAAATTTTAAATGGATAGCAAGAATAAGAGTAGTATACAGAAAAACTTCTCATTTCCTCTTATGCCATGAACTGTATTGCTAAACATTTGCTTTCACTACCCACATTCACAGACCTAGTGTATTGTTTTACAAATTAGTATCCTGCTTAAAACAGTATGCCATTCGTTACCAGGAATGGCATGATCTGTATTTGCTCATTAATCCATTTTGGCAACTTGCTTTTTATATACAGTTTTATTACAGTCAGAGGCCTAACATTACAGGTTAAAAACAAATGTAATACACTAGATAGGTTTTCAGTTCTTCTTTTCTTAAAGCTTCTTTTTTTCCCCCCCCACAAAGCTGACACCTTAAATGTAACTCAATTCTATTTTAAATTTTGGCCTCTTTGCTTTCCTCTTTATATTAGCATTGAGGGAAAGGCGAGTTCAAAGAATTTCATAATCTCTCTAAAATTCATTTTCTCTGTGTATGTGTCCATCAACAAATTCCTCTCCCAGTCTACTGAAGCCCAGGTAGTTCTAGTCTATTGCCAAAGTTTAGCGTATTGGCAATGCAGAAAGCAAACGCAGATGGCCTTCTGCAAACTGTTCGATGTGTTTAGTGGGAAAGAGAACAGTTCCCAGAGCAAACCTTCATCACAGGCAGCAAAACTGTCACAGAGGCTATTCAGCTAAAGAGAGAAAATATTAGTCCTGAAAGCACTTGAATACATGCTGACAAGAAAACTTTGCTGCTGAATTAACACCAAAGGCTTTAAAATGACACTTCTCTAACTGTGGTCCTTAGACCACTGGTAGATTGCTGGCTATTAAGTAGTACACCATAATAGAAAAAAACCAAAATATACATTCATATTATTATGTACCCAGAATGTGAGGAAACAGAACACAAAATCATAAACATTCAGAATACAGAGAAACTTCCCTTGGTTATAAATGAAACCATGTGCAAACACTACACACAATGGTTTCTGGAGCTTTTCAAACACATGAAGTGGGCTTAAAAAAAAGAAAAAAAACTGCTTTCAAGGATCCAGGCTGGTTCTATGTGCATAATACTTAAAGTATTATACAAACATGTTTTAGAAAGAAGTCACCAGAGCCAAACAAAGGAGTTAAAAACAGTTCATCCACTGGAGAATTGATTATTACAGAACTGGAATTCAGTCTCTTACCAGTACGCATTCACAGTAACTCTGTTGCTTGCAGCACAGTCCTTTCAAGCATACAAAAGTACCACAAACTAGACAAACAGCAGGATCTTTAGGGACCTTGGTACAAACAGTGCAAGCCTTTCTGTGATAATACTGAAAAATGGTATTATAATTCTCAGGCAACTGAAGGAGGCGCGGCAAGTCCCACTTAGGCTCCTGGATAAGCAAAGTCTACAAGGAAAATGAAAAAAATAGTTATGCACATCCACTTAGTCAGAACTAGGAAAATAAAATACCAAAGAAAGGAAACAAGCACTTGAGAATCCCTCACTTCTTCATTTCACAAGTTCAGAACTGCACCTGGCTGAAGGGCACACATGCTTGCAAAGCCCGTTGCTCTGCAGAAAAAACGCTCCCACTCAGAGTGTTTCAGACAGGAAAGTTGTCTTCCCCTGAGGAGGCTGACATGGCCACTCTACATCGTTTATCTTAAAGGGTACAAAACAAGCACTAGCCTCTTCACTTGGTCATTTTCTAAATGTAATACTTCAAGAGTAAAAGTCTACACAGCTAAAACCAGGGGATCAAGACTGATGTGAAGCGAGGCCTTCCATAGCCTGTGCCAGGCCCATGGGAAGCTGGTCTCAGCAACACCCTGCTGCGAGAGCCACATGCTAACAGGAATCCAGACTGAAACTTTCAGGAACAGAGGAGAGCCAGGCCCTGCAAACAACATTTGGAGGTGTGTGCCTCATCTTCAAAACAGTGGTTCCTTCAGGTCAAGAGGAACTGATCGGTACTCACACTTTTGTTAGGTCAGAGTCTATCCAAATATTTGTTTCAAACCCTAGCTATTCTCTTTAGCACTTGAAAATATCTAAGAACAGCATTTTGATACTCTCTTCCCAGCCACCATACTGAAAACAATTAGTTTTTCTTGTTCCTGTTCTAACCGATCCAATCCACATCCACTAACACTCTGGATTTTTACATTACAATCTGAAACGGTCAATTGCAAATTAAAAACACAATAGCATATGTGCACAGCTCTAGAAGGCATAAACAGGTGCTTCCCCATTAGTACTACTTTGAAGGGAGCAATTTTGTTACGTACCTTTACTTGATCTGGATATCCTTCTGCAAAAGCAGCCAATTCCAAGCACCACTGTGATATCATGTCAAACGCTGGCACTGACCAGTCAAGGCAAGAGGCACTAGTGAACTGATGGGATGACTGAAAAGATGGTAAGAGACCCAGGCAGCTTGCAAGAACTGCAAATTCCTCATCTTCCTTTTGGATATGAAACCAGAACAGTTTTAGATTAATAGCTATGCTTGCAATACTTAATATCTTTATCAAGAATTCTATTAAGAATATCTACTTTAATAACAACAACATAGATGGCCTTGCAAAATGATGTTAAAACACGTTCACAGACACAGAAAACCTTCTGGTTTTCCACAGTGTCTCAAGTTGCATTCTCAAAATAATAGCAAGCTAGACAGAAGAACAAACAAGATAAATAAATATATAAATCTTGCTTAGCTTCCTGCTAGGTCTCCCAAACTGGCTCACAGCTACTCTGTAGAAGAGCCCATATTGGTGCAAGAACGTAGTTGAGCTGCACTGCAGAGGCATCAACATATCAGCCTAAAAAGTCATCAAACTCAAGTGTCATTTTCTGCTGACACGCTGTCCCTGACAGTAAAGCCTAAATAGTAATAGACATTAAGCAAACTCAAGACTGAAGCCCAGTCTGTGTGGAAATTGTCATCTGTGCAAATGCAGGGTAAGTTTTAAACATTAAACTATTTAAGATTTTTTGACAGGCAGACAGCTAGGCATAACCCGATAAAATAGGCATGTATTTGATATGTTTTAAGAATGTGGTACCATTTTTCAGGGCAGTTGTCCTGAAAAGAAACAATGCTCCAGAGGAATGTTACAAAACACAACTAAGAAAAGCTTTAGGAGAGAAAAATATCTACCACAAAAAACCCAAACTCAAAAGCAAAAACTTTTTTTTTTTTTTTTTTTGCACACAAGCTTTTAAATGGAAGCATTTGAGGGTGCCCCTCTCAATCTGTACCTGGCAACTGGGTAAATCCCCTCCAAAAAGATGGTGTTGGAGAAGGCTGGTGATCCTGAGGAAAGGTAAGCAGAACTGCTGCAGGTAACACTCTACAGAATCAGGATTTACCTAGAACAGGAAAAAAGCATTTAGTAAATTCTGTCCTGGGTAAGTTGTTTCCTATGCAAGGAACTCCAACATTAACCAAAATGTTATTTAAGTATACTATCAAACACAGTGCATCAAGCATTGCACATTCCAAAGGCAGGTGTTTCATTAATAATTTGAAAAACCTCATAGTTTGCTTTGCAGACCAATGTCTTTTCTACTTAATTATTCCAATTTTTAAATTTCTGACAGTTCTTTTATAATTATGATTAAAAAACACAATTATAAAAAGATATCTGTAAACAGCTTTCTCAACACAGAACTGTCCATATATGCTATTGGTAAGAGAAA
The DNA here is from genome assembly GCF_059628265.1 of Tinamus guttatus. Taxonomy (NCBI): domain Eukaryota; kingdom Metazoa; phylum Chordata; class Aves; order Tinamiformes; family Tinamidae; genus Tinamus; species Tinamus guttatus. Next base: position 924,398 of record NW_028288594.1, read on the forward strand.
GATTTGAACAGGCCAATTGTCCCCAAGGGTTGTGCTTTGATCTAGAAAACAGACTTGTACTGCAGTCTTTAGCAAGATCAGAGAAAATCCATTACAACAACCAGGCTGAAACGTAAATGAGAGACGGAAAAAGGACATGTTGGATAAATCTCAAGAGATTTGCCAGTACCACAGTTAATTCTTCAGTCTCTCCTTCCTCGTATATCTTCCCTTTAGACAGCTCACTGACTACATGACCCAGCAATGCCTCCCAGGATTTTTCTCCACTGGGCGTATTCTGCAAATAAGAAAGAGAAATCCAACATGTCACTGGTCACAAAAGGGGAAAAGGTTTTTGTAAAAATAACAATGAAGGAGTACGTTTCCTCTTAATCAACACGCAAACTTTGACTTGCAGAGATACATGCTGTGTAAAATAAGAAAAAAAAAAAAAAAAAAAAGCTTTTAGCTCATACAGCAAAATCTGAATTGTCACTTATCTTCAACTGCATATTTTTAGAAACTGTAGGATAAGACGACATTTATAGGGTTGCATGTTGCATTTTCTTTTTTTTTGGTGCGAGTGTAACAACAATTACTTTAAAGTTAGGAACAATCACTACATTGTGTTGCAGCAAAATGCGAATGCTAATGCAACTAATTAAAAATAGTTTTCCAAAATGTGCCAATCACGATGAGCTACAAAAGACTTCCCCATCTATTGTTAAGTTAAAATGAGTCTATTGGAAAATGAAAGCCGTGTTTGGACTGAACAACATTTAGAACAGTTGGGAAGAATTCTATACTGGGAAGAATAAAGAATCATTCAGCTTTGCGCCACAGCATTCATGTTTAGAAGCAGCAGTTACAGAAGGCCATCAGAAACAAAAAGCAGTATTTCCATAAATATTCTTCTAAATCATAAGCTATATGCAGGGAAAATATCAGTGGTTGCAGCTCTTGCACACAGCTAGACTCCAGGCAGGAGCTTTACGGAAGAGAGAGGAGGAGGGGGAGGGCAAGGAGCCGGGCAGAGCTCGGAGCCAGGCCGGGCTGGTGCCCGCGTGCGGCTCTGGCGGGGCTGCCAGGTGGCTCCAAGGAGCGCGCAGAGGCGGCACGGGAGGGCAGCGCAGAGCCCAGGAGGGGCCCAGGGCAGCGGCGGGATGTTCCCAAGGGACCAGAGCCATGTTTCAATGCAGCCGCTACAGCGCATACGCGCCAGGGAGCAGCATCTCGTCCCCATCCCCACGGCTCTGCTCTCCCACCCAGATCCCTGTGAGCCTTCAAAGGGCTTCACACAGAAGAAAAGTCAAATTCCCAAGATGGGAGAATTTCATCTGCTGGATTATTTGACCATACTAAATCACAACACCCATTCACAGTGACGTACCGTTTAACGTGCTAGCATTTTCCACCCAGTCTTAAAAAATTCCACTAAAATGGACAGTCTTTAAAAATCAAAAGAAAAGGCTACTTAAAATCCACTAGCTGAGCTATTATAGTAATTTGCAAGCCTACAGGACCTGGAAGCCTAATTTGACTTACATATTGTAAATGCTTTTTATGCTTCTATAGTAAAACATCTTGGTATTCACACATAGCAAGCCTACTACCACATGCCCTAATTCTATTTAGGGCATAGAGACTAAGGAGCCTAACAACAATTTTAGCATTATAAATTTATGTTCAGATAAATCCCAGCCCGTGCTAATAAGCAAAGGCCAGTCTATATTTCTCAAATGGACTATAAAAAAGTATAAACTGGTAACACATTTATTCTTTATATGCTTTCTTTCACAACTAAAGACTCATTTCTGACTCACTTAAGTAAAGAGAGAAATGGAAAAAAAATCCTTATCAACAATAATCTGAAGCATGTGTTCTTGAAATTTTAATATTATGACAATATACTCAAGAAAGAGGAGAGCGAACTAACAAAACGAAGCATCCTTTCCACCACCCTGCAATCTCAAATACTTAATGCAAGCCCAATAAAAAAACACACCTCGTGCAGCAGCAGCCAGGCCAGCAGATAATTTATCCTTAATACCTTGGCATAGCAGGAGACCAGTGTGACAAATCTGGTTCCTCGTGAGAAGCAGGTCACGTTTCTCAGCACGCTTTCCATACTAGAGCCAACATAATGTAATTCCCAGCTGTTGTCTAACAGGGTATTCCCAGTCCCATTTCCTCTCCTGGCCTCAACACTTCCATCCCTCCCCATCTTGCACTGGCACTAATCTGCCCTTGTGGGGAATCTACCCGCGGAGCAGAAAACTACCCGAAGGATCAAGTGAGGAACAGTGGCCATGCAGGAAAGCAGGCAGGAACATGGCCTGCCTCAGGGAGCTTTCTCCTTTGGTAGCAACTGGCATTCAATGAGCCAAGGTGACAAAGCCAAGTGCCTTTTCACTTTACTTGCAAATGCTATCAAAAATGAAAGGAAATGACAGGAAACCCCTTGCCTACTCTATAAATTTCTTAAGTTCCTTCTCTGCCTCTTCATCACGAGTGCTTTAGACTACAGTTTGAGAGAAACGTGTACACCTAGACATGCACAGCATAAACAAGCAGGTATACTGTTGTTTTATTCTATTATAATGCAATTAACTTGAAGTGAAACTCCAGAGACATCTTCATCCTGAAATGCAGCTCTGGAAATACACATTCACTGTTCAGCTTTGAAGTCTCATGCATGCGTGAAATCTTGCAAAAATGCATCCACATAAAAAAGAGGATTTTTGTGAAGCAGAGCATTTAATTATATGGAAAGCAGAAGTACCTGTTACATTCCTTCTAGAAACGCACAACGCCAGTTTCACAAAACATCTTAATGAATTAACCAACCTTTTTGAGAACTCCTGATTCTTTCCACGCCATTCTATCTTCAGCACTGCATTTGACAGAAAGTGCTACCAAGGCTTGAGTATACAACAAAGTGAAGAGCACCTTTACAATGCAGGTAAAGTGTTCTGTAAAACAAAACAAAGTCGTTTTATAATACCCAACAGTTTCAGCAAATATACTAATCACAGAGTCTCTAGTTATAGAAATGATGCTTCTTAAATGAAAAACAAATTCTACAGAAGCAGGACGAAAATCCAAAACATGCAAGACAAAACAAATATATTTCTGATTTTCAAAAACAATGATATGGCAGCCCTTAAGAACAGAGCAATCCAGGACAAGTATCCTTCCACTGTCCCATATGTTCATGTCAATCCTGATCAGCAGGGGCTTCCTAGTGACATGACAAAATTTTGTTTTGTCCAAAAATTGCATCAATATAAGCTACTGATTACTAACAGCTATAAGAGACGGAGTGCTGTAGATGCAGGCAATTGCTCATCTCCCCCATGTCTTCTGGTCATGGCTAAACCATCTGGGTTACGCCAGGTCCACATGCAAGACAGACATATATCCCTCCACTTCCGGATATAGATTCAATCATAAAAGACCTGCTGCAAATCATTCTTTAATGAGATCCCATTACTGAGCCTCACTCGATCGATATACACCTAGGTTAAAGTCCATTAGAATGTCATTTTAGAACATACACTCTTTATTTTTTTTAAAAAAAATTCTGTAATATTTAAAGGATTGTTATTTCCTACATGAGGGTTGCAGGAGAAAGCCTCTGACATTTCTTGGGGGAAGCCAGCAACAGAGGCAAAATAAGACTTTCTAAAACCGAAAAAAGTGTGAATGCCATGGTTCTTTGAAATTAAGATAAGGTAATATTCCCTTTTTTGTCCTTTCACATTAGAGGGTATTTTCCTTATTAACATTTTACTTAACATAAATAACATTTATTTTAAAAACCCATGTAGGTCAAAGAAGCACCACCCAGTTCTTACAAAAGCGCTGACCTCCACCAAAATTTTTTTCATGTAATAAAAACAAATAATTTCATAGAATCATAGAATGCTTAAGGTTGGAAGGAACCTCTAGAGATCATTTAGTCCAACGCCCCTGCACACGCAGGGTCACCTAGAGCACGTGGCACAGGACTGCGTCCAAGTGGGTTTTGAAGATCTCCAGAGAAGGAGACTCCACAACCTCTCTGGGCAGCCTGTTCCAGTGCTCTGTCACTCTCACTGTTAAGAAATTTTTCCTTAAGTTCCTGTGGAACTTTTGATGCTTCAGTTTCTGGCTGTTTCCTCTAGTTCTGTCGGTGGCCACCACTGAAGAGAGGCCAGCACCATCCTCCTCACTGCCTCCCTTGAGGTACTTATAGACACTGATCAGATCCCCTCTCAGCCTTCTCTTCTCCAGGCTGAACAGGCCCAGCTCTCTCATTCTTTCCTCATAGGGCAGATGTTCCAGGTCCCTGATCATCCTTGTAGCCCTGTGCTGGACTCTCTCCAGCAGCTCCACATCCCTCTTGTACTGTGGAGCCCAGAACTGGACACAATACTCCAGATGTGGCCTCACCAGGGCTGAGTAGAGGGGCAGGATTGACCTGCTGGAGATGCTCTTCTTAACACACCCCAGGATGTCATTGTCCTTCTTGGCCACGAGGGCACACTGCTGCCTCATGGTCAACTTGTCGTCCACCATGACACTCAGGTCCCTCTCTGCAGAGCTGCTCTCCAGAAGGTTGGTCCCCAGCTTGTACTGGTATCTGTGGTTATTCCTCCCCAGGTGCAGGACCTTGCACTTGGCCTTGTTGAATTTCATTAGGTTTTTCACCGCCCAGTTGTCCAGTCTATCCAGGTCCCTCTGGATGGCAGTGCAGCCCTCTGGGGTATCGGCTACTCCTCCCAGTTTGGTATCACCAGCAAACTTGCTGAGGGAGCACTCTGTGCCTTCATCCAGGTCATTGATGAATAAATTGAACAGGACTGGACCAAGGACTGACCCCTGGGGGACCCCGCTAGCTACAGGCCTCCAACTAGACTCTGCACTGCTGATCACCACCCTCTGAGCTCTGCCATCCAGCCAGTTCCTAATCCACCTCACTGTCCACTCATCTATCCCACACTTCCGGAGCTTGCCCAGGAGGATGTTGTGAGGGACGGTGTCAAAAGCCTTGGTGAAGTCGAGATAGACGACATCCACCGCTCTCCCCTCGTCTATCCAGCTGGTCATTCCATCATAGAAGGCTATCGGGTTAGTCAAGCATGATTTCCCCTTGGTGAATCCATGCTGACTACTCTTGAGCACCTTCTTGTCCTCCACGTGCCTGGAGACAACGGCCAGTATGAGCCGTTCCATCACTTTTCCGGGGATGGAGGTGAGCGTAGTGTTCTTTCTTTGTGATGGGTTCAGATCAATGTTCTTCCCTGAATGAAGGGGCTGAATAGTCTAATGGAACTTTATTACCTTAATCAATGTCAGATTGAAAAAGACACCAACATCTATGAACCATTTATAAGGTAGTTAAGGCAATTCTTAGTGCTATATCTGAAGGACAAGAGAGGAATTTTGAGTTCTCCTTTCAGAGAGACTCGTGCCTTTTTTTTTTTTTTTTTTTTTTTTTTTTTTTAAGAAACATGGTGTAAACTGAAAGGATTTTGAGTGCAGACAAAAAGATTTAATACAGAGAAAGCACAGGTAGCAGCAAAATCCCCATGTGAGTTCTGTTCACCCCTATCACTGAGCTGCCACGTGATCCCGAACAAGCCACAGTACCATTTTATGTCTCAGCTCTGCACCAAGAATTAATGCTGGCGACATTCAGATTTGTCACCTACACAGTCATTAAAAAGCTCTAAACAAACTGTTATCGCCTGCCTTTCTGAACTGCATGCTACACCTTAGGAGAGAGAATTATTAAAAACTTTCAGTCTGCCTAATCAATTTAATAAAGCAAAAATTAAGATTTATGGCAATTTATTTCCTATTTAATGCTTCATGGATTTGAAGCAGGTATATTCTTCTTCCTGCCACTTGCCTTTTGCCTTTCAGCTGCAATGTTCACCAAATGCAAGCAAATTAAGACTTTTACTGAGTGAAAGAAAAACATGCAACTGATGTGCAGTGTTTTACAGGTTTACTATTAATTAAATGTTGTTTTTATCCTAGTAAAACGCTGTATTTTCATCATGAGTATTCTTTAATGCTTAGGTACGAACTACAAAATAAAACCTCATCGTTTGCACTTTGACTTCACCACTCGCTTTCCTCTATTTCAGATGAAGTTAATCGCACTAATTTACCCCTCTTACTAAGACCACCTTCTAAAAGTTAACTCCATAGTGCCTATTAAATATTTATTCCAATTTATATTATTTGTTGTCTCTATTGAAGCTAATGTATTACAACAGTTGTCTTCATACATTTGCCCCTATTACAAAAGACTGCTGCAATCGAAAGTCTTAAACTCAAACTAAATTACAATCTTCCACCCTTAGGCACTCAGTTCAACTTGAAGTATTGAACTGCCCCTCTGAGCTAAGACATGAAGGTCAAACAAAGAATTCTTTTCCTTTCAGTAAAAGGATGTAATAGCTTTTGCTCAGCTCTTGTAGCTTCACTGAATAGGCTGACTGATGGGGTGAGACGACAGGGGACACAGATAAGCCTGTCAAACTACAACGAAAATTTCTGCTCGGTGCCACCTTCTGCAGATAAGACATAAACATTATTTGGAACTACAGAACAGACAAGCTAGGATTCTGGAAACAACCATGAATACATGTTCACATGAATAAACATATGCATATTTTTGCAACATACCCTTGTGCAATGGTTGAGGCATGGTTAAAATCTGGATAAGCAAAAGGGATGAGACATCTCTGTAAAGTACAGGAACTTCTGGCACTTCTTCCTTTATCAGCCTGGAAATAAAAGAGCCCAAAGAAAATCACTTCTGACACTAAAACCCATTTTCTCCTTTCATATTTTATTTTGCATGGTATTTTATATGGTATTACATCTGACATCAGGCTTCTAGAAGTCAAATACTTCACAAATCTCTAACAAGTCTTGATTTTAAAATCACTTAATGTTACTAATAGATTGTAGTAACTCACAAAGAAGTTACCATTTGGGTATCTGATTCTAATTATGATAATTTAAAGCTTTCCAGACTGCCTGAACTATTTATTTCTATATAAACACTCAATTAACATTCAGAATTGTGTTCCAAAATAACAAAATATACTACCTAGTAACACAGTAATTTAATTGGTTTCTCCAAGTGTGTCATTTCACAAGTATGCCATGCTATTACAACTATGAATCCTCTCATTACATTAGTTTTACTGAGATTATTTCTACTGGGAAACACTGGGATCTTCACAAGGATATTTCCATCCTCCAGCTCAGGAGGGCAGATGCTGAAGCGATCGCTTTATCAAATGACGAAGATTTTCAATTGCAAATGTTCTTACATACACAATGATTGATTGGTGACACCACAAATAAATGCGCTCATTTTTCAAATGCAGAAATAGGTGAAGTAGGAGGTGAATAGGCGAAGTAAAGCTGGATCAAATGCCAAGGTTTTAGATAAGCTGCTTCACTCTACATCAAGTGCTGTTACACATCAAGCACTTAAAAACTACTCTGTCATTTGTCTGAGCAACTTCTTTATTATGACAAGGAACTGAATTTATGAAGTGTGTTTAGGATACATCCTGTAATGCCCAACTTGTATGTGAAAGCTTGATAAATCCGATCTTACAAAAACATTTCATTCACTCCTTATGCAGCACAAAGAAAGCTAGCACAATTTCAGCTGGGCCTGAAATAATACAAAAGGAAAACAATGCATTTTATTTGTACGCCCCCTAAAAAACGGGTAGAACAAATACAATGCAGTATAAACACATGCCAAAATAAAAATGCATTGCTTGATTTTCTCCACAAGACAGACCTCTCCTCCATGCCAAGGTAACTGGGCTGGCACTGCTTTCTGTGCCAAGGCCAGGGCCGTCCATGAGCTGCCATGAGGGCAGCTGCGTCCTTCTCCTCCTCCTCCCACAGAGGAATCCGCTTTTGGCCTGTGTCTTCATAACCTCTCCTTCCCCTCTTCTCCCAGCTACAGAGACTTAAATTTTTGGTCTTGTACTAATTCCAACCACTTCTGAAGTTAGAAAGTCAATAAATAATATAGAAGTTTTGAATATCAGGCCTCAGAACTGTCAGAAAGAGAAGATCCAAGACAAAAGGCTATACACAAAAACTTAGCTAACTAGGGCAAATTTACATTTTCCCTAGGATTTGTAGGATGAGAAACAGAGTCCATGAATCACAGTGTGCAGAAAGGTCAGAATAATACATGATTACTGCTGTTCATCATGAGAAAGTTGAATCATACTATCTATTCTCGCTATGCTCTAGGATAAAACCAAAAATTCCTATCTGTTCTTCTCTAAGTCACAGCAGATTTTAAGTTCCCAGATCAGTTCTGCTTACATAACCCAGGGATTTCACTGGCACTACATATATTAGGCATTCTCCCTTCTACAACCACAAGCCCAGCTCTCCCTTGCTACCCACTGCCAACCATAATAAAAATAATCTTTTTTGAAAAGATGGGTTAGTCATTCTCCCGGTTCATCATGCAGCCTGTTCCCTGCTGTACAGGCACAGCTGGAGGAGGTGCTGAGACACAGCACAAAGGAGCAGGAACTCCTGAGGCTGCTGCCGCTGTCAAAACCTCCATATCATGAAAAACATCCCGGCACTTTGGTGGTTGGTTGTTCAGTTAGTCCTGTTGCAGACAGGATCACGGTGTGTTCAAATATATACATATATATGTATCTATATATATGTGTGTGTGCATATATATATACATACACACATACAAATACATAGAGGTATATATGCGTGTGTCTGTGCATATATGTGTGTATGTACACGCACACACACACAGAGCCTTCTGCACAAGCAAACTAAACTGCCATCATCCTACCTTCTGTCTGCCTTGGACTATCTTTGTAAAAGCAGTTTTACTTTTCTGGTTTATTAACAGTTTTTGTGGTGGTCACACATCTTTCCCATGCACATTGCTCATTCCCATCCCTGTGCTGCAGCATGCAGCCCATGTAACACTAAAACTATCACTGAAGTGATCTGGCTTGGGAACAATTCAACAGCAAAACACTTCAGTAAAAACAGCACGGGACATTTCAGTGTCCTGCTGGTGAGGCAGTTCCACCCCCTTCCGCGAGGACCTACTGCAAAGACCCTTAAAGTCTCACCCTGTCACTCTTTGCTACCCTGCTTGTCTGTCAACACAGAATCCCCCAAAATTCAGCCTTTAGAGAGATGTAACAAAATGTACACTTTTTTTTTTTTTTTTTTAGGTTTGCTCTTCCTGAAACTCTGGTTATTTGAACTAGTCCATTGCATTCACATCTGAGTCTAGTAATTATTGCCTCCAGCTGCTCCCTCTCTGCTCCCTGCCAGAAGTGGTTATTCCCCACTTACACCACAGTAATTGTTTATTTGATCACCCTTGAAACCAGATCTGCCCCTAGCAGAATAGTTTTTTTAACCACAGCCTGGGGAGCCACGTGTATACTAAATTTGACTTAAAGAATTGCATACAAGAAAGAATCCACAACACTCTGGTGTAAAACATCTGCTCAAAATCCACTTATTCTCCAGAGTGTAACAGTTCATTAGATGTTGCTCTTTTTCTTCTCTTTCTTAAAAAAAATCAATTATTTAGGTATTTTTTGATAGGGTATCTTCTTGCTCAAAATTTCCTTATTTCCTTGGAGTCATTTCATGACTTCTATCTTTGGCAGGTTATTTCAACTACTGAGTGATCTAGGTCCAGCTATAGATGAAGATGCTGGACAGAATAGGGACTTCAGGGGGTGTATCACCGTAAATCTGTGAAGTAGTGATAGCTAGGCCAAGCTAGAAATTGTGAGCTCTATATCTATTTTCACTCTAAATATTAATGCATTTAAACAAAGTCAGCAAAATTAAATAGGGATAGAAACACAATGTGTGAGTACTATTGTTATGTAGATAATACTCAAAGTTACAAAAGGAAAAATAAATAATGATGCAACTATCTCCTTAGAAAATGGCTTTCGACTGAAATACTAAATAGAAACAATGAGCATGTGGGTGAGAAGTTTTTTGCTTCTTTTTCAGGAAGGCAAAGATCTTGGAGAAAAAACACTCTTCTCCCTGATAACAAAGGCTTTACGTGAAGTTTACAAGCAACAAGTAAAGAGAATTGAGCACTGCTCAGTTTAACGATACTTAGCTCCTGTGACTTTGCTCATGCTGCACTGCCTAGAGTCACAATAATACAGCCAGGTCATACAGATCTTTTTCTCTCATCAATTTCTGCCAGCCTTTAATGAGAGTCTCACATACTGGGCAGGATGACGAGTCAGACTGCTTCGTTAGTCTCAACATGGCAGAGTGCTATTCGCCCCCTAAACTTCCAGCAGATTTTCTCCACCGAGCTCTTAACCTTCTTCAATTTACAGCACTGTGTCACCTTTTCATTACTCTGAGTGCTCTTTCCTGTACCTAGAAAAATACACTATTCTGGCTTTCTCAAAAGGCTCTGCGACGCCAAAAAGGGTACAACTAGATCACACTACTCATGTGACAGCAATGTTCAAGTGAAGCTACTTCAGATTTCTAATGTATAATTATAGAAACCCATCTTATGCCATTTGGACACATTAAAAACATTATGGCTCCAACTGTCCATGAATATTCCTTCTCCTTTGCAAGCTTTTTATCTGAAAACTAAATAATAATAATAATAATAATAATAATAATAATAATAATAATAATAATAATAATAAAGAGACACAGAGCAGGGTTAGAAGGTTAATGGATGTGGGTTCTTACAGATGAAGGTGGGAAAGGCATTCCAAAACATAAACAATTGGGTACTCTGACTTCTAATGAAAAAAAAAAAATCCAGTCTGATTGCATGTAGCATCTCAACAGTAACATGGCATGACAGAAGATACCTCAGGTACAACTTGTTAAACAATTCAGGTCTTTTTATAATGCAAAATCAACTACCAAAAAATCGTCTGAAAGCCAGTGTAGGAAACAAGGCTGCTCAAATCCCTTCCCGACAGGCAATGCCTCGTGCAGAGCTGGCTGTTACATTCTTTAGCCCCATCCAAATGGTTCAAAACAAGGCCTAATCCAATCTGCAAACAAACCTGGACATGACAAATGCATAGCTCATTCCACCAAGTCTGTAAGGGCAGGAAAAAGTTCCTGGGCTTGGCAAGATGTGCAGAAAATGGAACAGCTACCAAACCCAGTAAGATTTTCACAAATATCTAAAATGAGAAGTGATCAATTCCACACCCATTCTTAACTGTCAACAACCCATCAACGTGATTTTAAATTTGCTTGCTATAACCCTCGGCCAACCACACTCCAAAGTCATTTATCTTGTTCCACTGGCTTAAGTTATTTCAGGGCAGAATCACACGAAGACACAGCATCACCAGGATTTGAAGGTATGAATGCCTGATAAAGTAGTAAAGTTTTTAATCTAACCATTCAAATAATCTCAGGTGGACGGCAAGCAAAGACTTGGGTCTAAGAAAACAAACAGCAAAATCTCAAATGTAAAGTGAGCACAAACATTTCACTAACATTTCCTAACTGGCAGCTATGACTGTGGCATCACTATCCTAGATCAAATTTTGAAACCCATGATCACAGAATCATCGAGGTTGGAAGGGACTTCTAGACGTTTTCACCCTTAGGTTCCTATAAACACACTGATAAATATGCAGCTGGAAAGATAGAATTTTCTACATCATTTCAAGCTACAAAGTGGAGAGCTTTGCTATGAAGAACATGCTCAATGTACCAAGAAATAATAATGATAAAAATGTCTATTTTTCTCTTACACTCTTGAGAAAATTAAGAAGATAACTCCTGGCAAAGTAGAGATACATTTACTTCCTTGATACAGGTTGTACAGATGTATATGTTAACAACATAAAAGCAAACTCAAGTAAATAGCATATTTAAAATAATATGCATGATGAAATATTTTAGCTTAAAGTGGAGTTATTTCTCACCTATAATTAGACTCATGTTATTTCTCTAACAGCCAGTCATGAAATCTGCATATGCTGAAGCTCAGAAGCGGTGTATTTAAGCTTTAGCACAAAACCAGAATAGTATGCATAAAAGATACTTGACTTTTTCCCTAAATATAGATATGTAATTTTTGCAGCCCACCTTATAGAGAACTTAAGGAAGAAAGTTACTAAAAACTCCTCTGTAAAGATGTTTCATTCACAAGATAAAACTGTTATGTCATAAATTAAAATACTTGCTCTGAATTTTTATCCTGCAGCAGCTGAGTTAGTTTTCTCCAGGGATTGTATGCAGAGTCAATACTGTAGAGGCGCATGTGCATGGCCAACACATGGAACAGCTGATCTGAAAGGTGGAGAAGAAAACAAGTAATTATTATATACATTGGAGTATTTTACATTAGCTCGCCATCATTTATTTTGTAAAATCCTGCAAAGTCTTCAACTTCAAAATAGGCTGGTTATCTAACAACATTTTTCAAAGACCCTGAAGAGAAGTAGGTTTTCTACAGGAGCCAGTGTATGCATGCACATGAATAACGACACGTTTTTTTTTCCTCTACAGGAATTTTTGAAGAAAGGTTTTTCACAGAGCTACAGATCTCTGATATGTTAATTATGGTAAAACACCAGATCCTTATATTTAACTACAGGTCTTTTCAACCTTCCTGTTTCATATGTCGTTACACTGCTAAGGGTCCAGGCCAGCTTTCTTTCTCTTTCTAGTCCGTACAAGGAGCCATATTTTGCTAAGTATCTGGTCTGAAAGGAGACTAACATGTTTGTAAAATACAACTTTTATTCCTTTCTCACACAGAGGTAGTTCTGCACTCAACATACCTGAAGCTAAACTAAAGTTGCTAAAAGTTCTGGTCTACAGCAGGACCGTTCCAGGCCCTCATCCCTCAAAGGTTTTTCCTTTCACCTTCACAAGGGTATTTTGTAGCTAACTTTAGGAACAGAAAAAGCAGATCTTCCAAAACAATGACACCAAAGCCACAATGGTCTTCATAATGGCATAGCTTTACCCACATAACCTGCGGCGCAAATCTATTGATACTCATCAATCCAAAAGCATCTGCATATCCTTTGTGTCAAAAAGATCAAACACTGAAATGATTTCAATTGATTTTCACAATTAATGAAATTCTAACTTTTCTGTGAATCATAGAACCAACACGAAGGTAACATCTAGTCTTCCTCTGCACTCCTAAGCAAGTCACGAAGTAGGGCACAATCTACACTTATAGCATCTTCAGAGAAGCATGTATGACAAGAACCTCAGACTTCACTTTTTCTGTGCTCATTGTACAGTAACAGTCTAGGCAGAAATGTGTATTTTTCTCTTCATATATTCATATTAAAACCATTCAAAAATATTATCGTCCACGATTTTGCTCACTTTTTTCCCTCCCGACATACATTCGTTTCCCTTGCTCAGTTCTTCTGTGAGACTCCCCCCACACTTTTTATTTTAGCATTTCCCCTTAGCACCTTGCCTTCTCCTTTTATTCTTTCAACTGATCCCTTTGCTTAATCTCTTCTTTCTCCAGCCCACTCACTCAACCTACACTTGCTTAGAGGTCCTCATTTTTAAGTAGAAATAGCAGCTATTAATTTATTTTCCATAAATAGAAAATTACTCAGAGGTATGCAGTGGCCAAAAAAAGTCGCATGATGAAGTCAGCTGACTGCCAGAGCCTGAGGGCTGTAATTAGCTCCTGGGGTTTGTAAAATAATTGAAGATGTAGATGGCATTGGAATTGATTGCTGTCACCTGCTTTCTGAATAAAAACAGTCAATGAGGACAAAATAAGTCATCTTTTCTCTTGGCAAGGGATTCTAACAAAAAAAAAATTGCTTTGCTCATGAACTTCAGAACCCTAAAAGGATACCGATTTTCACAGAACTATATTGCTTCTTCTTCTTTTTTATTATTTAAATGAAAGTCATGAAAGTACTTCTTCCTCATTTATTTTGTTACTAAAAAAAGTCAGTCTTTTCTAAATTGCTCCTTCCTCCAAAAAGGACAACTATGTAAAAAAATGTGTAGCATAATTAATTAACTTTCTGTTTCTATAATAGCTGTTTTCCTAAGCTTTTATTTATTACAAGATTAAGCAGGCAAGTATCGAATTCTAGCACTACAAAGTTTACTTGTAACTCTGTAACATTTGTGGGGTCAAGACACATTCCAATATTGATCAAATTTGAACAGAAAATTTAGTTTATCAATCTTGGAGGACGATCTTCTATTTTGTGTTATGGAGACTGCAACCTTAGTGCACATAAATGTAAACCTTGGAAACAGATAATAAGACGTGGTTATAGTGACCTTTTATAGAACTCTTTATAATTTGATTTCAAAATATTATCTAAATCAACACAGCACAGTCATGCACTTGTTTCTAGACCCTGAGAAACAAAGGAATAACATTGCCCCCTAATGGGAACACAGTAACAAAAAGCTGCCCAATAGCTGTAACCTTTTAAGTCAGTAAAATTAAATAGCAATATTCTGAAATGTAAGCATAAAGCATCTCCTCCTCTTATCTGATACACCATTTAAAAGTTTGTACTTTATTATTTCTATCTTCTACTTATTTCTGTTAATAATTTCACATTATTAGGGACGAGCTGCATCCAGTTGAATTGAATAAAATTAAAATCTCAACCACTCAGTGCTGCAAGGCATCAGAATTCTGGCAGGATTCTAAAATGTAGACATTGAAGTACTGGGTTTTAATAGAGTTTTGTATGACTCAAAGATAACCTACACTGAAGCATCTCGGATGGCCTTTGCCTTCACAGAATACACATAAGCTCATATTCTAAAAAATGTTTAGTAGCACCACCAAGATTCACCAGTTACACAGCAGCTTTAACTTGATTCATATTAGGTTTCTCCAATTCCATTTCTAAAAGTATCAAAATAAATCCATAAACCCACAGAGCGCTGCTGGCTCTTGGTTCATTCTTTCCTCTGGTTCCCAGAGCAGTTCAGCTTTCAGGGTCATTCCTTTGTCAGAGAGGAGCTGTGACCCAAACCCGTCCTTTCCAAGGAGCAGCTGAAAGAATGAGACACTACCTCTGTGCTGGGCCTGAGGCTGTAAGAGAAGTGTTCTCGTGTTTCCCCTCTCCTAACAAACATGGAGAGCGGGTATTTGGTCTATATATCCACACTGCCTGCACGAAGAACTGCAGTTGCATTCTTCACTTCCTTATAGATGTCAATAAAGCACTAAACAATCTGCTATCCCAACACGCATAAGCAGGAGGATTGGAGGCAATTTCATGGCCCTTCCACATTTATCAGAGTATGCACAGGACAAGAGAAAGCCAATTCCAAAAAATGACCAGATAGGGATTTGATAGGTGAATGGCAAAATTTAATTAAACTCTGTGCTGAACTTAGAAAATGAGTATTTCAAGCAGCTCATCTCACTTGTAAACTTGATCTGCTATTCTCCAACGCGATCTTGAAATTCACTTTTTTGTTTCTTTGATTGGTTTCTTGACCATAAAGAAAAAAAATGAAATTATCAAAGCTGAAATCAGAGGATTGTTTTTTTTTTAGCAAGTTCCACTTACACAGTGTGTAACAATGGGCTGCAATAATGATGAGAAAGACGACTAACAGGTTAGCTGACTCTCTTATTTTGCATGCAAAAGTCCAGATGACATTTTTGGTTTGCATTTTGCAAGTATGTAAATAGCACACAACCACTATCTTGAAAATATTGTGGTCCAGTCTATTTTGAGCCAGTTATCTCTTTTCTGATTCTAGAAATTAGTATTCAAGGCTACAACATCAAAAACAACAAAGCTTAGTGAAAGAGCAGCTCGCTGCAAGTGCAAAGATCCTCGTCCCAACTGTTCTGTGAAGAGTTTGACACACAAAAGACATTATCTCCTTTTTCTCTCTCAAAGTCTGTTGGAACTATGAAGAAGAAAGTAGATCACGTGAAGAAGCACTTGATACAAGCAGATAGGAATTGTTTTTAAATAGGAGATTCAGGAATAGTTTGTCCTTTATAGGGCTTTTATAGTCCACTTAGCAACAGCAGCTACGAAGATCTGCTGACAGCACCTTCTCATTCATCAGTGATCCAGCAGATTAGAATCAGTTAAAAAAAATTTGAAGGCTAGGAAAAGCTTCTTAAGACATTAAGAGATGAATAATCTTTATAAAATCTTGAGTCTTAATTGCTGATGAGGCAGTTAATTATCCTCTGCACCAAACTTGCCACTGTAAGAGCATATCTTCAGTAATTAAATTCTCCTTTTCTTTAAGGATTGCATCTTCTACCCTCCCCCTTTATTTCTCTTTCTTGGATATGAATGGCATGTCAAGCTTCCTGGGAAACAGTTGGGACCCTCTGTTGTTGAGAAAGATTGCTTTTTCAAAGGTAGGTTGAACGGATGCCACCAAAGACCTACAGATTGCCAGCTCCTAACCAGAAAAATGATAGCATCAAACACCCCCCACAGATTAAGAATGACCAGTAACAACGCACATGTCAGCAAGTACCTTCACAAAAACCACTGCATGAAAGGAAAAACACACTACTGGAAACCAGTAATGTCTATTTTCTTCAGTCATTGCACAAAACTAGTTAGCAAACTCTGCAAACATATCCATGAGTAGATTACAGGAAGGATATGGCTGCACTGAACAAATTATGAAAGAATTAGCTTTTTCTTCCCACAGGAGTCAACCATACTTATTAGTTTCATATGTCATCAGCTGTAATGATAAAAATGGAGGCAACCATAAAAATCAGTATGGTTAGAAAATTTGATATAGAAGGAACATACAATTATCGGATGTCGGAATTATTACCTGGAAACATGAGATGACTTGTATTGTATTATTATTATTATTATTATTATTGTATTATCCTTAAAATGGGACTCTATTTTGTAATAGGCTCTATTTGCACTTTTTCACTGCATACCGTATAGTAACGCTCAGACACACACACACACAACTTAAGATGGCAATTTTACGGCCAAGTTTTCTTCATCATTCTTGTCACACAGACTCAGTCACTGACACTAACAGCTCCATTAATCATTCTTAATTTTGCTTCCCCAGAGCAGCTGCCCTCCTGGCGCAATCTACTCAAACAGCTCTTGACCTATTTGTTCCCCTCGTCTTCACTGACGCTTGCTGCTGTAGCAGCTCACCTGGGACAACATGTTCCATTTTCTGCAGTATCTAACCACCAAACTTAACAGTTGTTACACGACTACCACCGACTGGGGTGCTTAATCACAAGAGAGACACCTCACTATCTCAGACATGGGAAAAGCGAAGAAGCAGGTGGGGTTTACATTAATTGAGCTGTACCTGGAAAGAATCACGTGTAAAATATAAAAACAGCTTAACGCTGCATTAAGACAAGAGAATTGCATATATGTTATAGAGACTACAAGAAATTTTAAATCATTAGAAAATAAAGAGGCTGAAGATATATTTAAGCAAAACTGCAAAATCAAACCAAAACCAAAAAACTTCTGAAAAAAAAGACATGAATATGAAAAGGTAAAATAGAAGAAATACCCAAAGAAGAAATACTACAGAAGAAATACCTAGAGAACTGCATTTTTTTTCCTATAAATGAATCTAAATATGTATGGAAAGGGCAATGAAAAAATAAGCTAATTTAATTATACAACCAATTAGTTAAACCTGCTATAGAAGGAAAAGTAATTTTGTTGTTAGTCATAATTAGCTTACTGTCTCAAGCTAAATATATTAATACTAAATGGAAGTAGAGTCTGCCAAATATGTTCTAGAAGCACCTGTAGTTACCTTACATTAAAAATAAGTCTATTTTATGGCAGGATTCCAAAATGTAGACACTTAAGTGCTTAAAATGACGACTGGGTTGGCTTGTTATTCAAACTTTGCACAAAAAATGCTGTATACACAGCAAGGGAATGTTATAACAATGCACAGATTACATTTATGTTTCCAGATAGTTTAAAGCAACAACACATTCATATACACAGTGCCTTTCATCTGAAAGTTTTAAAGGTCTTCTTAAATTTTTCTAAAATGCAAGTTAGATATTAAAAATACCAACATGACTGATTTTAGATCTAAATTGGAAAATTTAGAACTCTACTCACCAGGGTGCCAAAGAGCATGCACATGATTTTGAAATGCTGTCTCTACCCTTTTATGAGAAATATTCATTATAAATCTTGAAATAATGCAAGAGCAACAGGAAAAAAAAACAAGTTTCAGGAACAGCACACCCAGGAAACAAAATCATATAACAGTTTAAGAAAGAAATAGAAAAATATTATAGTAGAGAAAAAAAAAAGAGAGACCTCAATACATTATAGGTGAAAATCTAATTAAGAAATGTTGCCACATTTTCAAAAATGTTTCACACAATTTTGAGTTATACTGAAATACTCCAACTGGTGCAAACTAGGCCCTAGCATACAGAAAAGCACAAATCATAGGGAAATCAAAATTACTTTTGACTAAATACACACAAAATCTGAAAACAAAGATTTCTAAAAAAGTTATTTTTACTGGGCTATTTCCTTCTTTCCATAGATAACTAATGCAGTTACAATAATGAGATTATTAAGGTCAAAAGGTGACCTACATTCTCACAACACAAAGTACTCAATTCTCCCAGTCAGATTTTAAGAAGCTAGCACTTAATCTTAAGTAACCAGTAAAATTCCTTTAAGATTTCATTTTGCAAAAGAGAGGGAGTCTATACTAAAATTGCATGAATTCTGCCACATACCACCAGAGAATCTTTATCTTTTATCTTTCTGCAAGTTCATCTTGTTCCAGCAACTTATTCTGACGAACAGATACACTGGTGGTTCTTATTTTATTTCATTTTTTTTAAGCCTTAAGATGTGTTTCCCCCCTCACACACACACACCATCAAAACTTCAAAATATCCAAACTTGTGGAGATCTTGTATGGCCATTAAAATCACGTGAAGACACAGGTAACTTACTTTCAAAGAAAGGTCTTTACAAAGTATTTACACTTACACTTTTTCAAATGCTTTCCAACTTTAAATGAAATCTCTGCCCCGAAATTTTTAGTTGATCACACAATTCAGAACATGGCGCAAGTGACAAAATTAAAGCTGTACTAATAATACTGAATTTATTTGCATTCACAAAGTGATTTAATCCCTTTTACTATTTAATCCTATAATTTTTCATATACATTGCTCAAGGATTAATTTTGCTTTTCTGGAAGGAGAGAACTAACAATGATGGGGACAGACGAGGTGCAGCAGGGGTTTTAAAGAACCCTTCCCAAAACAGCAGGACCAACCGAGTCAGCTGAACCACATCTGCTGACAGCACCAGAGCGGACACGGATGGGATGGAGTGGACACCAGCACAGCACAGAATGGGAGTTACTGGGGCCTCCTCGCCTCAGATGGTGGAGAAAGCATCTCCCATGACCACGCACCATTGCTTTTTAATGCAGTGCAAGCCCAACTTCAACATGCATTACTGTTGGTATTATTCTGATAGGCTTCCCAAATTTTCTCAAGGAAGGAAAATACATGTTCCTAACAAATATTCAAATGAAAGATTTAAAGATTTCATGTTAAGAAATAATTTGAAGACCTACATGAAGTGCTAACAAATAACACTTCAACTAGAAGTGCTTTATTTGCCAAAAACTCACAATTTGTTGTGAACAATGGAGATCTGAGAATCTGCACTGAAAAACATTGCAAAACCCTGGTCAGAGAAAAATCTAGTAGATTAAAGATATGCATCCTCAAGAGGTCCCAGGGTTAAAAACATGCAGCTAAAATGAGTTTCATTAGTACCTTAAGAGACAAATTGCTTTATATGTATTAGCAATAACTAGGGTGAAACAAAGCTTTCCCAGCTTTACCAAAAAATCTGTTTTAACCTTAAAATACTTACAGTTCTGCTCATAAAAACATGAGGTTATTAAAAAACATTACATGGATAATAAGACATTTGCTTTCTAAACAGATTATAATCACAATACACAAATAGTTATACTGAAAAACTTGCATAAATTCATGTCAGATTTGTCAAATTATAATGAAAATGAAGATGCAGTATGACAAAAGAAAGGTCCCTAAAAGAAAAAAAGGTTGAGATTATTTAGGAAATGCTAGATGTTATGAGAAAATAAACATCTTCACTCAATTATCTAATAATTTACATTGCACTTAATAAAACTTACTTAAACATGATCTTTTCCCAGCTGTGCTTGCACCACCTGAACATAAATTGCCTCCTCGATGGACCAGCTCAAGTTCCAAGTTTGTTCTGCACAAAAAAATATAACACTGCTGAATAGAATGGCATTAATTCAAGCTTCTATAGACATGAAAGAGTCACCACAAACTCCCAGCATATACTAAAGGAAAGAATACTGCAAACAAATCATTAGTGTTAGATGTTTCTAAAATATGACTCCAAAAAAAATAAACAGTATCAAGGTACAGCCATTCGTGATTTAAAATTATTTGATCAGTAACCATTGTGTAAGAGGACTGGTAGAGTCATGACTGAGGTAAAAATAAATGTTAATTTTGAGGCCTTTTTCTGTATGCATATGTAGTTCTCAAAAGACAAGTAATTTCACGTGCAAATCTGCAAAGACAACACAAAACTCAGTTCAAATTGATTAAAAACATAACCACTTAAAGAGTGTTCTCTTGAACAACAGGAATTTTGTTTTGCTTTAAACAAACAGGCAGCAGAATGGACAAGCCCTTGAGTAACTAAATATGAAAATATTTTAAATTATTCTGAAAGCATTGACTTCTATTGATAGTTTAGCTACTGCAAACCTTGGAGGTAAATTCTGAATGAACACCGGTATAGCTCATTAGTAAGATGCTCTATTCCTGAGTATTCCTGTAAGCTGATACTTAGATACCATTGTTCAGGCCAAATTCAATAGCTTAGTTTGATTTTGGAATTGCATGTTTCAGTACTACGTTATCATTTACCCCTAAGACTTGGGCAAAAAATTATGTTTTCTGAGAGTTTATTTTAACAACTGAACATTCCTGTAATTAAAGATTAAAGAGTAAAAACCTGCTATTCTGAAAAATTATTTGGTTAATTTTATCCAAACTGTAAAGCTCAGTTTTAGACATAATTTATCCAGCAGTTTAAAAAGAGACAATCAACACTACTGTCAGCATAGTGTGACCAAATATTTATTATGATCTACTCTAGAGTTTTATTAAATCCAAGGTAAGTACACACATATAGATATATATTAAAGAAAAACTACAGGATGACTATTTTATTAAAAATAAAATATTTTAAAAGACTTCTCCTCCATCACTTTGAGCAAATACTTCATTTTTGATATTCAGTATTTGCTAAGATACTTTCATATGCTTCTAAAATAGCAACATTTCAGAATATTACTATCCCTAAGTTTGCAGCTTATGCCACCCATTTCTGAAGGAATGCTTTAATCCTCTCTACTCAGAAAAAAGGCAATTTAACACTGATAATGTGCCTGCTCAGAGCTCCATCTGGTTGCTGCTGATAAGGGCATCTGTGTGACAGGGGAATTTTCCACTCTTCAAGCGATTTGCAGTGCTTACTGAACTTCTAAAAATCTACCAGCAAGGAAGCAGGGACAGGGATTTCATATTAGTAGACAAAATAGCAACTGTAGATCAGCATGTGCTAGTTCATCTGGGGAATACAAATGAAACCAGTGTATATTATTTCTATAAAGCTTCTGATAACTAATTTGTAGAATAAAATTAACAGCAACCTTTATGAAAACCAAGAAAATTAAGATTTAATCAAAACACTACCTGAATTTCTATGAGCTATTTTAGATGTAGAATTTTCAATTTCCCTTTCACCAAGACATGTATACTACTTCACAAAACAAAACTCAAGGACAATCGGACAAAATTCTTCTGGATGCCTATGAAGTGCCACACAGTATTACTCTTCACTAGAGGGAATGTAAGGAGAGAGATTTCTGACAACATATTCCCTCACACACTGCATACTCATACTCCCTTCCCACATTTCCTTTTTGCTCCAAGCACCTCGAAGGCAGAAGCTTATAGCTCAGTTGTCTTGAAAATATAAATATTAACCCTCTCCTCTATGGCATCTTCATAACAAACTTTGGGATGACAGTGTGCAGTGGGAAGTCCTCCCACTCCTAGAAACTGGAACACTTTCCCTTTATAAGGAGCATGTTTTACATCAGACACTGCTTAAAATCATTTTTGAAAGACACAAACATATCTCCTCCCTATTCAAGATCCCTTTTGCCTTGAGCCTCTGATGAAGGCTCTAGCACCACTCGCCCTGATGAACAGAAGAAAAGCAGAGTTCTCAGTGCCCGTTCTCTTGTTGCTAAAAGGATAACAGGGGCACCTGACAAAAGTGGATCCCAGAGTGATCCCTGAGAGTATCCTTCACTACCTCAGCTCTCTGAAAATGAAGGACGGAGGAGAAAGATAATCGATTTAGGAATGACTGTTTCCTCTATCTATACATTTTTGTGCTATTCACTGTAACAGTGTCACCTGGCTTAACCTTCCTCATCCATGAAAAGACAATAGAGGAGAAAGGATGGATTTTGCTTAGCTATACAGATGCCTGATCCAAAACCAGACCTATTTCAGCCTACTTTGATTGGCTTTCAATCCAAGATTCAATCCAGATATGCTTGGAAATCTGGAAAGAGAAACTTTTGCATGTTTATCAGAATTCATTAACAGAACAGCATGGGAGCAGGTAAAACAGCAATACCCTTGTCACGAAGTAAAAATATTTGGAGGGACCTCCTCATTCCACAGGAAGTAAAGTTCACACTATCTTTTGCATTTCACTTTACAAAGACAGCACATACACCAAAGTACAAATATTGAGACACAGGCTAGGAAAGGGCAGCAATGTTTTTGAATTAGTCTATAGGTAGCTGACAACAAAACAAAGGCTTTGTGTACACGGCCAGCTAACACAAAAGATCCATTGCTATACAGTGCAGAAAGAGTCCTCGAAGAGACACTGCCACAAAATGACAGTCGTCAACGCTCTGAATTATTATACTCTAAATGTGGAGCTATTAAAACTAGGAACACATGATTTGCAAATGACACATTGCTAATCCTGTTCATGTCAGTAAATTCAAGGAGGGACACATAGGAAATGGGTATAAATTTATAAAAGGTAGGAGACCAGGAAAAGGGAGAGTTAGCCAAATACCTGCTGCGCACACAAATCAAGATGCAAGGACCCTGAATGACCTTTTTTGGTAGGAAAAGAGACAGGGCCACCTCTCCCAGGGGCTAATTTCTTTCCTCTGCTACCAATGACATCTGTCTGGGCAGCAAAAGTGCAGTAAGAGCAGCAAATTCCTACTTTCCTGAAGCAGAAAGGATAAACTGCTGCAAGCCACTCCATATTGTTTAATCAATAGTGCTCTCATTTCAACCTGCAAAACACCTTCCAAAACTTGTCAGCAGCTATAAACTAGCATCTTTTGAGAAGACCATAAACCATGTCATTTTCTGATTGAAAAGCAAGCACAACTTATTAATATATAAAGATAAATGGTATTTAACATTAATTGACCCTGGCAATTAGCAAGTGAATTAAAAATATCATTAGGCTAACTAGAAAGGCCTATTTAGACAGGGACTACTTATCATCCTGACCACTTATCTATATATTAGATTAAATATGAGGAGGGAACAGGAAGATATCATTACCACAGAAACACTGAGGATGGAAATAAGGAAGAAACATCAGGCAGGCTGAATCACAGGAATAAACCTGCAGTTCTTATGCAGTTTCTAAGTCTGCAAATCTGGATTGCTGAAGGGGAGAGGCAAAAAAAAAAACCAAAAAGAATTGTTTTGTAAAAGCTTAAAAGCTCTGCCAATGATCTTCTCAAGCGATCTTATGATTTATGGTGACAATATGCAAGACTGGATCCCAAATCTTAAGTCTTGCCAGCATGGACAAGCAGGAAATAGCTGATATTGGTCTAATCTAACAAGAGGGTGTGAACAGTGAACGTGGGTCACGTCCTAGTCTTAGCGGCCACTCACACAGTGCAAGAAGAAATGAGATGCTGTTCTGATTTGAGAGTTTTAATTCTCAGAAGAAACAAAACAAGCATTTGGGGTTTAAATGTCAGTGTAAAAAAAAAAAAATCTATATTTAATTTATGTATAGTTACCATCTTTTTCTGTGCAACACATTCTCATGTTTAATTGTTTTCACAAAGAAGAATTTTAGCAATTACTGGTATCTTTACCGTTTTCACAACATTATAGATACATCTTTGAAAGGAAATTGTATGAATTAAGAAAATATTTACACAGTAGTTTTAATGTTTGGAGTTAAAAATGCAACTAGTGCAGAAGAAGATGAAATTGAAAGCTAATATGTACATAGTGCTTCATTAACAAATGATATTCATTTTCTGTTTTCCATATAATGCCTAAAGCTCTATTTAACTAACTTTAGTAGTGGTCTCTCTGCTGCACAATTGCTCTACAAACGTGTTTAGATATTTTAGATAATTTTTACATGGTACTAAGGTACACCATGAATATATCGTTACCAGATAGTACTTTAATTTAGAACCAAACGAATATTCCTATTCTTTACGGTAACATCCTGTATCCCTGTGTGTAGGAAGGGAGGCAGAGGGGGCAGGCGACCTGCGTGGATGAGCCGGGAGCTTGTGGCAATGCTCAAGCAGAAGGCAGCGGTATACAGAATGTGGAAAAAAGGACAGGCCCCCTGGGAGAAATACAGGAACGTAGTCAGGGAGTGCAGAGATGCGACAAGGATAGCTAAGGCACGTCTGGAAGGCAAGCTGGCAAGGGACGTTAAAAATAACAAAAAAAAATTCTTCAAATACATTAACAGCAAAAGGAAGATCAGGGAGAACGTGGGTCCGCTGGAGGACGGGATGGGCACCTTGGTTACAAATAACACAGAAAAAGCAGAGTTGCTCAATGCCTTCTTTGCTTCGGTGTTTACCAAGGGCAGCCCTTTAGAGCCCCAGGCCCTAGAGGCAAGAGAAGAAGCGGGTGGAGAGGAAGACTTGCCCTGGGTAGAGGAAGATTGGGTCAGAGAGCACCTAAGGAACCTCGATACCCACAAATCCATGGGCCCTGATGGGATGCACCCCAGAGTGCTGCGGGAGCTGGCAGATGCCATAGCTAAGCCGCTCTCCATCATCTTTGAAAGATCCTGGAGAACAGGGGAGGTGCCGGAAGACTGGAAGAAGGCCAATGTCACGCCAGTCTTCAAAAAAGGCAAGAAGGAGGACCCAGGCAACTACAGGCCAGTCAGCCTCACCTCCGTCCCCGGAAAAGTGATGGAACGGCTCATACTGGCTGTTGTCTCCAGGCACATGGAGGACAAGAAGGTGCTCAAGAGTAGTCAGCATGGATTCACCAAGGGAAAATCTTGCCTGACTAACCTGATAGCCTTCTATGATGAAATGACCGGCTGGATAGACGAGGGGAGAGCGGTGGATGTCGTCTATCTCGACTTCACCAAGGCTTTTGACACCGTCCCTCACAACATCCTCCTGGGCAAGCTCCGGAAGTGTGGGATAGATGAGTGGACAGTGAGATGGATTAGGAACTGGCTGGATGGCAGGGCCCAGAGAGTGGTGATCAGCGGTGCAGAGTCTAGTTGGAGGCCTGTGGCTAGTGGGGTCCCCCAGGGGTCAGTCCTTGGTCCAGTCCTGTTCAATTTATTCATCAATGACCTGGATGAAGGCACAGAGTGCTCCCTCAGCAAGTTTGCTGATGATACCAAACTGGGAGGAGTAGCCGATACCCCAGAGGGCTGTGCTGCCATCCAGAGGGACCTGGACAGACTGGACAACTGGGCGGTGAAAAACCTCATGCAGTTCAACAAGGCCAAGTGCAAGGTCCTGCACCTGGGGAGGAATAACCCCAGACACCAGTACAGGCTGGGGACCGAGCTTGTGGAGAGCAGCTCTGCGGAGAAAGACCTGGGTGTCATGGTGGACGACAAGTTGACCATGAGGCAGCAGTGTGCCCTCGTGGCCAAAAAGGCCAATGGGATCCTGGGCTGCATTAAGAAGAGCGTCTCCAGCAGGTCGAGGGAGGTGATCCTGCCCCTCTACTCAGCCCTGGTGAGGCCGCATCTGGAGTACTGTGTCCAGTTCTGGGCTCCACAGTACAAGAGGGATGTGGAGCTGCTGGAGAGAGTCCAGCGCAGGGCTACAAGGATGATCAGGGGCCTGGAACATCTGCCCTATGAGGAGAGGCTGAGGGAGCTGGGCCTGTTCAGCCTGGAGAAGAGAAGGCTGAGAGGGGATCTAATCAGTGTATATAAATACCTCAAGGGAGGGAGTGCAGAGGACGGTCATGGTATCTTTTCAGTGGTGGCCACTGATAGGACTAGAGGAAATGGCCGGAAACTAAAACATCAAAAATTCCATAGGAACTTAAGGAAAAATTTCTTAACAGTGAGGGTGACAGAGCACTGGAACAGGCTGCCCAGAGAGGTTGTGGAGTCTCCTTCTCTGGAGATCTTCAAAACCCGCTTGGACGCAGTCCTGTGCCACGTGCTTTAGGTGTCCCTGCGTATGCAGGGGGGTTGGACTAGATGATCTCTAGAGGTCCCTTCCAACCCTAAGCATTCTATGATTCTATGATTCTATGAACATACCTTGTATGCAAATACCTATGATGATTTCATGTAATTAAAAAGAACTGTGATTACATTTCTATTGCAAGACTATTAATGTAACTATTGAAATTATTATTAGTTATGTCTGCAATATTTATATGCACTATTTATATATATCATTAGTAGATAGTAGAGTTTCACATTGCTATAAAATATACTCAAAATAAACATACTAGCATAAATATATTAATCTAAATACCAGGATTCTGCAAGTAATATAATAGCTGAAGAAACTACAGACCCACAGCAACTAGAGTGTATGAAACCATTGTCAAAAATGCTTTGCAGACAAAAATGTCTTGCAGTTTCTCTGCAGTCAGCTCCTTCCCTGTGGGCCTTAATAACAAAGGTTTCGGAAGATTATTTGTGTGATGAGTATTTCAGTTGCTCTTTTGGGAAAACCCTGCATTACAGTAAATCTTAACAGATTAACCATTCGGTGCAACTTGAAATAAATGGTACAGATTGAGGGAGGCAGGGCATACCTTTCTTCAAGATGGGGTCTGCAACCCTGAGAGCAGCACAACTGGAATCTAATATTATAGTGAAGATGCTGGTAGCTTTGTTGCTGTTAGAACTTGTCTTAAACATATGAGGAAAGTGCCGTGGTTGTTGATACAGAATAGGATCATTCTCTGATCACCAAGTAAACAAAACCAATGCTTGATGGAGGGACTAAAAACACCCTGTGATTTTAAACCTACCAATACAGCAACAATATAGAAATGATTTCATTCTGCTGGTTAACAGTGGAGAAGACTTAACAGTTTGGGAAAGGCAGGCAGAAAGAGAAACGCAACATAAAATTCTGATAAACAGAAATCAAAATCTTTAAAAGGAAGAAAACCAAATAAGGAGCCGCCCAGCTGCTCTCCAACTTTTGTGCTACTTGAAAATGCTAAAAATGAAATGTCTGAGAAATCATTCTCTTTCATAGCACTATGTATGAAAGTCAGAAAATATAACCTTGATATAACCTTTGGGACTAATTTTTTTTTTTTTTTTTTGAGAGAGAGAGAGAGAGAGAGAGAGAGAGAGAGAGAGAGAGACTGCAATACTCATACAACATTAAATAAATTAAACGTAATCTTGTTGGTAATAAACTCAAAAGAAGCAATAAAGAAAAGAATATATAAACTGACCTGGCTACAGAATACATAAATAGAAAATCATTGTCAGGTGATCCAGGACTCTTGCTATAGTCTGTATACTTCTTCTGTGTAGTACTTTTTATATCTTTCATTACAGACTCCATTTCTTTACTGAGATTGGTCTCAGACTATGAATAAAGATATGAAAAAGATTAGTTAATACTACCTGAAAAAATGCAATGGCTGATCACAAAGCTTTCATATTTATAAATGTAAGCTTTATAAATGAATCGTACTTTCATATTTATAAAAATACATTTGAAGATTAGGAAAAAACATGTATTAGAAGCCAATAGTCTCTGCCTCACAGAAATTTTATAGTATTCTAAAAGTAATTTGGATTTGTTTTGAATAATAAAGTTCCTGTCTTTTTCCATCTCAAGTTTAAGATTCTTCAGCTTACTTTATTTTAGCATGTATTTCCATTGCACGAAAACACAGAAGGAACACAAAGTGTCAAACTCAAAAAAAAAAAAAAATATTACTTTGAAATACTGGAGCTAAAGTATCCACTGACACTGGAAGGGTAGTTGAATTTAAGAGAAATAATTATATAGTTCTGAAAGACCTCAGGAAGCTTTTTAACACATAAGTGGGTGGATGCAAAATGCTCTTTCAGTTAATCCATATCTTAATATATTTTTAATAGACAGCCTTTAATCACCTTCCAGTCAGAAATATATTGGTATTTTTACATTGTAAAGAAGTGACAAATGGGTTTTATGTTATATGACTCAAACCAACGTAAATTATCATGGAGTTAAGCTGAAAGTGTACTTCATATAAATTTAGATGAATTACACTTTTGCCATAGCTGTCTTTGATTTATTTTAATAGGTAATACAACAAAAGCTGTAAAACATTACAAATATTTTGATTTAAAAATAGTATGCTACCTTTCAAATAGAAAGAAGAAGAAATGAAGTTTCACGGACTGCAAGGTTTCTAAAAGGTCACAAAATGCAACATAATTTAAAACTGAAAGGTAGAGACAAATTAACAAGGATCTTTCTGCCTTACACTGATGCTTACTGGGAAAGTCCCCAGCTGTTCTTGAAGCTCTTCCACCTCTCGCACAAGATCTTGCATGCTCTTGTTACTATGACTTTGCCAAAGGCTTCTTTCGACATTGTTTCCGGGATAACAAGGAAGAACACTGTTAGCAAATTGCCTACAGAGGGGACAGGTAAATTCCCCTTTGTCCACAGAAAAACCCTGCAGGACCTGGTCATTCTAAAAACAAAACAAAAAAAAAAACAGAACAAAACAAGGTGTAAGTTAAATTTACTGAGGATGAAAACTTGTTCCTTTATATTTCTGGAAAGAAAAAAAAAAAAAAAACAGATAAACTCCCCCAACTATGAAGAAATCATACCCCCAGTTTAGTGAAAGAGCTCTAACTACCACCAATTACAAAACAGTCCAAGTCACTTAATTTTCAAGTATTCTTCACTGTCAATACCTATCCCATAATAAACTAGAAAATACTTGAATAGGATATTCTGAATAGTTTGCTTCCTGTAAAGTTTGAGACTCCCTTAAAAGTCTTCTCATTTGTCAAAAGGCATTTTATTTCCAGTCTCAAGAAGTATTTGAAGATATTTCTCAGGAGAGGCACAGGTGGAAACCCTGATCACGCAGCCACTGGAGGGCAACTACTTGCTGCATTATCACGAAGGACTGAAAAATGGACCCAGCAGCATCTAGCTGGGGAGCAGGGGACGCCATCAGAGCGCTCCTGTCGCTGGCGAGCCACCTCGCTTCAGCTCCAGGAAACACCTCAGCAGTTTCCCACTCTGAGGAGAGAACGACTGCTGAGGTAGCACCGACTGCAATTTAATCTTCAAATCATCACCCTGATGCCAAGGCATTCTGGTAACCCAGCTACATACATTCCTCTACAGTTTTCTTCTTAAATTCCTCACTCATTTCTAATGTACATTAATCGTGAAAATAGGAATCTGTGAAACAGAAGTGCAAAAACCAAGAAATGTTTTATCTGCATGTGCTTGCCAGAGAAATCATAATTCCATTTTTAAAGAATGGGATTAACTTATTAAAACATTTTTCCAATATATCAGAATATCTGAGAACAGGATAGTGTTGTTAATAACGCCAAGACTTAATAAGAAAAATCTAATATCTGCAGTACTGGAAAGGTAACAAAAACACCTTGCATATTCATGTAAAACATGAGAAATCCCCAAACTCCCTGTCACTGAATCAAACAGCATAGATCCATTGACTTTATTAGCAACAGTTCAGATTCCAATAATAATAAAATCTTGAATTTTACTTACCCGCAAGGATTCCATGTAAGATTTATGACAATCTATGTGTAAAGTATGACCACACGTTTGTACATAAACACCTCCTTCCCAACCTATTGATACTGCTTGCAGACAGGAACTCTGTAAAAACGATCCCCCCAAACAAAAACAATAAGAAAAAAAAATGGTTGAGATATTTGCCACAATTCATTTTGATTTTTTTTTTTTTTTGCTAGGCAATATAAAAATACATGCTGTGGGAATAAAGGGGTTTTGTTTGTTTGTTTTTGACATTTGCCTTATATGATCAGATTTCTTCCAGTTAAGCTTGTGTGCAGTCCTACACACTCCACCACCTGAGGTAACACATTACATCAGTGCTAGAACAAATATTTCTTTAAAGAACTTTGTGTATTATTACACAAAGAAGGTCATTGTGACTGCACCATCTTTTCCAGTAACACAAGCTTACCTTCCCCACATACAATGGCAACGTGCTCCAACACATTTCACTCAGTTGCACCCGCAACAAGTAGATTATTATGAATATCCAGCTCTGATATTAGCTTTTCTGAGGATGCCCGAGCAGGCTGCCTTTGCCTGCCTGTCAGCCAGTCTTAACGAACTCCAGCTACACTACAAGACACACTCCTATTTGCCATTAACTTGATACTTGTAATGTTTTAGAAGACTTTCAAATCAATGATCTTGACAAGAAAAATCTTCTGCTTTTTACTGGCTCCTGGCATGATTTGGTGGAGAGACTGCACTGTTAATAAGGCATCGACATATAACGTACCAGAACCGCCCTACAAGGCAACTGTCTCCTTTGGGAAGAGCCCTGTAGTTACTGCATGTACTAAATGGGGCTAGTTGCTAGCACTGTTTTTAAAATCGCATTTAGACAATTGAAATTCTATTGCATCTTCTGAGATGCAAACCTAATAGGAAACACCAGACTCACGAACTTGGATGAAACTTGGATTGAAGGACCTTTAGTGAAATCACTGTACAGTGAATACTCTGGATCTAGCAAGCTGGGGAGATTTGGGTTAGATAGGGAAGGATGGAGATTTGAACAGAATGGAAGGGAAAAGGGTGAAAATATGAGGAAACAATGCTAAAAATGCTTTATCCCTTCTCTGCACTAGAGATACAGAAGGTGGAAAATAGAAGCTCATCCTCGTGTGTCTGAGCAGGTTGGTCTATGTCCCACCAAACAACCTGCCTGAGGAAAAGTGCAAAGGAATTACTCCCTTTCCCAAGTATCAATAATTTATGTTTTTCTCCAAGCTGTTCCAAAATTATTGCTTTCCAGCTGCCCTCCCTTTCTGAGGGTAACATTCACAGTAATGCTAAAAACAGCTCCATCATAGATTTGTCTTCAGCCACTGTGCTGGGGAACACATTGTAAGGAGCTTAAGCAGCCAAGGTTGGCTCTCTAGGTGACATTTGGGATGTTATTACATGGATCTGAACCTCTGCAAAAAATCCCCTACTGAATGCTACTGAAGTAGAAACTCAGAAGCAGGCCATGTGCCGCTAACATGCCTGGGGGAAAAAGGCTATAAGACTGTCTCAAGTTATTGGCTAGAGAGTGATTCTGTAATGTGTGATTTGGAAAATGGCCCAATCCATCTAGCATATGAAGTTTTATCCCCTAATCATCAGTCAAACCTTTCAATTTAAAAAAATGGTACCTTTCAGTGATTTCTTTTCTTTTAATGGGCAAAACCACCATTCTCTGACTACAAATACATCAAACTTCAGCCAAGAAAGGGTGAGAGAGGCTTCTCAATGGAAAAAAAAAATGGCTCATTTTGCCTAGCCTGTATTTAGTATTTAGGTTTTGAAGTGTTGTTCATTCTTCAACTAGAAGAAGCTAGATCATATTTGATAACCTAAAATGTTCACAACTAAGTAAAATTATTCTCTTGTCTCCTGAAATTTGTATTTCTTTTTACAGGAAGGACACTTACTGTGAAGGACACAGTTGATAAATAAAAGGACTTATTGCTTAGCTCAGCTGAACAAGCCACTCAAGACACTAGCAGATGTTTCCATTTCTATGCCAAAAGAAATTTAAGGATTACTTCTTTCATGCAGAGATTTTTTTTTTCTTTCAAGTACAGTCATGACCTGGAAACCTGAAAGCTGAAATAGCTAATTCAAAGAGTGTTTAAATCAGGATGGAATTATTCAAAACACAACGTGTTTGGTTGCTGCATTACAGTGTCTTTCAGATTAGTCTGCTGTTAGGGGTTTTGCACAGAAAGATGCATTTCAGTAAGATGAAGTTTCTGAACAACATCTGTTTTTCATTAGCACTCCCTTTCACTTGTAGTACATAAGCAAGTTAAAAATAAAGCTACAGTATTATTTGAACATTTTTAACCACTTCAAGAGTGAAAAATGTTCATTTACAACTTGAAACATTAGCAAATAAACACATTTATATATTATTGAGGCACACAAATTCGATTCTCCTTCTGAACTTGAGAAGCTGAAATGTTATTAACTACATGTATAAGGTGTGTATAGTGTGTATAAAGTGTGGTTTTACCCCAATAGTTTTATTAATATTCCGTTAAATAATAGATGTGTCCTATGTTAACTGAAGGACAACTTCATGAAGCACTGTGCAATATCATCAATGACAAATGAAGGAAAACTTGTCAACAGACTATTTTTGAACTGAAAACAACTGTTTGTCCAGAAGTGGCTTTCTGCTAAAATCTTCTGAAGTTTTCCTTTTTAACATGGAAATTTAGGGTATTTACCTCAGGGAGAAGTTACTTCTCTGAAAATATTGTGCAAAATTTTAAATAATATCGTAACAATTAGGAAAAGTACTCTGATCTACAGTACATCAGTCAAGCACACCTGGCTGCAATTAAATTTCTATTTTTTATTATGGATAACAGATTATGAGAAAACTACTATCCGTATCAGAATAAAAATGGCAGCAATTTTTCTCTTTCAAGCCAAAACTGAAGCTTCTAACTGCTACATATTTGGTTATATCTGCCTAAGCGCTAGTATATCTGCTAAGAGTTGTTTGCAGGAACTAATATGGGGTCCTAAGATACATAACCTCTTCCCTAAGAATGATCTCCAAAAACTGATTTATGTTACTTACACTAGTGCTTTATACAGTAGCACTGAAAATCACAGGCAGTATTTCTATAAAGGTCTCTCACTAAGAAAGTCCCATTAAGCAACAAAAATTGGCTCTCAAAAGGATATATGAAAAGTTGTAACACATTGCCTCCTGTTTTATAAAGAAATGCAAAACTTGACTTGGAACAGCTAACAAACTCCAAAATATACAGTAATTTTCCAGTAATACAAAACCAACCTTCAACAATTTTCTCCTGTCCCTTTCTTCCTATCCACTCCTCTTCCACTTTTTTGCACAGACTCAGAAAACTGCTAAGGGTTAAAACTACTTCTCCCTCTTACTACCGCTGCCAAGTTAATTTAACACACTGTAATTCCTTGATCTGGTTCATGGAGCGAACTACAAGAAAGCTTTTGCTTTTTAAGAGGTGCGTAAGAAGGCAGAACCACATCTCATTCACATGGTCACACTGACCTGTGAAATACCTCTTCTAGCAAAAATCTGCAGGCATATTTAATAAATATTATTGTCTGTGAATATGAGAGTTGACTATGCCAAAATCATATACAAGGGAAAGCTAAACACTGTTTAAAAAATAAGGACCTCATCAGATGTAAATACATCCATAAGTATAAATATATCCGTAAGTATTATAACATCACAAGCTGTTTATCTAAAAGTAAGCATGAAACTAGGAAGACTTTTCTACGCAGAGTAAATTTAGTACATTGTAATCCCAATTACCTTTTCACACAACTCAGTTCTTAATTGGTAGTTTTGTTCAAATCCAATACTTACATCTTTAAAGTATCGCTGTAAAATCGCAAGCCTCACATCATGCAGTGCTGCACAGGTATCCCAAGGGTATATCTGCTCCTCCTCGGTGGTTGGCAGCTTCCTTGGCTCAGGGCTATTGCGACATTGTCCCAGGACTGTGTACAGAAATGAAGCAAATTAGATTGAAACAGATAACAATAAGGTGAAGAATTACGATAAAAATCTTCACGTTCTGGTTTATAGCCAGTAAGTTTTTTTAAATGATATTAAAAAGTAGAAAAATGCTTAAAGAAACTAAATATTGAAAGTCATGGTTTTTAGTGGTTATAAACACACACACAGAGCTATTCTACTGTCTTTTCTTTAAAAATATTTTCCTGCAGGTCTGTTACATACTGCTGTGTTTAGAAAAGCAAATAGGAGCAAGGAGCGAATAAGGTAAACCCTGTTCACCCTTTCCCCAAGCATTTCAAGGGTCTCAGTACCCTTACACCTAAGTGTTTAGAGGCCTCATTAAGTACCATTCACAAAGAAATGTGACTGTTTCTGAAGGCACCTTAGGCCTCCTTGTAACAGTGCTTGTCCAGACAGTCACACATTCATACCTGAGGATGCTTGTAAGAGCACAACTAGTCCTGTAGGTCTCTCTTCAGTAGAAGGACCACTCTGCCCACAAATAACACAATCATATATTGCCTCAGAAACATGCTGTTCGGATGTAGCTATCTCCATGGCAATATCAGCATCTGGTGACTCTAAAAAAGAACAGGAAAACTGATATTAAACAGAAGAAATCAAATTACATTTTCACTGAAGTAGTGACCAAAAAGTGACCATTGAAGTAGTTTCCAAATGAAAAATCTTTCAGTCTTTTCAAGGTCTTTCTCTCCTTGATTAAACAGGGCAAGGCATATGGCTTGCCCTATTTAGTCAGGACTGCTTTCAGGAGTGCTTTCTTCTGAAGGTCCATTGCAAACTCATTAAAGGATGGGCATGTTGAATGCAAGGCAGCATCTTTCTTTGCTATGAAAACTCCATACAATGCTCTCACTGACTGGGCAGAATCAAAATTATACTGCTTCAGTAGGTATTGATTTCTCAGTCATTTACTGAGGGTCGTAAGAAAATGAACTACAATCTTCATTGACCTACAGCTGTTAATATTGTACGCACATTTATCACCATCTAGTGGCAGTCAGCTGAACAGTGAATAAAAAAGCAAAACACATCAACAACAAACATTTTTCTGTTAAAACTCCAAACAATCAGAAAATCTAGCAGTAACTGTAAAGCAGGAGAGAGGAAGTAAATCCTACAGCTGTTTTTCAAATCAAACATCTTTGACATCACCTCATCATCATATTGATGATGTACAGTCACAGGCTTATCAGTATATGAGGACTATGAAGTTCTTATCTATCCTTTTCTATAACATTCTCAGTAAAACACGAAACATGCATCCATTCAACATTTTTAAAAGGTGAAGTAAGACAATGTAGCATGGTAATTTCATTTTGACCAGTACAACATAAGTTCTCAGTTAATATTTTATTTATGAAATATCATCCATTAATTGCTCTTATTCTCTCAAACACAAAGATTATAAAAAGAAAAGGGAAATATCTAATGGAATATGTTAATGTTTGCAAATTTAAATTACTGAAAAAATATGTATTGATTTACTTAGGCTCTGCATTGCTCAGATTAGCACTAAACAGATCAATGAATATGCTTTGTATTCCTGTAAAAAACGCCTTTTTCCTTTGCTGCACTTTTAACGCATTTTCACATTCAATTGTCATACAGTTTCCCAATGCGAGAAGCTCCACATTTAACATATGTAAACATGGCATTTTATTTCTAATAAGTACTTCTCTCTCTATTGCTTATTTTAAACCTCAGAAAAAAACCATAGATCTTCATACTTTGAAAGTGTTTCCAACCAACTCAGTATGTCCCAACCTATACTTTTATGTCCTACAGACCTCAGTGATCAAATACATGCTTACTTTACAAGTGCTTAGATGTAGTCCAGGGCTAATTTGGCAAATAATAAAATTTCAAGGGAACTAAATCTTTAGCACCTAGGACTACTTCCTAAAAAGCGTATCTTCTTTGATTTTGGGAGAGAAAAAAAAAATAACATCAGTAGAGGAAGTGTATTTAGAACAGAACCAAACATTTTTTAATTTCTTAGAAAATGAGACTCAGGGTATAGCAAGTTTGAAAGAGTAGATTTTGGAATGGAGTAAAAATATGCCAGTGGCAGGGTGCAAAAGAGAGATTACAGAATGCTATGCAAATGGTGACCTTGTTCTTGTCCTTCCTCAGTTTCACCCTTGTGCAGCATCTGACCCCACTCTCACTAGCTTCATGATCTAGCCAGACTGCCCCGGACTCTGTTTCTCCAAAGTTTTAACCTAACTGATTTCATAGAAACTTACCCTTAGTAATGTCAAGAAGCAAATGGGAAATACAGGATAATGATAAGTGGCATTGATATCAATTCACTGAGTTTCTCTTACAAGATTTGTCTGATGGTATAGTCTGATTTTCTAGCTACCTACAAGATGTTCTCTTTGCTTTTACAGATCATTTCAGAGGTAGGTATAATAGAAACCTCACTAAATAGAACAAAGTTAAAATCATGGAAGGAAGATGAAAACATTTCAAATTTGACAGAAATACAGGACTTTGATTTTCTCTCTTTTTATTATTTTTTTTCATAAGTTAATTATTTAGCTTTTGGTTTTGTACCAATACAGGTGAGAGACTCAAAGTTACAAAATTAGCCTTTGCTGCCTCCTAGCAAATACTGATCGGCGTACTACCATCTATACATGTGATGTTATTACATAATGCCTTGCTGACTGAATTTTATTTCAGTTCAAATTCTCCAGAGTTTAAGGGTATGATTTGCTCTCCCTTCTTTACACCTGAGAAAATCCAATCCAAAGGGTGGTGCAAAACTGTCCAAACACAATGAAGGCAGTTTACAACCTCTGACTAGTCAACATTCTTCCTGACACACTCAGTATGTCCCTAGCATCAAAACAACTATTAGCATGCTAACATCTTTTGCCCTAAACCAGCACGTATGTTCTCAAGAGATCAGTCCCTAATTTATTTTTCTATCTGGGTTCACAAAATTGAGTGTTAAGAAATGTATGTCACCTTGCTTTCAAACTGTGCACTTTTTTCAACCTAGCTAGTGCCAGCAAATGCTTCAAGGACAGAACGATGTCCTGCTGAGAGTCACATCATTGAAAGAATTGTGAGAAACATTCCATACGCAGGAGGCACTAAAAAAAAAGTGAGCCCTTCAGAGACAACAAAACTATTAAAGGAATGCAGAATTTCTGGGCAATCACCCACTTAAGTGGTTGCCCAGAAATGTCTTCATGAAAAAAAAAAAAAAAAAAAGTTAAAATGTAACTGTAAATGTAAAATGGTTCATTAAACCAATTCTATCTCCTGCTGATTTTGATATGTAATTAACAACTCCTACATTTTATGTTAAGAAAAATACAGTTATTCATTGCTTAAATACTAAGAAATGTATTTCTAAGCACTGTGTACCTACCACATTGACTCATGCACAAGCATAGGCACAGAAGCCTAGGTTCTGACAGTACAGAAATTAAAGGTTCTTTTTAATATTTGACATGTGTAGTTAAAATCAAATATTCCCAGTTCACCACATAAGGCAATGCTGACAGGGCACTGACTACAGCCCTTCATCTACAAAATTAAATTAATTACCCTAAATACAGCTTATGAAATATCTGTGTCTTCGTGTTGGGTACTGCACATCTTCCAAGGTTAACACCATACATATAGTCAATTTTTGCTAAAGAACTTTTTCCCGGTTGCCATATCCAAGACCTTCATAAATATTAACAGCTAAATCTTCTCAGCACCCCACTAACTGAAATGAACACAAGTTCAACAACCCAGCTATCTTCAGACAAAATGAGAAACCAGTACAATGCTAACATTCAAATTAAAAACCACGAAGCAGACTATCTGACTGACTGAGAAGGGAAAAAAATCCTGCTTTCAAAACTGCTTATGTTCAATTAAACAATCTAGATGAAGAAAATAGTTTCTACCTCTTAATTAAAGAAAATGAGACTGATCAAGATTAAGGAGCTCTCTGTAACAAAACCTGAAAGAACATCCTTAAGAAAAAAAAATAAGATATGAGGACTGATTCTGCTGTAAAGCCTGCATTTAAAATAGTTGACACGGAATACAGTACTATAACTTGTAATACTGAGGTGATCTAATGATTATGCTTTTCTCAATTCTATATTTAATTTAAGAAGCAAAAACCTTTATTAAAATTAGGGAAATTCTCCACAAGAAATTGCAGTAACATGTATTATCACAGCTTAAGAAAGCATAGTCTTTAAGAAACAGACTA
The DNA here is from genome assembly GCF_059628265.1 of Tinamus guttatus. Lineage (NCBI taxonomy): Eukaryota > Metazoa > Chordata > Aves > Tinamiformes > Tinamidae > Tinamus > Tinamus guttatus. Next base: position 962,857 of record NW_028288594.1, read on the forward strand.
ACTTTCTAAAGTTTTATATTAAAAAGAGAATATTTTGATACATCACACAAATGTGACCATTTTATTCACTTCATATTAAGAAAAAAAACAGAGTAGACTTATGTACATCGGATGTCTACATCCACATGTTTTCAAGACTACTGAGCTTATTCACTAACAGTGGCCTATTCAGTATTAATCCATCCTAGAAGAACACAACTTTAAGCCTCTTAAGAATTACCAAATGCACAAGTGGATGTAGTGGAAGCATTTTCATTTAACCATTTGATTAAAAACACTACTAACATAAAATTTAAAACAAAAAAAAGAAGTAGGCAACCAACGAAAAACTTACCAACATCCATGGCGGTTTCCATGAAACTTTTTTGCCTTGAAGCAAATTCAGCTAGCAATTTCTGTTGCCTTTCTCTAGCCTTCTGTCGTCTACGTGAAACAAGAGTTGGGAAAAAAAGAGAGAGGATGCAAAGGAAGCATAATTATGAATAACTTATTTTCCAGCTACAGCTCTTCATGACAGTTTCTTCCCTGCTCCCTGCATCCCAGACACTGGCCAAGGGCAGTTTTAACTGACTTGGAGCAGTTTCAGGTTGCCTCCATACTGAAGCCTCTGAGCTCTCAGAAGCCAAGCTGACTTCAACAACCTTTTTCTTTGCAGTTTAACATCACATTCCCTTTGTAAATCAAGAACATTTGTTTCAGACCCATTCTTACTTACCCTGCCATTTAAACCGTATTAGTGACCTAACTTGTAATATGATCAGCCATTCTATAATTCGCTTGTTAACTTGCAAGCATGAACTTCAAAATAACAAAATCTGTTGATGGCTCGGTGAAAACACGGTAGAGGAATTTGTCAGCTAGCAACCCAGAAAGTGATTAAGCTCCCCCAGTGCCTCCCCTCCGACCTCCACTGCGGGGCTGCTCTCTGCACAAAGGACAGCTCCCTGCACAGCCACTGAAGACCAGCCTCCCAGGGCACCATCCAAACCTGGCAGGCACCTCCAGCTCCCCTGCTGCCTGCAGCGAGGACCTTGGCTGCCCTCCTCAAATCTCCTCTAGCTCAAGCTAAGTTTTCACCTGGATCATTTGCTCTTATTTCTTGGTAGCACATCTTTTTCCTTTCTTGTTCTTCCTGCTTAGGTCATGGCTTCTAACATTTACTGCCCCAGTTAAGACCACCATTAAACCATATTTCTGTTACCAAATTCATCTCCTACTCTAACCTTTCATGTCCTTTCATTTAGGGACCACGCCACTCATGAAATTCCCCTCTTTCTTACAATATGCTGAGACAACACTTACATAATGTTATTTCTGTTCAGTCCTTATTCCTGTCCTCGATTATTTGCACTTGCTTTACCTTTTTCCATCCATCAGTATCTTTCATCCCCTGCAGCATGTTTCTTATCAAACAAGATAACTGACAAGAGATTTAAAAACATCTCTGGGCATCGGCTCGCGCCGCAAGGGCTCCTGCCCGCAGAACCGCAGTGCCAGGCGCTGCTCCGGCCTGTTTGCACAGAAAAGCTTCAACAGCCCTTCCTAAGGGCATCTTACACATGCAGAGATCTCTGCCCATCTATCTGTCGCTGTACAGCCATCATTTCTGAAAATAACTTCTGTGCACCACAGTACCGAGACTCACTATTTTAGGAACCGTATCAGGGCTTTCATTAATCTGTTTTTATTTATTCCTCTCTGGGATTCTCTCAGTATACGCCTTTGCTAAAAGCAGAGGGACTGTAAATAGAGGCCTCTAATAAGAAGACATAAACAAACCGTGACAGATTTGGTGCAGCTCAGTAATTTTCCATGATGGCCCACAGGGCCCTGACACTGCAACCGAAAAACCACCGCAAGCAGCTGCAGCGCACGGGGCTGCCGTCGCCATGGTGATAAGCCCTGGCCGCGTGGCCATCACAGGCCCCAGAAACGCAGAACAGCAGCACTGCCCGCTTGCGGCCTGCTCCACCTTCACAGGTACCAAACCGGGCTTGAAAAGCACAAAACAGAAAGAAGAAGAGGAAGAGAGAGGAAGAGAGAGAGAGAAAAAAAAAAACACACACAGCCCTGACTACAAGAACAGTGTAACTCATGAGATCAGTTGGTTCAGCCCTGACACTCTGTCTTAATACATGCCACGGATCCCCAAGTCACCATGGACACAAGGAAGAGACAACTGGAAAACCTTTATTTTCCATCACTATATTTGCCTCTGAGCTTAACTGAAAATAAAAGTGCCCGAAACAGATCCAGGCAAGTGCTAGCTTCTCCACAGAGAGAAAGGAAGAACCTTGTATAACCACCAAATTGCACAATAAAGAGCTTATAATCAATACATAGCCTTTTTTTTTTTAATTTTAAATCCAAATCATCCGAATCCCGCATTTTCTGAAAGGTTGCATACTAAACCTTGATTACTTTGCTCCATTTACTGAGCTGTTACAAGACATGTTAAAAATAAAGTCATTAACAGAACACTTGCAAAAAAATTTGATTTTTAGAGTAGATAATTGTAAAAACATCAAATGTATTTTTGTTTACATTATTTTAAAATAAACATACATTCAGCATTAAAACTTTACTATCTGTTTAAATCTTCTGAAGCTGTTGGACACAGCAGAGAGTTTAATGAAAAATCTGACAATGTCACAGATCTTCCCACCTTCACTTGAGGAGATGCTAATGTTCTGAGACACCCATTTCTATGAACCAATCCGACTTAATGCGAATCATAAACTTTCTAAAACAGTATCTTTTTAAGTTCCTTAACTTTTCTAGAATTTCCAGATATTGATATTCTTATGGCCTACTACCACATTTAAATACACCAAGATTTTTTAAAATTTATTTTCAAACAAGTAAAAAAATATAAATATACATAAATCACCTGAACCAGATTGCAGTATGTTTTTCCCAGAATTTATAGAGCCACAAACATATAGTCCGGCTATATAAACTATAAGTACCCTTGGCATGGACAAGCGAGGGCTTGTGCATCCCAGCATGTCTCCTACCCTAACTCTGTTCAGCCTTGGCACCTGCTCTCTCTGGCCACCCCAATCTCCAGGCCCCAGCCTGCTAACCTCAGTCTCTGCCTCCCACATTGCAATTCCCGATCTCTCTGCTGGCAACTTTTGGCACTAGCTGGTTACAGCACCTTCCAGAAGCCCTGCTCCAGCCCCACTTCTCCCAGCCCGAGCCCCAGCCTCTCTCCATGCCCTCAGGCATCTGCATTCCTGCTCCACACTTTTCCATTCCCATCACCTCTCACATCTCATTTCCCATCCTAAGATTTTCATTAAAACTTGGTTCTCCCATCTCCTAGTCATCTCCCAGTATTTCTTCCCTGACCTAATGGATGTCCCTGTGATCCGGACATGCCAGCTTTATGTGTTTCCACAGCTGTTCGCTGACTAGTACCTCTCACTCACCACTCCTCCTTCCAGTGTTGAGATTTCACAGGTTGCCCTGTCAGGCTCAGTTCTCACCTCCCCTTCTCAACTCTGGGTGTCTGACTCAGGATGCTTGTGGTCCCTGTTGCACAAGGGCCACCACGGTGTTTGCCAAGAGCACAGCAGCAGCCGCCACCACTTCTGTGCTTGGGAACTAGTGCTCCTACTTTGAGTGCTCAGGGGACTTGCTACTTCCCAACTTCAGGAAGGGGAAAGTAATGTTTTTCATGGAATGCATTGGCAAAAAGGCAGTGCTATTAGCTCACACAAGTCTAAATAAATGCTGTATGTATACATGAATCAATGCACTCTATATGAATAAAAAAAATGGAAGTAATCTTGTGGTTGCGCAGTTAAGCCCCAAAAGTTAAAGAAATTTGCACCTTCGTGTATATTATATGTAACTGTGATTATGGAGTTTAGTGGTTTTCTGTTTAACATTCTTGACACTTGGTTTTATTTCTGTTTCTGCTGTGCCTTACTCTTCCCACCAAAACAGAAAAGGGAAAAACACAATCTGTTATGTGCCAATATGTTCCAATCAAAAAAATCAGTGTGTGATAGGAAAAGAAATGCTGAAAAACAAGCTTAATAGATGGACTATAAACTGAATATTGAACAGCTTCAAAGTTTTGTTCACCAAGCACACAACTTCCCTTCTTACTCCTTCCACACAAAACTACAAGGGCTTCTAGGTTGAGGGGAAAGAGAGGGAGATAAAATTGTATTGATTGTTCTCGGTATTTAAGATGTCTCTGTTTTGAAGTCCTTTATCTTGCTGACCTGAATCTATAACATCTGCAAGTTTCTGGGCTTGCAGGAGCTGAGAATTATTGCCCTAAGATAAATCGAGTACAGGTATAAAAAAGTGCACAGAAATTAGAAAAGGATATCTGGCTACTTTAAGGGTTATCATGTATAAAACAGAAAATAATTTCAAAGTTTCCTAATTTAAAGACTTACAAAAGCAAGATGCATTTTCATCATATGTATACAAAATAGGTAAAGACCAGAAATAGCAATATATTTTCTTTAATTTGTGTCAAGAGTAGAGGTAGATCAATCAGCAGATGCAAACACACTCTGTTCTACCACCTCATTTACTTAGTTTTTTTTTTTTTAAACTTACCTTTCTTCTTTATCCAAAGTTTTCTTCTCCGCAGAACTGATCTTTTTTGGTGGCACAGGAGGTGTCACCTTTCTGCATATCTCTTCAATTATACGTTTATTCAGCCTGCTCTGTATTGCAGCTTTCAGTAAAATTCTTTCTACTGCTGTCATCCCATCACCATGAGAATATCTTGGAATTTCTGGGTGGATTAAAACATCCACATCATCTAACCATGGAGGATAGTAAGAGTTTTGTTTTCCTGAGAGTTTGTGGTGTAACTTGATCAGCAAGGACAGTATACTTTCTTTGACTTCGAGAATAGCTGTGGTTAGCTGTGGTGTTGCACCAGGTGCTGACCATTTCATTGATGTTTTGGGCCGAACCACCTGACTTGCTTCACTGCTGTTCCGATTGATGATCTCCTGAAATTTCTTCCTACGTTCTGCAACCAAACTGAACACTTGAGCTGTCCCCGAGTTCTTGGGGGGAAAAGTAAAAGTTCACATTTATAGTAAATAAGTTATAATTACTAAATAAAACTACAAATATAAACAAAATGCATAAAACTAAAGGCAGTATTTTTTAAACTAGAAGAGAGAAGTTCAAACGATAAGAGTTCCTCTCCTCTTCCAAAAGTGTAATGAAATTTGTTACAGCAGAATCCTAATCCTGTATATCACACTTTGTTACAGAGATTTGTTATATACAGCTACATGAAAAGACAAGTATAAAATATTATCTACATTAAAATAATAACAAATATGTAGCTTTGCCCTAAAAGAAATACCTCCTGTAACAGTTTTGTTTACATCCGACATAATTTTATCTGAATCACTGTATACAGAATCAATCTTGAAAAGGTATCTACTGACTATAAATATTTCAGGATTCCACCATGTATGCATTAATTTTATTTTCCCAAAAACAGATTTACTTGCCACTACTCACTTAAAAAGCGCTTCTAACAAAGTTAAACTTACCTAGATTTGAGAAAGTTAGGCTATTTTACATTATTAAATGTTAGTAATACCTTGGTGAGACAGAACAGGACTAAATATAAAGCTCAAGCAAAAGCTAACAAAAACATTTTATATTTGATAAATAGCATTTATTTAAAATATATATTAAACATTTAAATATATTCCATTGCTCAAAAATCTATCACTTAAGATTAACATCAAGAGCATGAATTACTGCAAAATAAAGTAAAAAAAAAAATCAGAAAAAATTAGGAGATGTCACTGAATGTTAAAGTGGACACAATTAAAGCCAGATTGCAAGTTAATTGCTTAGAAAACAAACTGCACACAAATCTACCTCTCTCTGAAGGCTCTTCCGCCTTGAACTCTGGTAGATTGAGGACAGAAAAGAATGCATTAAATATGTCATTTGGAAGGAGATGTGATTTGAAATAACTTCTATTCCTGTTATCTATATTCTTTGGAAAGATTACTATAAGAAAGGTACTTTAAAAAAATCATAAAAAAGCACCCCAACAAAAACAAAGTATTCAATAGAGCAATAACTTAACTGCTCACACAAGAAGACTGGTATTTGCATATACTTACTTGGGAAGAAGTTAAACCATCTGAACTGGTACTTGCAGGTGGTTCTCTCTTCACTTCTGGAGCAGTTTCTGGCACTCTTACTCGGACATAGTTAATGAAGTGACGCATGTTAGAAACCAAGTTACTACCTGGAAACCAACTGTCGTGGCAGCGCTCTTGTCCACCAGCAGACTCCTAGAAAAAAACAGCTTAGTGTGCACTCCTATATATGTTACAATAACTCATCCTCTCTTCATGAGATAAGAGCAAATTGCTGAAAAGAATGTACCTTACTGAAAATGATACAGCTCTTAGAAATTATTACAATGACTGGTATCTAACTTGAAATTACAATGCAAACAATTAAATAAAAATACACACTCAGACTGACTGAATATAAGCAAATACATCCAGTGTTATTTAACAAGAGCAAAAATAACTACTCAGTGTAATGCAAAGATCTACAAAGTCTGTATCAAAACATCCAATATATACACAAAATATGTGGGGAAAAAAAGGTGGCAGATTTTTAGTCAGATAAGGCACATTAAACACCAGGAAAAATTATAACCAGCGTGTATGTTAAGGGAAACTGGAATAACAAAACTAAGAATTCTCATCAAAAGGATAGTTAAAATTTTGGCTAATTGACATCTCATGATTTAGAAGACGCAGAAGTTTAGCAGTAAAATGTCTGTTATTATTAGATTTTCAGCTGAAAATCTAACAATTTAAACAAGTTTTAGACTCCTTTCTCTGTAGTTTTGAGCACTAACTTACAAAGCAGCATGATCTACACTGTCAGAAGACAAAAGAATCCTTAACTCTAAAAGACACTGTCATAACACATGACAAGATGTCAAATTCTTTCACAGCTGTGTGCAGTTTTCTAATATTTCTTGTTCAGCTGATCCTTGCTTAAATTAATAAAACTGGTGTTTTGTTCTGAATTCCATATTAAAACCACTGCTTTAATAAACATCAAGGGTTTACTTTATGTGAATGTTCCTCCATTAGACAACAATTTCATGTCTTAATGAAAAATTAAATTTATTCTTACCTCTTCATCTGACTCCTGTTCTGGAGAATTTTCCAACCCCAGCTCAATCAAATACAAAACCATGCAAAGAACATGTTCTGACAAATTCTGATGATCCATCAATATCTAGGCAGAGAAACAGACATTTTCAGCTAAGAAGGTTTTTAAAAATCTTTTGTATTTTGCAATCTGACCTTCTCACCCCACTCCTCTCCTGCAGAAGAAGTGCCAAAAACCTGGAGGACATCTCTGACCTAAACTGAAAGTCAAAGAAAGCAACGAGAAGTCTCTTGTAAAGAAGCTCAAGGTACTACAAACTATTTTCATCTCTGAGTATGATAACCAGATTAGTCACTTCAGGAAAGGTATAAATTCTTGAGCTGCACAAGTTAACTTACTTTTTTTTTTCTTTCTTCTTTCTTTTTTTATTAATAGGACAATATTTTCTCAAGAGCGGTATTTTGAGATATATCGCAAGTATCAGTATACAGAAGAGGCTGGGCAGGAAGAAAACTATAGCAACACTTGTTAGCCCTGGAGTCACTGAGATCTAATTCTAGAATTCAAAATTTTCTTTTTTTTTTGTACATTAATGCCTTCAAAATGCCATATTTGGAAAGAGACAGCTTGAAAAAAAAGTTAACAAATGGTGAACTGCCCATTCAACTTGCTATAGTGTTTATTCTGAAACATCACAAAGCTATTTTAAACACCATTCCTTTGGTATGATTGAAAGGACCAAAAAGGAGAATTCCCAACTGAGTATTGTGTTATAGCATTTAAAAAGCAAATTGGAAGAAAACCAAGAAAAGCATGAAGGTAACAGTAACAGAACACTACTACAAAATAGGACAAGTCATTTGGGATGTGTTGTACCAACAGGAGAGTTGCATTTAAATGCTAGAAAATCATTATTCCACTCAGCCCATTATGACTTCAATATAAGTAATACACAAAAGAGTGTCCTGCTCATGAGTCTTCAGTTTATTTGATTTAAGAAAATCATTTTGAGGTTTATAAAAAAAAAAAAAAAAAAACTGCGAGCATCATGGCAAAAACAAGATTTTACTGTCTCTTTTCACGCAAACAAACTCTTATCTTAAAATTATCACTAGTCCAAGCTGTGATTTATTTTAACAGGAATGTGCCAGGTAAACTTGCTCAGTTCCCACTACTGGCAGCAAGGAGCAAAGCCCTGCAGCCTGCCGGCCCCCTGCAGTCACCAGCAGTCAAGTCCTAGTGCCTGAGCACCAGGACATGATGCCCGAGCACCCGGGAACACCAGAAGTGCTAATGTGAAATTAATTGAGAACCATACGCACATAACCTTCATTTTAATATTACAAACAATAAACAAATGCTCATGTCTGCAGGAAACTAAGAGAGAGAGGTAGAAACTCTTGGATCTTAATCAACCATATTTCCACACACAGCTATTTTAAAAGTAAATAAATAAACTTCAAAATTATACATCAAAGTGTCCAAGCAAAAAGCTTTCCAAATAGAAAGGGACCTTTTGTATCCTATGTGTATATGTATGCCTGTGAGCACACAGATGCACATATTTTTCTTTTAATACAACTTGAATGTTCCCAGAGGGAAAAGCCGCACTGAAATGCTGAAATGAAAAAGCAGGACAGCTTTCCTCTTGAGGATGCTCTGATTCAAGAGGAACAAAATTAAAAGAACTTGTAAATTATAACAGAAGTGGACAAGGAAATACATTTAAAATGTCCTCACAAACAGGTTTCCTTCAGTGCTACATTAGCGTGAAAACAATGAGCAACTGGCCAGTCAGAAACAAAACTTAGCCTGGTTAACACACCCCAAAACACTGAAAGGTATTTTATTGTTCTCCTTTATGCAGCCCCAAAGGGCAAGAGACACAAGTGCTGGTGCAAATTAGCAAAGTTACATGAATGCACAAAGCAGGTCATGTAAACCCCTGCACGGAAGCAATCACTACATAACCTCTAACTTCTACAAGGTAGGAGAAAGGTATTTGAATATTCCAGCCAAAAGTGTGTCCTAGAAAATGTTAAGATTGACAAGACTTAGGTCCTTGAAGCTCCTTATTATAGTAAGAAAAAAACATATATATGAGCAAGGCAGTAAAGGTGATGCACCGCCTCCCTACAATCTCCGTTTTTGCTCCACATTAAAAGCCAGTTTCCCAGGGTGACTCCCAGCCTCCTGCTCTGCTCGCCCTCAGCAGGGAGCCTTCCTCCCACGTGTCGCAGCTGCTCCCACGCCCACGTCCCCCATCGTGCTCCAGGAATCCCTGCGCAAGGATTCCGCAGCGCTTGGCTCTGGCACGGGGCTGCCAGCGCGCGGCTGATGATCTTGAGACTTCTGCACTTAACAGAGTAGAACAGGAACCCACTGACCACTTGCAGGCTGGCAGTGTGTGCAGATCGGCTAAAATTAGGTTCAGAATCTTGATAAAAGGATGGTTAAAATACGGGAAAGTATTTTGGCCTGCTTTGTTCTTGGAAAATCATGCCAGAACTCTAAGCCAGCATGAAAAATGGCAGCTGCTAGGTAGATTTTGGCAAGGTCCTGAGCAACTCAGAAATACCCGACAATAGAAAACTTTGAGCAGCCACAAGGTGCTCTACTACCAAGTCCCGAACGGTACAGCTTCATTCAACAGCCTCTGCACAATACGTGCTGTCTTCTCAGTAACACGGTCCATTTATCACGGATAAGGAAAAATAGTAGCAATTTTTTTTTCCAAATATTTCTAATTTACACTATTAAAGCAGATTTCTGAAACTGCACTTACTCCACAGCAAAACCTATTGTTTATTAAAGTCGTAAATTTATAAGAATTATAATGTTCTCGAGGGAAAAAGAAGTTATACAGGTAGTCTACTGAATTAATTCAGATAAAATCTTACGACTGTATTCATTCTAGCGATTCATATTATTATATGATATTTCAGTAGGAAAAAAACCCCAGTTAACTCCATAAGAGCAAGCATGGCTCTATAAATGCCATATAGTTTTATCAAGAGATATTTTCCATTCAACAAAAGCTGGAAAGCTACAGGGAGCAACAAAAGGAGCATTAAAAGGAACATCTGCCCAGCAAAAAGTGCGAATGTGCCTCAATCACACCACATTCTCATAGTCCCACATTGTGCTGCCTTTGCAGCTCATTGCTTTGAAAGCACTTTCCAAGCACAAAGCCCAATTTGGAGTCCCATTTTCTGATGAAGGTGCTCAACAGAAAGGCTTCATTTCTCCTTAAAAGTGGGCAGCCACTATCTAAGACAAAACCAAAATAAATTTAAAGGCATCTATTAGTGAAGTGCAAGTGCTACGACACTATTAAAAGCCAGAACATATCCAGGAAGTGACATTAGAAGCACCTGCACTTATGAGACATATTTGCCATTTAAGGATTAGAGCCACCCAAGGCTGTCTACGTTTAATCCTGTTGCTTTACAGGTCTGCCTTGGTGCCAAGGATCACCACTCACAGCAGGACACTCCCCAAAACCCTCAGAGAGCAACAGCTTGGCAGCCATGGTCCTTCTTATAGTGCTCCTCAATGTGCAACAGGACTGCTCAACTGCTTGCTACCTGTCCTGTAAGGGTGCAAAATGCACAGTGAATATCGTAAGAAATCATCATCATAAGCTTATAAATTAAATATGAAGTACTACATATCTCTAAATCACACAGTTCATGAAAGGAATATGAAATAATAAAAAAGGCAAATTCACCCCCTCAATTTTTGGGCATTGTGACTTGTCTTTAGTTTAACTACACAAAAAGTGAAATCGTATCCTCATCATAAGAACAAAAATAAAAATATTATAAAAGTTTGAACATTATGTACTGTGAATCTGTAAAAAGAGTCAAGATTAAGAGGAAGTAAAATATTTACTTTGTTAATAAGAATTATGCCCATACCTTGTAAAGCAGCGTGAACAGCACAATGTGCAAGGTTTTGCAGTGTAACAGCTTTACGAGACCTTTGTAACTTGGATGTAGCGGGGTTCTCTTCTTGTAAGGAGGCCATGGGTTCCCAGGGAATTTACCACTTTGCTTTAAACTATTGAAGCAAAATAAACTTACATTAAATACTGCAATAATGTAAATCACTTTTTGTTCACACAAATCTTAGAATTGATGAACATTTGTAAGCCACTTAATCTATATTAAACAACATTTCAAAAAGCTGGAATGTACACACAAAACATATCCAGTTGATTTTTTCTGCTGCCACCAACGATTTAAGTGTCCTTGATAGCTCTGGATACTGCAGTAAATTTCAGAATCCCTTTTTCACTTTAACAGGCACATGAAATGGACTGAAAACTTCTACCTCACCAAAATCTCCCATTTAATCAGACATCTACCATTAAAAATTCATATGTTTAGAATTGGATTCCAAACAGCTAAAAGATTCCAACACTGCAACACCAGATATCATTAGCTATTGCAGCACCACCATACCCTCATGTTAAACATTAACTTCACAGCAGACCCGCACTGCTAATGATCAGCTGGTACCCAGTGCATTAGACAGTGCAAATACTTAACAGATTGCTACCTCGCTCAACCCGCTTACAGCACACGTGTATGATGACCCTTTGGTTAAAAGAACAAGCAAAGGGGCATGGGGCAGAATATTTTTTTTTAGTTACTTTTTATTCACAGAGTATTAAAGAGAGAGAACTAAATGAAATTAATTGAAATATGAACAAGGATTTTTATGAGCAAAAAGGCTGTAAGGGACAGAATTGAAACCAAATCTTCTCGCTTCTTAGAACTTGATTTTTAAACTCAACTTTCCTGTTAAATATCTGGTATGTGATGACATTCACTGCTTTGTCTATGACCCTTTGGACAAATTTTTAAACATGCATGGAAAAGAAATAGACCAAGTTCACCAGAATCTTGACAACATCTGTAATTTCTTCTTAAAAATAAGTAAATAAATGTGTACTGAAAACATCAGTAATATAATTAGCATCCCCAGACAGTGAAAACATTAATACATATATATACAAAAAGAAGAAAAAAAACCCTGCTGTGCAACAAACAACAGTATGCTTTCTGAAACGATCCAACTTACAATGCAGTGTATCTGTCCATTGCAGACTGCACGTCTCTACGGTAAACTGTTCGAAGTATTACCATTACGGGGTCAAATTCCTTATCCCAAACTTCAGCTGTTATTTAAAAGAAGCCACACATTAAAATTATCTTCATAGACATTACATTTTATTTCAGATTCTGTTCTTAATCAGCTTTAGCTATGTAAGTTGTTGTTACATAATTATCTTTGGCAGCAAAGCACAGTATTTTTTACTTATTACTAATAATACTTTTTTATTAATAATCATCTATTAAGGCAATACATCTCTTCCATTTTACAGCTTTTAGTGTCTTGTAGAGTTTTTGTGTTAAATTATTTACAACGTGAAAAAACACGCAATCCTGATAAAGAGACAACTGAAACTTGTGCAAAGAGAGAAGAAGATTTTAAAAGTGGTTCCAAATATTTTTAAAATTTAAGTAAAAGGATTTCTCCCATTTAAAGTATATGGAAATAGTTCCCACTTCTTTTCCATATTCCTCTCATATAGCTCTTTTCTTTTGGTGTAACTGAGTTAAGCATCTTGCCCCCAACTATGTTATAAAAGACACAGGGTGCCATACCTTTAGGTGTATACATTCCTTGTTGCATGGAACCTCCAGGTTCAAAGACAGGAGCTTTAAAATCAGCAACTGCTGACAACACCGATTCAAAGCTTAAGCTTCCTGGAATAATACCGCTTTTAGGATTTGGATTTTCTGGAATGTGATGTTTGTATTAAGGAAAATGAAGTTGACTTCACTGGGGAAGACAGCATTTTCCTTTGTCTGACATTTTCACTTACTTATTTCAGAAACCACAATTTGGCAGTGCCCTGTTTTAGCCACAAGAGGTCCGTATCTTCCAGCTGCACTGGAGAAACAAATATTATCCAAGTGAATCAAAGCATGCTATCTGAGATATAAAAACTATCTGTAGTGTATATTTTAGAGCTTCTGTGCTAGCCTCCATATATTCTCACACTGGCTTTCTGTTGATAACAACAACAAAAAAATTCATTTACAGCTAAGTGCAGAAAAAGCAGGTAAATGCTTGTGGATCCATGGGTATACTAGGTAATTATCATTCTCGACTATTTTTTGATAGTGATACTCGGCCTCTTGACAATTTCCAAAATTACAGCCAGTAATCACTAACACTTATGTAAGTGATTGACACACAGTAATCACTAAGCATAAAACAGAGGTTTTCTTACAAGTGGTAAGAAGTCTTCTAATATAAGTGATAAGCAATCACTTATTTTGAATTCTAAACATTAGGCATATAACTATTTTAAACAATAAATTAGAGGTGTAGGGGCAAAAGAAAATTTCCCAAACTTCCTCACAGAGTCTTGGAGGGTTAATGGGTACAGGAATGAAATAAAGAGAAATAAGTCTTCAAAAAAGAAAAAAAAAAAAGTTCCTCCTTCTGTATTAAAAAAAAAAAAAACCCAAACAATAAAAAGTACTGCACATGTTGGATGGAAGAACAAAGTGGAAAGAACAAATGCTTTTGCTCATGATCAGGCTCCAAAATCCAACTGCTACCAAAGTACCTGCCACTTTTAGTCATGCACATTAGTTAATATACTCCAAGGATATGAGATCCAATAATGAGCTGTGCGTCCTGTCATTCATACAGAGTTGGGCTACCATCTCTGCTCTGAGGATCTCATCATCTGTCATTCCTAGAAGGAGGAAAATAAAATAATAATACAAAAAAGCTCAGCATACTTCACTCTCAATTTATTTAAACTTAATACAAACATTAATATTAAATAATAATATAGCACTATAAAAAGCACAGCAATAAAAAAGACAAAAGTTACCAAAGACAAAAGCTACAAACTTGTTTACAAACTAGTAAAGACAAAAGTTACAAACTCGGTCAGAGAGACACAAACTATAAAACTGCTTGTCTTTCTGAAAAGAGAAATGAACCTTAAATGTGGCATGTGGTCATCAAACATGCAATTCTGCCACTTCCATTAAAATTATTTTTCTCTATTTCTATGTATTCTGCCTGTTTGTAATTCATAAAGGATTAAAATTTCAAGGAAGATGAGACCAAGTGCCAGATTCTTTAAGTTACTAGTTTTCAGTCTTATGATAGCTATTAAATGTTTGGAAATAAATTAAAAGACAAATTATTTAGATACAAATATCCCTAAAGCTGTGATTCTTACCTAAATGCAAGCGAAGACTTAACAAAAGAACTAAAAACGTTAAGGCTCCTTCCAGCATGGACCTTTCATGCTCTGAATCAAGAACTGTATTCTGATGCTGCGATGCCATTGTTAGCAGATCTACCACCTTAAATCTGTGTAACAAAAATTCAAGTCAGAAACATCAGTCCTCAACATTAAAACAATAATGGGAAATGTACTGATAAGCTCAGGATACTATGCATATAAGCCCCAAATTAATACAAAATGCATACAGTGAAATAATACACAAACTTTTATTTTTGATTGTTATTTAACTACCTGTGGCATGAGCTATAGCCACTTTCACTCCATGTGAAAATTTTTGGCATTTATGGACAAATAAAAACTAATATCAATCAAGCTACTTTCATATCCTGATAAATACCCAACAGATTTAGACTTTTGGGGAAAGCAAGCATCCCTTCCAGGATTCTCACTATAGCAGCTCTCCACTTCTTCATGCTAACATATCCTGAATGCCTGCATGTAAGAATACATAGTACTTGAAAAACTGAAAATGCTTAGAAACAGACATCCGAAACATTAGCTGAAAATCAAAATCTAGACCTGAATGAAATGACAAATGTGAGATAGTTTGGCTATAGAGGTATGGGATAAATATAACCTTTAGCTATGCAGAATCATAGCATTGACAGCATTTACCATTGCACACTAAGGTGTCTATGCACCTTCTCCCTCCCAAAACCTAAGTTAGCCAATAGCTGGCAAAGTACTAAGGAAGAGTATTCTTCTTTGGATCTTACCTTTCAAAAACTGATGAAATAAAATAATCTGGGTCAAGCCTAGAGGCACAGACCTGTGGAAAGAGAATAAATTTATTCACTGGGATTTTTTTTTCTGAAGAAACATTGGCTTAGGTTTTCGGAAAACACAACTTACTTGTAGCAGATAAATGTCAGGATCAATCATGGAATTACAAAAATGAGATTGCACATAAGTCATTGCCTGTCCTTTAATTTGTAGGCCATTCCTCACCCACATGTTGCTGTGAATTTCAGAAAGGCTTGCCTGTTCAATTTAAAAAAAAAAAAAAAGTGTGCAAACAGAGATATTAAGCTGTTTGTTTCAGTGATAACTGGTCATCAATCTATCACTCTGTATCACCCTACGTGTATACATATATAGACATACATATAAATATATTCTTCTCATCTCAAAAACAGGATTGGAGGATGTAAGTCAATTTTAAATAAATAACCAAATACTTCAAAAGATTTATCAATACCAATAAGCGGCATTTCTTGAGGCAGAAATGTATCTGCATATAAGACACAATATAAAAAGTTCATGTTGGATGATTTAATAACAAAGTGTTGTGCAATTTTTTTTGTGAATGTATTATAGATGATGAGAGTAATTAAAGTCAATGAAGTGATGTTATTTTTTATCTTGAAAAGCACTCAAACATAAGATTATCCATGGTTAAAATAACAGCTTCTCCTGACCTTTTTTTCAGCTTAAAAATAAGTCAGGTATAAAAGCAGCATTCATAAACACTATTCGCTTTAACTTATATGAAAACAAATAAAGAGCTAAAATAAATAAATAAAATGCTACAGTGTCATGAAATGATCCTCAATTTAAGACTTCAGGTTTTCAAATTGACATTAGATTTCTGTTTGTACTTCAATTCTGTGAACAAACTACATTCAAATTTGGCTATCCTGTTTGAAAGTGCTATAATAAATATTATACTTCTCATAATTACATTTTCAAGTAATGTCATATTTAACTGTCAACAGAAAAAAGCTTATCCTAGCTATTTTGCATATTCTATTTATTATTATATTTCTTATTTTATATTCCATTATTAAGACACACCCCACATTTTAATGTAATTTGAAATATACTTAAGTGATTGCTGTTAAAGAAAAGAGTATCAGATAGAAGTAATGTTACTGGACACCTATATTTCTGCATCAAAGTTCATGCATACCTGAATTTGTAATGGGTGTATCATTAGTTTCATCAGCATCTCCTGATCTGGCAAGATAGTATCCAGATCTAGTTCTTGGCATTTGACAGCCTGGGTACGGGAGGAAATACACACTTTATTGAACAATCACACTCAACAGGCAATTTCCATGTTCTCTGCGACTATAAACATCCGCTTACCTTACTTAAAAACATGGCAAAGTAACGATGCAGTGGCAAATGAAAGGTAACTTGGTTAGGAGCTGGCTGAAAGTAAAATGCAGATATTTTAGTATCATGTATTAAGAAAAAAAAAACACACACACAAAACAAACAAACAAAAAAACTATGAATAACTTTTGTCACCATCACCAAAAGCAATATATTGCAGGTCCTCATTTGATGGACGTACTTTCTACTACCTAATATTACTTAAGCCCCCACCACCAGTGCCTCATAAACATCGCATGTCCAGACTGCTACGGTTAATCTCTTGCTGAGCTCCTAGTAGTGAATGACACTTGGACTCAACCAGACAGTATATTTTGCTAAGGTATAAAAGCTGCCTCCCTACTGCCATATCATCACTATCCTGTCTTGCCACTGCTTCTGCTCTTCATTCAATTCAGTGGAAGTACTGCAGTGGCACTACTTTTAAGACTCTCAGAGCTTACATTTGCACCAGGAAATCTAAACCTGTTAGACTATAAAAATATAGCATTGTAGTAAATAACATTGTGAATATTATTGTGCAAATTTTACAGCAAAGCCATTTCAAGAAAGCAATTCTTTCTTTTTAAATCAGTGCATAGAACAATGCTTTAATTTAATGAAGAAAAGATCAGACTTTCACTGCTCTCTGCTTAAATTCATTAAGGATACATACCTCATCTACAAAGTTGATAGCATCAAACCAGTCCTGAAGAGCTTCAAGGCAGTACCTGACAACATTTCGTGTGTATTCTTGTGTCTCCTGCAATTCAAGCCAAAAAAAAAAAGAAAAGAAAAAAAAAAAAAGGCTGTATTACATGGTCTGAAACGGTTTTAAGTGTCATCTGTTAGGAATAAATATGGTTATTTTTACATTACTATGCATTTTATGCCCTCAGAATATGGGAACTAAAGGTATTAGTAGAGTTACATTGCTATCCTAAGAGGTGATAATTTCAATGGGAAGAATCAAGCCCCTTCAGGCTGGGGTTAGTGTCTGTTTTAATTCATCCTTTTATCTTTACCAAAAAATTAAGAAACAAAAGCAGAAAAGATGTTCTTCCAAGCAATTGAAAAGGGGTGCTTTATTTCTTAAGTTTTTACCTATCCAATGGTTATTATAGAATATAATTCCATGAACATAAAATCCAGTGATAACACAATACTAAATATATCTCATAATGCTTATATTAATAGATCTTAACAATCCTCGTTATAATTATGCTAGGTATAATTAAGTCTTATTACTAGAACGTATTTCTGGTTGAATCCTGCGTTCCAAGGGCCAGGGTGCTCTGGCCCTGCAGGGGCACGTGGAGGTGGGCAGAGCCAGCTGCTCTGGCACCGCGGCACAGACAAAGCTGGGTTCCTCAGGGACCTCCCCTTGAATCCTCCCTTCCCCTGCGTGCAGCAGCTCCAAGCCCCTCTCACGCTCCCAGGATCTCCATATCACAGCAGCCTGAAGCTGTGCTAACACTGCCTGGCTTGCCCAGTCCCCTCTTCCCATCACAACAGCTAGGTATTCTTAACAACTGAAGGATTCTATTTTTACTGTAACTTACTGTCTAGCAAACAGTAACAACTCGCTGCTGGAGTCAGGAGACAAAGAGGCATCACAGCCCACATTACCATGTTCCACCTCATGCGGTCACTAAATCAGAACAAACGTGTAATCGCTACATTCCCCTTTACATCCAAGTATCGACTTGCCATCAATCAGTATTTGCACAATCAATACTATAACCAGGACTTATTTTTCTCCTTTCTCTCGGGGCAAGGGCAGAGGGGCTCCACACACTGATCCTGTCCTTCCTCAGCACAAGGGCTCCATCTGTGCACGCAGTCTGGACACATCCTCACCTGCTCATCTCACCACTGCACAGGATGATTACAAGTATGAAACCTACCTTCATCACGTTCAGAGAAACAACTGATCACAACATTATATATTTGGTAGGCAAAGACAGCAAGAAACAAGTCTTCAAGACAAAACAGCCTGATCTTTCAGATCTGAGAACTCTGAACTAAGTTATGATACACGTGGATGCTTCCACTGCCAAGCTGGCAAAAGGCAACCCCTCACAAACTCCTCAGCTTGATTGCAATCTTCCTGAATGCAAACTGAACTACTAAGCAGTATCCAATGCTTTTATAAATACCCTTTAAGAACATCCTTTAAGAAATGCATCACTGTAATGATGAGTAATTACCATCAAGAAAACAAAACAATGCTTATAAGCTTTACAAAAAGAGGAGTCAGAGGCGGGGGGGGGCGGGGGCAGGAAACCACACAGGGAAAAAATGCATAATTTAAATAAATATATAATTTAAGCCACTATGGACTCTCTTCAGACAACACAGGGGAAAATTACAAAGGATTTCTTGTTGCTTGTTCTTGAAAACATGAAAAATGACAGATAAATATTACCTACCCTAACTTTGCAGTGTGACAGAAGACCCCACATTGGCTGGGCACAGGCTTCCAGCTCAGCAGCAAAGGCAGCATAGTATGTCTGTGATTCAAACTCCACATGCTCATTTAATTCGCGTTTATTTAAATTCATGCCTGCAAAGATATAAGCAAAGTTATACAGCAAATATTTAATTATTTCTAACTGAAATGTCAAAATGTTATATATCCACAGATCTACCAACAACAACAAAGTACAGAAGACATGATTAAATGTGTCTTATTTAGCAGCAGGGCAACAGATGAAATACAGGGACAAGTATCAAAACTTAAACAGAAACGGATCAGAAGAAAATGATGATTTGGCTAGTAAGCACTGTTTTTTTTGTTGTTGTTTGTTTGTTTTTTGTTGTTTTTTTGTAAGGTGACATTAATATGGACTGTAGCCCATTTACTTTGAGCCTCAGTGAAAACATTTGGACCGAAAACACTTGCATCTCTTGCCAGGCAGATGTTTTTCAGCATTGAGAAGTCTGTGGTAAATTTTTGTTTGTTTGATTTTAACAAAAATGTTCCCTTCAAAGCAACATTTAAAAAAAGATACAAATTCATCAGATTTGTGTTTAATATCCAATATTTAAATTCAGGGTTTTGCCAACGAAACAGCTCTAGTACAAGTTGCGATTTGCACTAGTGGTACGACTTTTTGGTTTCTACTGAACTATTACGCAAATGCTCTTCACCTGGTCTACACAGGACAATGATTCATTAGAAGACTGGTTTAAAATCTGTTTTCAAGAATACATTGGACTCCTCCGGAAATGTTTTCTTATGAGAATACTAATGAAATAAATATTTAGATGCAGTGGTATAAGAATTTTGTTAGTGTGAATGTAAAGCTGTCTCAAGATCCTTGTATTAACACTGACTATTGAAGTCACATACCTTGAAAGAATGATACAAAATTCATCCACGTTACCAAAAGACCATGATCTTCTAAAAATTTCTTTGCCACGCTTTGGTGTGAGAGTATATTTATAAAATCACTAACCAGGGGCCAGTAAGTATTATTCTTCAGTAGTGCTTCCCCACAATTCACCACAACATGTAAACTGTTTTCTTCATCTAGATTAAAAAAAAAAAAAAGTAATGCTTATTCTAACTTCTAAACAAAGTTCTAAGATTAGGCAAGAATAAAAAACTAGGATTCATTGTAATTTTGTGACAACACAGAGAGGAAAATGCAGAAAAGGTTATATACTTGGTGGCACCCCAGATTGTTTTCTCATGTGGTACTCATTGATGCAGTTGCCATCCTGGCAGGAGATGCACATGCTCCAAGCAAGATCACAGCCTTTGAAGAGCAGAGCCCTCTGAGCCACAACTACCCCAATGGAGTTCTAACAGACCACAGAGGGGGTTTACTTCATTTTCCCATGGCAGAAGAAATTTCCCAAAGGAGAAGGGAAGGAATCGGGGTAGGTGGAAAAAAGCATCCTCCTCGACTCTCAGAAATACATCCTCTATGCTATTAGATAAATATCTTGACTTTTGAGAAGAACCTCATAAAAATAAACTTTTATGAAAGACAGCAAGGACAAAGGATAGGGCCTGGAGTCATTATTCATGGGAAATGACTTCCGGCTCCTATCTTTCAGTCGCTGTTGCAACTCAAGACAACAGAAGAAAGACTTCAGATGGGATAATCTGCCTGGGGGGTGGCTCTTGTTCAGTTTAAATGCATGAAGGACCCTTGCAGTTGTCCTTTAGGCAGATGAAGGCATCAAGATGAGAGCAAGCAGCATTGTAGAGCCTGAGCAAAAACCCTGTCAGCAAGAGATTCCTAATGTCAGCTCACACCTTGCGGCAGAGGGGCTCTACCTGGGCATGAAAGCAACTTTTTTCTCTCCCCTTTAACTACTGAATTTGTTATTATTATTATTTTCATTCTGAATCTGTTTTGTTAGTTCATTGATACAAAGATAAAAAACTATCATCCTGACTGTTATTTCAACAGGGCTTTTTGCATTTGCAGTTGCGTAACATTTTGATGTTGGCAGGTTTTACTTCTCAAGAACAAGGCGCATGCAAGGAGCCGAATCACATCTCATCCTGAAAATGTGCAGCCCGTGTCGCTCACCACTCAACAGAAACCTTGGTACAATAAGGCAGTACAGAACTTAAATTCCTCAGTTGACTCCCACCTATTCAGCCGGAGCACTGGAGGCTGCAGGATGCCTAAAGCGCTCTGCACAACTGGTCAAGCTTCTCTGCTGCCTCCAAGCCCTACGACCACTCACCCACTCCCTGGTGCATGGTGTTCACTCAGCTGCCAGGTTCCCACCTGCTCACACAGTCCATCCCAGAGTAGGATAAACCAGCTCTGCCTGAACACACGTGAGCGTTTTGAAAACATCCAACAATTACACATCCCAGGCTGCCCACCCCAGTAGAGATCAGAGAAGTCCAGCTTTTTTTTTTTTTTTTTTTTTTAAATTGACAGTGGCAAATACCTGATCTTCAGAGTGTGCTACAAGGGAGGGTTATGTAAGGTCAGGCAGAAAGAAAGGGGCTTTTTTAGGGAATGTTTTGATGATTGCTCATTCTCCTTGGGGTATAAATACTTCTCTCATTAAAAGTTCGTGAGAAGAAAAATGCTGATAGAGAGGAAAAAAAAGGCTCTAACAGCCAGGGGGCATAAATCTTTGTAGGGATCCAGTTTTCTTATCTGTACCCATGTTTCTTTCCATCCTTTCATACCACATGTGACAGAAATATGTTGAACTAGTAGCACTTTTGAGTTGATGCCAACGCAGTTCCTAGGTCGGTGCTCTGCTTCAGAAACGTGGTTTGTCCGTATTAACTTGCCATCCACAAATACCTTTAGCGAACTGTAAATTTTCCATAGATATCAACCATCCAAACAGCAATTAACATTCGCTAGCAACGTAAAGTACACCTGCCTTAGCAGGTGTAATTACACTATATGTTCTGGTAGCCTCTCTCCAGCACCTTTTATTAAGCTATTCCCTGGCTAGATCAGCAAACTTTATCTCCTTCAGATACTAAATGATCTACCTTTTGTTTGTGCAAGGGGCACAAACAGAACACTTTTTCTAAACTTATCTCACAAGCATAAACTTCTAACAAGACTTCTCACTACTGCTTCCAGCAGTGTAGGAGGTGTCTTCAACTACAGAAAACACAAGTTGCAAACCTGCAGAGCTGCAAAAGGAGGAAATGAGGGGGGAAAAGGGTATCATATTAAAAAAAAATTCTTTACCGTTTTATAGGCTGCCCAAGCCCACATATATAAAGCAGCGAAAAGGCTAAGCACCATCACAGACTCCAGGACGGGCCTCAGCCAAGACAAACCACTAGTGCTTGGGAAAGGAAATGGTAACTCCATGCCATGGTAGAGCTGCTCTAGGGATAAATGTTCTCTCGCAAATCTATCACAGATCTGTCTGGAGATATTTAACTTATTACCTCCAGCTTATTAAATTTATTTTTTAATAATTACCACAAAGTTTCTTCAGACAATGTCTGTCTAGTCATGGCCCTAGGCTTTTTCCATTTGGCTGCAAATTTTATTCCATTACAAAACTTAACCACCATGTTAGCTCCATCACCAGATAGTAAAGTTCTGAAGATGACTTAAAAACAGCTTTACATGAAATTCCACCATTCTGGTGTTAGTTTAGCAAAAGCTACTTGCACAAACTGTTAAGGAAAAAAAAAAAAAATGCAACAATGCACTGGATAAAGCCAGAACACATTTTTCTTCAACTTCTTTAAAACAACGTATGCAGAGCAACAGAAAGTTTCCTCATGTTGAAGCATGGCTGAATAAGAGCATACTTTGTAGCTAGAGAGGACTGAAGATTTTCCATTTCAGTACAGTTATCCTGTGTTAGACTCTATAGAGATAGTGGAGTAATAGATGGAAGCATATTTCAGAGAAGAAAAGTTTTGGATGCATGCACAAGTTGTCGGTATTTATCTAGCAGCAGCAGACAAGCTAAGCTATCCAGAAAGAGTGTCTTCAGATGCAGACTAGGATAAAGAGGGATGAGAGGTCTGCATTTCAAGTACATGAAAGCATGAAAAACAGGTCAGCAAAGTTTGTTGTGCCATCAGCCTCAGACAAGCATAGGTAAAAGGTGAGTAGAAGCAGGACTGCTCTCTTTACTGGGAAAGTATAAACACTGCAAACTACTTCAAATTCAGATCATTCTGTTATCCAAGAACTTGATCAAATGATTACATTTCAGTCTTCCTTAATGAAATTACTTTCCTAAAATTTAATTAGAAGTAAAAAAAAAAAATCAAGTACTTTGAACTACTGATGAGATATTTCAAAAATATTGTTTAAACACAAAACTCAATGTACTTAATTCTTGTTTAGAAGAGTTTCACAAATAGTGTATGTGCACTTTACCCAATAAACAGAACATCTGAAAAAACAACACTAAATATTCTATTTTATATGATTACTACAAAAAAAAAAAAGGAAAAACTCTACAAATCACAGGAGAAAGCATCAGTATGACTTTTGAAAATTATCTTTTACATTTCAAAAAAAAAAAAATGATGAGATTCGGCCCCTACTATATATTGCAATACCCTATGCATTTTGGAGGGGGAGGAGGGAAGAGATTGGGGAGAGACAGGAACTAAATTTAACAAAGAGAGGTTAACCATTTATTTCTTGCCCATGGAAATAATAGAAATAAATAAAATATATCAACCTACCTTGTAATTCACTTTTAATAAGGCAACTTTCCATCATGTATAATAAAACAGTGACCATAATATCCAGCAGCTGACATTCTTCTGTTACTTGGCGTGCTAGTTCTTCATTGCTGAACAACTGAACACTGATATGCACAATTCTGTTAGACATAGTGTCTGATTCATGGCTTTTCTTCAGTGTTTTCATAATAAAAGCATAATGCTGAACGAAAGTTTTGGTAAAAGCAATCTGCAAATTATAAGGAAATTTTTATGTTAAAACAAGCACCACAAAAAAGTAGTTTTCTTTCATGATTATGCATTCCTTTACAAAACCACAAACAGTATATCCCCAAAACACTAGTTACTGTGATAAATTGAAATTGATGGTCTACCCCCTGTCTAGTTTCTAGAAACAGCTCATATTCAATGATGCCTACATAGAGGGAAGCAACTTGCTCATCAAATTATATTTCCTGATCTCAAAATCCTGTCTCATCATTCCATTCATTTTCCAGTAAAACCACCAGAAACACTGAAACAATAAATATAAGGTTAAAGCATACCTGTGAACATGATAAAGTATGAGCACTACTTTACTCTGAATTTACGAAGTGTGTAACAGTATAATGCCCCAAAATGCCATATGACAAACAATGAAATCACTGGTGGCTGATAAAGCTGCTGTAACTTGATCACTTGTAATCATCTACCCAAGTCAGTTTTTCATCCAACTGACTTTCATCTGCTATCACAGCAACCCATTCCTAAAACAGATCAGTAATTGCATATGCCAATGCATGCCAGTCTTGGTAGAATTTCTTGAGCAGCACCATTTTAGCCTTAAACTAGACTGAAAATCAACTTCCTGCACCACATATGCATGTGTGCATAT
Organism: Tinamus guttatus; assembly: GCF_059628265.1. Taxonomy (NCBI): domain Eukaryota; kingdom Metazoa; phylum Chordata; class Aves; order Tinamiformes; family Tinamidae; genus Tinamus; species Tinamus guttatus. Next base: position 987,493 of record NW_028288594.1, read on the forward strand.
GTGCCAGCTTCCAAATCATTTCTCTTTTAGTACTTCTAAATTCTGAATTATCATAACCTGGCCTTGCCTGGCCTAATAAGAACAGATAATAATACAAGCTGTTATAGTGATGAAAGAATTTGCAAGTTCAATGCCTAAAACCTTGCATCTAGTCTTTCAGGAAGCATCTTTTGGAATTCTTTCCTAAATATAAAACCAGAGCCACCTCAATCTCAAGCCACTTTAAAGGTGTTTTCACTGTTCTGTAGGCACATCACTACTGCATTTTACTCAAATGCCTCAGCGTCTGTACTCCTATATTTTTATTACAGCACTAACGTTTTCTTATTTGGAAAATGTTCTCTAAAATATCATGATACACCATAAGGCTGTGTTTCGTCACAAAAATGACTTATTCCAGCAACTATCCTCAAAAATAAGAGCAAGTTGCTGATGTGCAAAAGTTTATGTGGGGGAAGAGGAGAAGCAGTGAAGATGCAGCACTGGAGGAAATAGTACAGTACTAAGTCAGCCTGCTTTGGCTGAGTCCAAAGTGAGGGAAATCTGTATGATAACTAAAATTTTCTTCTATGCATAGCCCATGGCATAATGGTAATTATTATCAACTACTGACTTTGGTAAGAATGTATTCACAATATACTGCTCAATATATACCGAGCTTAATACAACTGAAATCACTGGTAATGACATTTATAATAAAAACATTTACACTATTCATGTTAAGACCTGGAAGCAAATGTTATGTTTGATATTTTAATAAGTCGGTATGTTAATTTTACTAGTATTATTTTTAAAAAGATATCTCACTACTAGACTCTAGCAACACTAAATTACAAAATGCAGTTTAACAAAATAATTTCACTTTTCATCCTCCAGCACATTGCTTCATCACATCATACTATGCTTAAACAGGATTGTTAGGTTCTACAACATATGTATTACGTTTTATTTGATTTACAAAATTTATTTTACAAATTTACTAAATTCAAGTTGATTGTGAAAATGTGGTCTTTTTTCCCCCTAAAACATGCATTTTTTTTTCCTCCTAAACCAGCATGCATCGAACCTTTTTGTGCCTCACCCATACAGCACAATGAATGTGAGTTACAGATTGACTATCAACATCCAGCAACTATACAAAATCTGTAATATGATTAAATAAAATGCGTAAGCCTTACCCATTCAGAAACCTTCAGCTGTAAGTTAAATGCAACCCTCTCCAGTTTTGAAAACATCAAATGAATAAATGCTCTAAGTATTGAAACACTGTGCTAAACTGCAGTTAATATTAGAACAGCCAGAGCAGGTCAGACCAGCCCATACTGCCCAGCATCCTGTCTGTAAGCAGCCAGACAGATACTGAGGAAAAAAAAAATACAGCATGTCTTTCCAAATACTTGCTCAGCCTCCGGTCATTTACAAAAGCAACTTACTAAGGGAGATGTTTTCCATTCGTTTAATGACCTTCACTGACTTCCTCTCTAAAAACCTGTGCAGTTGTTAAAGCTCTAGCCTACAAGAAAACAGTCACCTCTTTCATGTAGCTTTTCTTCTCGGTGGCCACTCAACCATCTGAGAACCTGCAGGAGCCAGATACCAACCTCATGTTTTAGTTAGAGGGGAATTTCCCTCTCCCATGTTTATGTTTCCATTGCAAGGGAAAAGATAGTTGGGTCAGGAAAAAGTTGTCCTAAAGTTTCCAATAGAAAAGCTCTTCTACAGAACTTGTAGAGCATCATATCCAGGAGCTAGCGAAGTCTTAACAGCTCTAACCACTGTCTCAACCTTCACTACAGGACATGACTGAAGATATACATTTCTGATAAATATCCTTGTTGATTCATAATTACTATCGATGCTTTTGCATTTAACTTCAGTTTTTCCAGATCATAGCAAGTCTCTGCTATGCATTATCTTCTTGTCGCAGCCAACATCCCTTCTTTGCCTTGGTCCCTTGGTCACAAGGACGCAAATTCTCTGGTCTTTTTTCTTCTTGCAGAAGACATATCCACATCAAAGCACCCAACTTCTTGGAGGCTTTTTTTTTTTTTTTTTTCGGTCCTCACTTGTATATCTTCCAAATCTCTGTTATGGGAGAGTGCTTGAAGGGATGCCTCAGGCACAGACCTGGAAGACAAAGACAACATTGTTGGTTATTTCTCTTTTGCATGCAGAGGTAGAAGGCAGAGATGAGCTAACTTGCTCAGTGTTTTAGCCCACCATTCTTTACATCTCTTCCTAAAACTACTAAGACCCAAAAAGAGGTGGTTCTTCCCCTGTCTGCTCTGCTATGTTTACAGTGGAGGCCAGAGATTTCAGAAAACTCAAAGCACTCTACAGATGGCCAGGTCTGTGCCCAGCCACCCGGGTAGTTCACTTGCCTCACCAGAAAACCAACCCAGCGAGGCGATTCTGCCAGTTCAGTGAGATCAACCAGCTCATCAAGAACCAGACAAGCTGACACAGAGCAGTGAAAGGAAAAAACAGTACGTGAGGTGTAGATGTGGTGGGAGAGAACAGGAAAACGATCACTTAGAACAATTCCTATAGTCTGACATGATTAAATAAAGGCTCAGTGGCAGCTTAAAAGATGAAACATTTCTCCTATTCAAACGAAACCATATCTTCTCTCTGTGCACCTGCAAAGGCAGGGTCACTTCTTGTAATTTAGTCACGTCTTTGTAGACGTGTTCAAAACACATAATTTTGCAGATTTGCAATAAAGCATAGGTGCGAAGAAAATATGTTGCCCCCTTCCTAGTATTGCTGTGTGATACATTTCCTACTCTGGGTTTGCTTCCTGCTACAAAGCACCTTTTAGAAGGTCACAGCCACTGAAAGGACAGTTTTTAAAAGATTAGAGATAACCTGTAATCTTTTGATGAAGTTTATATGTAGGAATTGACTTACTAACAAAACAAAAGCAGTGTTTTAAATAATCCATCATTGTTGTCTGAACATACAGCACATGTAAGATGATTACTTCCAGGCAAAGAAGGCAGACAGGGCAGAGGCCAAGTATGCCATGGCCTCTATTCTGGGCATACAATGCATGAAGTCTGCGAACCCAGTAAGGAACCACCTGAGACTGTGGCTTGAAGCTAAATAAGATTCCATGATCATTAGAAGTTGTTGCTCTAATGTGGCACAGTACAAAAGCAAACACAGCAATGCTTACCATATTCCTCTGCCGCGCTGCTGGTAGTTCAGAGGCAGGAGCTCAGCCAACAACAGAGCCAGAGGACAGCACAGCCACGTGGGTCTCAAACACCGACAAGAATTCTAGGTTCATGGCAAGCGATCATTCCGCAAGTAGTCTCCACATTTCCGCAAATACTGGATGAACCGGAGACCAAGACGAATCTCTGCTGGCATCCCAAACCAAAATGCTGTCCAACTTGCCTTGATATGGACAGAGCATTGCTGGAGAACCGTACTTTTATCATTCATTTTCTTGCAAGATATCTTCATATCCTGTGTTTTGATACTGGACTGTTTTAAGACAGCCCAAATACAGAGTTGTCCCATTATAAACCAAGTTTGTGCAAAAATCTCTCCTTGCCCAGACTTCAAGTTTTCTTGATCTTTGCCTCCCAGCAGGGAACGAGAAGGTCCAAGTCATGAGCACAGTCAAAGGTACGATACGTGATCACAGCAAAATGTTAAGCCTGACTGCTATGTATGCTAGGTTCCAGAACACGCAGCGCAAACAACCAGACCTGGCTGCACACCAAGATTTAAAACAGGAAGATGACATCCAGTCTCTGTGACTCCAGGCCAGGAGACATTTGTTATGGACAAGTGCAAAACTCTAACTAGGCAGCTGGAAAGCTGCCAGAATCATCTAGGGCATAGCTGCAGCCAGGAAACTCATAAGGTTATGGCCTACTTGGTGAAACAACTGCCTGCTAGGAACAGCTGCATCACAAATGAAGTCACCACAATAATTTACCAGTCATATCACACCATGGAATTACTTAGTGTTGATGAACATGATTTAACTGATTAAAAAAAAAAATCAATTTGCAAAGTAAAACAAAATTTCCAACATATCCAAATACTCAATAACTGCCGAAGAGGAGGAAAACAGAACATTCAAACAAAATTAATACTATTCCTCCTGAATTACCCATCTTGTTTTCCCACATCTCTTTTCACAGAATCACACAATGGTTGGGGTTGGAAGGGACCTCTAGAGATCATCTAGTCCAACCCCCCTGCTCCAGCAGGGACACCTAGAGCACGTGGCACAGGGTGGCATCCAGATGGGTTTGGAAGATCTCCAGAGAAGGAGACTCCACAACCTCTCTGGGCAGCCTGTTCCAGGGCTCTGTGACCCTCACCGTAAAAAAGTTCTTCCTTATATGGAGGTGGAACTTCCTGTGTTTCAACTTACACCTGTCTACCCCTTGTCCTGTCACTGGCCACCATGGAGGAGTGCCTGGCTTCATCCTCCCTACAATCACCCCTCAGATGCTTGAACATGTTGATCAGATCTCCTCTCAGCCTTCTTTTCTCCAGACTAAACAGGCCCAGCTTGCTTAGTCTTTCCTCATATGACAAATGCTCCAGGCTTTCTAACAAAATACTCAAAACAAGGTAAGAGATCTGTATTGCTTATTATTCAGATATAAACATAGGTGGTCTCACAAAAAGCATGAATACGCACTAAACGTGAATACAGAAAGATTTTAAAGCTTCAGTGAAGTAAGACAAATACCTTATAATCTTGATCTGGCAGCATGTTGAGTAAGAAAGTCACCATCTTTTGTGGAAATTCATATTTTATTGTCCAAAATAATAATTCTTCTAGAAAACATTTATGCTTCAAAACATCCATGATAGATTGATCTGTATAAAAAGTTGGAGGAGGGGGATGTGTCATTTCATAATTACTTGAAATAATAACATTAATTATAATGCAATACCTTACATAAAAATCTGAAAAAAAAAAACAGGAACACCTCACTGCACTCTACATTAGTTTTTTGTTTGTTTGTTTGTTTTCCCCCTCCAAAAACACAGGAAAAACTAAACAGGGCCAACACTGCACAGTGTCAGAGCTTGTAATAATAAAAAACGATGCTCCCCACCAAGAAGTCAACGGGAGTTTTTAGTACAATTCTACCACACAGAACCCTTCTGGCATTGAACCATATCACCCTACTGTAATATATTCCCTCATTTTAATGAAAAGCAATTTACACAATATACACACAGCCACTTAACTGAGGAGAACTATTAATAATGTACAACATTATTCAGCAGAAACAGAATAGCAAAATGACAAATTTATGGTGAGTAATGAGCTTTATCATCTAACTGTTTATTTTCTGCTCGCAAAATAGAATAAGTGTGAGCTATTTTTATTTTAAAATCAATGTATGCACTACCTTTTCAGAGAATATAGAGCTCTCAATCCAATGACTCATTAAAAACAACTTCTTCCTCTGTCTACTTTAATGTAAAAACCACCATATCTCATAATCAGTGATCAGGCTAGTTCCAGCTGGTATCAGTGGATCAAGTCCCATCCTTCCCCACACAGCCCTCATCACTTGCTCTGCCCTTCGTTCATGCTGGCAGCACCATTGGTACATCCACAGGGGAACCATTTCCATTTTGCCAGCTGAGTTTTGAAATGGCTTACTTCCTAACCCACTTCACTGCAATGCTGCACACACACTGACCTATGCTAGATTAAATTGTTCATGAAGTTATCACTTGCATAAATTGTTAACTCCACTTAAAAGCCATTAAAACAATCACCCTTCAAAGGTTTATGACTTCTGATTCAAAGCTGCAACAGGCCTTGTTTACTCCTACAGTATATAAGGACGACAGAAAATAACATTGCTCCTTTACTTATAGAGCTCACATAGACCTGAGGATACACCCCAACACATAAAACATCACAGTAAGCAAGGTGAAGGGAAGGCACAGGCCTAGGGTGTGAAGTGTTCCCACCGGGGCAGATTCAGGACTGCTGAATCTGGACGTCTGGCCTTGCAGACTCCTCCTTGCTGAGGTAGGGCAGCTCTAGGGACTGCGCTGCCTGGCTCCGGGCCTGCTGGCGAAGCAGGAATCGCCTGCATTTTCCACCATTACCAGGGGCCAGAGATCCACAGTCAAACAGCCAATTACTCCAAAATATCTCAAGAACTGCTAAATATCGTAATAGAGAACAATTTAAACTTTAAGGATCTCAAAAAGAAACTCTAGCAATGCTCAAAAAGAAACTCTAGCAGTCCACACAAAGAATGCATTTTATTCAATATATTCTTTAACTGTAGAAATAATTAAAAAAACGGATTGCCTTCACTGAGTCAGGAAAGTTGTTCTAATTTTAAAATATTTTCTAAAGTGCTACACAACACCTACTACAGCAAATGTAATGATCTTTTATATTCTCCCCTTCGACTCTTGTTAAGAAATTATGTTTGTGAATACACTGCCCATGGCAGTTTGGCAGCCACACAGACTCAAGCCCTGTATCCCCAGAAAACAGCAGAGGTTTAGGGACGTTCCAAAGGCCTCTCAGTGCAAGGATTAGGCAGGACAAGTGACGTGCGTGCTGTCTGTCACCAAAGCGCAGCCTTCTCTGACATTAGTGCAGCTGAACAGGTTGTAATAACTCCTTTATGCAGCAGTTTGAGGCAGGGACAGAAGAACACCGACCCAGTTATACCTGCTAGAGAATTTAAGTAGGCAGAATGCTCTTATCCAGCCTGGAAAATTTGTCAAAAAAATTGGGGCTAAGATTAGTTCCCGCCTCTGTGAAAAGCGCCGTGCAATTTTAAATTTCTGGTAACAAATAAGAAAATAGTGCCTGTGGGTTTGAAAATGCCTTAGACCTCATGTGCTTTAGATTGATGCAGATTTAAAAAAAAGAGTAACAACAAAGTGTCTCAGTACTCAGTCCCATACCCATATGAGCAATGCCTCAGCATAAAAACTGCCAGTTCTTTAAACAAACCTTTTATTCTTTCCCATTGCTATAACAGATCCCATAGCCTGTTTTAAACATCTTCCTGAAATATTTGTCTTAGCATTCCAAAATATCCCCAGCATGTAAGAGGCCCCCTATGAACGCAGTACCACCTAACACCTAGGATGAGACAGGGAGTCTGCTTATATGGAAAAGGTAAATCTGTTTTTATTCAATACTCAGTTTTCTAAAATTTTCTTTTCATACTCTTATTTTATACCCTATTGGACATAAAATATGAATACCGAAAACTTCAGAAAACTATTCAATATTTAATAAAAACAGATACTTACCCTTCCCCCCTTGGCAGACTCCCTCCTCTAGGGCTGAAAATCAGGAGCTATTAGAAGCTATCAACATCATGAGAACAGTCCACGTTGGGGTGCCTCAGAGGGGGAAGACTACAATCCTGGGGGGAAATGAGAGGTTCAATTCAAGAATGACTGTCCCTGAAATGCCACTGCTGATGGGGGTTTTTCAGACCTGGTAGCTTCTAATCCTGTGCTTCCTCTCTTCCCTCTTTCCATAACCTGTCAATGTGCATCAGAAAAATTGCATTTTTTCTTGCGTTAGCAAGAAAAGTGGTCTAACATCTTCTGAGCAAGCTGGCACTCTCTACAACTGAAATAACAGAGCTTTCTTTGGATGTAAATAACTCTGCATTTCTCCAAAACTATTACCTCTTCCACAGCATTATTATTCTCTATCACAGCTAGTTTATTCCGAGTGTCTCGGACTCTTTCTTATCCTTACACATATAGCAGCTACCACAGACCCTTCACAAACATCTGCACAACATTTGTAAGATCACCTCTTAACAGCAAGTTCGCCAAAATTCTTGTTCTCTATTCTTCCAGTTTCCAACTCTTTCCTTTCCTCTGAAAATATCAGAAATAATTAATCCTCCTTTCCCATATTCCTTACAGCACCTTCTTACCTTTTTACTGACTTAATGTGCTTTTGCATACAAATCCAAGTTTCAAACATTCACTTCAAAGCCCTTCCAGAAATGTTATTCCAGCTTTCACCACTATTTTAGAACCAAACGTTCCCTTCTCAAAGCTTACAATTTCCCAAGTCAGTCTCCTCATATTCTGACTTTTTTTTAAATAGGATTTTTCATTTAGTATCAGCAATTTAAATACTATCAAGCACCTTTTTATTACAAAAACACATCAAGGAAAAGCACAGGATTAGGCTACCATATACTAACTCAAGTCATTCTTCAACTGAACTTGCGCTAACTTCAATGGGAGAGCCGATCGTGTTTGGTTAGAAATTGCAGAGGATTAATTTTATCTAGGAAAATAACACAGTGGTTTCAAAGGAAACTTTACCCACTTTTTTTTTTGTTGCTGTTGTTTGTTTTTTGTAAATGGTCACTAGAAGAACAGCGTGGAAAAGACTAACCAGAACTAGAGAAGCATTTTTGCCTGGCTGTTACACTGTAAAATGGCACAACAACAACAAAATCTCAGGAACAGAGACACCAAAACCATGGTTGCCAAGCTTCACTGCGATCTTCGCTGCCACAGTCAAAGTGGAACCATTTGTTAGAGGCTGACTTGCAACATTAAGGTGACAAAATTACTGGTCAAATGAAGACCCAGGCAGTGGTACTAACTCCCAAGTGAAATGAGAGTCGCTAAAAAGTGCAATTTCACTTTCTGTTTTTCACAGACTTTGCTGTGTTTAATACCCGTGTCACATGCAGCATCACAGTGCTTGGGAAAAGAAGGAATGCTCCTAGATGCTTCTGAAGATAAACATAAAGCAAATACGATAAACAGATCAGGGCTTTATAAATACCTTTGGTGGTGCTGCTTAGTTTCACCCGCTTGCGCTTGCCCACACCTTGGCTACCATCCTGGTCCTCCTGGGGCAGGGGAAGAGTTTAAAAGATTGATAACTGTATATTTAGAATTTTACTGCTAAGAAACTGTAACGATCTCAAAATTCTGCTTCAACTATCAAACTAAAACACAAAATCCCTGAATATAATCTCTTACCAGACAATAGTTCAGCTGTTTTTAGGAACCATGGACTCAGTGCAACTCATAAGACAAGTTCTCTAATTGCTGCCTTATCCCTACAGGCACCATTACCACCTGCAAGTTCAGTCATCTTCATCAATTTAATTAATGTTGTCAGTTAGCTGCTCTGATTTCTGAAACTGATTGCTAGAAAAATGTCTAATATTATAAAATTTCTGAAGGTTGCAAATCCAGTGTTTCACTCTACTCATCCATAGGATTTTTTGTTTCCTATAAAAATATGTATTTTTTTATGTCTGCCAACTCATTAGCTAACAATCAAGAGAACAACACAGACAATTGGCTAAACAAGTTTTAATTAATGCAGTAGAAAAATTTGAATCAGAGAATAGAAGATTTTTAAACAACTTTAAGAGGCCAATTCTAATAAAAAGTTCCCTACAAAACAGTGGAATCTCTTTATATAGGGAATTGTCCTTTGAAGCTCTCCAGACACGCTACAAATAAGAAAGGCTTTTAAAATGCATTGCAAGTTACAAATATCACCACCACTTCACAAAGGCTAACCCTGGGTTTAGAAGAGAACGTGACATTAGAGGACTGCATGTATCTTTACTAACAATGGTATTCCTAATGAAAGGATGAAATAAAGAACAATCCCTATAGGACCTAATAAAATAATCAATAGCTTCTTCCTATACTTTAGTTCCAAACTTCAAGAGGAATGACTAAGGATCTAGAACTCAAAATTGACTGTCCTTCTGTAGGGAGAAAGATTATTCATGTCCTATCTAAAGATTGACCAAATGTATCATGTTAATGAAAAATTAAAAGCTTCCTTTACCTTTTCAGTATCTTCATATGAAAAAATTATCACTCCCTTTTGAGGTGGACACGCACATGAACTGCTTGGCCTCCTGGAGTCTTTATGAATACACGCTCCTCCTGTTCTTGAGCCAGGAACCAGTCAGTTCTCAGGATGTCATCACTGCTCATTCCCTCTCCAAAGGACAGAATACTCCAGACCAAAAAAAACGAGACCTACTGACACAGCAGGATGAACTGCAGGCTGAATGTAAGTCTCCCGAGAGAAAAAACTCCCAAACTCCTCCTGCTAGAAAGGTGGCAGCTAGAGGTCTCCAGTGACCTCCATGAAGCCTGAGCACTGCCAAAGTTGCGAACTGCAATATGTCTACAAACAACATACATGTCCCCTCCTGTAACAGGGAAAGCTGTAAACACATAGCAGTCTTCATTGCAACTTTTTAAGAGCTTTCATTAAAAGGAAGGAAAGCTTTGGGTAGCTTAATGAGAAAAAACCTTGATTTTTTTCTCCCGTCAGAGGTGTTAAATATTGGTTTTCCAGTGCTGCAGTAAGTTAACATTAAACCTTAGTGCTAAGTGCGGAAGTTTTAGCAGTCATGAGATAATGAGTGGTAGATCATACTACATTCCCCAAGCCAAAGGATCAAGACTAAGTTTATGAGTAAACAAACATAGAACATATTATTTTTACCTATCTGATCATGCTCTCTAATTATAACAGAAGAGAGCCACTTGGATTTACTTTACATAACAGAATATTTATTAATATGACTGAAATGAATCCTTTCTGTCCTAAATTCAGATATTATATTTTATTTAAAAGTACATACACCATTTTATAGACAGAGTGAATCTGATATTTGTACTACTACTGTATTAAGGAGCAACTGGAATCTGTCACTTGTGCTCACTAAACTACAAGGACAGCTTAATTGAGACATCCAAAACAAAAAGTTGCATCCTTCCACATGGTTGTAACATTCACAGACTGAGTTCCCTGTAACATATCTGTTTCTTCAATAGAAAAGACTTAGAGCTGTCCCTTTTTGCCTCTTGCTCAAAGATAGGTATGAGGGGAAAAAAATTAATCAATGAAAAATCTCTCTCCCTACAGCATCTCTCTGCTTCTATCTCTACCTTAGGAAGGAAAAGAGAGGAAGGAAATGTCACCCTAAAATCTCCCTTCAAACGCTTAACAGACTTAGTTTACTCCCTGTCTCCCGCCTCTTCTATAAACAAATCTTAACAAGCTGAGTCATCCTATTTTTTTAAAATTACAATAACACTTACCAATATTAAGATACTTTGAATCACTTGCTTCATTCATAGGCCTTAACAGGGACACTGCTGACATTTCTATGGGATTTTATGTGTGTGTGTTTTTTTTTTTGGTTTTTTTTTTTCTTTTTGTCAAGTGATGGTGAAAAAAACAACAAGCAATACTTTAAAAAATGCCACACTATAAATAGCACTGCTGAGAGCATAACAGATGCTGTTGTGCCGGTAACAGAGGCAAACATGCGACACAGCTTATTCTGGACACACACAAACAATAATTGCTCTTATTTCAATACTTGATCATATTGAATTCAATATAAATATCCTATGCAAGATTATATTTTACATTATTTAAAGTTTGTTATACTATCCTGCTATTCATCTAAGAGTCAATTTGAGGTGCTGCTAAGGCTTACTAGTGTAAATTAGGTTGTTAAATAATTTTGCAGTAAATTTCTCTACAGAAAAATTCTCACTGCTTCCATCACCAGTTAGGCTGGATTTTCAAGTGCCAAAAACTGGTAACACCATTTTTGGGCATTACATGCTTTAGGCTCGCCTTAATCAAGACCAGTGTATTTTACAGTGACTTTTAAACTACCTATACAAGTTTCTTCTGCATTGGCTATATAAGCTGAACTGAAACTATGTTAGCAAAAATAAGAATTCTTCTTCTAGAAGAATTCTAGATTTACCTTAGTAAATCAAAGGCATGAGATTTGTTCCTTTAAATCTGCATTATTTCTAACCATTAAACTGAAGAGAACGTTTTGTAAACAGAAAAGCAAGGCTTTGCAGTATTTGACTGCAAGCAATCTCTGCATTTCATATTCTGTTGCAGTTCATCATATTCTTTAAAAACGATCTCACCTCATCTGAAGAATTCCCTTGTCCTGATGTTGCTGTAGCACCTGCTAAACCTTTTGAAATAAAAAAAATCAGAGATTCCTTTTGTAAGTTTTATATTGAAAAGCAAGTATTTTATGAGATTTAATTAACCAGGATGAAATGAAATACTGCATTAGCTTTCTTAAAAGATACACAGCACTGTACTAAGAAGTTGGAGTAAGGCTTACAAGCACTATTAAGAGCACAAAGTCTGCGATGCAGAAATAGGTTCCACTGCAGAACTTTAATGTACTGAGTTGATGGAGACACAGTCTTTCAGAGACAGCAAAAATATCTGACAGCCTTTGGAGATCAAAAAAATCCACAGCACTATTGTAGTAACAGGTGGCTTAACTTATTGCAGTGACAAAATTCCACCACAAGCAATTACATCTTGCCTACTCAAATTCCACTAATCCTATGATTGGATAACAATACATAATATTTTAGCAATCAAAAGTGAGTACAATTAGCTCTACTGACAGAATTAAAATGGGTTTTGTAACCCATTTTTTGGTGATAGACTAAATAAGAAACAATTCCATAAATTTCATGGAGGTCGAATTTCAAAAAATAAGAGTTTACCTAAAAAGTAGAAATAATCAAGTCTTTACTTGAAATATTTTTCTACACAAACCTTGAACTGCTAATGTGCTAGTTCCAGCTCCTTGTTCCTGCATACCACACGCAAGTTTATCCTCAGGAAACGCCAGTCCGGAGCCTTTCAAAGCTATGAGGTACTTTTCGTGACTTGTCTTTGCACATGCATTCTCTCCAACACCTTGAATGCATATTGAAAATAACATTGAAGTATAAAAACATCTACCTACTTTGTGTTCTACATAAAAGGTTCTATCAAGTAATACTCTCTCCTTTTCTTAAAAAAAGAAAGAAAGAAAAAACAGAATTAAGCAATCTAAAAATGGTCCACAATGTTTTATTAAGCTATACAATTATAAGAAGTACAAGCTAAAGAGTTTTTCAGCTGCTTTTGGCAGAGAATGGAACAAATAATTGTTTCAGAAGGGCTTTTTTTTCCCCTTTTTTCTTAAAAGAAAACAAAGTAGCGCAAAACAGACAAGTTCTACTTTGAATAAGCTTAATACATCTTATTTCAGCACTGGGTTGCCATGTTGTTCCCTTATCCTAAAAAGGACAGATCTTTTATAAAAACTCTTACTGAAATGATGTATCTATACGAAGCTATGTGGGACACAAGATAACAGAGCTCTGCTCCACAGTCCTATTAAGGAATTTTCCTAGCAGCTCTTGCGGGCCACTCTTCATCCCCAATTAAAAACAACAAAAAAATCCTTAAATGCATTCTTCCAGGTTTTGAGAAGTTATATAAAAACACATAGTACTCATCTAATAAATATAACTTTTGCTTCTTCATAAGGCTTCATAATTTCAACATTTAATCATAATTTCAACATTTAATTATTAGAGATAGCACAAGCATACCAGAACTAAGATCTTTGTAGAACTGTTGGCTAGTCAAAACCTGGGTAAGAACTGATCGCATTGCTCCTCCCATTTTGGTCAAGTCTTCCAGAAAGGAAACATGAGGCTCCAAAACCTGAAGGATTTTATGAAGGTCCTTCTCTGATGGCAGATCAAGAGCTGAAGAAGAAAAAAAAAAAAAAAAGGAAGAAAAAAAGACATAAGAAGTTGTGGTGTAAATATAATCTGTTCAAGAGCTTCACAAAGCAGAAATTAATAAATCCTCTAAAAATTACTTGCATAACTTTTAAATTAACCCTCATTTCATTGTCTGGAAGAGCTCAACACAGAATCTGGTAATCTTAAAACATATTCCATGTTAGGAAGCTCTTCAGCACAGAACATAATCAAATACTCTAGCCAGGCAGTAACTTAGTTAGCAAAGGATGCATGAGATTCATACTATGTCAGTTCAAACTACAGAGAACATGCCTATCTGTATCTTCACGGATTGCAAAACAAATGATAAGCATGGCTAGATATGTGACAGACATACAAATTTTAAACATACCAGGCTCGTTATATCCCTCTCTTAAGTGCTGAATAAGACTAAAGATGAACTGCGGAAGAACTAATTCTGACATCATCAACAAGTCTTTCGGGACACATGGAACATTTGAATTTGACTTAATCCGATGTCTTTTACAAAACCTGAAAAATATATGAGGAAAAAAATAGTTCGGCAGAGCACATACTAAGAAAACCATTAGCTTTTTAATTTCTCAGGGACTGCTGTATGTTAAAGGTGATGTGATAGCATTCTGAATTCCAATTACATCTTACTTCCAAGTCCTGCAAATCATGAAGTTGATTTTTTTTCCCCTCCTAACGCTAGAACTATCTAAGATCACGATTTCTTTCCACACATGTTAGAAGCATCTTGCACAGAGCAATCAGAAGAACACAGTATTTCTCTTCAGTATGATAAGCCCCCCAATTTCTAATCAATCTATTCAAAAACATCCCACTATAACAGTTTCTTTCCCTCTGGGTCAGAGCTGGGCCTGATTCCACAAGCACTTATTTAGAAAAATCTTCTGAGACCAGGAGAAGCAAATTCCAAAGACACAGGAGTTTGCAGGATCAATCTCAAACACACAGCAATCAAAATTTATTTGTAAAAGAATAATAAAAAAGCCCTACAAAAGATGTGTGAAGCACCTCAATAATAAAAGAAAACGTTTATTCTCTGGAGAATTCATGTATGACAGTAGTTAAGGCCTGGCTAATACACAATGCCCTGAGCTTGAGCGAAACGCCACTAGTGCAGACAGAATGATTTCCCACTGACTTGGTGGGGGCCTGGCTTAAGGGCCACTGAATTCTTTCCTGCTCCCAGCCTATTTTTAGAAAGGGCATTTATTAACATCAAAGGCTTATTTACCCTTGTGGAGAGAGGGGGAAACAAAACAAAACAAAAAAAGATAGCTAACAAGGAATAACAGTCATTATATTTTACCATTAATTTTTCAACATATGGATTCAGAAGTGGATTCAATATCTCTGAAACATGACTTTCTCTTAATATGAGAATTCACTCAATTTATTCATGCCAGCATTGTATTTGCTATATCACCTCTTTGAGAAGAAACCTGTTATTTTCTACAGTGTAAGCCTTTCTTCCTTCTTCACTGATCCTCTGTCCTCAGCAGAGTTCTACTGCCTATCCACACTGCTACGCAATTCTTCCACAAATATTGATCAAACTGCTAGGCAATGAACGGGAAGACCTTCAGAATTAAAAACAACAGCTATTTTAACTAAAGAGCCAGAGCTGGGGCTGAGACAAGGCAGGAAAGACTTGAACTACTTATTCCTGCAAATTCTTCCACTGTCTTATATAACCAATGGCCAATCAGCAGGCAAGCATCCATTGAAACACATACACATTTCAAAAAGCTCCACATATGATCAAAATAGGGTTTTATTAGATCATAAAGGAGAGAATTTTCCAGATCTTTCCAGATAACATTCAGTCGGGGAACCCCAGCCCTTAGAGTAGGCCAAAGTAATAAGTGCCTAACGGGGCTTTAAGAAAGGCTGGTATAAATCAGATATAAGATGCATTCCTCCTTTACAATCCATATCTAAAGAGAGTGAAAAGGAAAAAAGTATATATAAAATCTAACCCATGAAAAGGAAGACTAACCAGATAACAGGCGGGTCACCTCCATCTCTAGTTCTATTAAATACCTTTCCAACATTGCAAAAAGACTTTTCACAAGACGCCTCTGGCTTACATATAATGTTTATTGTTTCATACTTATTGTGTTGCACAGTTTTACTTGTAAATATTTTCACTATTATACTTCAATAAGCTTTACGCCCATTTCAGAGAGGATGTCAAATCATTAGCTAGAGATATACAAGCCCTACCTTACTGAAGGGCTAAACTGGGAGTTCTGAAATAGAGGTCTATGGACAAACTCATCACCCTTCTTCCTTAAGCCCATCTCCAACTCAAACATATATTGAAGTTTGTGTTTTCTATACAGTGCCCTACTTTTGAAATTACTTTTCACAAAAAGATACAGCTTGTTTCAGCAAAAGGAGATTAACAACATAAACTTACAATTAGGAGTTTCACAAACAACCTTATCCATGTGATTTTTCTAACATGACTCATGAAATTTCTTATTGGCATTGGTATCCTGCATTTAAGATGTCTATGAAAGCTGACAGCTACATAAGAGTAAGAAATACTGTACATCATCAACATAACTACATTATCATTTTATGAGAAATCTTCACTTTAGACTTTGTGAATTCACTCCATTCTGCCCTACTATTTCTGGTTTTAATAGTTCCACAGTGAATTTCCAAAACAGATTCAGGTAAAGTGGCCCTCGACTTGTCCTGTTAGCTGTTGTGGTTTTAGACAACAGTTCCACAAACGCGAAAGCCAATCTAGACCAGTCCTGCGACTGCCTGATCTTCTGCCCTCTTCTTAGTTCCAGCCCTGGTATTCAACTTATCTAACATTAAATCCAGCTCAGGAAGCTAAGCTAGCAAAAAGCCATTCACTCTTCAGAGAAATAGAGTGCAACTTCACAACTTAAATTTACCTGCACTGTGGCTGACCTGCTTTCTTGGAAATTGCACCAAAATCCCTGAATCATCTCGTGATTATCATCCCTTTCCCTTTCATCATGCCCATTGCCTGCTGAGGAGCAAAACACTCAGAACACAGACCCAACAGCACAGGAAGATGCTGCCTATTTTCCTGCATCCAGGAGATTGGGCAGATGGAATGTGGCTCACTACCAACTTCTCCACTTCGGAAGAAGATCTTTTAAACTTGCCCAGTTGTAAGAGCAGCCAAGGAGCTGTGGCAGCACCTGCCGGCCAGGCTGCTCCTCCACAGCTTTCAGAGGCCCAGAGGGTCCCGCCACGCTCCAGCCCGCGGGCTCTCGCTTTCCAGAAATGCAACCTACGTTCATATGCAAACGCACACAGCAGCTATTTTTACCCTCGCTTTTCTCCCCCTCCTTCCCATACTTAGAGTGCTTTGTTTTAAATTAGATTATCAAGCTGTTGAAAGGAGGCACCACATGTTAGCCCATGTTGCACAAGACTTGCACAACGAGTACCCGCTCGGAGAGCAACTCAGGGGGAAAAGAATGCAAGTTACTCTTCCAAAGGGAAAGTACTCGAACAGAAGCTACTGAAATCCCAGATCTTAAGAAAGTCAACATTTAACTGATTTTTCAATTTGTAATAAGTCATACTTAAACTGTCTTTTTTATTTAAGGTGCTGCATGCATTTATATTTCATATAGCTTACTGCATAACTGACAGTGTCATGCAATGTTTTATAAAGTAGTCAAAAAATAAATTTTTAAGCAAGAATTCCAACAAGTATTTTAGAAAGACAATGCCTCTTGTCCCAACTGCAAAACTAAAGAGCAAATAAAATGGTTATGTACACTGTTTCTGCAAAATAGATTGCAAAATGCAAAATATGTTGAGTGATACAATTGTCTCAGAGTTCTCGTGAACTCACATTTTACTCTTTATGTTCCAACACAGTGTTTAAAGTTTTTTTTTTTTTCCTGCTTTTACAGGTCACTTATTAAAACAACTCATGGTTCAGAGTTAAATACACCTTTCGTATCAAGACTAGAAGCTTATCTAGAAGTAAAAGGACTTTGGTACATTGTAGCCTTGCAAACCCACTTTCACTAACAACCAGCATGATGTTAACTCTGAAGAAATGCAGAGAAAAAAAAAAGAGTATTTCTCCGAAAATTATGGCTTCATAACCCCCCACATAATTACATTTCAGTAGTTACATTTCTTCATTTTGCCTGCAAAATAGACTTCCAACAACGAATCAATACGTTACTGACTTCAAGCCTGAGGAATGACTGCTCTTCTGATAGCGCTCAGAGAGCCATGAGTGATGGAGGAGATTAGCGACAGAACCCAGGTACTTGCATTCCTGCTACCAGCGATGCTGACAAGAAGTAAAACTGACTGGAGAGAGGTCACCCTTGTCCTTTGAATCAGGAAAGCTCCATTGTAGAGACACAGCAGAGAAGGACAACGAAACATGGAAGAACTGATGGCTTCCCAAAAAAGAAAACCCGCACACTTCTGAAGGGCATCTTTCCACATATTAAGCTGTCATAACAAAGCTAGTTGGCCAGGATAGGAGGCTAGAAATCACAATTAGATTCCTAAAAATTCTTCTACTCCTTGCAGGAAAGGAGGAGCAGAGCCAGGCACGTCACCACCAACTCTCGTAGCACCGTAGCAAAGCTCTCCAGCAAGACAAAAACAAGGAAGCTCTGCAGAAGAGCGTTTCAATCAACACTTGAAATAAATCTCTTGTTGATGAAAGACAGAGAGATAAAAGGTTTTTTTTTTTTTTTGGGGGGGGGGGGCGGGGAAGGAGTAGATTAAAAAAAACAAACCCACTTCAAATAAATATCTTAAATATCTTTCAAATAAACTGGTGTGATCGATGTGATCTGATTTTTTGGAAGTGAAGAATTAGCACACATTCATTGGAGACTTCACTGACACTTCTAGAAACTGCACAGCACTGCCTGTACACAGCATAACTCACTACCAGACATCTTGCCCATCTCCTTTTAATCACCATTTCAACAATTACAAGGCCCACAATACCCAGCAAATTGAAAATTCTTTTTTTACAAGAATGTTGTTTAAAATGTGTAAAAGCAGGATTAAAGACAAAGAAACTACTTTTAAGATGCGTGAAATCTCTCTACTGGTTATTCAGCTTAAAACAGCCATACAGTACAGTTTCCACCATTCATGGAGTCTGTTTATGTAGCCATACAGAATAAGACATTTGATTTTCCACATACAGTACGAACACTTTTATACAAAACATTTCAAGAAGTGTTTTTTTTTTTCCAATTCTTCAAAAAATGTAGTAGTGCAATGCTTCTACATGGTGCGACTGTGTAGCTACTACTACCTACTCTGCCAGAGGCAGAGCTCTTCTTTCCCTCAAGGAGGAAAGGAAAGACACCTATCACTGAGAAAATACTTGAAACACTTCTCCAATTATTTTATGGACATCTTAGAGTAACAACATATTGCAATTAACTATCATTTGAAACTATACATTTATCTTTTGCAAATGCCAAGCAAAATGCCGTGTACATCTTCACTATTACTGCTCAAGCGACATCAGAGTTTGAATCCAGGCTGAATAAAAACTGACAGTTCTTAATCCAACATTGACCACATATGAGACACTGGGGAAGGCAGTCAGGCAGGATCTCAGGACAGCAGGAAAGCAGAAGGGCTGGGACAAGGTTACCAGTCAAAGAAGCTGAAGCTGGTCAGCGTAACAAATCTGAGCTGCTGGGCTAAGGCAGGACAAGACCTTAGAGACATGCAGAGAATGAGCAGGAAAGGACTTTCTGCAAGGTTGTAGCTGAGCTGTCTCAACACGTCCTTTATTATTCTAGCCACAGGCCTTGCAGAAGCAGCTGAATTTGAGAATTTTGATAGGAAGTCAAGTAAATCAAAATACAGACTTCTTTCTGCTGCAAAATACTCCCTTTCTCAAAAAAGGGTGGATGCTCTGGTACATAATTACAGTCCTGCAACTGCATAAGTAAAAGTTGCATCTATCCAGTTTGATCCAAAAGCTTTAATTCACACACTATTTTAAATATATTTATATAATAACAAACACAGCTAGCAAACTTATAAGTCTATTACCCATTTGAAAAGCTACACCAAAGAGAACATCAGAGACTGCACAGCGAAGCCCTGACAAGTTAAAAGAGTGTCAGTTACTTTGTTAATGACAACATTAATATTATTGACATAATCCTAGTTCAGCCATTTGCACATATGAATACTATCTCTACCTATATTTTCAACAAGAAGTGTTAATAAATGAACCGTATCCATTAACTTAGTTTAATTCAGGATTGCACTGTGATAACGAAGGCAGCAAAGAGAATAATCTTTGAATTCAATTCTTAAAAATAAATTTCATGAGAGTCGCTTAAAAAAAAAGCCAAGAGAAAATCACCAGTGTTCAAAATTCTTTTAGGACATGCCTTTAAGACTACAGATACCTTTTTTTTTTCAACTATGAAACTGAGGAAACACATTAAGACACAATACATATTTAGTTTTGAATACTAAACTTCCTAATTTGTAGAACCTCAGAGCAGTCAGTTCATCTCAGAGTTTCAGGCGTCCTTGCTTTCTCTAGCACTCTCAAAGCAAAATTCCTAGCAGCAGAACTGAAATGAGCAGGTCAGCAAATAGACCCCAGGTCCCAATCCCTCCTCATATCCACCTGTGCTTGGTCTTCACTTCCTTCCCAAACTGTGAGTTCAGATGCAACCTCCTCACCCAGTTGTTTTCTGAATCCTATTAAGCACCAACCTTAAACTCAATAACACTACATGTTTTATTAGGAAGACAAGAGTTTCCAAAGAGATTTTTAAAATATTTCTCTGGCTAAGGAAACACTTAAAGTATCCCAAGAAAATTTAATCAAGTCATTTATCCAGCACATCACATTTCCACCTGAATGTTAAACCCTGAAAAAGTTCTAAGTAACCAGATAGTGCTACACAAATGCAAAAAACTACCCTTGTTTTTGAGGATTTTAATAAGCTGATGGGATTTTAATAGGAACTTTCATCTTAAAACTGAAGATTCTGCTGTCATCAGGCCTCCTCCAAGCAGAACACATTTTATATAGATAAAATTTGCAGTATTTGGGGAAAACAAGTGCCCACGCTTCAGACCCTTAGCAACGCGCCTTTGAAACATCTGCACGTTACTCCTGCCGCATGCATAAAGCACACAGCTGCTAGTCAAGCCACAGCTATAAAAGCAATAACCAAAAATTATCACTTGGCTCTCAACCACTTGGAAAACATTGCATCAACTAGTTTGGAGGCTGATATAGTCCCAATTAAAGGCATTTTTAACGACTGGAGGTTTGTATGTCAAGATGGGTTTAATCACCGCAGCAATCTGGAAGTGCTCTCACTTCCCAAGGAAGCTCTGCAAACACTGCTGTATGTTAGTGCAGCAAGATCCACTACCAACCTCTACCTCTTGCTGTGGAGGGAAGGCAGAAGGAACCAGTTATTTACTGCATGGTAGCTGTAGTTCTTTGAAACACTGTCATCAGCGTGAATCCCAACATGAATTCCTGTACCTTATATGTGGCGGATTAGGCAGCGGAGTCTTGAACATCAGCATCCACCGCAGAAGGCCACAACCATTGGTTTGCTCAGCCTCCCAGGTCAGGGTAATAAGCCAAACATCTCAGATATCTCCTCAGTCCCTTCACCTAGAAGCCTTGGTAGTCTGAAGGACGCTAAAAGCAGAGAAGCTGTAGAGAGTTGCTGCAGCTCCTGAAGAATGGCATTTGTACCAAGCCCACAATCCTCACCGCAAAGACCATTTTAGGCAGCTGCACAAAGCTCAGAGGCCAAGTTTCTTGTCAGTGTCAGTCTTCTCAGGGTCTCAGGCTGCTCCTGAAGCATCCAGGATCTTCTCTGGAGAAAGGTCCAAAAGAGCACTTTTCTGCCCTTTGCAGCTATATCACCAAGCCTAGCCAAGCTCAGCCTCTAGACCCTGAACTAGCATCATGTAATGTATATTAAATGGCTGATTCACTGGTGATTTAAAGACCATAAAACAACTACACAATCTAGTTAATGCCAGTGAAAAAGTGATTATCTATAGGTCCCACTACTCAGCCTCAGATCTGCCATCTCTGATCTCAAGTGGATCACAGCTGCTACAACAGGATGACAAAAGAGATCCTGCTTGTTGAACAGGGACAAAATACATTCCGGTGTCACTATTACAACAATTTTCTCAATAGCAAGTCAGAAAGTTTGCCCTTTTTTAAAAAAAAAAAAAAACTATTTTTGAAAGTTTTGTCCTGTCTAGAATACGAAAAAGGTCCTTTGCTCTTCTTCAGGAGAAGAAGGTAACAGAAAGAACAAATATTTTTCCATAGTTTGCAAACAACACAGCAAGACCGTTTATTTTGAAATGAGCTTTTGTAAGAACATGGGGACAAAGTAGCAATAGTCATCAATACTTGCTACCTACTGTCCAAGGCTATGAAATTTATAGAAAACTAACAATTCTGCAACACCTCCCAGGTGCGAAACTAATCCCAGCTTAGAAACTAAGGAGTATAGTTCTCACACTTCTGCATCAAAAAGAAGCAGAGAGAACTCAATGACAACTCAAAGTCTTTGCCAAGGGGATCATAGTAAGGCCCAACATACACATAAACCCCAAAAGAGACATAACAAAAAAAAAACAGAGATCTGATCTAATGAGCAGATCAGAGGTGCACTGATGTATACCGTAACACAGCAGACCTGAATGGAAATACAGGAATGAATCACTAGTGACAGCACTGCAGAAAACCTGAGTGAGGTACCTGAAGGTGCTTTTGAACATATGGCTGACAATCTCAATCTACAACAAGCACCTTTCTCATGATCATGTATTTTGGGGGTTTCACACATCCTTACTGACAAAGAAATGGCCTGTGGCTGCAAGCAGAAATAAATAATTTCTTAGAGCCACTTATATAAGTTATAAGAGAAGGCAACACTCTATGTCAATGGTTGCCATAACTACTATCAAACACACAGCAAACACTAACTAGTGCAAAAGCCTGTTTAATGAAATTCTTAACCTGGCTTTTTGCCCTTCAGGATATGTAACTCTTGATGTAGATGTTATTCTCTTTGTACTGTAATGCAACACTAAAACATCTGCTTCCCACATGATTAATTTAACAAATATAAGTCAACACACAGCGTGGCACACTCAGAAACAGGACACAGGGGAACGAAAGAGCCGAGGTGCAGAGGCTCTCCAGAGCAAGAGGTTGTTGTCGACAGGCTTAGAGAGGAACCAGAACAACCAGCCACAGAAACAAGACTGGACTCAGCAGTAGCAGATCACTAACTAATTATTCTTTCACTACAACAACATGGAGCATTACTTTCTTCAAGGCGATTTTACAAAATTTCATTGGGAAAACCAATCGAGTATTTGTCCAGTCTGAATTTCTCCCCTGTACGAATACATTTTTTTCCAACAGCTGAATTTCCCTGCTGAACTGTGAACATCAATGCAGCAGAACTGAAGAGTCTGCCTTCTTCAAAACATTGTTATTCACATCTCATGGAGCTGCAAAATTTGATTTGCCCATGGTTAGACATCATATGAAAGAAGACCAAAACTGTTTTCACCTGGAGACTAGCTCTTAAAACCTAAGCAGCCTTGACCTAACTAGTAGCGTTTAATCCATTCTCAAGTATCCATATGTTTAAAATTTAGAAACTTAGGTATTTTCTAAATCAAAATTAGATTCCAATAAGTCAGACCAAGTCACCTACTACTAATTAACATAAGAATCAGAAACACTTAACACTGATTGCACAAGAATTAGAGCAGATGCGAAAATCCGATGTTTTCTTCAAAAACTGAGAATTATGCAAAGTACCTAAAACAAACCAGCATGCATCTATTACACTATATGCTGCTTTCCTTTTATAAATGCCACAAATACCAAAAAAAGGGTTTTTTGTTGTTGTATTTTTAAGTTTTAATTACTACTGAAAGGCATATTAACAGTTGCTGTTATGCCAAACCATACTTAGGTTTACATTCGGCATCCTGAAGAAACTCAAAATATATTCTACATGGTGAGCTGGTCAGATTTCTTTTGTAGCAGATCACTTAGCTAGGACTTCATGAGAACTATTATTCAAGCTTCATTAAATGAAAAAAAAAAATCACAGGGAATATCACACAGCAGGAAGCAAGAGGAACAAAGTGCTGTTTCTACAACCTTCAAATACAGTATCTGCTCACAATTCTATCTGGGGAGGCAGATGGTAGATAAAAGTTCATAAGTAGGCTCCACATTTGATTCCCCTGCTATTTATAGGCTGCATAGGCTGTGGTGGCCAAGGTTATATCAGGTTGGACATGCTGCTATTCCCTGAATCTACATCAAGATCCCCTAACTCTAACATGTTAAGTATTACCTTTCTAACTATGTAATTGATTTGTGTACACAAAGTTAAATCAGCTTATCCAAACATACTACACTGAAGTAATACAAGTTAACAGGCAAAACTCTGCATGTTATTGTTTTTACACTGGTTTAAACTTAATCTCTACCTTGACTTAAATGACAAACAAAGATTCCAGTTCACTCAGATGCATTGGTTTAGCATCTTTTTTTTTTAGGTGGAAATAACTTTATGCAGAGAGAGCAGGCTTCCAATATTACTGTCACGTGTCATCTTTCTGCACTTCCAGGAAAACTAGAAAAAATAATTGTTTCCCTCAGAGCATTGCTAAACTGACATAAAGCAATTCTTTATTCAAATATTTAAATCTTCTGAAGGGACCTAGCTCACACCCAAAACCAACTAATCTCTTCCTTTATATTAATAAAAGTAATAATTACAGTAAACAAAACAGAGAAATGAAGGAGAATATTCTTACTCTGAGTTTCCATCTATTTACATTGTGAATTTAATAACAATTTATTAAAACATTTTTATTCAAAAAATATGTTTGCAATAGGAAATGACAACTGTGTATGCTACAAACTCTGGGAAGAGCAGTATTAGAAATCATTTTAAGATATATCTGAAGTGGTTTGATATGTTTGTGCTCTATTAAAATCCTACCACTAAGAGGAGCCCTAAATCTATCCTCCGCAGAGCACTGGAAAAAGTCATTAAGACTTCTTTCTTACTTCTCAATACCAAGGAGATCAACTGCTACTTCAGTATCACTGAGGAAAGTAGAAACACTAGATGTTGAACAAGTTCTGACAAAAGACCCTTCTTCAACAGCAAATACCTCCAACCAGTGAAGACCAATGAAAGTGAAAGAAGGAGGAAAAAAAAAAAAACCCCACAAACAAAGAAACACCCACATTCTTCCATTGGAAGGAGTCTACAAACAGAAGAGACTCAACCAAGAGGTAAGGAAGAAATGGTAGGCAGGTAGAAAGAGGAACATTGGGTATAGAAAAATTATAACAAGAAACGAAGCAAGAAGTCATGTCAAGGCTTAGAGAAGAAGGGAGATTGCAGTCCCAAAGAATTAGAATAAAGAGGACAATCTTTAAACAGCAACAGAACAAAGCAGAAATAGTGAAATCCCTGGAAGATATGCAAAACCAGAAGAAATCCAAGATGTGGAATGCATAAAGCAGAAAACTAGAATGTTAAAAACATGAGAAGCAACATGGGGAACGTCTTAACATTTCCATACATTCCTAACATTTTCTGCTAGCTGCCCCAGCTAACGTTTTCAGGAAAAGCCAAACTGCCTCTTGGGAGGCACATGCCACCACCTCATGGAGCCAGAGGCTGCGAGCTGGGAGAACATTCTGGAAAGTGAGTCAGGAGAGCAGTGTCACTGTGGCACATCCAGGTGACACCTGGGCAAGTCCTCAGCTCTCTGCTCAAGGGACAGGGTCCACTCCTGAGACTCCTGGCTGAGAGACTCCTACCTGTAGCCTCTGCCCAGCAAGGTGCGGACACATTCTCACTTTCACCACAGAGGGAACCCAACGGTACAGAGAAGCAGCACCTTCCTCTTTCTCCTGCCACACATCGGGACTTGTGTCCAGCAGCCTGCGGGCTTCGGGCCTAAGGGCCACCTGGCTCTCCTGGCCTTGTGTCACCTCCGCGAGAGCCGATACATACAAAATGCAGGGGAACGGCTCGTGCTGGTGCCGCGCAGGGCCCCGCTAAAGCCTCCCGCACCCCCAGCCCCGCAGCGCCCACAACGGCGCCGCCGTCCGGAAGCAGGTGCCGCCCGTCGCCGTCCCCGCCGCGCCGGAAGGCCCCGGCGCCGCCTCGCTGCCCAGCGGCAGGTGCCGCCCCGCGACGGCCTCGCGGCGCGGCGCTCACCCGGCCTCCCGCATGACGTTGCTGTCGCCGCAGTCGCAAGCGCCCCCCGCCTGGCTCCGGAACATGTTGTAGTCGTGGCCGGCGTGCTCGCCCTGGTGGAAGCACTCGGCGCAGAGGCTCATGCAGGGCGAGATGCCGCACGTCCGGCAACGGTAGGCCACGAAGTTGGCCGTCCACACGAGGCCGCACAGCGTGGCCGGGTCGTAGGCCCGCACGGCTTGCGCGAAGCCGTCCCAGGGCTCGCCGCCCGACAGCAGGCAGCGGCACCACTCCAGCGCCTCGGCCGCCGCCGGCGCCGGCGCCAGCACCCGCTCCAGCAGCGCCCGCAGTTCGCCCGCCGCCGTCGCCGCGCCGCCCTCGCCGCCCAGCGCCGCCTTCAGCCGCGCCGCCGTCGCCCGCTTATCCCGGCCGCTGCCGCCGGCCCCCGCCATGATGGGCGACTGAGCAGCCGCGACGGCTGCGCGGGGCTCCCGGCTCTGGGGCTCCCCCCGCCGCCCTCCCTCCCCGCGGCGCCCGCCTCTCGCGATAGCCGCGGCACCGGCGCCCTGCCCGCCCGAGCCCTCCTCCCGACACCGCCCTCCCGCGCGCGCCATCACCCCTCCTCTTCCTCCGCTCCGCGCTGCCCCGCGCAAGTGCGCTGCTGCCGCGCCAGAGGCCGCCCGCCGCGGAGGTGCCCGCAGGAGCCCGAGGGTCCGGGGGCGGCGTCTGCTTGCAGCGCGGACACGCGCAGGGGCGGAGGGGGCACGGCGAGGCCGGCGCCATCTTCTGCACCAGCGGGGGGCCGGGCCGTGCGTGGCCGGCGCCGTTCGGAGTGGGGACGCGGCTCTCCGGGCCCGCGGCGTTTGCTGGTGACTGAGGGAGAAGCCTGGGCGCGCGGAGGCCCCGTCCTGCCCGGGTTCGGCCGTGGGTCGTGTTACCCCCCACACACACACACGCAGACACACCACCGCGCGTGGGATGGGCCGTGCGTCCCCTGCATAGCGAGTTTGTGGATGTTTTTATTATCACGCATCTCCCGCTGCCAGCGTCATGTTTTAAAATCTCAGCAGTTTTTCAGTTGTGTAATGGAAAACCTAAGAAAGCCCTAAACAAAACCGAACCGCTTTGGCCCGACACCCGAGGAGCGGGGGCCCTCGGGGCGCCCCCTGGCGGCGGTGCCGCCCGCGGGACGCGAGGGCACAGCGCCCTCCCCCCTGCTTCTAGGGGAAAGGGAAGGATGAAAATCAACTGATCACTGTTTGTTTCTGCTAGCGACAGGCAGGAAGCCCTCGGATTCTTCCCTGCTCGCAGCGGCGGAGCCGCGGCTCGCAGTGCGCTCCGCGGGTAGCGCCCGGTGAGGCGGCAGCGGCGCTTGGCGCGGCCCGGCCCCTCGGCCCGCGCCTCTGCGCCGGGGCTCGCCGCCATCGCACCCTGCTGCCCTGAGCCGAGCCGGAGCCATGAAGAAAATCAAGCTCAAGGAGCTAGAGAGCTGCCTGCAGGAAGTCGATGGTTTCGAAAGGCCCAAGCTGCTCCTGGAGCAGTACCTGACAAGGCCTCATATCGCAGGTAGGGGCGGGCGCCGGCTGTGCTGCGCTTCACCTAGTGCCCCTCCTGGGTCAGCGCGGCTCAAAACGCGTGTTTACGTGTTTCTTTCTACTGTGCTGCTTCGTTTGTAGTTGTTATACTATAAAAGCGCTGAGAAATTGTATCCAGCGGGAGTGTATTTCATTTTATGAATTGTTACCCCTTTTCATTAAAAGTGTACTGTTAATAAGAAACACAAAACCAAGTGAGTCGATTTCAAAGATGTCTTGCGATAAAAACATCTTGTTGATCTAAAAAATGAGAAAGCTAAACTTTTTTCTTTAATGTGGCCTGAAATAACAAAGTGGTGAATGTACCTCTTCTATACCTTAATTCTGTTTTTTCTGATTTTCTACATCTTACAGAACAGGGTTTCTAAGGGTGTGCTTGTTGCTTTTATAAACAGAACTCGAGGCATGGTCATTCCATGAAATCAGTATTCGCAGCTCTATAAAATATCCCTCAAAAAGCTAGAGTCTTTCAAAAATACTTCTATGTGTTTTAAGTTTAAGGGATAAGCACAGGCAGGGAGAACATCACCTAAATATAGTGTGACTGAGTTTTCTGAATGAAGAAGTGACTTTTATTGACTAATACGTGCTCATTAGATTTACTGATTTTTTTTTTCCTAGCATGTATGCTTAATACAATTCACAATACTTTTGATGATATTGAAAACAAAACAGTTGCAGACTTGGGATGTGGCTGTGGCATGCTTAGCATCGGAAGTGCTATGTTAGGAGCAGGGTAAGTAAATGGGTCATTTTTAGTATAGAAAGGGGTAGAAAATAAAATTATAGCATAGCAATACTCACTAAACTTATTCTGGGTATCTAATTTGACACACAACAAGCCTGTTTAGTATGTATAGATAGTCAATAACCAGTCAATTAGTGGGAGAGGGGGACAGTTGCCCTGAATTTGGATGTCATGAGATTTGGTTTCTCTGAAGCACTATATTAACACATGAAATTTCTTTCACAAAACTTGAAACGGATGTTGGGAAAAGGCAGCAGTGCTGCTCATATTTTCAGCAGCACTGAATTTCTATAATACATGCCTAATGTATTTCACTTAGAAAATGTTGTGCACACATACAGCTCTCAAAAAGACTGCATTTCAAACATTTTGAAAATGAACACATTCTTTTATGAAAACTTTTTTTTTTTTTTTAACAGATTATGTGTGGGGTTTGACATAGATGCAGATGCACTGGAAATATTTAACAGAAACGTTGAAGAATTTGAGCTCACAAACATCAACATGGTTCAGTGTGATGTTTGCTGTTTGTCAGAGACCATGTCAGAAACTTTTGACACAGTTATTATGAACCCTCCTTTTGGAACCAAACACAATAAAGGTTGGTAATTATAAAAAATTCATAATCAAATTATTTTTCTTTTTTAGTAAAAGTAATTAGGAAAGCTGCAGAAATATTTTCCATGCCTTAATGTGTGCACTGCTGTTTCTCAGCTGTCTAAGATAAGCATAACAATAGCGAAGTACTTAAAAAATAGGTTATTTTGCAAAAGACAGCAACAGTGAAGTATAAAGTGGATCTTTAAACAGATACTAGTTTAAGCTTGCATTTATCAATTCTACTAATTTGAATGCTCTTTTAGGGATGGATATGATTTTTCTGAAAACAGCTTTGCAAATGGCAAGAACAGCTGTATATTCCCTTCACAAAACATCAACCCGGCAAGTAAGTTCTTAATTTCAGTGGAGTGGGGATGTTAACCAATTACATAGCCCATACCTTCATTAATCTGTTTAGGTCTTTAGTGGGTCTGAAATTTGCTTTCATTAAACACTAACCATGTCAGAAATATTCAGTGATGCAAATAAGACCACAGGAAGACAATACAATGTTGGAAACGTGGAAAAGTTATAGGGGCTTCTTAAAGCAGAAAGAGTACAGATATTATAAAAATGTATGTAAACTAGCTTTTAAGCGTTAACTGCATCTGTTTAATACCCTAGCACATCCAAAAGAAAGCAGATGAATGGAAAGTGAAGATGGAAGTTATAGCAGGTAAGATTTTTTTTAAAGAGAAAACATATGCTTAATGACTAATCTCTGGGCCATACTACTGGCCAGACACCCAGAGGTAACTTCTGTGGTTTAAAATAAAAAATGAAGGAAGGTATTTTCTTTCAAGCCTTACACCCTGCTAGTATAGAGAAAGCAAGCATTCTAAAAAAAAGGTGTGTGCATGTGTGTATACATACATATATATATATATATATAAAAGAGTAAAAGCAGTTGGTTTTTTTTCCTGTCATGCTTTGAAAAAGACCAGATGTGGCTTTTGAGCAGAAGTTAACGTGCTGCTTCAAAAAGGGTATGTTGTTGAATAACAAAGCCAGAGCACAGGTGCGTTCTCAAACTTAAAAAGAATCCTGTACTTACAGTAACTTAGGTACTACCTTCTAATAACTGATCAAGATTCTTCCTTATTTTCAAAGAGCATGAGATAGATGCTTTATACAGTCTCACACCTAAGACACAAAAGCTGCACAGGTACTTGAGACACTCCTGCATGTCTGTATCTCATCTCACTTACCATGTGTACTTGGTTTAAGTGTTGAGGCAGCCTAGTCCAGAAGTCAAAGCAATTATCCAGCCACAACTGCTTGAGCCTGGCCCTAGAAAGCTTAGAAGAACAAGGGTGTGGGTTGTAAGCTCCCAATTAATCATTCTAATGCAGTAGTATTCTTTGCACTGTTCACAGAACTTAAATATGACCTACCAGCATCATACAAGTTTCATAAGAAGAAATCTGTAAGTATAAAAACCAACATGGCTGAGAAAAAGTGTCATCTTGCAATAGGCAGGTGCATGAACTCTATTGAACAAGGAAGTTTTAGAGCAGATGTACTGGGCAGCAATACATTTGAGGTGTTGAAGCATTGAGTTTTGTTGTCATTCATACACTGAGTAGTTGGGCTGGCTGAGGAATAAGTCATTTTAATGCACAGCTTTGCAAGGGTTGTTTGCCAAACCTGATGAAAGCCACCACTGTGCCCACTCTAAAGAAAGCTTAGAAGTGGGGCGCTTGATTCTCCAGTTAATAGAGATCTGCTTAATCCTGGAGGAGCTTAATCAACACTAAATAAAGTCTTGAAAAGAGCTAGGATTTTATAGCAACAGGACAACTTCAACATTGTGCATAGCAGAATGGAGGTAGCTGCAGCCTCCGGGGGGCAGCAGGAAGCTGTGCACTTACAGTGTAGGAGTGGAAAGACATTGCAGGGTGGTGGTGGGGTTAGAACAACAAACAGTTACCTAACAGACTGGTCAAGAGCTGAAGGCCTAATTGGGCACCTTCACATGGCCTGGGCC
The DNA here is from genome assembly GCF_059628265.1 of Tinamus guttatus. NCBI lineage: Eukaryota > Metazoa > Chordata > Aves > Tinamiformes > Tinamidae > Tinamus > Tinamus guttatus. The sequence goes on from NW_028288594.1 coordinate 1,018,312, forward strand.
AAAGGGCATTATTCACCTCTGCTCCATTTCTTTGCGATATGAACTTGCAGGGGAAGCCTGTCCTTCAGCTTTGCTACCTAGCAGTCACAGCTTTATATTACACGAAGAGTGAAGCTTTAGAGGTGAACCGTTTAAGTTCTGCATTTATTGACAGCAGCTAGTGAATATAACTGAGATTACAAAGGCTATTCAAGGATGGAACCTTTTACACTTGAATGAGGTACCAGAGAAGTCGAGAGGACTGACAGTATAAACAAGACTATAAATATAAAAAACTTTTCCAGAGTGGCATGTTAGAGTAAGCATGCTTCTTAAACAAAAACAAAACTAATTAACAAAATAAAGCTTTCCTCTCATTGTAGGTTGACATTGAAGTGGATTTCATTAGATTTTCTGTTGACAAACTCTTGAACCAAGGCATGGCTTTAAAACCTATTTAAAATGGACTAATAAAAACAATGATTTTTATTTTAGTATTACTGGTCTCCGCCTCCATTTTCTGTTTTCAGCTGTTTCGGTGCAGGTTCTTCTTTCTCAATTTCCTCAAGTGGTCTCTTCTTTGGACTTGCTGGTTCTGCAAGATTGAATGCATTCATTATTTATCATAAAGGGAAGCTTTCACTATTACCTTAAGTCTTCCAAAAAGTAAACTTTCTGAAATACTGACACAGTGATCTTATGTAGCCCAAGAATGGGTTCTAGTTTATCCACAGCTGTTGCTATGCTAGAGGATTAGTCATTATTGCAAATTCAAGCTTTTAAGTGTTCCAAAATAGCTACTCAGAACAGTTTATTTACTTCATGGAAGAGAGATAGGAAAGTTAGATAAAGGAGTGCCATCTAACAGCAGTAAGTTTGAGGACCACTGAGTTCTGTAAGTAGGCACTACATCTACTGAACAGAAGCCCAGTTCTGGCATCTTTAAAGCCAAAATACCACTGTCCAGAATCATCAGTCTTCTCCTATCAATAATAAATAAAGGCATTATTGAAGAGGCACTAAGTTGGCACTAAGTTGCACTGCTGTGTATCACAGCTGACAGCTAGCTACAATCTTAAAATACCTGCAACAGTCCTATAACAGAACCACAATTATCAAGTAATTAACATGATTTTTGGGGAGAGTTTCAGCTTTGATTCCTTCCAAAAGCTGAAGGCCCTTGAAGTTCCCTTACCAATACTGACAGAGAAGAGAAACATTGGCAGCCTTGAAACATTTGCAAGAAACAGATGAGATGGGCCAGTATAGTACCACATAAAGATGATGCATCCAATGCACAAAATGACTTACCTGTTTTAGTATCTTCACCTTCATCATCGTTCTCAAACTTTGTTTTCTTGCCCTGAAACTGTACTTTCCCTTTATGTGCCCCTTGAGGTGTCTTCCCGCCTCTTCCTTTTCCTTTAAGTTTCCGACCTGTTGGGACAGGAGATGTCATTCACTTCCTGTGTGGCAGGTTTAAACCAAGCTTTGCAGTCAGTCATTATTAGACATTGCTGTTAATTATCACACAGTAAAACTAGTATGAGGCTAAATGTTTAAACCAATAAAAGCACCTTTTGTTTTCTGTTTTAGCAATTCTTGCTGGTCTTCCAATATTTTTTTTAGAGCTTCTTTCTCTGCATCTCCTTCTAGCACTTCCCATGTAACATCCTTGTTCCGAAGCTGTAAGTTCCCATTATGTGCTTCTTTCGCTTTGTCCAGAGCTTCTTTTGCACTATCCTTAAACAGGATAATACCCTTAAAAAGAAAAGGGTCATTGGCATTTGAGTCTAATTGCAAGAATATCCAGCTAGAATGATGGACAACATATCCCATTGGGTACCCCAGACATTCATTACTCTGGCAAGCAGCTCCTTACTTTGTCTGGGCCCTTGAAAGAATTTGAGTGAGTACATTCACACTAACTATTGGACAGTTCTACAATTCAAATAAACTCCTTACATTATCATGTAAGAGCACAAGCATTTAATCACTCAGTTTCAAAATATAATACAACATCTTAGCTCCTTGTCTAAGGATCTACTGACCTCCTTTGCACCTCTGACAAAGTGTATCCATCTGATTTCTCCATGATTAGAAAACACTGCATGGATATCTTCTCTGCATGTTTGATCATCAAGATCACCAAAAAACTTCAGGAGACATCCTGTCTTTTCTTCCAAAGACTTCTAAATAAGAGGGTTTTTTAAAAACAAACAAACAAACAAACAAACAAACAAAAACCACTAAAGAGTCACATTTGAGTATTCATTACCCCCCACCCCTCAACTGTAAAGCTATTAGATCATTTTAGTGACAAATAAGCAACTGAAGTAGATACTTGGCTCACTGACAGTGCTAGAGGTATTCTTACTGCACAGTTTATTCATGTTCACATGAAACATCTACATGTTTTTCTTCTCTTAATTTTATTCTGAAACATTTTGTGGATCTTAGCATTTGTCTCCCTATGATAGTTACACTCTTGCAATTTTACCAAACAGCTTTTCAAAGGCTGACAACTCAAGCTAAAGCCCACATAGTTAATCCTTTCTGGACCTTACAAATGCCACAGATGCATTGAGGATCACTTCTGAGCAAGTAGTACAGCTAGAAATTAAATTCCAGACAAAAGTATTTTCTTGAAAATAAAATGCAACCATGACAAATGAAGTCCTACTGTAAATCAGTTGTAAAACCTGAAGTGACTTTGTAGAGAAAATGCTCTGATCTACAATCTGACCACTGGTCTACAAATACAGCCACAACAGCACGTTTGTATTAACTACTTGTGGACTGAACATCATGAAGGATTAATTGGACAGTTTTCAGGTGTAGAGATTCTGGAAATCCATACCATTTCTGCATCTGCTGCTTGTTTCTGTTTTTCTTCTTTTTCCCTGTAGAAAGTTTAATATCAGTTCAGTGATATCAGCTGTGGCCAAATGATAAATTCACACACTTCTATTGATAATTACTTACTGTTTTGCTCTCGCTTTAGCCTCTACTTTGTTTTGTTTCCTTTCTTCATTCTTCTTTGTACAATACTCCTCCCTTCAATAGAATAGAAAGTTAAATGCTACCTATTACAGTATTCCAATTACTTCAGGAGACTGCAATAGCTAAGAAACAGTTGAGACTGTCTTTGGAAGCCATGACACCAGTCCCAAAGGCGCAATTGTGGGTAACTGTACAAGAGTGTAGAACCTCACACTCAGCAGGTCAAGCCAGGTTCTCCTCCAAATCCACACCTGAGCATTACAGTTCCTGCCTGCTTCAGTGAAGGGAACTTACTTGAAAAGCACGATCAGTTCTGTGTCCTTGTACTTCTGGTTTGGGATCTCCGTGAACTTCCTAGCAGATTCAACACTATCAAAAACTGCAAATATTGATCCCTGTTAAGTGATCAGAGACATTAAGTATTAGAATAACTGAATACTGGATGTTCTCCAGGAGAAGCTGCTACCCCACATCTAACTGTTCATCACAAGAGCTACCTTAAATGTTTTCTGCAGCGTTCTTCTCATTTGAATGTTTTCAACTGGACCTTTATCCTCAAGCCATTCTTTGATATCATCAAGAGTTGCATCTAGTGGAAAGCCTTTCTGCAAAATAACACTGGACTTCAACTGCATGAAACAAACTATGAGACTTCAACAGAGGTATTTATTACTAATGTAATACAGCAACTGACAAGTACAACCTGAAAACCTGACTATTTAGTGTAAGTTAGTTCAAACTTTACTTTAGCTAGGCAGTTTTCAAAGTTACGCAGAACATACAAGACAAAGGAAATTTACTTACAACATATACAGATCTATTTTTAATTGCAGTTTTATATTGGTCATTTAATTCAGGAAGGGGTTTGTTTGGAGATCTTCTGATTTTAGTTTTCTCTTCATTTATTTCCATTAGACCAGTCTTGGATTTTTTTAACGCTTCTACTATAACATCAAAATCTTTTGAAAGGCGACTTAACCTATTGAGGAAGCAGACACAGGTTATGTCTATGACATAAGCAAAGCTGCAGACAAATGTTAAGACAGCTGGAAGAGCTGTACATGCAGGCCAGAGATGTTCGGCACAAAACAGCAATAAAAAGCTGGATGTTACCCTTCCATCCAGCTTCACTGACTTTTACCTGTTGAATTTTATCATAATTTCTAAAGGCACCCAGCCATCATCCAGTTTGATCTGTTCCTTCAGGAACTTGTCTCTTGGTAGATTGTGATCACCAAAATAGTACTGCAGAAGAGAAGAGAGAGAGAATTGTCTTTCAGTGTTCAGTTTTTAAAATTCTGTTTTATTTGACAATTTGCTGCAGTAGATTGAGACATATGAAAATTTGTGATGCTGATAACAATTAGAAATTCCGAAGTTACTGCTTCTTGTCTGACACATTTCCAAAAGTTAGTTGCAACAAAGAAGCTGCTAAGAATGCTTCATCTAGTGGGACTATAATAAGGCAAAGCTAAATTGCAGCTTTGTTTAGAAGAGGTACGACACTTTTTTGCTAACGTAATTATTCATCAACCTAATTAAGCTCCAGAGTCACAAGAGAATGGAAGATTTAAAGCTAAGTCCCTACCAATTAATTTCTCCAAAACTACATCCAGACCCCAAACAGTAAGACAAACATACCTCAATTTGTTGACAGATTTTGCTTTCCAAGATAGACATATTTTCACCATCTCCATTTTCAGCCATTTTCACCAACTATTAAAGAGAATTTAGTATTCAGTATTTAGTACATTTAACCTAACTTCTTCAGGCTTCCATTCATGAAGTATCACATTTTACTACAGCTTTGGCCAAGCAAAATAACAGACAAATGCCATAGCCACCTATTTATGTTTGTGAGCCAATTGTGTGTGTTTGCCTCTTGGAGGAGCAAGACAGCAATAGAGGCCTGGGAAACATTCCCCTAAAGACTCCCTTGTCCCAAGAAATTGTATGCTCCCTCAGAGCACCTGCATGACAATCATTTTATCTCCTCATTTAGTAGTCTAACCCACCAATCATTGTTTGTTCAGCTTGCTGCAACCCTAAAATATTCCACTTTCCTCTGATGCCAAGGCTGTTCCATCCCTTCCCTTGCTGGTCATTTTTGCTATCTGGACACTTACAGCCTTAAAAAGGCTCTAGCCTGTTCTCCATTATGGATTTATCCCTCTACCAAAACATTGCAACACCCTTAAAAATATGATTTTAGCAAGCGCTAGCTGATATCTGTGATCAAAGTGGATAAAGTGCTTCATAAAAAAATCAGACATTGATATGCAGATCAGCAGCTGCAGTTACTTTAGAGAGGCCTCACACTAATCACCTTAACTAGGGAAGACTTAATTAGTTTACCCCCACATGCAGGTGCTAGCACCATCTTAGCACTCCCCTGTGACCCTGTCCCCAAAAACATGACTTCCTCAGAACCCAGCATTCAATTTACCTTATACTTAATTTGGGGGTAAATCAGCAGCAGTCTAAGGAAGAGTCTCAGCTTTTTTCCAATGGGTTAATCAACTGATCTCTAATTGAGCACTAATTGTGTGTTACCCTAACACCTGAGCCAGCAGAAAGCCAGCCTGCTGGGGCAAGTAAAGAATATTGCCAGTGGATAAATTTATTGCTAACTTCCTTCAGCTTGCAGGAATATGGATGATGGTGGTGTGGGTACAGAGAGGAAGAGAGGAGAACAAAAACTTGAATACCTTTCTGTGGCAACAAACAATTATACTGGGTTACATTTAACATTAAACTCTATCCTCAGGAGGAAAAATAGGGAAAAGGGTGGGGGAGAAGAAGGGCACAGAACAGCACCTATATGAATTGTTATATTCTTGAACCTTAATTTGTAACTGAATTCACATTGCAAAAATGTGTTTTCCATGTGCTATAGGTTTTTGTTTTAAATTCAAGCTATCAATTTTTCTGCCATCTCTTACATGTTTTGGGAAAAAAAAATCATTTGAATTTTAGTCCCATGCAGTGTTGTGAGACAAACGCCCGCAGGCTGTGCCGGGGAGCGGGCAGGAGCGCGCCGGCTGGCTCCCGCTGCTCAGCTCCGCGCCCGCCCCAGCACCGCTCCGGGCGGTCACGGACACGCTGCGGCTCTGCTGTCCCTTGCTGCAGGCGCGGCCCCGGGGCTGCCTCTGGGGTCACCGGCGGCCCTATGGGGTTAGCCGTGCTGCGGTGAGCAGAGGACAGGTCAGGAACGCAGCTCGCTTCGCTGCCGTTTGCAAGGAGCGCTCCCTGCACGTGGGTCGCCCTCACCTCCCCACACGCTGCTCTCGTGCTCGCAGAACACTCTTCCCTTCTCCCCTACCCGCGTCACGGAGCACAGCGGCACATCCCACTCGTCATCCCTTTCCCCTCCGCTTCTGCCGCTCAAGGCCTCTCAGCGCGGAAGGGCGCGCGAGCCCCCGCCAGGACGAGCCCCCTTCACCGCACCTTGTGCGGCAGCACCGCCCGCCTCAGAGCCCGGTTGTGCCGCAGCCGCCGCGAGGCCCCGCCGGGAGGGAAGGAGAGCGGCCCCGCCGTAGCGCGACTGCCCCGGCCCAGCACACGAGGCGGCTCCAGGCAGCGAGGCGGCACCACACAGAGCCCGCGGCTCCGCGGCCGCCCCGGCCCCCAGCCCGCGCGGTAGCAGCGTCCAAGACGCCGCAGGGTCCCGCGCAGGCTTCTCCGGGCCTGGGAGTCGCAAGGGCGCCCGCCGCAACCACCACCACCACCACCGCCTGCCTCTGCCCGCGCGGCCCGCCCGGAGCCCCGGCCCACGTGCGGCCGCGCAGCGCGGACCGCCGGGGCCCGGCCTGCCTAAAGACACCCGAGACGGCGCGGGCCGGAGAAGGAAAGGGGGGGGGGGGGGGGGGGGGGGGGTCGCACGCGCTCCCTCCCGCCGAGCGCCCCCACCTGCGCGGCCCCGCCGCTCGCTCCTGCCGCGCTCCGGCCCCGGCGCCGCCGCTTTAAAGGCCGCAGTGGCGCCGCGCCGCCCAGCAGCCCACGCGGCCCCTCACGTGCGCGCCGCCTTCCGGGGCGGGGCCCGTGCGCATGCGCCCCGCGCGGAGCGTTGGTGGGGGGCGCCGGTGCCAGCCCGGGTTAAACGGTGCCAACGGTTGTTTAAATAGAGCCGCCTTTACCGCAACATTTGGAACGGTGTAGTGCTACAAACGTGGGCGTCGTGAATAAAAATATGATTTTATTTCAATAAATAGTAGTACAGTCTCAGCACCCGCCTCGGTGCCTGTATTCTCTATATTCATTCTCTAGTTCACAAACGAAGTGGTGGAGCAACTCCTACCAACAATGGCACACACTTGTCACACACGTTGCTATTCACATGCAGCTCTTAGCAGTAAAAACGCCCCACAGGGGGGACTAAGAAGCCTGGACACTTTGCCTGAAGGAGGACACATCAGTTACTTTACAGGTGCCAAAATACTCATTCACCACCTTGAACTCATGTTTTTGGCAGTGCTTCACAGTCAGATTGCTGCACACCTGCTTGTGATGTGTTAAAAAGCACAAATTCATTTAAAAGGGCATTATGTATGGTTGTACAAAATAGCACCAGTTAAAAAGGAACAGTAAGTAACACTTTCAACTTTTACATCCCATTTATTCTAAACCATTCAAAAATATCTAAAAAACATAATTTCCACTGAAGCTGTGGGCAGAAGTCCGAGTCCAGTCTGCACAAGATCAGCACAAATCCACCCCATACCCAGGATTTTGTGGCTTTTCTCCACCCCGCAGGCTGGTTGGGCTCGGAAACGCTGAGCTCAGTTTGCCCACACGGCGACAGGAGCAAGGAGCCCATCTGCCTGGCCAGGCCTGTGCGTAGCCCGAAAGGCTGCTGTCCTCAAATAGAGGGCAGGAAGCGGCCCACAAAGCCTGGGAGGTTACGTTAGCGCTTCCCCGTTCTTCTGTTCATCCACCTACCCACGGCTGCCAGCGACAGGGTATCAGGCTAAACAAACCTGAGGTCAAGCCTTTGTTTTGCTCTTCAGCTCACCTGCCTGGGCCACACATTTCAGGCAGCCTCAAGGTTCAGCTCCTCCAACCCGTTTCCATTTTGGAGTCTTTAAACAAATCCCATTTGACTCTAAATAGCTCCCAGTGGGCCTGTTAACTGAGCCAAGCTCTGCAGCAGGGCACACGTGTGCAGCTGACACAATGGGGTGACACACCAAGACAGCAGAACAAGAACTACATACACACACCACAGAAACCCACATCAAAGCTCTGAGCTCACTGCATCCTGATACCGCTAGTCAAATGCAAGTGGGAAATACAATAAAGATGTGAAAGAACAAAGATACTCAAAGTGCTTCCAATTAAGAGGAAGAAACATTATAAGCTCAGGGCTTACCAACTTGGGAAGCTCCTAAAACACACCTGACATTCAATATAATCAAAATTTTCATTTTTGGTGGCAGTGCTGGTGTACAAAGCTCCCACAGGCACTGTCTAGCCCTGCCTTGTCCCTCCCTCTGGTGCTGGCGGCTGTTATTGGTGTCACTTTATCAGCTGTATTCTGGCACTGAGCCAGGCTAAAACAGTCTCTCTGCTCCCACATGTTGTTTCTTTATTTAGACGACTCCTGCAAAGTTGGTCTGAGCGTGGCCTACCGAACAGCCCTACTGCTTGAGCACAGGAACAGGAGAAGGAGCAACAAGTCCTTAACCCAGCAAAGGTACTGGCACAAATGTTCCCTAAAGCCCCCTCCAAAGCAGCCAGGAAGGTCTGGATATTTTTTTACATTCCATGCAACCCGCTTGCCTCTTTAGGCAACTACACTACTTCTCTGAACTGCAGCACTGGGTCTCCAACAGCTCTGCAGGAAAATAATGAGCAGGTGCTTCCCCCTGTGCGGTGCTTGAGTGGCAGGAGGAGGGAGGAATGTCCTTCCAACTCGGGAACAAATTTTTTTTTTTTTTTTTTTTTTTTTTTTACAAGCAGAAACTACATCTTCATACAGCAGTTAACTGTGTCACGTACCAGTGTCTTACAGAAATGCCTATATAAACCTATTCCCAAGAGATCTCAGCAGGGAACATGCACAGCCTACAGATAGATTTTCTACCTCATCCTTCTTGCCTTCTGCAACACTGCAGCAACCCCAGCCCTGCTTGATGTTCACAGGATAGTTATTTCAGCCTCCCTTTCTCCTTTATTCTACTACCAGTTTTCATAAAACCTGGAGAATTTCTGGTTTGAAAGCTACATTGCTCTGTGAAACATGACTGAACACAGACGAGATTCAAGACTTAGAGGGGAGCTGACACAGAAAACGCAAAAAGACAGTCCAGCTCTATCTCACTCCTTAAAGGGCCAGACTAATAACTAGCTACACATTACAGTGTCTATACAAGGTATGAGGACACAACAAACCCTAAGAAATCCCAAGAATTAATGATTCAGGGTCAACCAAATGCATGCGTGTTAGTACCTGACACACGACAGGACGTGAAACAGGCTGGTGAGAAGGCTGGTGATGGCAGAGGCAAACAGCCTGTATTTAAACCTGACGTATGGATTCTGCTTTCTGCTGGCACTGGCTTGCCACGCTCGGGGTCTGCCTGCAGTGAAGAGCTGGCAGTGTCATGATCCTTCTCCTACATCCAGCAGGTCTCTAGACAGAAGGTGAAGTTCCCATACCACATATTGAAAGAAAGAAAGAAATCCAGTGGATCAATTAGCATTAAATTGCTACATATATAATTTTCTGTGAAGTTTCTTCATTTGTTGCCTTTCTTTCAAGCCACAGTTTAGCACTTTGTGCATTAGTTTTCCTGAAGCAGAGCAATGCTCTGCAGAGCAAAACCATTTGAGAAACATAATTTTCACACGAAAAAGGGCCTTCGGGAAATGAAAAAAGAAGTCTCTCCATTGCTTTGCGATAGGCTCTTGGCTGATTCACAGGTATTGCTGACTAATTTCTGAGAAAAGCCTTACTGTTATAGCTATCTTTGCAGTCATATTTAAGATGTATGTCTTCAGGGAATGGAAAGAGCAAGGCAGAAAGACTGGAATATTCCTAAAATCTTTCCCAAGATACAAACATCTCTATTTTATTTAACACCACTCTCTCTTTTCCAAAGTGCTAAACTGTGACTTGGAAGAAAGGCAACTCTTTGTGCCTTCTCTCTTTGTGCTGCTGGGCTGCCACATATCATTTCTTCCTCCATGCACTCCTCTAATTTCATCATCTTAAGGCAGATTTGGAGGAATAATTAGATTTGGAGCATAATTGTCTGATACTTCTGGATGTGGTAACTCAGTCCTGAAAGTGATACTGCTGTGCATGTACCACATGCTTGTGCTGTGACAATCAACAATATCTATAACTATCTTCACAGTATCTGAGATTTCATCTTAAGCCCATTTGTACACTGAAATGTATTTTGTTTGGTTTTACTCACCTTAGCACCAGACTATAGTTCCACACAGATGCTAATGAAAACAAATTCAGTTTTTCACAGTTGTTCCTATGTAGCAACACAAAGGATTGTACAAAAATCAAATTCAAAATTCAAAAAATTTTATGACCGAGATTGTTTGGACTGAAAATATATGAAAATATTGTCACTGCATTTATCTTTGAATCTGTAAACCTGTGAATTATTGAATCAATATGAATACGAATCTGTGATTCATATAGAACTCATTTAAAATAAATACAGTTTAAATAAATAAGTTTTTAATGAAAATCACCTAGAGGATTATGTTAGATATCTGACTGATGAGGCAATCAGTATTACTATGAATACTGTGTATCTTCTGTTTTCTATAACAGCAATCTGGAAATTATATCTTAGACATTATACACACAGACACAGCCATGTGACCGCATAGGACTGGGGAGGTTACCTACTGCTTCCCATTTATTAAGTTCAGGGTTGTATTTCTCAATACTCTGTAGGTACGTTCCTTTCGAATAGGAATATCCTCCCGTTACATAGATGCATCCGTTCAGAACCACCGCGCCACACTCCATCCTCCTCTCCAGCATGGGAGCCATCTGCTTCCATTCGTTCTGCTCAGGGTCATAGCAGTCCGTGATCGTGGTCTGTCCACCCACAAAATAGATCTTGTTTTGTAAGGTAATTGAACACAATCCATATTCTTCAGGAAGAAGGGAATATAGTTCAACTCAGAATTATATAGTTAACTTAAGAAACACTATGCAGTTTACCAAACTGCATCACAATGCAAGGCATTTTAGAAGACATACACATGATCACCAGTAGTTAGTAAGACTATCCTCAAAAACTTGTTGTTACAAAATGCAGAAAATGGAAAGAATTATATATTTTTTGCCAAATACCTATGAATAGACAGATTTTATGAAAATAAGCTATTTAAGAGACACAGCCCTTTCTAGGACAATATCTAGATAGATCTTTCATGAGAGGTCTCCTTCTCTCAAAGCCTGGAAATGGAGATTATCCCACAGGGTCAAACAACGACGCTGGATCTTTCTGCTCCTACTTCTTCTAACAGAAAAATGTTAGAAATGCTCTAAGAGGGCTTAACGATTAAAGCTAGAGGCAAAAAAACCCCCAAACCCAAGCTCTGCACTCATGAGAGAAATGCTTGTTTACCTGGATGGGGACTTGTGGCGACTATACTCCACTCATTGCTGCCTGAATGGTACCTCTGGATCTTATCATAGGTGCAGCTTCCCCTGTACCCGTAGTGACCTCCAGTCACGTAGATGATTTCATGCAAGACGCAGGCGGTGGCGTTTCCAACTCCTGCACACAGTATTAAAGCCAAAACACACCTTCAGGCTTCACAGAATAATCTCTGCCACTACACCATTTCAAATGACTTGCTAGTTAATATTTTAGGATGAAAAGATGCTTTTAAGTATGCAAATGAATATGCAATTAAATTAACTGTCAGGATACCTTATCAGTATGAGTTAAAAGAAATTAAATAAAATTGTATTAACTGGCACACGGTGTTGCAAATAATATAACCACACAAATTTTCACACATTAGTCACACGGGTTCTGGAATAGGAAACTACCTTCAGTATTTTACTAAATTAGATAAATCTTCTAAAGTCATCACTCATTTGGCAAGAAATAAGTCAATGAGAGGTGAGATTATTCAGTGTCTCAGAATATCTTTGGTGATAGTTTTAGCCTTAGTTAATGATGCTATTGTACAAACAAAACCACAAACAGAATGGGGCTACGTTCATTTTATCTCCAGAAAAATGTAAAAAAACTAAGGCATTTGCAAAGAAAAATGGACAAAAATAGGAAGAAAATACCGTATTTTTTAAGCTTATGAGAAAAAGCTTTGCATAGAAAATGCAGCCAAACATCTGCACAGAATGTATGACCCTGCTCAGAGTATTAGGGTAGTATTTCTACTTTTCTAAATTAAATAGGAGTAATATTCAATGTTAATATATTTTCCATAAACATTGCTAAACTGATTTACAATAAAAGCATTTTCCTATTTATAGACACGTTTGACATCTCTCATTCATGTATAAAAGTATCTAGCTACAGGACAGCTTTGTAAAATACTTAATAACTAATTATTAATAATTATGTTATATGAATTACATGACAAAGTGTATGATTGTTTACAAATTTTATAATACAAATAATATACTTCGCTATGGCTGTGATCCATATTTGTATATTTGTAGTAACTAAATAGTTTGGCTGCTAAAAAGGAGGTATGGGTATTTTTCATTATCTTCACACTAGAGCGAAAACCTAGGATTCTGAGCAGATGATACACTGAGAAATGAGAAAATTACTTGTAAAAAACTTTAAAAGAAGAAAGCACATCTATAAATAACTGCACTGAAAACCTTAACAATCTGAACTAAAGTTTCTGTCAGATTATCCTGTTTCAAGCAAAGAATTTTACCTTCCATCCTTCCATTAGGAATGTAAGTCATTAGATTCTATATGATAATGAAATAATGCAATCCCTTTCTTGGAGCTTGGTTCTTGAAGCTCTACTGGAGGGACAACAGTCCCAGAGAGTCTTCTGTTTTCTTTCTAATCTGCACAAAAACTTTGCTCCTGGAAATGGACAAAATTAAACTGAGATGTGGCCACCAGTGTCGGTGACCTCCCCCAGTTCCCAGCGCGGGATTTGGGTGTTTGCAGTGGTTTGGCTAGCGAGGACCTCACCCGAAGTCCACCAGAACAATAGGAAGCTTCCCAGTGACTTCAGCAGAACTTGATCATACCTGAAACACATCTGCAGCCTTTGTAAGTGGCATCAGCAAAAGGACAGACATGAAGGCAGCAGGGGTATAAAATCTTACGTACCTTTGATCATGTTTGCAATGGGAACCCATTTCTTTTTTAAAGGATCATAGAACTCGGCTTCTTGCACCGGAGCTCCCTTCCTGTAGCCCCCCAGCGCGTAGATGCAGCCCCCCAGAGACACGGCGCAGTGATAGTATCTGGCATCAAGCATGGGGCAGCCTTCTGTCCACTCATCTTGCTCGCTGTTATAAATCCACACGGTGTCGAGGGCCTCGATGCTCTCGGTTCTGTAACCTCCCGTCACATAAATGTTGGGGCCCAAGTTGGTGACCCCGTAGCTCTCCCTGGTGTGATCTGGCATGTCCGTCCCCTGGACCCAGGCATTGGTTAAAGGGTCCCAAACGTGCACTTCTGACAGGGGGTGCCAGTAATATCCTCCGATCACATACATGACTGCCGTGGGCCTTTTGGGAACGCCTTTGCAGTTGGGGTTTAGCGCATTGTATACGAGTGCCCTGATCTTACTATCATTTAGTCGGCATTTTTTCTGTATGCTTAGAGCTGATCTTAAATACGCGTTATCCAAATCTATTTTGACGCAGCTCAGCAGTTCATAGATGTACTCGATTCTTTCTTCCACGTTGTGCGCAACCCACTTAACGACGGCATCGATGGCTGTCTTTTCTTGCCAAACGTTGAGGTTCTCTCGGGAGAGAATAAAGAAGAGCTGCTCCTTGCCCACCTCCAGAAATTCCTCCTGCTTCCACACGTCCTCGAACTGCCCCAGCAGTATCCGCCGCGACTCCTTCTCCAGCTCAGAGCAGTGGTGGTACTCGGCAAAGGAGTGCATCCCGATGCAGTTGTCTGTGTCCAAGCGCCTAACCAGGAACCGCTCGCAGGCTTTCTTCACCGCCACGAACTGCAGCAAATCCGCAGCCTCCAGCAGGCTCTGCACGTTCCTCTCCGTTATCTGGATCTGTGCCGTGTACGCGTAGTTCACGAGTGCTTCCAGGACGGCGTGGCTCAGCCCGGGGAGCCTGACCTGCTTTTTGGACTTCTCCTTCATGTCTGCGGTGAACATGGCTCTGAAGTAGCTGCTGCAGGCGGCGAGCAGGGCGCGGTGGCAGTGCAGGAGGCGCCCCGAGCCGCTCTGCAGCGCCACGTCCGTGAAGAGCCCGTCCAGGTGGAAGGCGCGGAGCGCCTCCAGCACGGCGGCCGCGTGCCGCGGCTCCGCGTGCGACAGCGCGTAGCCCCGCGGCGCCGACACGGCCATGGCCCCGCGCCGCCCCTGCCCTGCCGTGCCGTGCCGTGCCCGCCGCGCCGCTTTGTCCGCCGGCGGCCCCGTGGCCTTGTCGGGAAGCGCCGCTCGGCGGGGCTCGCGCTCCGGGCGCGGGGGAGGGGCTCCCGCCGCCGGCAGCTGCTGCGCCGCGGGGAGGGCCGCGGCCGCCGCGCCCGGGCCTGCGGAGCGGGGGGCCCCGGCGCCCTCGCCGGGCGCGGGCTGTGCTCACGGCGGCGCGAGGCGCCCACGGGCAGAGCCACAAGCGCCGCCTGCGGCTTCGGAAGCCTCGCGCTGCGCCGGGGCCCTCCAGCTGTACCCGGCGAACAGGCGCGCGGGGGCCCAGGGGGCTCTGCCCTCTCCGGAGGGCCTGAGCTCCCGCTCTCGCCACCAGCAGCTCCTGGGTCTCCACCTCAGCCGGCCCTCGCCAGCCCAGCCTTTCCTGCCTTGCCAGAAGCTGAGGACCACCTCTTACCAAATGAGGTGGTCACCTGCTGTCAATAGCTAGGTGACAGCAAAGGCCCAAGTTGAAAAAGATTCATATATATGTATATATATATATATAAAACTAGTGGCACTTCTTCCACAAAAAGCATGAATTGCCACAAACGGGCAGGTGGTGCTTACCCCTGAATCCTTCCTCACATACAGACTGTGCAACACAACCCAAACTTCCCTTTGCCCTTTCCATGGCAGCCTAAGAGCTCACAGACTGCTCTGAACAAAGGCAACAAATCCTTCACGCATCTCTGCCTGCTCTTTCCAGCTGCTCTTACTAGCGAAGGCGCTTGGAGCTGGTGGTGCAGACCAGGATTAGCAGTAGCCGGGCCTGCTGCCTCTGAGCGGGGGCTGTAGCTCCCACAGCTGCATTGCTCCCTTTTTTTTTTTTTTTTTTCCTTCAGAGCATTCCCTTGTATGGCCCCAAATCTGTTTATACATCACCATGCCGACAACTTTGTTTTGCTGCTATGTTTTCCACTTTCCATTTCATGAGCTTCCTATGGACACGCAGCTCTGCCCTCCTGCTACGGTACTACGAGTAAGTTCTCCCTGTCAGAGCTGGCATGCGATAGGCAGACTTTGCCCTGTCACTGTACAGAAAACTTTGTATGTAATGCTTTTTTTTTTTTTTTCATTATATCTTTACCTAAATCATTGTATTTCCTCAGCCCTTGGACAGCATGTAACTTTAAACCTCTGACAAGCTTGGCAACAAGCAACGGAACAAAGTGCATGTCCCTTCAAGGACCCGCTCCATCTTCTCTCTTTGGCTGCCTCACCAGTTCATTCCTGCAAGTTTGGGAAACTCATGGCCTCTTCTTCATACCCAAACCCAAGCAGCTTGGTAACTGTGTGGTAATGCAAACTAGTTTCTGCAAATCAGTCTTGATAAACAACAGGCAGTCTTCTACAATAAGTTAAAACAGGGCTGATAACTGAACCTTTTTAAAAAACAGTGCTTAAGGGCAAGTCATCATGTAGCATCAGCCTCAAAGCGAGAGAGATCACCCCTAAAATATTCACCGGAGTCAAAGAAGGGAGTGACAACATCAGTGCACATGATGCAAATCAGCACATCGCAGCACCACAGACACAGAGGAAGACAACTGTTACAGACAGCTCAATCACAGGCACCCATAATCATGAAGTGCAAAAGTTGGACTCATTTCTCACCTATTAGGCAGGAAACCAGGGACTGTAAAACTACAAAAAATAGCATAAAAATACATTATTTAACTTTATTGAGACAGTTGTAGCATCTCTATATGTATTTCCCAAATCCCTGTAAAGCAGAGTTCCCATTCACACAGATTCTTTTAAGGACAGAAGAAATCCATCCAAAACTTCAAATGCACAGAGATGTTCCCTCCTGGCCCATGAGGATTATGCTCTCACATGATGACAACAAGGAGGTGAAGGTAGCGTAAAAGCCCTGAGAGCGCCCATGGTGCGGGCACACGCTGCAGCAGGAGGGAAGCCCCTTCCTGCTCCAGGCGCCGATGGGCAAGATCCAGCCTGGCTCTGTGGTGGCAACGGCGCTCTGTGCTGATGGCCAAGGGGAGGATTCTCTCCAGACAAAACAGCAAATTCCTCACTGGTCTCAAGAAGTCATACTGATAAAACAAGCGAAGGTGTTATCCAAAGATTTCTGAGGCCAACAACTGTATGTGTGTTCACCACCTCCAAGTCCTCACAAGAATGGGGATCTGAAGTCACAAAGTCCAGCAGAAAACACCGCACAAATCAGGCACCTTGTTTCTGTCAGTGCCTTTTATTGACCTTAATATAAACATTTAAAAAGTAATTGTTTGATAAAATATTTAGTATATTAAAATATAAATGCATTTTGAGATCAAACAAGATTACAAATATACTAAATAATTTACACATTAAACATTTATCCTGATTAAAGAGATACAAAGCCAACAGTCCCAGAACCTGACATCTAACATTTTAAAATAATTTCTTTAGTAAAACTATATCTTTCTGTAAGAATGTAAATAGGAGTAATGTGAACAGTTATGCAGTTGATAAAGGCTCTGAAATAATAATAATAGATTATAAACTATGGTCAATCCCCTTTGCAGCTACCCTTCTCCATTTATATTGAAATGAGTAGCATGCTAGAAAGCTATTATAACATTATTTCCCCTCTGTTGTCAAAATTGAAGATAAACACTTTCATATTGTATTAAATAAAAAGTCATGATAATAACACCCCAACTGTACATTTTTGTGGTTTTTTTTTTTATGTGCACGCAGTTACAGGAGGATTAAAATATAACAACATTTGTTTCCTTTTATCATTGGAATTATTCCTTTAGAAGCAGTTTCAAGTAAGACATTATTTCTACACCAGATGACCAAACCAGAACAGAACACTCTACAGGACTGAGATCTTGGGAGAGCTGAGAAATCTTCTTCTCTAAAGTATATCCCTGCCGGGGCATAGCAATATCACCCTTCTTCAAAAAAGTTACTGGACATAGATCATTTCCACCATCACCTATATACACAATTTGTGTATAACTTGCTCCTTGCTCCAACTTTTTATCTAAAAATTCTTCCAACACTTTCCTTTTACAAAGGTTTCTAGGGCACTTTGCACAGTGGTGAGTGTGAAAATTCTGTACAGTGAGATAGCCAGTACTGGTAAATGCTGCAGGGTTTGTAAACACTTCATCGAACACCTTATGAAAGTCAGCAGCTTTTAGAATCCAGTCAATAAACACTGTATTAGAATCCGAAATGATTATGCAGTCAAAGAACTCTTTGTTCTTGCCAATAAAGCCTAGAAGATCGACCATCCCCGCAGTGAACGGAGCTGCTGTCATGGTTCTTCTCATCTCATCTTCTCCAACGCCACTGTCTCCCAAGTAGGCAAAGACTCTACCCATATAGTCTGTCCAGTGACCTGGGCGATAGGAGTTCCTTAATTCATTGGGAAGCTTTTTCTCCGGAGCACATTTCACAATCCAGGTATCACTGTTTTCATCTATGATCGTATGGTCAAAATCAAAAACCAACAGAAATTTCATAGCTGTGAGAGTTTCCAACACACAAAGCTGGCAATTTCATATAAGCCAAAGTATTGAATTTTATCCTGATCTTGTCCTCAGGAAAGAAAAACTGTGCAAGAAAATAAGGAGTTAGGACAAGATGTAAACACAACAAACTATTTGTGGCTACTACAGCTGTGGGAAAAGTTGTGCTGAAGCTGGAAAAACAATCTGTAAAGGTCAAAGTTCTAACTCTAGCTCTTCTTAAAATAGTCTGGATATTTCTAGATGCACACTGCACAGCTGCTAACACTGACTGAGGCAGAAGCAGTCTTCCTTCCTCATACGTTACTGGCTTGAGCAACAGTCCTCAGTTTCTCAGTAATCACTTGCCAGTGCAACAGAATTCGCATTCCCAGCGGGGGCTGAGACTCCAGCCTGTCAAACCAGGGGTATGTGGATGCAGAAGACCTCAAGAGATTTGGAAAGGGAGGCAGCACTGAGCGGCCGAACTGCTCAACGGCACGGACAGCAGAGCCAGCAGAGCCAGCCTGAGCCACGCGCGACCACCGACCACCGACCACCGACCACCGACCACCGACCACCGACCACCGCCGCGCTCCGCTGCGCCGCGCTCGCGCCCCACGCACCTCACCGCCGCGCCGCTTCCGGCCCCGCCCCGCGCACGCGCGGCCCCACGTGACCCCGCGGCGCGCGGTTGCCGGGCAGCGGCGGGTCATGGCGGCGGCGCGGCGCGGCGCGGCCCGTGAGTGCGGCTGCCGCGGGGCCGGGGGGCGGCCGAGCGGCCCCGCGCCAGGCAGGGCCGTCCTGCCGCCCCCGGGGCCGCGCCCGGGCACTGCGCGCACAGCGCGGGCTGTGCCAAGCTCTCCGTGTGCGCATAACGCATAGGGCCGTGCAAGCAGCTCGGGTCATGCACACAGTTCAGTCGCGCACAGCCCCTGCACATATCCAGCTGTTGATACCCTGGCTTAGCTCGAGGGGATAGGGAAAATAATTATTAAAACTTAACTGTCATAACTATGCAGGGAAACTTTTTAATGCAGGTTTAAATTTAGCATTTTCTGATACCAAATAACTTAAATGTCTCTTCTTCCCTACACATAGCATTAAATGGTTTGGCAGAAGATAATATTGTAGATGGATATTTCCTACCAAGCGATGTAGACCTTCATCAGGTTATTGTATTGCCCAAAGCGGAATGGGAAAGGATTCAGGACAACCTTGGCAGTACAACTAGAGAAGCAGCCCGTGTCCTTGCCGAGAGGAAGGAGCGCTGGGAGATGCACTTACGCTCCAAAGCAGCCGTGAAAGACTGGCCCAACACCATTATGGTAAGTACAAGAAGCATTTGTAAACTAGGGCACTTTACTACAATCTTTTAAAATGGTGTCATTTAAAATAAAATTTTTAAAAAGTGGATATATCATCTTCAAAATCTTTTATATATTTTTCATCTGCAGTTTTTAGGCATGATCTGCAAAAATTAAAAACTAAGTTTTATCTGCATTGTGCATTGTAGGGCCTGGCACAAAGGAAACTTAAAGCCAAAAAACTCAGTAAAGAAAGAGCAGAGGAAGAGAGAAGGTTAATAGATTTGGAAGAAGCGCAGTTCCAAGCAGCAAAACGGAAAGAGGCTATTGATCAAGCAAGAACCTATCAATACTACCGGAATGAAAGAGTGAAAGGGTTTCATGTCTGTTGACAACTTATTAATTTCAAATTTTACTGAATTTTTTAAACACTTCTGAACATGCAAATCATGTGAAATGTTCTTTTGTAGAGTGCACTTCTACTTACTGAGGTTCTGAAAGAAAGAGATGCTCAAGTTGAATTTAAAAAGTTAAAGCGAGATGTTAATAAAAAGAAGGAAGAAGAAATGGAACATGAACGTAAAAAAGCTCTTCTCAGAGAGGAGGAGAAGGCACGTGAGCGTTACATGAAACACAAGGCCCTTTGCAGAGATCAGCTGGAACAGTAAGTAATAATCAAGAGCAACTCTGTTTTATTCTTTATTTAAATTGTCTTCTCATAAATATGTTCTATAAAGCTTTTAGAGAAACCTAATTATTTGGATCACAAATGCAATGTTTTAGAAGAGCTCTACAGTCTAAAAAAGAGCTTGCACAAAAGAAAAAAAAGCTGTGATGTGCAGTATCCTGCAGTTGCCAACAGGCTACAGGTAAAATGGGCTCCATCAGGCAATGTGAATTTTTACTCAACTCATTATTCAGAAGCAGTCACTGAAAATTCATATTAACTTAGTTTTGTTTGCAGAAAAAGAAAAAAGTGAAACCAGATTTGCTATTTGGCCCTAATCGGATCCCAAGAGGATGCATCCCTGCTGCCACCATTCTTTCTCTCAGCTTCTCTCCAGAAGCCTCATACAGAGGTCCCCAGTGTTTACAGCACTGGCCCAGGAGATTTGATAGATTAAATCAAATTCCCTGATGCAAAGGAAAAGCTCAAAGCCTAATATCGCATATTGCAGGTCCAGTGTATGAACTCCTGCAGAATTTAGCACAAAACACTACCAGCTTAAGCCCCATCCTGCACATGCATGAGGAAAAACATAGGTTTCATGGGACTTACTGTGGAAATCCTAGTTGCTCAAACTGCTGCAGAGCTAAGCTACAATGTCATTAATATAGTTGTTTTAATGGGTCATCTGGATAGGAAGAAACATGTTTTATCAGTAGACTGCAGTCTGATTGTGCAGCTAAGTTCTGGCTAGAAAATATGGGTCTAACTTCAAAACTATGATGTTAATTTTGACCTGTGACAGTCTAACCACCTCTGCTGCAAAGTGCGGGTTCTTTGGTGTTAAGGTACCTCTAGGCATGCAGGATTCTTCTCTTTTCACTTCTTTATGAGTCCTCAGTGCATTTCTTCAACTCCTTCCTCTGTCTCAGAATAAAGGAACATGAGCATCAGGCAGAACTAGCCAAGCTAGAAGACAAAAGAGAAGGAGAAGAAATTCAGAGACTGACCCAGTTGTACCAACTGGAAATTCAGAAAGGAAAGGAAAAGGAGCAGGCGGAAAAACTTGAACGCCGGAGGCTGCACCACGTAAGTAGCAGGAAAGCAGAGAGTTCGGGCAGGTTTTGCTCTGGCTGCAGGGAGTGAAAGGGGCCTTCATGTACCTAAGCGCAGAGGCCTGAGTGCAGCAGGAGCTCCCCAACTCCTCTCTTTCCTGCTGCTCTGAGCAGGGTTTCTTGGGGAGGCCCCTCGTGCTGCCTGACGTGGTGATGTCCTGGTGCCCAAGCCTCGCCAGCCTGGGGTGGAACAGTCTGCAGAGGGCATCAGGGAGTGTTCTCCTTGGCTTCACACCTTGATTTAGGTCCCATGTAGCTGTTCCATTTTGAGCGCATTTTCCTTTGCTTGGAAGGAGTTACCTTCATCAATGAACATGACAGTATATTTTCAACTTGTTTTCCCTTTATGAGCAGCAATGTTTAGGAAATTGAGCAAGACCTGCGGCCCTTTCCTCTTCACATTCAAGGGCACGTTGCCACAGCTGAAGCAGCAACACGTTGGTTGACCAGTTTTGACCGGTATATGAAAGGTGGTACTTTGACATGTAACTCTAGAACAGCCCTCTTCAGCTAGTATGCAGACTCAGTTGTTAAACTGGGAAAGGTTTGGATGAGGTGGACCATAAGAAACACATTGTGTGTGTAGGTGGGGACTGTATTCCCATTCTCAACTCCGCCTCTCCTCCTTGTGAGTGGATGGAATTGAGGAATAATCCTCCTAATGCTGTGTAACATCACAGTGTTAGCCCACACTTCTGTGCTGCATGAAAGTACACTCTTTGGGGTGTACTTTCGCATCTACCGTTCCTCTCCTCTTTGATGAGGGATTATCCCTCAGTGCCCATGCTTGATTTGTCATTGTCCCTGTGCCTATTGCTGTGTTTATGTAGCATGCCGGGGAAGGGGCTGTGTTGAGAGCTCAGTTCCCCTCTTTTTTTTTTTTTTCCTCAGTGCTACAATCTCCCTTTCATGCATGCTTGGACAGGGAAGCAGAAGTAAGTGCAGGTACTGAGAATCCCTTCTCTCCTTTGAAAGAAAGATAAAAGAGATAGAGTAGTGAATGATTCCTCTAAATTGATACTCAAGGCCCAGATTTCCTAAACTGCATATGTTGTAAATACACCAGGACCTTTTTGTCTATGCAGGAACATGTAGCCGACCAGAAAATAATTAAAGCAGCACAGGAACAAAAACAGGAGGAAGAAGATGATCGGATTAGAGCTCATTTTAAAGCAAAGCAAATTATTGCCAAGCTGAGAAAAGAAAAAGAAGCTGAAATGCAAAGGTAGGTACAAAGCTAGATCACAATTTAGAAGTATACTATAGTCATATTGAATTCTTTCAGACTGATAATGCAACACAAACCACATTTATTCCACAAATAAGTCCTGCTGATAGAGAAGGTAGGGAAATCAGGAGAAAAAAGGATTTCTTAACTTCCCTAAGAGCAAGTTCGGAGGCTGGAAAGATTCCCTCTCCAAACAAAGCACAAAGAGTTGCAAAGGGTGCAAAGCATGGGGGTATTGGGAGTAGTGATTTTCTGCATGGCCTGCAAAACCTCCAGCCCCAGGAACTGAAGACAATTAAGATTCAGACAGAAAGCAGTTTTGGATCACGAGCTGTATTTCCCTGAGGCAAAACAAGAAAAAGACTCCCTGACTTCTTAACTGGGGACCTGTATTAATTATATTGGGTAATGTACTAGTAAGGAATTATGTTTTACTTATTTAACCATCAGAATACAGCATAAAGATACCACTGACCTAATATAATAACTTCCTTCTCTTACCTCATCTCATCAAGTATTCCCAACAGCTCTTTCTAATGGCAAGATGCTAAGTGGACTCCTCCCTGAGTGATATAGCTTATTACTCAACAAAAAGCTGTTTTGACAAAAATAGGTAACAATTATATGCCCAAACAGGTACTTTTAAATAATAGAACTGAAGGAATACAAGGAGGTCAAGGAGTTGGGCAGGTGGGCCTGTGCAACAAGCAGAGAGGAGTGGATGCAGCGTGGGTTCTTCTGGGAGTGGGAAAGCCTCAGGCAGGGGGTACCCTGGTATGGCGTGACAGTTAAATGTTACTGCAGGCTCATGCAGGAACATCAGGACACCATTGTTAACCGACTAGCTGCACAGATGAATGAGGCATTTAAGATGGAAGATGATCGTGTTGCTAAAGATATTGCGAAAAAAGAAGCTAAACAAGAACAAGAACGCAAGGCCAAAGAAGAAAAAAAAAAGGCTGACATCGAATCTATTGCTGAACACAGAGCCACTGTGGTAAGAAACCTGGAGAGGAGGGGGAAGAATACACTATGGTATAGCTTAAATTCTCAGTATCTTTAAGAGACACAACAGTTTTTAGTATCTACCTTTTAGTTTTCATGGAGAGACACATATTCAAATTCTTACTTACCAGCCACCTCTCACATTGACCCTATATATGGTAAAAGATTAACTGCTTGAGCAATGTGCAGAGTGTATGTGATGATACTTTCTCCAGAGAGTACAGGTAGAAAGCTCTATACGCATTGGTAGTTTGTGTGAACACTTTCCATACTTCAGCTCTGCTTATCAGCACACTTCATCTACTATCTTTCCTGTGGTCTCCTGTCCCTCTCCCACATGTTGGTGTGCTTATCTACCCGTTCTGCTGAAAACACTGGCTGTGGGCACTGCCCACCCCAGTAACCATGCTCATCACAGCTCTGAAATGGGAGTTCTTTTGCTCAAAGACATGATTTTCAACTTAACTGGCTAGCTACTTGGTTAACATTGAGTATTTTGTAAAACATATAGATGAGGATGAAAGCGGAAAGGAAGAAAGAGGAGAAAGCAGAGGGTAAAAAAGAACTTCATGAGTTAATGGAGGCACATCGCATCTATCTGGAAATGGAAGAGGCCAAGAAACAGAGACGGCGTGATGAAAATATGGAAGTCCAGAAAATACAGATCCAGCAAATGGTAAATAGCTGTGCTCTGCAAGCCCCTTTAGGAATAAATGTGCTTGAAAACCACCAACAGGACGAGATCCTGGCAGAGAGAGGGAGAGCTCTTTGTTGCTGGTTTTGCTTGCTTGAGCTGTATGCACCCAGATGCTGGGGCTGGGGACCAGCCTGCTCTCAGAGCAGAGGAACAGCATTCTCTTTGAGATTGTCTCTGACCACCACGTTGGTCCAGGAGGATTTCCTGAAAGGGCTGGCAGGAGAGAGATCAGTGCTTTGCAAACACAACTTGGAGAGATCCCAATCTGGGATTCAAATCCCCTTTCTGCACCTGAGTTTCCTTTGTGCTCAGGACTCCATTACTAAAATCCAACTAGGGCTGGAGCGGTAATCTCCAGAGGTGCCTTCCAACCTCAGCCATTCTGCAATCCCCACGAATACAAAGCCCTTCCCCTGCTGTGCAGCTCCATCCTGGTTTGCACTCATGGGCCTCACCCTGCCTTGTGTCACTGCCAATTACTGCTGCCACTTTGTACCTTCTGGGCCCACCCCCAAAGAGCAGCTGCTGATGTAGAGCTTCACCAAAGTGGTCAATTTAGAAAAGAAGAAAGCTTATGAACTGATTCACAAATCTGTAAGCTTATCCTCTAAGTTTTAATGGGTAATTATGCTGTGAAGGAAATATCAACCCTTGCTGTTCCCTTTTCTTCATCAGGCTGAAAAGCTGGCAAGAAAACAGCAGGAAAAACAAGCAGATTTGGACTATGACGCTCAGAGAGAGGTTATTGCACTTTTTAAGGAGCGTGAATTCCAGGACTATGCAAAACAAGTAATTGAATTGGAGTCTAAGACTACACATAATCTTTATCCTCTTCTTAAAGCATCTAAAGAAGGAACCGGATTTGTACATGGGCCACTTTCTAGAGGAAAAGGATCTAGTTATCAAGCACAGAATACTGGTGGGACTCAGTTACCTTGTATCCATACTCCAACTCCAGAAGTAAAAACATGAAATAACAATGAGGTTATCCAACAAGGAAAGCCAAATGCAGTTTTTATGTGGAAAATACAATAGATTCAATGTCCTTTTGAATTTTATGGAAAGACTTTAAACTATAAGGGATCCTTATTGAATATATGCTATGAAAGGGGAAGCCCATTAAAAAAAAAGAGCTAACTACAGTCTCAAATATCACCAGTCTGTGTACTTTTTGAAAGTTATTTTGATAAATTGGAGATACTGAGATGCACATAATTCAACTCTGTGTAACACATTCCATCCAATTTCTCTTTTTTCTCTCTCTCCTCCTTTCTTCTCTCTCAGGTTGTCATTATTTATTACTCTTCAATAATTTTTTAGAGGTGCCCTAGGGTTTTCACACCTACTACACATGAACGTGACCCAAATTCCCAATGAAGGATTGGCAGGGAATTCTTTTCTACACCAGCTCCTATCACTCGTCCATCACTTCAGACCTAGTGAGGAAGCACACACATGCAGACATACAGAATACACTAACAAATATGGAAAAAGCATTTATTCTGAAAAGTATTTTAATACATAAATTGTACATTTTACAATTGAGAACTTGCACCCTCTTCAGAACTGAGCCAACCTCCCAGTTGAGTACTACAGTTGAGGTAACAAAATGTCCAGAAGACTCAGATTTTCCAAATACTTCACTGAATTCTAGTTTCTTAATACAAACAGCACTACTATTATAATTAATGACAATTTTCTTAGCCAGTTCCTTTTAACAACTGATCAGAAATTAATGAGGCCTAAATTCTTTCTAATGCTCCAAGCACTCATGTATAGGATCAAAAAAAACTATCGCTAAATCAACACAATGAGTACTTCCCACATACATTTATAGGGATATGTACAGGGTGTGTAAAAATGGTTAACTGCCTGCCAAAACCAGCAAGTTTCCTTGTAACTGCTCTGTATGTTGCAAAATTTCAATGCAAAGTCAGTGATGATACCACATTACTTCACAATTCATTTAGCCTATGTTCAATATGTTAAGAGTTCCAATGAATAAACATTTACAAAACGCTTAAAACCAATGAGCTGCAGTCAAGCATAGTCAGCAGTTTAAAATCTGCCTTTTGAACATGCCCACAGTAACCGTCTTGCTAGTTTCGTATGAACAATGACTTTATCATAAAGAATATTACAGTTTAATTCTTTAACCACACATGGCTGTACCTTTGTGGAGTTTTACTATCTGAACTCAGCACTTAATTATATTTTGTCACACCTCTTCCTTTTGTAAAATTTCATACTGATTAGAAAACATTTTTGGTATCATAGCTTTTTAAAAATATATGTATAGCACTTTATGCTTTTATTACTGAACACAGGTTTCATCAGTACACTGTTTTAGTGATGTTCCAGGGTAAGAA
Source organism: Tinamus guttatus (assembly GCF_059628265.1). NCBI lineage: Eukaryota > Metazoa > Chordata > Aves > Tinamiformes > Tinamidae > Tinamus > Tinamus guttatus. The sequence continues at coordinate 1,044,729 of NW_028288594.1, forward strand.
ATAAGAATTACACTAAGAGTACATATGCAACAAAATGAAAAACTGGGGTATTCTTGCTAGGAAAATGCAGGATTGTACTGCATGGAAATTTTGCAGAATGCAGAATTTGTATATTTTGTGGTAGGCATTTTCTTGAGTAATTTAGTGGAATACTGCATTAGGAAAATTACTCTTTTAGCGAAAGAAGCAGAATGTAACTACTTTATGTTTCCGTCACAGTGACTCTAGAAACATGAAGATTAACTTTGGCACTAGTACCCTTCCAGGTAAGTGGACTATAAAAATCAATTCATGGCTGAGGAAGAAAAATACTAGTGTTTTTTAAAAAGCCATTCTTCATGTATTAGAGAGAAAACAGGAGTGATCTAAAGCAAGGACTGTGATACAGCAGAGTGTGTTTACCCTGAGGTTTTCTAATCAAAGGAGTCTCAAAAAGCATGAAAACACATTTTCTTGACAATCAGACAAGCATTACTTTGCTCTAGAAGGCACATCCAAAGTATAATATTCCCTTCAAAAAATCATCAATAAATTAGCAAACTCCAGAAAAGAAGCCAACAGGACTGCTTCCTTTATGTTTACATTAAGCTATAATCTTTGCAAGAATGATATTACTACAAATTAGACACTAGGGAATAACAGCGAATTCTTGAAGGCATCTAAGAGCACTGCAAGAGAAGTCACATTTCAATAGCAAGAAAGAAGTTTCAGGATTTTGACAACCAAATAGAATGGATAACATTTAACCATGGCCTTTTTTCCCCCCCCTTCTCAACTGAAACACTGTATGACTGTCAGCCAGAGAATCAGGAGGTAGCAACACATCTTCTACAGGCAGTTTCTCCACTTTTTTTTTTTTAATATATATATATATGTTACATAGATATCTCCACCCACCCTCACAGAGGAGCTGTGCTTCTCAGGTGATGCCAGTACCCAGAAAATCCAGGATCACGTCTTTCCCCGACACATTTGGAAAAGCTACTACCAATGTTAAATTCTCCAGCTTCCTCCATGTGCATAGGCTATATAGTCTAAGCACAGTGTTAATCATCACTCCCAATCTAATGACAAAGCACCTCTGACCTTAAGAAATTTTTGGTACGTACATGCATTTAAAGGGGTTCTTAACGAAAGTACCAGTGCGGTACTCTGCGTCCTGAGCCTTCAGGTTCAGGCTCTGCAGGGCCCTTGTAAGCGCGGCCGGGAAGCTTCCCAGGGGCTGCAGCTGCTCTCCCCATCCGCACAGGAGGGCCGGGCACAGCGTGGTCACCAGCGCCCTGTGCCTGTGCCCTCAGCTCAAACACCCTGTGCTGAAGCCAGAAGCCCCTGCCAGGGCTGCCAAGGCGGGAGCCCAAGGCCGCCCAGCTGTGCGGGGAGGCGGTGGTTCCGCCACACGGCAGAGCAGCGGCTCGTGCTTGGGGACATGTTGCCTGTTAAGGGCTGTGCTGCTGCCCCGAGTCCCACCGTGGTTCTGCACCTCAAGCAAGGGGAATCTGGCACATCCTCCCTCTGACCAGGCTGCAGCTGCCGCGCTCCAACCCAAACAAGCCAGAGCCATCAGCACAGAAACATCTCCCATGGAATACGGGACAGGCAGGCACAAGCTCCTCTGCGCATCAGCGTGACTAGAAGTGACCAACTTCTTACAAAATACATCAAAGACAACAAAAAGGGGCTTGTGTCATCTAATCAAATGAATTGTAAACTGCTATGAAATAAGTAGAGCTTGTTTAATGTTAGACTGAAAAAATACTTATCCACAAGGAAGACAATCCATATGCAAGGTATAGAAATGCATCTTTTCAATGAAAATCTTTCCGACAGCTGTATGTCAACTACAACTGTATATAATCTACATTGTGAGATTTTTAGTAAATACATTCAAGTGTTTGACTGCAACCTTTCATTTTAATTCTGTAAGTTATTTCCTTGGGATTGGTTTCCTGCTGCCCCTTTGAGTTTCAGTGCAGGAGCTGCACTCCAAATTCCAAGCGGCCTCCTGCAGAACAGCTCCACCACAGTCCTCGCATTTACTCCCACAGCCCCTCTCAAGGAACAGCGATGTCACCAGCCATGTAGGCTTGTGAAAGGCTTCACACATCCTGCACAAAATGGCCACTGTCATGCAAAATAGGTGCAAAAACATAGGGGGGAATGAATAGCCAAAGCAGTTCTACAAACTATTTTGATAAAAAATAACTTTGCGGTTTTAGTATTTTTTTTTCCCTCTTGTTCCTCCTTTTGTTTACAATCCTTTACCACAGCTTTACATTAACATTTACATTTACAAATTTTAAAACTTGCCAGCCATAAATCTATTTTTGTTAAGGTCTGCATTCAGTGCAGACAGTGCAATATACTGAATGAAGTGTTGGCTGGGGCTTACACCACTCTATCCTCCCTCTCTCAGCCTACTATATGCCTTCCCACAGACTATGTGCTCTCTGGAAGCAGCAAAAATGCGGGCACTGCTGCAGCAATACAAGGCAACCTCCTCCTTTATATGAAGGTGTGCTGCTAAGAAATGCAGATTTGGGTCCTAAGGGTTAGGGATGAAAGGAGAGAAGACACAAGAAGTACAGGATGAGAGCAAAATCAAAGGACAGTCTTCAGATTAAGGAGACTCTGGAAGGAAAGCAAGTTTTCAGTAGTAGTAAATTAATTTCAAAACAGCTGTCCTGAAGTATTACTTGAAATCCTACTTCAAATAATCCAAAAATTACAGAGCAACAACAGTTCTCTCAAGGACAGTGAAGAAGCAGCAAAAGGGGAAGGGCTTTCGTGTTCCTTACCCTGCTCAGGCGTGCTGCCCCTGAGAAGGTTCAGACGCGCTGCCAACGGGCTTCCCAGCGGTGCCGCTGTCGCCAGCAGTGACAGCGGGGCACTGCACGCTGCAACATCCAAGCTGATTCTTTCCGTAACAAACATGAGAGCAGAGAAAGTGAAGTTACAGAAGAAGTTGCACCAAAAGATGAGCACTTCAGAAAAACTGCTTTCTACAAAAATATTTAGAACCAAAAAGTAATTCCCAAACACAGGCAACTGCCCTAGGGCATGAATAGGTTTTACAGCTGACAAACTGCAAACAGTGAAGATTTACTTAGATTGACTCACTGCAAAACAAACAAAAAAAATCATTGATTTCCTCAGGTTTTCTACATACTAAAATATGAAAATAGCAGCATGGTAGGAGTAACGGACATCTTGTTTAATTCCACTAGTTTTAACGAGACATGTAGCATATTTGCAGCTCTCTCCTTCACACATGAAACACACTTCTTTGCGGGCAACGATTGTTTGCACAAATTTCTAAGTTCATCAGGTAGAAAACAAACGTGGAACAGAAGTTACCTTCCTACCTGCCAACACACCAGGATGCATAAAATAAATATTTAAAACACAGCACACTGTATTACGCATAGAATGTGTTTTTCATTTCAAGTTTATTAAAACTTTAGCAGTACAAATGATCCAGGTTTTAGATTATCAAAAGACCAAACTGAAGTCCACATCTTAAAAAAAGCGTTTCCCAAAATGTCTCTAAAACTTTGAGACAATGGAAACATTAAGTCCACAAACTCATCCATGCCGGTCGTCATCTGTTCCAGGACTTGTTTCATGATCAGACTTTTTATCCTTATTCTGGGCTTCATCTCTTTCCTGACTCTTTGATTTTTGGTTTGTTTCTTTTTCTGGTGACTTCTCCTTTTCTTTGCTCCTGCGTGAATATGATTTTTTTGATTCTCTCTCTTTACTATTTGGTCTCTTTTTTGAATCTGGACTTCTATCCTGATCTCTGCTAGACTTCTTATCTCTGCTGGATTCGGGACTGCTACTGTCACGGCTTCTTGAACGCCTCCTCCTTTGGCTTTCACTATCATTCCTCCTATATGAGCTTCTGCTTTCTCTGTTGGAATACCTATCCCTGTTTCTGCTTTGACTATCCTCTCTCTCTGAACTCCTCGATTCTCTCCTCCTCCGGCTTTCTCTTCCTCTGTATCTCTCTGGTGTGCCTCTCCTTTCTCTGCTTCTTGATCTTCCTCTTCTTCTTTCTCTATCTCTATCTCTGTCTCTGTCTCTGTCTCTATCTCTATCTCTATTCCTTGAATATTCTTTACTTCTACTGCGATCTCTGTCTCTACTTCTAGATCTTCTTCTCCTATCCCTGTCCCTGCTTTTGCTTCTCTCCCTTGTTCTACTGCTGGAACTATGTTTTCCTCTACCGTGTTCACGATCTTTGCTTCTTGACCTGTGTTTATCCCTGTCTCTGCTCTTACTATGATCTTTTTCATTATTTCTTGAATCTGCCCTTCTACTTCTTTCCTTGCTCCTGCTTCTTTCTTTATCTCTTCCTCTAGAATCATAACGTTTTTCTTTTTCTCTGCCCTTCTCATGGTCCCTCTCTTTGCTTCTTGATCTTGCTCTCTTTTCATCATGTCTGCTGTGCCTGGAGTCTCTTTCTTTACTTTTTGATTTCTCCCGGCTTTTGCTATGGCTTCTGGACTTAGCTCTTTTCTTGGCCTTGCTTTTGTTATGCTTGTCGTCTTTTTCTGAATTCCGTCTTGTCTCCCGGTCTTTGCTGCTTGATTTATGATCTTTTTTCTTTTCCTTTTCTCCTCTTCTGCTTGGACTTTCGGAAACTTGTCTGTGGTCTGATATTTTTCTCTCCTTTCCTCTTCCTGGGCTTTTTTGATTATCTTTCTTGTTTTCATTTATTTCACTCCTTGGAGAGAGAAAAGTATAGCTTTTAAATATTTTGAATTCCTCCACTCTGCAAAATGAAGTCAGAAGTGAAAGAGCTTCATAACTGCAATTTCAATCACATTATGATTGTTACATTAATAACTTCAAATCTACAGTAGTCACAAATGAGCATGGTTAAAAACAGGAGGAGTTATGAGGCAAAGGGTAAGCAAAGTTAATAATCAATAACATTTTCATTGAAGTTACTGTAAGACAAGAGAAAAATCTGAGAAGGGTATTACTTAAACACATACAAATTTAAATGCATTTCTGAAAAGAAACAATCTTACTTGTCCCCTTTAATCCATCTTTCTCCACTGGATACTCTAATTCTTTGAGCTCTTTGCATTTCTTGCCTCCAATGTGGAGGAGTTTCACTGCGCCTGAATCGATCTCTTGACCTGGATCTGGAAGGTGTCCGGTAACGCTTTAAAAAGGAAAAGAAAGGAAAAGAAAGTTGAATTTCACATGTTTTGCTGCCTAAGCAAGGTTTTTAATCCCTGGTGGTTGATTCTGCACTGCATCTAACGTGACACGATTTCTACACCAAGCTGAACTAACATTAACAATTTATTAATTTACTCAGTTAAAACATATTTGACATTCAGTCAAATCAAGGATACCAAATGTCTGATCAAATAACTTATTTTTAAGATGACTTTACTTCAGAATTGTTCTACTCAAAGCTAGCAAGTCTTCTGTCATTTTTATTGGGACAAATTTAACTCACTTTTTTTAGCAATGACAATTATCTGGCAAGCAACACCAAAGCCCTTCTTCCCATTTTTCTTTAAAGTTTATTACTAGAAATTCAAACAATAGAAAGGATGCTTCTGTAAAACCACTTGCTATATAAAAAATGTATAGTATATAGCTTCATAAGATCAGGAGAATTGATCTAACAGCTTACCCCTGATAAAAAGGGGACTTCCACACTTTGCTGCTACAGACACTAGTTCTGGTGCTCACTAGTCCCCTTTTTTGGGGATGGATCACCAGATGCAAGATCTGCCTCTTGCAGCAGCACTAGCAGCAGTGAGTTACAAGACAGAACCAAAAAGGATGAGCAATATTGGTGATGGCTATGTATTTCTACTTAACAAATAAAAGTGACATAAACTGGCTGATTTGCACTTACGCTGATTCTAGACAACACACCCCCTTCACAAAGTTTTGGTAGCCTGTTTTGCAAGCATTTCAGCAAGCTGTTTTACAAATCCTGCAAATCACTATATCACCCTAAACTTGAGAATTTGTAAGAACTCATGTTTCAAGTGTCCCTGCAGATTCACAAATGAGAACAAAGCAAGTTTCCATCATGAATTAGATTCTAAAACAATTAATCACATCCATTTTCTCATAATTAATTTAATAACTAAACTTTAATTCTGTTTGTTTGATATTGTAAGAGATTTCTGTTTAGAGTTTCTAACTGCTGATATCTGTTATGTCAAAACTTATACAGCCTAAAGTACAAAACAGATGTTTTAATTTTTTTTTTCCTTCTCCTTAGACTGTAATTTTTAAAACTGCAGTGCTCAAAAGCAACTCCCTTCTGTTTTTTCCTTCTAAGAGTAGATCTCTTGTACAAGCTTGTTCTCCTGAAAAGAATTTGTATTTTTTTCTAAGTACTCATACACACACAAAACACCATTGGCTTCTTCAAGTATAAGATTTTCTATTTAATATATAAGCTGGCTCACGCAAATTAAAATAGAAGTGCACACAGACGTAAGGTTCCATTCTAAAAAATAAGACTAGAACTATTTATCTAATCAATATTAAAGAAGTTCTCACATCCTTCTATGCTTTCTGATGTTTAAACATTACTTGTTCATGATTTTGCCAGCAACATTCACGACTTAAAATATTACATTCTGCTGTCATGCTTTTTAATCTTCAAAAAAATTCAGTATGCAAACCTACACAACTTTTTTTTTTCTTTTAAAGCTTGAGCATAACTGGCTATTATCCTTTGGTCACTTTGGTAATTTGGGGAAAAACAAAAACAAACAATCAAACAAAACAAACAAACAAAAAAAAACACGTAATTTTCCCTGTCTTTTCTTAAGCTTCAGCCCACTAATCAATTGTGACACGCAATGAGACCTGTTTATTTGGGGCTTTTTAAAATTGACAATCCTAATGAAAATGCAGCAGGTGTGTGCCATCATGCGAGTTTGCATGTTTGGCTTGGGGAAAAGACTGTAAACATTTACCCTTGGTCCTCTTCCTTTTATTTTCCTTCCAGATCTGGTCACTAACAGCCTTCTCTGGTATGTTGACTGGGAATTTGATAGATTACTGAAAATAAAAAATAAAAAAAAGTGATGTTGCTTATAACGTGATCTTAAAAAACTACAAGGAGGGAAAACAAGATTAAAAGCTCATATAATTTTAAATATTCTTCACATATTAAATAGAATTTTACTTTTATTCCCCATTACTAGTGCAGACAGTAACAAGTATACTTTTTGGTTTTGTATGAGACCTTAAAGAAAAAAAATTCTTACAGTTCTGTATCTGAAAAAGATAATACAGCTGTAAAAAGTTTCGAGTGAGGAAAAGAAGTGGCTTTTCCTTCAAACTTCTTGGTAGCAACTTCACAGTTCGCAAACTGAGTAGCACACATGCCAGGACAAAATAACACATCGAACTCACACTGACCACACTAATTCTTCATGAGAGAGGCTAACTTCTTTTACCATTTTTAAAACATTGAAGTTCTACAGAGATATGGGAGAAATGAGTTTGCAATGGATTCCTGGCCCACGTGATGTTTCATTCACGGGCATGAGAAGTGAGGAGGCTCCGGCAGCCGGGAGGCACTGCAGGGACCACACGAATGGTGCAGCCGGGCCCTCCTTCCCATGGCTTCCCTCTGCCGGGGGGGCTGCAGGCAGCGAGCGCCCCGAGCAGCTGCGACGCTCCACGCGTCCAGACAAGGCTGGCTGCCATGGAAAGCTTTCACCTGAGGTAACCAGCTGATGCAGGAATATCTGCATCCTTTCTAAGACGCTTAGGGCAGCCCCCATCTTGCCAGTAACTTCCAATTAAAGCTGCTATAAATTAGCTCCCAAATTTCTTATCATCATTTTTTTCTTCAAGTTTCATTCAAATGAAATCCTTGTAACACAAGCACTAGGCAAACTTGTTCTGACCTATTTTTAGGTTAAATTCATTAAAAGTGCACACGTATTTTTCCATTTTGAAATAAAAAGTTGTAGATTCAGATGGGAAAATTCTAATAAATTCTAAATGTATTGTCCAATGTAGCATCCATGTATTTTATTCATATATATATTTTAATTATTTTTCACTCACTGAAACCATTCCTAAACATCAAGCCTATTTTTCTAAGGCAGAGAATACAAGTTATAATTAGACTGAAAAATCCATTTTTCTTCCAGCAGTGCTCACAATGTATCACTATTCAATAGGGAAAGAAATACTGGTTCACTATAAACACTTGAAAAAACAGCATACCACCACCTGCCAGCAGTGAGTAGGCACGTTCAAACACACATATTACCTTTCTCTTTCCTTCTCCCTGCTTTTCCTTTCTTTTTCTTTCTCATCTACTTTAGGAGGACTTTTCCGCATCAGGAACCTGTTTTCAGGTACAGGAGGAATTTCTTCAGGACGGACAGTAGATAATGGTTGTGCTTCAGGGTTTTCATCTTCACTTTCACTGGATGAGCTTTGTTTTTGTACAAAAGAGAAATATTCATATTTTAAATAAGTTATTTGGGTGATGAAATGCTTTTTTTTAAATCAGAAATTACACTGACTTGATATACAATAATTGAAAGAGATATTATACTGAAAATGTACACGCTACACATTTAAGGAGATGAAATCTACAGGTAAAACTAGTATTTTTCTTTTGTAAAATAAATAAGCAAAAAATCTAGAGAACAAGCAGAACTATTTCGGATGCTACTTTTTTCCTTATGTGCATAAGTGCACCAGATTTCTAACCAATATTTTTGATCTACAAATTCCAATGGTGCAATATCAAACATGCATGTATTCTAAATTTAGACACAGACTAAAAGGAAACATATCAGAAAAGTCAAGCTCAGATTTAATACTTGCACATATAACCGCCTACAAACTATTCCAAATAGCTGGTACAAACCATAATTATGTGTGAAATGTGTTTGGGTACAGAGAAGTGATACCTAGGATGTAAATTTGGTCAGTAGTGTTGCCCTAATCGAGTATTCCTTACGTTGCAGTGCAGGCTTGGAAAAACATGGCTTGCTCTTACACAGTTGTATCCTATACTGAATGTGAGCAAAACGATCAGACTGAAAGTAACACTTTCAGAAGCATGAGTGTCTTATGCATCTGTCTTTTTATTATCTTCCAGTGAAACTGTAAGACTTTCAGGATGTAAGACGGAGCTTTACTAGTGTTAAGTATGCATATCTGTGTATAAATTTTGTTTCATTCCTGCACACTATATTCTCAGGAGTCCCACTGCACATTATTTAAATTTGGACTGCATACAGAAGTGAATTTCATGAAACACCAGTCAACACCTACACCAGACCAAGCCCTGCAACGTCCCAAGCCCGATGCATGAAAGTCTCAGCCCATTCTTTCAGAAGTGTGAATAACAGGAGATATTCACACTTACAGTGTGCTTTACCATCAAATTAGAAAAATTCAAGCTACTACATGAAAACAGTCTGTCTCCCAAACTTGCCAACATCTACTTCACAAGCTAGTGTGTGTATATATATGTACACATATACACATATATGTATATATGCATAAACACACACACACATATATATATTAGCTATCGTATAAGAAAGTATTATGGTGTGCAAGAAGTAAAAATACAGAATGTTTCCAAAGTCTCTTTAATAAAAACAAGAACATTCTCAAAATTGACCTTTTCTTGCTTTTCTTTCTCTTTTTCTTTTCTTTCTTATGCTTTCTGGAATTTTTCTTGTGTTTCTTTTTTCTTTTCTTGGATTTCTCTTCAGAAGCACTCTCAGAATCCGATGATGAATCAGAAGAAGAGTCTGAATCACTTGAACTTTCTGAATCACTGGATGAAGATGACGATTTATGTCTTTTTCTTTCTTCTTTCTTGGCTTTAAATCAGAATAATCAGAATACATTTCAGTAACAAACATTTCTAATAAATCTCCCAACAAATAGCTAGTATCTTCATGAGCTTATTTATGGAAAAAAAGTATTTTAGGGAAAAATACTGTTTCAATTAAATAATACACATGAGATTTCAAACATATTTTATTTACAAATATGCTCTAAAGCACCAAATTTGTAATGGCAAGAAGACATACAACTGTAAATGCTTCCAGATGAAGCTATTTAAGCCAGCCCAGGAGGTAAGTGAAGATTCACAGACCACGAAGCCTTTTGCTTACTGAAACCATGCTCTAAACAGCCCTAAATCCTCCAGCTCATCATGTTTCCCCGCCCCCCGACCCCCCCCCCCACACACAAAAAGATACACACCATTTAACACCTGGTATTAAAAAGCAACCCTGCTAGTGTAGGCTGTTCCATTACTATGTATTTTATTATTTTTTGCACGTGTTCTGGAGCTTTAAATCAGCATTTCACTGGCATTCTGATAGCAGTTGAGGAACAAGCAAGCCAAGAACAGACACTAATCTTCCCCTCTCACCCCCTAAACTAATCTCAGACCTGCATAAAAATACTAAGAGTGATGCAAGTACTAGTTCAGAGTCAGACTAATTTGAAAAAAAAATGATACTACTAAAAAAAAATATTAGAACTTAAAAAGGCATTTGAGGCTTAGAGCTAGACACTTGAGTGTCTATCAGTTGAACAGTATGAGCATTTCCAAATGCATCAAGAAATTTACACCAAGCTACAGGCTACAAAATTAGAGGTTCTATCCAGAAATGCAAAAGGAAGAGAAGGCAAGCAGCACTGGTCATTTCAGACTTAGTCTTATCAAAACTGGCTTCTGTAGCTGCTATATAATATTGTTTTGGTTTGTTACTGCAAATCGCAAAGAGAGTCCACTATTCACTGCACAACATAACATAGCTGCAGAAACAAGAAATTGAACCTTGACCATTGAACAGAACAAAAATACACAGAAATAAATGCTACCATTAAAACACCTTGTTTTCTAGCCACAGAAAATCTGTATTTTAGAATAACATACAGTCTTCAGCTTGGACTTAGAAATGAATTCTGGAAGAGTAAATGAATCTTTGTAGTAGCATTCATATGGGCTGGAAATATTAGCCTATTTTATGTATCTTTTAGTAGCCTGGTCTATCCAAAGAATTCAAAACTCCTCTTCACAAAACAGGGAAAAGAGGAGGAGGAGAGAAATGCAAGATTAATACTACTACCAACATAGCGCAACCTATCTGCATTTGAGAATTATTCAGATAGAGCAAACAGGATGCTTTCACACAAAGATTTCTCCCTTTATAAATTAAGCTTTCTTCTTTGTTATTATCTGTAATACAAAATAACACCTGTTTATTCCAGCCAAACACTTGTTTTCTTGGCCAACACAGACCTGTGCCCAAAAGGATGATGTAAGTTATACTAGCTATTGTGTATCAGAGTTTGTTAGGAAACAAATACTAAGCCAAATGATTACAAAAGCTCTTTAAAAAGGGAAAGTTATCTTAACGTATTTTTGCTGCTAGATGATATTTTAAGTGTGCACATGCACATTTGGAAGACAGAGTGGAGTAACAAAAAATAGCTGAACTGGTAACACAGCAAACAGAATATTTGGCAGAAAGTTACAGATAAACTTTCTGCTGACCTCTAACTGTCTCTCTGCCCAGCAGCAAATAACTATTTCGAAGCCCAAATCAATCTAGCTGCAGCCAATTACAGACCACACCAACAAACAACACTGATCCTGTAGAATGAAGGTTGGTGAGGAGGAGAGACTTCTATTTACAGACAAACTGCTCCACTTCGTTATCTTCTGTGTTGGGTTTCAACCTATCAACGCATCTGAAATAGCAGCCTTGCTTCCCACTCCATTCACTGTGACCTACAGCATTTGCCAGACTTCATAAATTACCTGATCACTCTGCATGGCACAGCCAGGCACTCTCCACACCTCAGCTTGCCAGGGAGTACAGCAGCTCTTACATGGGCCCTATGTTATCAGGCTACCGCACTTGAAATGAAAGCACCTGGCCGGAAAGCAGCCAGGGTGATTATCCTGCCCTGCAGGTGCAACAAGGACACTCACACTCACCCTGCATCAAACCCAGTCACTTGGATGCTCCCCCAAAAGACTGTGCCTTCATTTTGAGGCACTAGAAGACAGATGTTTGCTTTATGGGTTTTTTTTTCCCACTGTTTTTCACCTTTTTTTTTTTTCCACTGTTTTCACTGTTCCTCAACTTGCCGTTCAGAGGTTTTTCTGTTTGTTTGTTTTTCCTTGTATTTTTCTGGGTTTCTTCAGCCATTTGCCACTCTTTAATGACCTACTGCTTCTTACTGTGAAGACTACACACAGTATATGTACTCACAGATATTTATTCACGAGCACTATCATAATTAACTCTTGTTAACAGGACAAAGTTGTCACTGTGAGGAATGCTGTATCACAAAGGCCTCTGAAAGCAGTTGTGTCTGCAGACAAGAGACTTGCAGGCAGCTACAACAGCGGAGGGAGAGTAGCTCTCCCTGGCTTTACTCTGAACTGGCCCGCTGAAGCCAAAACAAACACTTTGTACCTAACGGCCAGTCTGCTAAAACTTGGCATCTGTGGAGCAGAAAAGTCTGCAACAACTCTTCGGAACAGCTAGCTGGTGGAAAAGGGCTAATAATGATGTGTAACAGCAGTTGGGAAAAAAATGAATGCTTCAGAGGCTGAACAAGAAAAGAAGAAAGGAAGGCGACATGGATCCAAAGTACAGGCAAAACACAACTTATCAGATTAACTGCTCCCTAGAACCAACTCTATTCTGTAAATATTTTATGTCTCCTATTTAACTTTGTACTCTGTATCAGCATATTTTGTACTCTATACTGATAGCACTCTCTCTCTATATATATATTTATGTATACACATACGTATATATATATATAAATAGAAATTGTACTGGCAGGATAACCCGATTTGTAAAATTATTTTTAAATGAATTATGAAGCAGCCATAATCAGTTTCATTTTCTGAAGACACACTTTTAAAAGCAGGGATTCCATGGGGACATCTTTAGCACCCATGAAGATCATGAATCAAGCCTAGCTATGCTCTCTGCAAAATCCCCCAGAAATACCCTTTGCATGATAAATCTTCATTAAAGACTATTGTTAAGAATTGATAGGAAAAAAAAAATCTTTTTTTCCCCTCCTGTATCAGAATGTAATTTTTAATCAGTATCTTACCTTCTTAAAAATATCTTACATAAACCTTTGATCAACTGAAGTCACAATCTCAAAAAAACGAAACTAGATTTGTTTGGCTAGATGCCCTTCTGCACAACTTCATCAATTCCTTTCAAATAAATTCAGTTAAATTTACAGTTCAACTTTACCTTTGGATTTTGGAATTAACTCTCCGCAACTCAATATGCGAACTTCAGCATATGGTTTACTAGATGCATCTGTTTTCTGGTTTTCTATCTCTCTCACAACCTCTTGACCTGAGATGACTTGTCCAAAAACAACATGATGTCTGAAGATTTAAACAGAAATATGACTTCTTAGTATTAAATTTTTCAAGGCATTCCTCAAATGAACATAGAAGATGATGATAAACATACTTACCCATCTAAGTGAGGTGTAGGTTTAGTTGTTCTTTTGTTGTCAAACGAAGGAATTTAAAGAGAAAAACGCAAGTTTTAGTGGAAAACAGTCACATTTGAAGCATGTAAGGTGTATATATATATATATATTAAAAAACCCATATATATGTATATTTAGTGAATATATACATAAAATGAAAATTGAGTAAGCTAATAAAACTGTGGAAAAACAGTACATTATTACAATATTGTTAAGTCCGCATGCAGCTATTTAATGTTCTATATATTAAACTAATTGATTTTCTTACTTTGACTAACATTTTATGCAGGTGAAACAAAAGCACAGATTAATAAATTCTCAGACAGTATCTTTATACGCAAGTACTCTATTAAATTGTATTATCACTTCAAGCAACATAAAAATAGGGCAAGCTGTCTCAAAGGAACAAGACTGCAAATAACCTATTCTTTATAAAAATCTTTGGGAAAAAAAGGAAAAAATAGCTGTGTACAAAAAAACTTGACAAGAAAAGTAGAAGTGACTGTCTTTATCTGCAGACAATCAAATGGTTCACAGCTCCCACTACACAAAAGATTACAAGGCATGTCAGCCATGACAGAAGTTGAATTCTGAAATAAATATACTCATTATCTGTCGGCAGTCCCAAGTACAGGTCTAATGGCAGGCGCATTATCATGAACACGTGGTTACGCATGGATGTGCGCAACTAACCATAATTCAAGTCATGAAACACGCAGGACTGTTGAATCTCAAGAATGCTTTCTGTAGATAAGAGTTATACATAAGTTTATATATGAATTCTTAAAATATTTCTGCAGTAGACACCTGCTAAATCAAAATGAGGACTCCATTTAAAAGTTTTCTGTGACAGAAAATTTCTCTACCACTTTTGAGCCTAGAAAAACTCCAGGGCTGTTCTCCCTCCCTTTCGACATTAAAAGAATGTCATAAAATTCTGCAGGGATCTAACAGATTTGCATTATTGCCCGAGTTAGAACACACCTACCAAAAACAACAACAAAAAAGCTCTTTTGTGCAGACATTGAGTGCTAAATACAAGAGTGATTTAAAAAAAGTCATTTTCCCTAAAATGTTCATTAGGAAAATGGCGACCTCCTTGGGAGTTTCTGAAAAAACAGCAACTTTGAGTCTGCTTATGAGCTAGTCTTCAATAATTAAAAGTTACTTTTACAGCCTACAAACACCAAGCCACACGCACCTTCTAACAGTCTAGTACTTACATAAAGAACTGTGAACCATTTGTATCTTTCCCTCGGTTGGCCATTGAAAGAAGAAATTCTTTGTTGTGCTTAACAGCAAAGCTTTCATCTAAAAAAAAAAATATATATATATATATATATTTTCAATTACTTCAGAAATCCCTTGTGCTCACATAAATGCTATAACCTAAATAAACTCATTCTTGCCATTTCAGTAAAAATGGCATTAAAGTTAGATCCAGAATAACAAGCATTATTTTAAAAAGACCTTACAGTTCATATAATGCAATTTAAGAAGGGGAAATATGACTTAGATTTTTAGCCTGACAAAAAAATAAAAATGGAAATTTCCTTATCAAGAAATTTGTTTCCTACCACTGTTAATAGAGATCTGATCATTTTAAATTGTTGCTATTTTTATTGTGCATATACAGATCTTTGTCTTGCTGAAGTAGAAAAAGTTTATCATGGTGCATTCAGCATTACGAAATCCCCTCATTTTTCCAGCTATTTTGTTATATTTTAATAAACACAGAGTTTGATGGCAATTTCAAACAACTTCTGTTTATCAGCTACACAGATAAGTTTAGTCAGACTAACCATGAAGAAAGTAAGTTTAAATGAAAGAAATCTTACTTTGGATGATATAATAATTTTAACAGGTCAGGTTAAATCCTGAAACTGTTAAATATAATCATAATTCTTCACTTCAGACACTTGTAACAGATCCCCTTTCATCCCCCAAATAGCATTAAAGGCTCTTGGGGTATCTAAAAACATCCAGATTGAAGTTCATTCGTTACCATATAGAGATATGGCAAGACAAAGAATCAAAGAGGAAAAGAACACTGCTTGTACAGTTGTGATCTTGCATCACACAGGGTCAATGGGACAGCGACACTTACGGTCACTCCCACCGCCACCTGAACCACTGCCGTCTTGCACTAGGTGTTATCTAACCCTGGTGAGCTGGTTAAGGAGCCTCATCAGCAAAAACAACCCTGGAGATTCACGCTATGGCTGCTACAAGGCAGAAGTTTTGCTGCTTCTTCTATCTCCCCCAACAAAAATTTCTCCAACCTCAGCTAGTCACTTGTGTTAGTTCTTATGCTTGTTGGCCTACCTAGTGAAATGGGTCGAAACACTAATATGGAAGCAAATGCATTTTTGCTGCAGCTTGTATGGCAGTTTAACAAGCTGGATCAGCTTAGTTTGAACTGACGGGAACCACAGCAGTGCAAGCGAAGACCTTTCTTCTCTGGCAGTGGCAAAGTGCTGATTCAACCCAAGGCCTGATATAAAACTGCAGCCTAAACTTACCAAAACCAGTGAATAACTACATTGACTGTTTGCTGTAAGCTCAGACAAGCACCAATGTTAGAAGAAAAATGGCAAGGAGCAGAGAAGATTACAAGCACCCCTTCATGTGGCAGATGGCCATCAGATGGGGTTAGCTGTAACATGAAACTGCTCCCTGAAATAGAGAGATGCTCCACTACATTCTGGACAAACACAGGCTGGGAAACAGGCTGTTGAGAAAAGATGATCTCAGGTGACATTGACTAAAAGAGAACCAACACTGACAAAACAGGTGCCTCTTAAAACTCAAGTTCTCTTGAGCTCAGGAAAAGAAGGCTTCACCTTTCCTGTAAATAAAAAAAAACTTTCAAGAAAATCTGACTCCATTATGTCCTTCTCCTGACTGGAGAAAAAGGCAACTTCTGGCTATCTGCTCAAGCCCAAAAAGGTATGTTCAGAATATCACGTTTAGAAACAGTTAAAAATGCAGGTCTGGCAAAATTCCTAAATCTACACGAATTTAATTTCTGTTTAATTTTTCATTACAAGGGTTTATATCTTAAAAAACAAACAAAAAACAAAACAAACAAAAACACAGAAAGCAAAAGAAACCACCTCCCCACCACATTAAAAGCCTCACGTGAAAAACAACACAAGACTCTATGGCAAGTAAAGTCCTAACAAAGACACCAGAGTTGAAACTTACAGAACTGAGACAACAGAACATAAACGTGATTGCAAAGGAAGAGTGGACTCATGAAACTCTTACCTTCAAAAAAGCCACCATAAATGGATTCTCCTCCCCTGCCATTTCCTTCAAAGAGTAAAAGCAGCAGTTACAACTTAAAGTAGTCATAAAGAGAGTCATATTTTATTGAGGATGTTTTACAATACAAACTATTGCTCTAATTACAAATCACTGGCATTATTCTTGAAGATATCTAAAGATGATCAGATAATAAGAGGCATCTCCTTGCTGTTTCCTTTGAGCAGGAAAAAAGAACAACTTTACCATGACACATAAGACTTTGTGTATTAAGGTAATGGAAGAGAAACTGCACATATATATATGTTAGGTGTTTTCATGTGAAGTTCTTACTTAGAAAACAAAAAGTAGTTAAGTTACAGAATAATTCATGTAAGTAAAGGATGCTAAACAGGACTATTCTATTACATAAGCATTAGGGTTTTTCACACCATACCTTCACTGAAGTCGCCTCCTTGGATCATGAAATCTTTCACTACCCTGTGAAACAGACAACTTTTGTAATGCAATGGCTTTTGGGTGGATTTTCCTGTACCCTTTTCACCTAAAGGAGAGGAAGGGAAAAAAAAACAAAACGAAAACCAAAGTGACTCTGTGCACCTGTAGGATCACCACTACTTAAAAAAAAAAAAAAAAAAAAAAAAACACTCCCTAAGAGCAGTGCCTTGATCAAAGTCATTCACTGAGTTCCAAATAAAATCATCTCGAGAGGTAAGCACATACCTGTCCATTTCTGGTTTATATTACATTGAAGGAAATAGAGCAGAAACCACCTTGTGCTGCAGTACTGGCAGAGATGAGCATACACCCCAATTGACAGGAGATATCCAAGAATTACTTTTTTTTTTTTTTTTCTCTCTCCTCCCCAGAATAGCTACAATTAATTTAAGAAGACAAATTAAGAGCCCAGATGTAAAAAAACGACATCCAAAGAGGCTTTAATAGCTAAAGGTACAGTGTGTTACTATGAGTGATGCAAGGACATTACTAGTCATGTAACTGAAAGTGCTCTCACAAATCTTTCTAGGCCTCCTCTCTGGATTCACCTAAATTGAATGGTCAGTGAAGGTTTCAGGTAACTGGCTTTGCCTGAAGGACAGGAACAGATAAATCTTCAGTTGCAACATTCCATGGTGAAGGTAGCATAAAGCTCAATGTGGAGTTCTGCAAGCAGCAAAGCCAACCTCAAGGTAGCCATAAGGTAAACTGTAAAACTGTGTTGGAAAGAGAAAGAGCTTTTCCTCCCTGTGCTGGCACTCAGTTCAACTGTGACTTTCCATATCCTCATCTGAGCTGCAAGACTGACAGCTTCTGTCAAGGGCAGTTGCCTCTGAAATTTGCTATAGCAGACTGGGGTATCCGAATGCATCTGACTTAGCTATAAAAGCACCTCTAGCAGGATCTTTGGTAAAGGGGTAGCTGTGTTTGTTTTAACTAGGTTGGTGTATGCCTAGCATCTGTACAGCAGGGAGAAAAAAAAAAAAAAAAAAAAGGGAAAAAGATATCAACCCATGTTTTAAGAAGACTATATATCCTTTTCAGAACTGACAAAAATAAGTATGAAAGTACAGAAATAAAATCAAAAATTGAAAATAATTTGCTGTGTCATAATAATTATGTCAAAGTGTCATAAACACTTTGACCACATATTTTCCTCATTATTCTTAAATATATAGAAGCACCAAAATAGTTAATCTGAACTCAAATTTTACATGTGAACCACTAAGTATGGACTTATATTTGTTTCTGATTTGAAATGCTAATCAGAGACTTCAGGTGAAAAAATTTCTTGCAATAGTAAGGAAATAAGACCTTCAATGCAGCAAAACTAACTTTTGGGTATTTGACAGATTAAGCATCATACCAAGCTAAACCCCATTAAAAATAAAATAAAAAGACAGATACACTTGGGGTTCAAAATTATCAAATTCTGGCATGCTGGTTTTGTTCAAGTAACCCTGACAATTTCAAATACAGTAATGCCTGCTTTCCTGTAGTCAGCACAAGTGTCATACAAAGTGTTCCAGCTAACTTCACATAACTAATCACACACCTGATCCTGATCAAATTACTACTGCTGAGTGATTCATAGGAGGAGCTACAAACCCTTGAGCTGGAAGGGACCAGAGCTGACAGTAAAAGAGAGCAGGAAATGCTTAGGACAGAAAAAAAAAATTTGGTAACCTATTAGCATTCTCTCTCTCAAAAAAAAAGAAGAGACAGGAAGCCCACAGGAAAAATAGTACTATTTGGAAATGTTTCTAATGTTTGTAGGAGAGAAACTTTTGATTTCTTTTCAATAATTAATTAGATTTCACTAGAGATGAAAGTCACTAGGCTCCACCTCCAAAGAAAAATAAAATGATAGCCAAGTACAAAGCAAAGACACTAATGAATACCAGCAATACCTTTGAAATACCTCAAAATACCATAATACTAAAACAGATGTGTGCATGTTTGACCTCTTAGTTCAGGATTGGATAATGTTACATTATGTAAGCCGCAATTTCTAGTAACAGAAAATCAGCTTATTGTGTCAGTATTTGAACTTGATTAGCGTATGCTTCCTGCAACATCCTAAGCCAAAGCTACAACTGCTTTGATTTTGCATCACATGTATATGAAAAATCTGCTAAATCTCTACAGACGCCAAGAAACAATGCTTTATATGTTTGTTTTTATGTCAGAAAATACTGGGAAAGATAATTCAGGTGCCAAGCTAGCATGGTATATTAAAAATTATAAATAGAATTAAAAATCTACAAACCTGTGCAAAGGCAGCGAAAATTCTCACATGTCTTTGGGCACACATCTGAAAACAATTCAAAGACCACTCTTCCAGCTAGAAAAAAAAAAGCCACATTGTTATGAAGTGGATTCATATTACTGTTAGATACTTAAATGAATGTTGAATACATATTTTAATTTTCTTACCAGGTACATTGTTGATGGCTATGTCAAAAAAGCAACGAGGTCTCTGGACCTTTACGCCCATGGCTTCACAAGCTTAGATGCTGTAAATAATAAAAATAAAAATGTTTTTTTCCTTTTGCTTAGTGAAATTATGCTCAAGTCAAACAAGAAGATTTTATAAAGACAACAAAAACTGCACAAAAGATAAGAAAAGGAATGCATAAAAAACTGATATCTTAAAAAAAAAAAAAAAAAAAAAAAAAAAAGGAAAGAAAAAGTCCATAGTACTTTACATCAATTTTGTGTTTTGTGGACCAAAGGAGTGATTTATTTTTACTACTTGTTGCAATAGTTCTAACTTGAAGCTTAAGTGTCATAGTTCAAAATGAAGAAATACAAAAAGAAGAAGATACTGCAAGGTATAGGGAATATAGAGTTTTAAGCCCTCTGGCTCTATAGATGGTGTAACTTTAAGCCATTTGTTCCCAGAATTCTTGCGTTTTCAAGATATAATATGAATCACAGAGACACGAGTCAGCTTTGGGACCACAGCTCTCGAGCTACCTTTCAGCTGTGTAACCAGCCTAATTTGGGACCCCAGCGCGCAGCGTTAGTGGCTGAGGATGTGCAGCCCCCACGCCACCTCCCTTGCTGGCCTCGGTGCAGGCTGGCATCCTCAGAAGCCTGTCAGCTGCTGCAGCACATGCCCAAGGCCAGCTTCTGCTAAAGTCCATTTCCATTAAAAGAACTGGTCCACGATCTACACCTGCTCAGGAGCGGACACACTGCTTGGGACATCAGGAAGCACAAAAAGCCAAGAGTCTGGGACAGTCCATCCTCTGACTGCTGGAAGTCAGTCCATCAGCTCTGGGACAACCCTGCTGCTACTCACCCTGCCTACCCATCCTCAATCACCCTGATACCCATAAAGATGACCTTGGCCAGGCTACCACTCCCTTAGCTACCCGCAGCAGCTCACCAGAGACCCACAGTAAAACACCATTGCAGAGGGTGAAGCAGAAGTGCACGCAGGGCTGCAGACAAGAGGCCCTGGCAGCCCTGGTGCAGCTGCAGTGACAGCCACGTGCTGCACCCCAGGCCTAGCTGGGGCTGAAAACCAACAGCAACCATGTTGACAGGCAAAGCTTAAGCACAAAAACAAGTTATCCTGGGAAATAAGGGCTCAATGCAAGGAATAATCTATTGAATTCCTACAAAAGCACGACTGGGCGCAACCTGTAAGTCTTAGACAGCTCTGAAGAATTGACAGACATACTAAGAACACTAGATGCAAATCAAAGGAAAATTCTGTGCATGAGAAATGTATGTCCTTCACTACTTAAACAGGAGGTCTGCTTCCCTATTAAATTTCTACTGTTCACATAAGCAAGTGCCACAGCCCGCTCCACAAGTGGCTCTGATCAGGACCATCTTTATCACCAACCATCCTAGGAGGTGGGGAGCACCAGTTCCCTGGCAGCACGCACCGAACTGAGGAGATAGGACTCCCTAACCGTGCAAAGGACAGGCTACTTCTTATTTTATAAGCTGTATTCTGCAACTTGAATGTAAAGAGATAAGCAATAAAACTTTTTTTTCATTAACTTCTCTGTAATAATTATGGAAGTAGGGTACTTTCAGAAATATCAGGTTTTTTTGCCATAAAGATTAAAAAGGAATGGTCAAAGAGTTAAAATAACTGTTCGTGGCTGCAGCTTGATACCTAGGCTTAAGCATTCAATTTCTTCAATACACGTTTCCAGGATTCCTGTCACTATGAGATCAAAAGTTGTTACAATTAGAAACCAGATCATTCTACATTAAAAAATAAATATGCAGGTTTTCCACAGTTACTGCCAAGTGAAACGACTTCAGCTTTGTATTGCTTCTCCTCCTTTCATGGCATTGATGATGTATCTTGAGAACCCTAATGTAGCCTTTGCCATATCCTTGACTGTATCAATCCCCTTATTTTTAGTAAGGGCTCTCCTTTATGTCATTTGGAACTCCAGTCTCCAACATCACACACAACCGCAATGCTCTCTTTCTTTTCTTATTCCCCTATCTCTCTGAATCGCTTCAGGGAAGAAATCAACATGATGATGACAGAAGGATCTTTAAGACTGGAACACTTTTTCCAGCATACGGGACGCAATCTATGAATTTTCAGTTCTAATCATATTTTGTTGCCAGAAAACTGTACTAAAATCTCTTCTAGAACTGAATCTCTTCTAGTAGCCATGCCACAGAACAGCCTAGAAAAACTATTGTTGCCATCTGTCACTTTCAGCTTAAGAACTAGAGGCTATCAGAAATCAAAAGACTGTAATGTAAACATATTAGTCTATATTCTCTTTCCTCCTCATGCACAATGTTACTCCAACAGTTTTGCCAAGATTATACAGGGAAAATTCCAAGCACAAAGCAGGAGTCATTTAAATGAAACACCAGGTAGTAGCTCATCAGACATGCAACTCTGCCTGACTGGACTTTGCAAACATGCAGAATCTCAGCAGATACCAGCCTCATAGCTGTGCAACTAATACAGTAATTCACACAACCATAACCTGCATCAAAAGCAGCAGCCCTGCCTTGGCCTACTTGCTCCTATTTCTCTCCTATTACTACAAGCAGTTTTGTAGCCCCACGAAGAAATAAATAAGGGAAACTCATCTAGCTGAAAATTTTCTTGTGATCAGGTTAGCAGAACACTAGCCAGTTCATGCCACTGTTCACACACACTCCTGGCACAAGGAAAAGGCAGCACGGGTGAGGGAAAAAGGAGATGGGAAGGTGGTAGTGGACGGACTTCTGTCAGAAGAGAAATCAGCCTGAGGAACAGTCATGTACTCATGCACTGTCCATAGCAGAATACGGCCATGTGGAAAGGGGGGAAAATAAAAATTAAAAAACAACAGATATTTTGGTGATAAAAGTGCAAATCAATTTAGCTGAACCAAGACATTCAAGGGTCTGTAGCAGATGACTCCTCAATTTTATGGGAACTTCAGACTTAAGTGAGATACTCAATTTCTGCTTTATGGGCAATTAGATTGAGAAACAGAAGAGGAAAGCATGAACTATATACACGATTTTATATACATGAATTATATACCTCATTTTAGCCAAAATAAATACACACCACCTTAATATGAGATACGATTTTAATTGCAGATTTTGATAATGATTAAAGTTAATCATGAAATAAATGTCAATATACCTACCGCAATTTTGACTTGATTTTGTAAAGAAAAAGGTGGAAGAGGGAAAGAAGAGGATCTTACCTAAACTCTCATTCTTGCCAACTTTTGCTTAATTTGGTAAGTTCATCTACATTCTCTCACGAAGAGTGGAACAAATGAAGCCTAGAGCGTGCTCTAAATCCTTATGGCACACATTGCAATAAAGTCAGATCTATTTACCAATATGGTTTCCCCCATTACCTCCAGTGCCCCTGCACTTTCCCTAAATCCTCCAATAATCTCCCCTAAATACTGGCTGCATTTGGCTCCAAACGGCAATTGCGTCGATTGCTCAGTATGAAAGCTCTGACTGAACAGCCCAAATCAACATGCCTAATTCTTCAGCAGATGTTGTAAATCATGTAAAAATAATTCAGGAATATCTCATCCCTGAAACCATTCAGAAGATGGAATCAAAACTTACAGGAAAGGGGTGGGGACAGCAAGGCATTCTTGAATGAGAGAGCTGACGGAATAAATAGAGTAGATAAGCTTTATTAAATCCCTGGCAAACCAGGCTAAAACATTAATGACATTTATCCTAACTACCTTTAAGTTAAGCGAGTATTTCCCCTTCAATATACTTAAGTATTCTTTGCAGTCAGTACTTCTTTCTCTCCTGCAGTTCCTTGGGCATCTTTGATTTCAAAAGACAGCTGCAGTTGGTTTTTAAAATGGCCTATATTACACTTTCTTCTTTTATATTTCATGACCAATTCTCCAAAAAGAAACCCTGTCAGTGAGCCCTGTCTTTAACTTAATCCAACTATTTCTCCGCACTCGTATTTCTTTTCAACTATTACCTTGTTAATCCCACAGAAACAGATACTACTGAAATAAATAAATTTCATAAATTGATAAATTAATGTTCGTATCACTAACTTACCAGACAAAAATGAGCCTGAAGGCTCCCACTATGCATTTGTACACTAATATGTTACCCAATATACAAGGCAACATTTGGTCAGCTCACTTCTTCCTTCCAAAACCCTGACAGAAAGGATGATGTTGCAACCTCAGTTACATCCTAAAATGTTCAAGCCATTCATCATTCTCAACCATCACCTAGAGGAGCCTCTAAGTAAAAACACTTCCAAGAGATTTACTTTAGTACACCTAAAATGCTCATCAATAAACCCAAATCTATACTAAGCTGAACTTTCTATCTTCACCTAATTCCACTTCCAGAAATGAAACAAATACACCAGAAGTACATAGTTCTGTCACAAGAGCACTACCCATAATGCATGCATCACCAGCTGTGTCAGCTGGGATTTACATCTCCTCACACCTGTGCCAGCATCATTATTTTACTCAGTTATTTGTAGGATAAAGTTGGCCAACTCCTCGCCAGGCTGCAGACAGCTGTCCCCTTTCAAGCTGAGCTGAGGGGCAAAAAAATGACTGTCACAAGCTATTCACAGGCACCTTTCTGCCTGGGATTATCACTCGTATCTGTGGATACGCCTAAAAGTATGCCTAGAAGATATTTTTTCTGTCGAAATTACCCATGCTATCAGGTATCTAATATTATAACTGTTTCACATAACCTAGCTCCTTTTGACTGAAATTAATTAGGAAGGACCCACAGCTACAGAACAACTGCAATACCAGCACCTGTCACACAGTGGAGAAGAGACGATGGCCAGGAAGACCCATGAAGCCAAGGCCATGCTTCCACAATCCCCTGAAGACAGTATCAACCGGGGCTGCTACCAGAATGGAGCGCTTGTACTTCCATGTGGTTAAAACTCATACAGATCACCAATATGTGTGAAAACTACTCTCTCTGCCTCCCATGCATGGACACATTTTGGCAGAACCACATACCAGGTTAAAGTGACAGTGGGAATGTAGACCAAGAATACTAAATGCTCAGTACAGATTACACTGAAAATGGATTTATGGTTGCTAAATGACAGAACAATACCAAAGATGGGAACAACAAAAATTCAAGCAGCTTATCCTCAATCTCCATCATTTTCCTAAACATCAGCATCTCTTCCTTCCTATTTTACTATCAAGAACCAGAGACAGCAGCAATGACAACCAAGAGAATTAGCTTTCATATTACTGATTTACCTGCACAGGATTTTGTTGTCAGCAAGTTTTACTATACTTGAATGGGTTTCAGGTTCATGACGTTTTCGTCTCAATAAGGTGGTCTTAATCTTTTTTTTTTTCTAAATAAAACACTCACATTATACACAGTTGTGTGGACCTCATGCAATAAGACTTTCCACACAACATCACACAGAGAATTTTACAGGTTTTTAAGCTTGGCTGCCCCCTCCAATGGTATTAAAAGAAATTCAGGAACTTTCAAAATTTTTGCAGGAAAGTAAGTGTCTGGCATCACTTTCTAGCAGACCTTCGTCTCCAAAATAGTGCTGGAAGTCTCCTAAAAGTCTTCTTAGTTTACTGGCACAGTATTCCCCAGATCAAACGAAGAGACACCTGACAACATCAGCGTCTGACAACACTGTCCTCCATGGAGGTAAGCAGAGTCTGCTACTCTAACACTCAACACTGACATGAACCCAGCCTTTTTATACCCAAGTATACAAAGAATGTACACGCAGTTATATCTCAGCTAGAACAAAAATATTCAGCTGAGAAGCAAGTCTGCCCACCAGCCCACGTCCTTCTTTTATGTTCCTAAGACAGACAAATCTAGAACGAGAAAGATGATAAAATACCTAAACATGCTCTCGCCGATTGCAAGTGAAAAGCTTTGTTGAGTCATGACTTTTTTAATGTCTAACCAATGGAGAAATTAAAACTTTTTGCTGTTACATGATCCTCAAAATATTCTCTTCTTTCTCAGAAGAGAAAATCCTTCCTCTCCCTAATTACTGAAGTTTATAATAAGGCAAGATCACCTAACACAGCAGGAAATACAATTTTTAATGCCAAACCATATTTGTAAGTCTCTCACACACACACAAAAAATTTCTATCATTTTTATTGTTGTCTACTCTTTTGACTTTGTATCTAGTCTTCTTTCTAGCCTCAACTTTATCTCCTCCATATTCTTCACTCATAATCCACAGAATATTATTCTTCCAAATCCTCTTTGGAAATAGTTCAGCATTATCCAGCTAAGTACAAAACAGTTTTTCAGTTTCCCAAAAGAGAGCTGGCAAAATGGGAAGCCTTAGTAAGAAGTACCATCCCAAAGGGTGCCAACCAGGGAATTGCTAATGTTACTATTCTACGCATGTACCCCCTGCTTTGTATCCACTTCATATAGTAGAAATTAGACACTCTTTTTTCAAACCCTAGAAATTAAACGGCCCTGATACATTAAGGTACTCACACACTCTTCAGATTAAGATAAACTAATGTTTCACATGGCATGTACAGTTTTCCTATTTCCCTATTTTTTTTCTATTGTGGTAACACTACAAACTTGTGTCATGATGCAGGACCCCACTGCATGGATGAATGGAATAGCGTAACAAACTGAGCAAGAAAAAAAAAGAGGAGGAAAAAAAAACCCACAGAAAAGCACCCCTTATCTCTGCACACACACAAAAAAGAGGATCTTCTGCAGGTAATGTGGAACAGATACCTGAAAAAATAAACATTATTTCTCAGAAGCTCAGCCACAGCTTACAAGGCAGACCTAAAATAAAAGGTCTCATGTCCATCTTCAAACAGGCACTGGAGAATAATTAGGATATAACAAACCAGTGAAAATCTAGGCAAATACTAGCACGAGTGACTGGAGCTGTTGGCGCTTCTCCTCTTCCCAAGCCCCAACGGCCTCCACCTTTCGGCGGGCGGCGCGGGCAGAGCGGCCCGCAGCGCGCGCGGCCGCCATGCTGGGCTGTTCCAGGGCTTCGCGCTTCCCCCCGGCCGACGGCCGCGCAGCCCGGGCCCGCCGGGACCCCCCGGCGCTCGGGTTCCGCCGCGCCGCCGGCCATGATCGCAGCGCGGCCCGGGCGCATGTGGCGCGCAACGGCCACCGCGCCTGAAGGCGGGAGGAGGCGGGAGGCCCCATTCAAACTTTGGGCGGCCGCGGCGCGGGGCCTGCGGCCGGGCACAACTGCGGCCGAGAGCGGCCAGAGGCCGCGCAGCCCCCGCTACCAGGCCCGGCGACCGCGGCGGCGCCCCCCGCACCCAGGCCGCGGCCTCCCCGCGCCGCGGCGCCCTCCCGGCCGGGCCCTGCGAGGGGGCGGGGGCCGCCGCCGCCTCCCCGCGCCCGCTGCGGCACCCATCCCTCCGGCCCCGGACGTCCAGGCTTGGGCCCCGGCCCCGCGGCCCGCCGGCGGCGCCCGGCCGCGTGGCGGCGGCGGCGCCGCACTCACCGCGCTCGCGGCCCGCGTCTCCCCGCGCTCTTCAGCGCCTCGCCGCCATGTTGGGAGCTGGTGCGGCACGGACTGCGTCAGCGCGGAGGAGGCCGGGGGCGACCCTGGGGGCGGCGCGGCGGCCGCGGGCCCGGTGGGCGCAGGGATCGCGGGGCGGCGCGGGGCTCGGGGCTCGGCCCGCCGCTGTCCTGCACGGCCCAGGCGCGGAGGCAGCCGCGGCGTCGCGCGGAAGGAGCCAAGACGACCGCGCACGGCGGGGAAGGGGCCGCCCGCGTCGTCAGCGCCGCTCCGCCCCCTGCGCGGCCCGCCGCGCCCCGGCCCCGCCGCGTGGGCCGCCCGAGCCGCGGAGCGTGGTGAGCAGTGAGCACGAGCGGCTGGAGGCACCTGGCAGGGCGGGAGCGGGAACGGGACCGGGAGCGAGAACGGGAGCGGCGCGCAAGGAAACGCGCCCCGCAGGAAGCGGGTTCGGAGCAGGTGGCGACCAGGAAGTGCCGGGAGCTCCGCGCCGAGAGCGCGCGTGGGCGCGCGACGGGAGCCCTTAATTCATTGGCGAAACGGGGAGGTAATTTGTGATTTATTGTCCAAAGGGGAAGGGTGCTTTTAAGTCCTGGGGGACTCGTCTGTGTGTGTCCCGAAACCCAAGTTGTTGGTGGTTGGAATTACGTGTCATTTATCACGCGGGGTCTGGCACAAGATACCTTGGTAAATCTTTCCTTCCCCAGTACCTCTGCCTTATTTAAGCTAGTCTTCGTTAGCATTTTTGTTTGTTTTAGGCATTCTTAATGGAATTCCAGATTTTACCCAAGTCTTCTTGACAAGACAATAGCGAAAGACTGTTTACTGGTTAAATGCTATTTACAAAAGACTCCTTCAAACAAATGTAGAATTATTTTTCCTTTCAAAATGGGCAATCACATTCCTTGGAGGCCTCGTGTGAGGCCTTTGCATGAGGCCTGAGGTTCTTTATAAAACCTAAGTGCTTTCCTCAGTGCATGACACCAGCGAGTTGCGCAAATGGTCAGAAACATACCCAGTGCCCAAAGACAGACAGACCACAGATGAGGAAGTAGAGCCATTGATTTTTAGCTAGTAATTATGACTGTTTTTAACTGCCTTTATTCAATCTCATTACAGGTACATCAGAACTGAATTCTTCATAATACAGAACCTATACAGGACAAAATTTAAAATAAACTTCTGTTTTTCAAATGCCCAACTTTGTAACAACGTAGTTTACTGTGAAAAGTGAAAGAATCTTTCTGGACACTTTAAAAACATCTGGTAAACATAACAAAATGCTTTGTTTGAGGCAGATTTGTTTATTCACACAAAGATATTGCCAAGTTCGGACTCTGAGCAGTGACTTGCTTCTAAGCCAGATAAATAGCTGCACCCATGAAGATGAACTGTTTGGTCTCATTGGAAAGAACAAGGCCAGGCTTTCTGAAAAGCACGTGGGAAGTGCACTCAATGTGCTGTGGCAATTACAGAAAAAGAAGCCACTTCCACTGAGGACTAGCAACTATATAAGAAATCACTCCCAGTTTTTTATCCTTCGCGTTTTGGCAGAAAACAAAGTAGAGCGTATGGAAAATGATGTTGTGGTGGACATCCTATACAGTATTCTGAGGTAAGTAGTATTATGCTGAATATCAAAAGTCAATTCAACGAAATATTTTTAAAATGTACTGTTTAAACCCTCTTATTCAGTGCAATATCTGATAAATAAGTTTTCTGCTAACTTCTCTATTGTTGAGGCATTTCTTAAATAAGAAAACTTTTAACTGAAAATGTTACAGTGAAAATGCTAAATCCCATGCTAGCTTGCAGTCCTCCTGCAACATTATATTTTTTATCTGAAAAGAAGTCTAAAAGACTTTCTAGTCAAAATTCAGATCATAAGCAGATTGTCTTCCCTGAGCTTCAGTTCTCTGACGGTGGCCCAGACAGCTTGCAAGTCAGCTTGCCTAGCTTCCCATGCCTCAGTTTTCCAGATACAAAATGGTTAATGTTTTGCAGTTGCAGTGGGGATTGGATTATTAATGCACAAATTATTATAATCTGTTTTTAGATACACCAGTCTTGAATGGAGGGAGTGATAGAAATGTATAACTGTATAATAATAAAAGGACATTTATCTCTGTCATGTCTCTGTCATTAGAAGCAAAATTTTTAAACTGTTTTGTCTTTGACTGTTCTGAAGGCTGAATGTTGAAGACCATGATTGTCTAGCAGAAGCACTTGTTACAGAAGCATGGAAAAGATTAGAAAGGCAAGTGCTATGCTGCTATCCTTTTTGAAAGCTGTAAATTGCAAGTGTAGTTGCTTTACTTAAGAGTTTTCAAAGAGTATTTACAAGTGTTTTTAAACATTTTGTATGTATTTTAAGTATCAGTTGTATTTTTGAAGGGTTTTTTGAGTATTTTTTTTAAGGTGAATGCCTTGAATATTGAAGGTGTTTGGGGCACAGATGTTCAAGATAAAGTTTGAATAGTGTTACAATGGAGAACTGATGCTTTAAGATTTTAAAATACAATATCTGTATAGATGTATGTGTTTGAAGTAAGTTGGAAGTTCTATCAACTACAATTTTATTTTAGTACACAGTTTGTGGTGTACTACTCTTAAATGGCAATTAGGACTCCTTGCTCATCTTATTTTTAGTAAAAATAATATGTTAAAACCTCAGCATTTTCCCATAGTGTACTACTATTTTTTTGATGTTGTAATATCAGTTCTTTGATCTCTGATTGACATCAGAATCTAGTGTCAGTTTTGTCACTAGCATCACAGAATTGCCTGTCCTAGTTTAACAGCTGGGACAAATTGACAAGTAAATAAATTCAGTCTAATCTGAACACAAAATTATGTTCAGATAATAAATTGCTCACATTCATTTTAGCTGTTTCACAGTTTATGGCTTGATAATTGCTCTAGATTTTCTTACAATGATCTGGCTAAACCAAACAACATCTGTGGTTTGCAAAGCTCTGTACACCCAGTATACTTTGACAGAAAAGCTGTAGTTGTTTAAGTAATGGCCTTGTACATTACCACATACTTTGGCAAAGTCTGAAGTATTGCCATGTATTGATATTTTGTTTCCATATTTTGTAATTTGAATATAATGTTATCTGATATGTAATTGTATTAAATTTTTGCTTTTAGGTATTCACTAAAATTAGGAAATAAACACAGTATCTTTCTCTATTTGATGTCTTAACAGACTTAGTCTCCCTGCTCTGTCTAAATTTGCACTGTGTTTATACAAGCAGCACATGTATTTTAGTCCCCTACTTGGCAAAATAGCTCATATTGTGGACACGAAACTAGATTCTATACATGATATAAGGTAAGTGGAGAAGCAACATGCCATAATTACTGGGGTGTGCTCACTAAACACTTCACCTTTTCTCAACTGGAGGTTGTTTTTCTTCAATTCAGAGTTTGTGGGAGAGGGATGATTTGCATAAGGATATTGGCTTTCATGGATGAATTCATTCAGGAGAATGCATTTTCCCAATTATTTTGGGATGAACTTCTGTATAACTGTTTTCAGAACTATTTTAAAAATAATGGTCTGCTTAGAATGGGAAAAAGTATCAGGTACTACTTTGTCCTGATTCTAAATTTTACCTGGGCTTTTTTGAGAAGTTAGATGCTACCGACTCACCAGAAAATGTCTTTTTTCCATGACATTAGTAGTTTCTCTGCCCTGATGTGGATTTAGTTTACTACTGTGAATAGCAGTGAACAGTCTCAAAACAATGTTATTTTTATTTATCTTCAAAGCATTTTAAAATTACTTAAAATCAGATCCCAGTGCAAAAAGTCCAAGCTTTTTTTTCTTTTTTTTTTTCTCTCCTTGCTTGTGTTCTCCCTGGGCCATTATAGCAAAGGCTACCGTCTTTTGTTGCTTTAAACAGCACTGTTAGTCCCAGCAGAGGGTTGAAGGAGGAGGATCCTGCTTATGAAATAGTCATTAAATGGGGCTGCATTTCCTTGCAGAACTGGTCATCATTTTTCCCCCATTAATTCCTTATGAAGGCAGATTTTCTTCAAGAATGCTGATGTTTCTTCTCTCAATTCTCTTTCGTGAGAATTGTGAAATTGAATTTTCTTTAGCTTTATTTTTCACTGAACATGAAAGATCTTTTAACAGATTTGAATGAGAGACTTGCCTCAGGCAAACACTTTCATCACATAATACTTTGTAAGTAGTAGCAGAAAAACCCCAATTGCTTTAGAAATTGTCTGAAAGTGGAATTTTGGCTTCAGTAGGACAAGTGTTTTCTGCACGGCTGTATTTTCTACATGGGAACTAAAATTTCTCTTGACACAGAAGTTAGTAACACCTTCACTAATGCACCTACTTCGGCTAATTTATTTAAGAAACTAAAACCTAATACTGAGTGTTCGGTGTGTAAGTGTGATTTTTTTTTTTTTAAGGATCTTGTCAGTTTTGATGATCAGCATATCTGATGTTATCTCACTGAGTTTTCGAGATCGACTGATACAGAAGGCCGAAGAGCTCTTGGGGGCAGAGGATGAAGACCACTTCAACTATGCCAGGAGAATAGTACAGTTTCTTCAAAATGTTAAACTGGCACATCGTCCATTGCTAGAAAAATGCAACAAGATTTTTCTTAAAAGTGCCTGCCATCTTGATATACACAATATTTGTCTTATTTTTGGACTATATGAGCAGCTTGGTTTTGACAATGCTGAATTTCGCTTGATTACTAAACAGTTGCTGTCCAAATCTATAGATGATTACAATGATCCTGAAACTTTTACAAAATTATTTTTTGTTCTTGGGCCTATGGCAGGACCCAAGGTAAGAGAAAGGTAAATGTAGTCATGTTTTTATTTATTTATGGTTCAGCTCATTCGTGCACTGAACCCTTCGAGATTTGGTTAGCAGCTAGAGCATGGTACTGAGTGGCAGCTCTGACTCTGCTTGTTTTTCTTTGCACCAGCCAGAAAATCCTTTTCTGGGCTAGTGTTACTTATGGGCCTTTCTGATCTATTGTAGGATGTGGTCTGCAGTTTTAGTCGCAACTTACTGTAGTAGTTATGAAGAAAAATAGAAAATATGACTAACCATAAGTATTGCATTAGCTCCACTTTAGTGCTCTTCAGTTATGCAAGTTATGGCTTTGCCTTATGGTTTTGCCTTGCCTAGTTCCAAAAGTGTTTTTTTGTTGTTTTTGTTTTTGTAAATATAAGGCAGAATAAATTATCAGCCTTACTTTTTTTTTTCCCAGAATCAGTTCAGTTTGTGTTTGATTGCTATGTATAGCCTGTTAATTGGTGGATTGTTTGATGTCTTGGAGTACCTTCATTTTTTTTGTTTATTTGCACAAGTGTTTGGGTCCCTCATTTCTATCATCAGAGCAACACAAACTGTTCTTAGGCATTTTCGTCTTAACCTGTGCAACAAGGTCAAAACAGTTGGTCAGAAAAAGCGCACACGGAACAGATGTCTCTGTTTTGGGGGGAACCTGTTTTCCCAAATTTCATGAAGTATTTGCGTTGGTACTTTTCCTCCTTTTCTAGACAAAGAAAATTGCTACAATGTTTGCATTGTCAACAGATGCAGATCATCAACGGCTTTTCTTTGTAAAATGTGTATTTTATTTTCCTCTTTAGGTTGCTGGCTACTGCAGTGAGCATGGCAGAAGAACTTAGCAGTTATCAAGTATTAGTAATACTAAAGACAATGCAGAAGATGAAATGTAAAAATTCTCATCTACTCCAAAAGTAATTTTTGATACTAGTAGAAAATTGCTTTCTCTAGGTAAACTACTTCCATTTAGTATGGAAGACCATAATATCCAATAAACTGACTGTGAGGGGTAGGCAGTTCTGTCTCTCATAGACATACACTCTGTATATAACTAGTTACAGACTTTAGAATATCCCATCCAACCAGAAGTGTTTGTAGCAATTCAGAAATTGTCACAGAAAGGCAATTCTGTCTCACCAGGATAGTATAATATAGTTCTTAAGTTTATTTACCAATGCCTGGTCCTATTTGAGTGAATGCAGCGCTGGTTTTACTGAATTTGTTAGTGTTAACTAAAGAGACAAATGAGAAGGTAGTAAGTCGCCCTATCCCATCTAGCAAATCCTGTTACTATCGCTAATTGTTTCTTCATGAGTATCACACCCTATTTTAAAATAATAGGTATTGCTTCTTTAAGTAAGAATTTGTGCCAAATTTCCTGCAGTTTTTAATTGAGCATGGTTTATAGAGAGGTAATAGCTTATATACTGAAGGGAAAAGCAGTTCAGGTTTTGGATCTGAAAGACTGCCATCAGATTTGACACAGATGCAGCTGAGTTTGATGCAGTTTGTGGGCAACAACTCCGTGTTGTAGCTGCATGAACCAAACAGATCCTTGGGAAAAAAAGCAGGAGTGTGGTGTTGTTGGGAAGACAGGTGAATTCATGCTTTTTCTTCTTGAACCTTGCTAGCTGAAGAAAGTCAAAGAAAAAAATGCTGCCTCTTCCTGTACATCTAGCCCTTTCTTCCAGTTTTAGCCCGACTTAGCTGTAGCAACAGAATGACATCAAAATGGCTGGGATGGAGTGGGGCCCAGGTGTATTCAGCCCCCCACTTGGGTACCAGGCACTGTGGGACAGCTCTTCTTCATGTGAGGGATTGCACTTAGTAATGTCTTCCACATTAGTGTAGTAATACTGTCTTTTCGTGTTTCTATTCAGAGTGGCTTCTATTCTGCACAAACATTTGGATAACTATCATACAATACAATTGGTAAAGCTAACGCAGTACTTGGTATTGCTGGGTTGCCACGATCTGGAGCTGTTTGGCAAACTAAAAAAGTTGTTGTTTGGGTAAGTGTGTCTATTTGGTAAAGTAATTGCCTGGTTAGTTTAAGTATTAATTGATTGTTTGCTTGATATTTTAAATAACGAGATGTTAAATTGTATTGTTTTGTTTCTGTAAAATACAAAGAAGTAGCAAATTGTTAAACCAGTTTGATTCTATTAAACATAAAGCAGAGGATAGGACAAGGTTATGGTCTTGTCTGTAACCTGGAAGTATCAGCTAATAAATATGATAACTTTTCGAATAGATTCATTTTTTATTGCAATATAATGACATTCAACAGGTAATTTTGATCATTATTTTATAGGGAGGATACATGTTAATGACTTTGATTTTTGAAGGAACAGGTAGCAAATATGCAATAGGATGCATAGTCAGAACAATTGAAAGTACAAAGCAGAAATATTCTACTTTTGACTGAAAAACTTTCTAGATAGGCCTCAGGGTTGAACAGCTGCCACTCTGAGAAGAAGCCACCTCAGGAGTCATAGAATGGAGATCTGCCATGACTCCTGCTGCTGCACCACTTGTAGGAGAGCAGTCCTCTGCTGAACATCTTGTTTTGTTCATGTGCCTTTGTATTTCTCAGGCAGCATCCAGGTCTCTTGCAGAGAAAAAGTTCATTTGCCAGTCACTGAAATTACATGGAAACCAGATTCAGAATCTGCCCTTGTTAGACTTGTGTGTTTCATCAATAGCACTTGAAGCATCACCAGCTGGCTTAAGATGCTGCCTATGCTCTGGCATAGCATAATTTTGAATTAATTAGAAGGAAAAAAATAATTTCAGAATTCAAAAAAGCTGGTAGTAGAAGTTCACACAGATGCCAACTATGTCGTTCACTTCTTACATCTTGTCTGGGACGATGTGCACCTCTGACTTCTCGAATACAATTTTTGTGTGCATCATTTATTTTATTTTATTTTTTTTAAAAAAGCTTCCACTTTTGCCAAAACTGATATTCTGTTTTTATTTCTGTCTCTCTTCCAGTTTTTTAGTATCTAGTGTCATACCTGCTGATATTGCTGCAATAATTCGTGTTGTGGCCATGCTTCCTTCCACTCAGGTGGAGGAAGTCCTTTTAACGAGAGCAGCTGCGGTCCTGCCCCAGTGCAGGCTCCCCGATTTGAACAGCATCGCTGCAGCCCTTGTCCGATGGAATCACTACGGGCAGCCGCCGGGGCAGAGCCTTTCGGAGCTGTGTGCTGGGCTTCTGCAGGAACTCAACCACTGGGGCTCTCGGCGGCTCCGGGGCACCAACAGCTTGGACCTGTTGCTAGAGGAACTCACGTATGTGAACAGAGGAGGATGGTTTGAAGAAGTCCTCTGTGAAGAAACTATGTCCGCCTGTCAGCGCTTGCTCGACCAAGTAACACGGGCAAATGTGCTACAGTTTTCTTTTTTTCTTATAAAAGCAAACCACCGCTGTGTTCCATTACTTGACAGAATAGCTTCTGTGACTCTCCAAAATATAGACAAGGTATTGTAGTTTTTCCTTATTCTTCAAGTTATTCAAAAAAAAAAAAAACAGGTTAGTGATGAATGAAATAGCATTCAAACTCCAGATATATTGACTTTAATATTTTTAACTGGAGGGTTTTATTTTCTTGAACTCACCATTTTAAGTGACAGTGAGGATTTTGCTGAAAAGTACAGAACAGTTAAGAAATTTTTTGAGAAATTTCTTCAGTGCAGCTGATTTGGAGTTCGTCTGTTTATATATGTTCAAACTGTTTTTCTTCTATATATATTATTTTGCACTTCTCTTTATTCCTTTTTTATTATTCTGTCACTCAGTGTTAGAAGGTCAAATCATAATCCTTGGCATTCAGTTTTATGTTTGGTCATATATATGTGTATATGTATATTTTAACTATAAAATTGCATCACATGCTGTATATTTTCATAGCAGCCATTTTTGTGGGGATCTCCCCAATAATTTGTGTCCAAGGTAGAAATTACTGTATTTTCTTTATATCTTTTTCCTCTCTTTTAGTCTGGTATTTATATAGCAGACCTGCTATATTATCCTATAACAATTTAGTTTCCTTGAGAGTGTATAATGGGCAAACTTGTTGAGAGTTTGTTGAAATCTAAGCATACAATAGCATTTAAATCTTCTATATCAGATTTTAATTGTTAACAATGTCTGCAGTGTAATGATTTGTGGGAGAATATTTTATGTATATTTTGGTCCAGAGGAATCTAAGAAATGAGAGAAAAAAATCAAAAATATTCATCTAGTGTGAAGTTTATAAACCCTTTCTATTTTAATGGAATATTAAAATATTTTGTAGTGGCTTAATTTAGAACATTTCTTATTACAGATCCATCCATTTGAAATATATTTTATCCTCTGCCTTTTCTCTATTCTGAACTATGACTCTCCTGCCAATGAAGAGTTCTTTGAGAATTGCATCCAACATCTTATGCTTAACTTGAGTAAGTGCCTTAGCTAATGATATGATGATATCAAATAAATGAGTATCACTGAAGATATGATTGGTAGTGACAAAAATGGGAGTAGAATGGTATTTTGTTAAGCAAAGTAAAAAAGTGCGTTTGTATGTTACATTGCTGGTCTGAAGATTCAGTGTATGTTTCTGTTGAGTTTTCAAACTTCAGTTTTAGAAATGGAATACTGTTGATAAGGGACTACTAGCAAGGTATCCTGACCTCTTAGTTGAATTCTCTTTAATTGGCTACACTGCCATTGGAAATAATTGTTGCAGTGTTACCTAGGGAATCATCATTTGGAAAGAGTACACATTTTATGATTGATCATAAAAAAAAAATGCAGAGGTAAAATGAACAGAGACTCAACATTGGTTTGACTGATGATACAGCCTTGGAAAACTGCATGAAAATTTACTGGCTCCTAAAATTTTGTAGGGTTGTCCTTTTTTTAGGGCTAACTCATTCCCTCTTGCAAGAACTGGGAAGGGTTACTTTACACTTTGCTGCAGCTGTGCAAAGGTATGTCTAGTAGAATTCCTCCATCCTGCTTCTAATTTTACATTATAAACCAAAGTTCTTTATGTCCATTTAGTGCATAAAGAGAGAAACTTGGATGAGTTGCAGGGCGAGGGGAGAACATGTCAAGTCCTTTCATGTTGACATGATTTGTTAATAGATAATCGTGTTTGTTTTCTACAGGTTGTTTTGAAAGCCACTACTTGGTGCTGCTTGGCCACATTTTGGCAGTGGCTGGCTACTTCCCTCCAGTTCTGATAAAGATGATATTTAATGTCTCTTTCCTAAGTAAATTGGATGCTGAGCTTGAAGGTCAGTGTCTAGCTCTCTGATGATTTCAATTATGTAGTATGTAGCATAAAAATGGAGATAGGACCTATATGTGATTGAGAAGTGGAATAGTAGAATTATGCTATTGTAGTAATTGACTCCTGGAAAGATTCTTCTGTAGAAATCCAGTCATTTTTTGAGTGCTAAGAGGGAAGCAATGGGCGAAAACTTGTGCTTTGTTTTAAAAATACTGACATATGCTACAGATGATGTTTCCAGATGAGAGAAGTCCATTCAAAATTAATTCTATTTTGTATTCTCAGTATTTATAAACTGAGTCCCACCAGTCTCCTTGCTCTTTAAATACAAGTGTTTGCTTCAAATTTTGGTTCCCTTCTTCTCGATGTGTGTGTTGTTTGCAATCAATGTACTGTTGCCAGATGAATGATAGAAGTTGGTTTAAATTGCTCATTTTGCCTATCTTTCTGTTCTTAACATTGAGTAAAACTGGCTTTTTTTTTTCTCTTTCCCTTGGGGTTTTTGAGATTCTTTTCAAGATTCCTCACATGAAGTTAATAAAGGCTATGCTATAGAGGTGGCTATATGTCTAGTAAAGAATTCGGAGGTAACAATTTTGCCTGGTGTATGGATTTGCCACATTTCAGCTCACAGCTTCTTTTGTTTAACTCAGTCCTGCCTGATACCTCAAAGCAGAAGGTCCGCGCGTGCCTCATGAAGCTGAACAGAGCAGTCTGCCTGGAATGCCCTGAGTTTCACATCCCATGGTTTCACGAGCACTATTGCCAGCATGTCTTGTTTAAAGGTAAATAATTAGGCGAGGAAAAGCACCTCCCTTTACCAGCAGTAGTCTAGATACAGCATCTGCTAGGCACTTCATTTGTGCTAACAATGAAATGCCAACACTAGCACACACAGCACCTCAGACATACCCTACCATCCATGGAGAATGTGTTCCTGGAAAATGCCCCTGCCTAGTAATGTGGTAGTAAAGCTTTTTTTGTGAGAATTAATGTGTGTGGGGGAAATTTCTACAGAAAAAATACTCACAATTTAAATACATGGGGACAGCGTGTATGGCATGGTGAATGGAGAGGCAAGAACAGGATCATTAGGATTGTCAGTTGGTTAAGGTGCTGTGTTTTCAGAATAGATCCCTGATGCCTGCTTCATTTAAAAGACTGAACATTTCACTTAAATCTTTCAGCGTGAGCACTCTTGTTGCATTCTTTTCGACTTGTCGTCTGCCTCAGAAGAATCAAGACTGAGGGACAGAGAAATAGGCTAGTGGTCTAATGTTCAGTGTCATGAGTGAAGTAGCTGAGATTTTTCAGGCAGTGATTTGTTCAGAAAATCCAGCGGCTGCAAGCCCAGAATCTCCTCTGTTTATTTTTCTGGAACTACTCTGATATCCATCAAACTCAGCCACTTTATCTCTGAGACTGAAGATAGCTTGCAGAGCAGTGTATGAAGCAGTCTGTAATAGATAAGCAGCAGATAGTGCAATATAAATGTAATAAATGTTCAATTACTAAATACACATTTTTAACAATCTAAGCGTGATTAAAAGCAAACAAAATCCAACAGGTGAAACCTGAAAATAGTGTTGCTTCTGGCATGTGAATGGAGAAATGTCTAGGGATGGAAGTTGTGATTTACATGAGTGTAGCTGGGCAAAATTTGCTCTACTTGTGTCTTTTCCTGTCACCATAAATAACTGGTAGTTTGTGCGTAGTGGACATCTGCCACTTTCCATCTCAAAGTTGTTCATGTGGTCTCTACATTTGTGGTCAAATAACACCAGGTATATGTGGAAAAACTTTAATCTAGTAGGCTGTCTGTCAAAAATGTCACTAATTACTACTTCAGAACTTCAGCTATAGAAGTGTTGATGCATGAACTGTTTATTTTATCTTTGTAGGTAGTAGAAGAATAAATTCACTGAGGCATGTTCACCGGATGCTGGCAGAGATCTTAGGAGGAAGCAATTACCTAAAAATATCTGTTCTCACACCATACTGCTATGAAATAGGTGAGCAGGTAACCCTGTAAAGATCGATAGAGACTTGTCCTACCATTACCACTAAGGTTAGAATGCACTTGAGGATGCAGCTACTAAGGTCACAAGGTATCACAAATAATAAATTTTGACAATTTGTGTAAAATACAGTCTAAACAATGATTTTTTAAAAAAGTTGGGTATCTCTATCATTATCTTTTTATTTTTTTTAAATAAAGCACTATACAGATCACATTCATTTTCTGTTTTTAACAGCATACTTGATTTTTGTTGTGTTTTTTTTTTCGCAGATTTTGAATGCATTCTGGATAAAAATAAAAGGCCTCTTTCGTATATGTCTCAGAATATACTTTTGGGTGATATGGAGGGAATACATTCAAAACGTGGCATCAAGGACACTGCTCTCCCACCAGGCGCTCAGAGGTTAACATGTTAACTACATTTTGAGTTTAGACCACGTTGTTGATGCTTATGTCCTAAGTCATTGTTGCAGCCTGTATTTATTTTTCTGTTTTTTTTTTTTTTTTTTTCCAAACTCTTTATGAGGTTTAGCCTCCTCAGTTAGGAGGAGACTTCTTGACATCTCATTTCATGAGGTGGAAATACCGTTTTGCCTCCTACCTTTTCAAATGATGCCTGGAAAATGCTAGTTAAGTTGGTTTTGCTGTTTGAACCAAATGCAGATACACGAAGGACGTGCTTTTCTGAACCGGCATCTGTAGATAATTGTGAGGGGAAAATTGCTTGTCTAGTTTCAGTGCGTTGTTTAATATTTCTTTTCCTGGGAGTTGTGATGTGTATCTAATGATAACTTCACTGCAACTATCAATACTGAGATAGAAATACCATTTTTTCATATTTAGGGAAAACCTAAACTAAACACATTTTTCTTTTTTGCAGAATTGCCTTGGAATTTCTTGATCCAAAAGCCTTTAGCAAGGATTCACATCACGTGAAAGGAGAATCTGCAGTAAAAAAACGACACCTGGAAATGTTGGGGTATCGAGTAGTTCAGGTGAGGAGTCACCAAGGTATGGTAAAAACTGATGCAATTTCCTTGACACAGATTCTTAAAGATAATTTTCTTACAGTAGTTAAAAGTTCCTGCTGGGCAAGAGCAAATTTGGATTGGCAGAGCGGATTTTCAAGCTGTTCTCAAAGTGATGCAAGCGCTACAGAGCTTGTACCTTCACTAAAAGCATCTGCAACAAACTAAAGTCAAAATATCTTAGAATTACCTTATTGCAGCATATTCAAAATCTCCACATAGCCTGAGTAAAGGGGAAAGGGTGAAGGAGGAATTTCAGTTCACATCACCAAAAGGTTTTGATACTAGAAAAAAGTGGTACATACACTGAACTAGCCACTGAAGTGGTACATTGAACTATTTATGCAAGGTGGATATGGATGCTAAAGCAGTAGTACTGTGACAGGGAAGACAGCAGCCAGAACCCTCCAGTGTAGACACAGCTGAGCAATGGAGGCTGTTAAATGCAATATACGTAGTTAGTGCGTCTCCTACTCTAGTTTTAACAGAATTCTTTGTTAAGCCTAAGGGTTTTTGGTTGGTCGTTTTTTTTTTTTCCATAACATCCTCTCTCATGTTCTCTGACACTAAATGTTATGCTTCTGATAGACTGTTTCCATTTCAATATCCCAATTAACAAGATAAGCTCTACTGATCTGGAAGTTTTCTCTGGATTTGGATTTCAAAGTACCTCAGCTGGGAGAGGGTTGGGGTTTGTCACAGCTTGTGCTGCATGGGTATCTGCTTTGCTTCTGTGCAACTATTACAGCTTTTTGGGCAGAGGAAGATGGAGAATTGAATCTTTCAAGTATAACAGTAAGTCTAGATTTTAGAAGGAACACAGATGATAAAATATTTTAAAAGTGGACAATAATAGGTATCAAAGAGCCTTTCTCAGCTGTAAGCTGTTTTGTGCCTTATGTCAGACAATAGTAACATTAAGATTATATGACTTTGTCTGCAGATTCCTCACTTTGAATGGAATTCTATGGTACTGTCAACAAAAGAAGCACAGCTGGAATATCTGAAAAAGCATCTCTATGAAACACAGTGATGCTGAAGACATGTAATCAGTTTATCTTCTTGCAACCCTAAAATAGGTAATTTCCAAAATCTCTTTAGGAGTCAGCTGGACCAAGGCTTGCACAGGGCATCAGGTATCAAGAGATGTAATCCTAAATTTGCTAGAAATTGTAAAAGGCAAGTCATAGTGATTCATAAAAATGCAATAAGGATGCTTAAAATCTCTGGCAGCATTACTTTAAGTACATGGGTCTGTGACAATGCTGCCATAAAATGACATTATTATCTGCTGAATTGGGGTAAAAGCATGAACACTTGGTCAAATATACACATATCCAAGCAAAATGTTGGAAATACTAAAATGTGCAGAAGAAGGCAGCAGATACACTGGAAATTACGTGTCCTTCAGAATGTGACAAAACACGCAACAGCAACAAAACATCTTATCTTTGTATCTTCATACTGTGAAACCAAGAAATTCGAAATGTAAGTTTACCAAGAACATGATGGTTTCTGCAGCTGTTTTGGTGCCATCTTCCACAAGAGAGACTGGGAATTATTGTGGTGTTTGGTGCTGAGGAGCCCCCAGCTGCTTGCCTTGCCTGCCTGGGCATGTGGTGTGTGCAAAAGCACTAACAGCTGGAGCTTTATGAAACAGCTCTGCATACCCAGAAGGTGAATTAGTCCCAGAGGTTTGGCAGCTACACTGACTCTTAAAACACCCTGTGTTCCAGTTAAATGTGACTTGAAAAGCATAACTAGGGAAGGGTTTATGTAAATGAAGGATTTATGCAAGACAAGGAAGAAACATCCTCGTGTCAGACAATGTGCTTACTTAGGGACTGATACTTGGTGAAAGTTGCTAGTGCAGCAGTATGCATTGGACTACCTTGTGGCTAATAAAAATAAAAGAAATGATATGTCTGTCCTATGACTAAGACAGTGTACTAAAGACCAAAATTAGGCTGAAAATTAAAAGCAGGAATCAAGATAAATCTTCAGAGACGGCCTTGGTTACTCGTGGTTTTATTTCTCCTGTCTCAAAACCATCTCTTGGTGTCTGGGCTGCTTGTGATAATGCTGAGCCAGGGCTTGTATCAGGGTGCTTAGGAGACAGGGATGTGAAAGGAAGAAGTGGAATAGCCAGGAGAATGTTTATTGTAGAGTCTGCTGTTGTACAGTGGCCCTTTTTCAGAAGCTGTCAGGTTGTGACTACAGTTTCTGTTACCTCATGATGACTGTCAGCTGTGCCCATCTCTTTCACACACACAATGCCTATATGTTCTTTTGCCATCTGTGTATAAGCAGTAGCTGTTCCCTGAAATGCCACATGCCTTGAAGCTTCTCAGAGGAAAGTGACTACATCTCTGAATCGACCACCATGCAGGTGCTCGTCACTTGTTTTGATTGTTTTTCACTAGCCCATAATAGAAAATATTTTTATTAATGAAATATGAATCAATTCACTGAGGAAGCCAGAAGGAAAAAAAAAAAAAAGACATGACTAACAGTAGCTGCAGGGCATTTTCCTGTTAAGGCAGTCTTCACGTTTCTTGGGTTCCTGTGAAAAAGCTACAGAAGACAGTTATTTTCTTATGGTGATGGTGCTTTTGGTCAAATTACCATGTGCTCCAAGAGGGTTGTTTGTGTAGAAGAGGAAGAATGGAAGAGTGCTTTGAGGAGCTGGTTTTGAAGGCACAGCACATAGAAGGCTCCTTATATCCCGGGGAGAACAGAGAAGACAATCATGCATATAAATGAGGGTCGCAGAACTTGGGCTGAAAGTCAGACTTGTCTCTGCACCATCCTGCTTGTGTAGAGACGGGCTTGAAGTAGCAACTGTTGAGCGCAAGGAAGGAAGCAGTGGTTGTAGCTGAAGTAAGCAGTGGTGGATGGCTGTATGATTGAACTGCTTTTGAGGTGTCACTCTGTGCC
The DNA here is from genome assembly GCF_059628265.1 of Tinamus guttatus. NCBI lineage: Eukaryota > Metazoa > Chordata > Aves > Tinamiformes > Tinamidae > Tinamus > Tinamus guttatus. The sequence goes on from NW_028288594.1 coordinate 1,088,119, forward strand.
AAGCCAGATATGTTTAAGTTATGTATGGGTAAAGTTATGAGTATTCACCACTGGAAGGATTAAAATTTGCTACGAGTGGATTCAGAAAGTATATCTATCTTGAAAAAGCAAAATGTAAAATAAGAGTGTTTCAATAAAATGTGCTGCTTTTGTTACTTTGCAGTCATTTTCTTGCTCATTGAAATCAGCGAGTACTAGTGCAGATGGTTAGCCAGCTCTATGAGGAGTTTACCTGGAGACAAGGAAAGGATGCTAAGAGCGGATGAGAAGGTGGTGGTGTCTCTATTAAGGGAGAAAAGAGTAAAGAAGGCCAAGAGAGTAAGTACTCCCATCCACTAAGAACCAAACTGTACTGGCTGTGCCTTGGGCTTGGCCTTACCTCTTTCTGCAAAGGCAAAGCACATGGTCATTCAAGAGCTAGAGTTGCTGTTCAGCCAGCACTGGTTTCTTTTCCAGGTTTCCTTATGTGTCAATTGTAATTATATTGCACTAGACTTACGATGACCACTTTATTTACAGGAGAAATGCTTTAAAGAGGTATTTATAGAGATGGCAGGTGTGCTGTACTTCAAAAAAATTGAATGCGCTTTTACATTTTTGGGCAAATCTTCTACTAAGAAATCTGTATCCTTGCACTGTGGTAGTGACAACAAGCTGCAGATCACTAAAAATGACACCACCGAATGATATATTTATAGTTTTTAAAATAATGTTTAATTGTTACTAGTTAAAAGCTTTTACATGAAAAAAATGCATCGGTTCTTTATTAGGTGAAAAAGTGCTCCCTGCCATGGGTAGTTGTTGATGATCATTTATTCTCAGGCATTTCACTAATGCTTTGTTAAACTTTTCTCAGAGATCTGAAAGCATTATGTTAAATATTTGCTTTAGAAATAAGTACAAAAGCATAAAAAAAGGAAAATCCTTCTTACTAGAAGCCGAGACACAGCAAGTGAATCTCCAGAGCTATTAACCTTGTAACTTTTTCTCTTGCTAATAGCTGAGTCATGAATCCAGTTTTAGTGGAGATTGATGTTTCTTAGGCTACATAATATATCTTTGTTTTCTATATGCACTTCAAAATCAGATTAGTTATTTTTAGAAGGGTCTAATGAAAATATTTTTAAGATCAGCCTAAAGAATGCAGGATCTACATACATTGCTAAAGGGGGAGATCAGGAGATACAAACATCAGTTAGAATGAACTTAAATACAATAATAGGTAGTTAACAATTGATTAATTCTGTAGTATCTTAAATTGGAGAGTAACCTCCAATATCCTGGCTTGTCTGGGTGTAAGGAATTCTACTTTCATCACTAATTCCCAAGAGTTTGCAAGTTCACAAGTTCTTAGTGAATTTTTTTATTCTAAAAAATGTTTGTCAGAATTCTTCAGATTTTTAAACTTCAGCAATAATTCAATTCTTATTGATTAGTTAGTAATTATATTAAGACTTGGACAAAGTGACTAACTAGTACACCCCTACAAAACCCTGTACAATTTGGGGATATTTTCATGCATAAAAAACAGAAGAGTCTATCAAAACTCCCTCACCATATCATATTTTTCCAGCATTTTATTTACAGTTTTGATAGCTTGAATAGATTTAAGCGTGTTGCGAGGCAGGAGGCTCCGGTGGCGTATCGGATCTCTTTCAATATGCCGCTCCATTCCTTCTTCTCGTCGTCATACCTGCATTTAACAAGATGAGGTCAAAACAGAGCTTCGTGAAATTTGACACTTCCTTCACACACATGAAATAGAGAATAATCCATGTGTTGCAAAAGGCAACCACATGCTGCATCGTGCCACAGGAGAATGTTCCTGTCTTCTGGAGCAGGAGAGGGGTGTTCTTGCCATGGTGATTCACACTGCTATCATCACTTAGATATGGATTTTACTCTCCAATGTCTAAAAACCTAAAGGTAACTTAGAGCCTTCCATTAAAAAAGTATAATCAAAGCTAAACTTACTTCCATATGTCAGTGACTTCACTGGGGGCAAATTCTTTAGTTTCAAGCTGAATCATTGCAAAACCTCCAATAGCATATAAAGATCCACTTAAGGTGACTAAACTGATAGAACTTCTCTCTTGGGGAAATTCAGGCATAAGCTCCCACCTAAAAAAAAAAAAAACTCCCATCAAAAACATGAAAAATATTTCAAACCGAATGCACTAAAATAGAGCTGCAGATGACATAAGTGCAGGTGCTAAGGACCATTTGAGTGAAACTGTTCAGCAGTAAGAAAAAGGATTCCTGAGGTTTATCAGCAGTAACTTCTGTTTCTCTATCCCCGCAGGGATTTGGTGTGTAAATACAAGTCTTTATGTGACAGATATATGCCATGATGACATCCCCTACCAGAGACCTTTTTTTTTTTTTTTAACAGATCTCCTAGTCCAAAGTCAGTAATGTGCTTTAGAAACATTGCTCCTTCCCCAAATTTCATTTTTTGTATTGTATAAGAATACAGAATTGTATAAGCGGGTCTCATTTAACTTTTTTTTTTTTTTGAGTGGGTATGAAGTTGATGGATACAGTGCTGCTCTTCAGTGAAGACGACACAAGCAATGTGTTTGTTGGTGATAGAAGAGGTTATTAGCAAACAAACTAGAGGTATATTAAGGACTACTTTAGAAACTGGGCTATTAGAATAAAGCTTTACAGACATTATTTTAAGTGAGAGTACAAACAAGCTGTGAGGATGGATAAGAAGCAAAAAGGAAAACTGAAGTAGAAAATGAGACAAAGATACTGATGGGAGAAAATCATAATCATTTGCGGATGCTGACTGCAAAGTGCTCTGGCCATAATGACCTAGTAAGTGAGCTGCTTTCAACTTTTGATTTTCTTCATTACTCATTTCTTAATTTATATTACCCAAAGAACGTTCAGCTAGTCCTCTCCGGGTACCTAATTTCTTACGCTGTGGTTTTGTTTTTAGCACCAGTACTGTGTAAAATTGATGAAGTTCTCCCACTTCTCCCACATTATGCCAGCACATTGTTTATGTTGGCTGTGTGGCCAAGTGTATTGAAAAACTAATCAGACTGAAAGCAAGTAAATGAGAGAAGAGAGGGAGAAAAAAGGGTATGCTATTTGATCTAAATGTGCTCTACAGGGAACTATGCTAGGATAAAAAACAAGCATGGCAGGAGGAAGAATCTCTGGAGATAAGGAAAAAGGGCTTTTTGAACTGCTGTTGTTCCAAAGAGGTATATGTAGACTAACTGCCATAGGGGGAACACCTTAGTGACTTTTATCTCAGAGATACTGAAAGTCTGGATGATAAAATACTTGCTTAAAAATAGCTAGAACATTTCACTCACTTATTGGTAGTCAGATCAAAAGCTTCAACAGCTGCAGTGAGGCCTTCTTCCGTGACACCACCTGCAATCACAATCTTGCCCTTATGGATAGCTATCCCAAACATTGAGCGAGCCACTTTCATGGGAGCCAGATCTCTCCAGTCTCCTTTCTTTGAATTGTACACAAATACTCTGTTAGTACATTTCCTGTGGAGAAAAAGGAAAACTTGTGATCATTTCTGGTGAAACTTTTGGCAATTCCATGAAATCCTCTCAACAGGGGGAAGGACAAGACTTTGGCAGATCTAATACATAGTCCTATCCATAGAACTAAATCAAATGTTAAGTGCTGCTGACACAAGGCACTAATTTGCACTGTATCTTGTAGGAGAAAAACAATGTCCTTTTCCTGCAGTGTTTCATTCAGGTGGGTCTGGGGAAGAAAGGTATTGGAGAAATGTAGTGGGGAGGAATGTTTTTCCAGAAGCTAAAAAAATATGTTGAATAGTAACTCTTCCAAGCACCAAGACACAAGAATTTTTTATCTTTAGCCCAGCTAAGTGTGCACATAGGAAGATTTATTAGCTCTTTTTATACCTTATCTATATATATAAAAATGTATATGTATACACACACAGAGTATATGTCCAGTATATGTACTGTAAATAAAGACCTTGGCTTAGAAGGGTCATGTGCATTGCAGACCAGTACCAGAGTGAAGCTGAAGGCATATCAGAAGTCACCATGTCATAAACAGATGTCCAACATAATGTGTTGACCTTTGCCAAATCTCTGGCACAGATACTAAAAATAAAGCAAATGCCTTTTTTTTGTCCATGAGAACACATAATCTATAATGCAGCAATCACTGATAGAAATTGTCATTAAAAGACTTGAGAGACTCACTTGTCATCGGTTTTTCCTCCAAGAGAATATATTAATCCATTATTTGAGATAGTAGAATGGCCATATACTTTGATGGGAAGCTTTTTGGCCTCACCCCATTTTATTGCTCTGGAAAAGGAAGACAACAATTTTAGCTCTTTCAACTAAAAATGAATTATTTATGTGTCCTCAGTGGACATAATTATGTAATGAAACATACACAGGGTCATAGCACAGTACTGAATCTAGAGACTCCTCAGTGCGAAGGTCCTTGCCTGCGATTACGTAGATTTTGTTGTCTGATTCTCCCAGCCCAAAGAGACACCTGGCTGATGGCAGCGGAGGAAGGGCAAGCCACTCACCAGCAATGCTGTCCAGCTGAAAGAGTACCAGAACAGAAAGCGTTAGGAAAGGCAAACAGTAAAAATCAACACATTGAAAACTGCTCCACAGAAAAAAAGGTAGAGGCACTCAGTGTCTGAACTACCTACCTGTCTATCAGTTCAGGTAAGGAGTGACAACTTCTATCCACCTGTGCTTCATGGAGACTCAGTAGAGCATCATACATCTCTGCATCCCCCTCAAAGTGTTTGCTGCTTTGATCTCATTTTTAAACTCCCTTTTCTTGGCTAAAGCTCCCCCATTCTTAAGTGTTTCCCATCATACATTGTGAAGAGCATATAGTTCTTACCCTCTCTGAAGGGAGCAGAAGCTACTGCCATTCCACACCTATAAATTCAGCAGTTTATACTAACTAGGATGAAGAGAAATGCCAGACACCTCAGACCTTTCCTCTTGGTGATCAGGAAGCATGAAATGCCACATGTGGCAAAAGAGGTTGTGTGGAGAGATTCTTAAACACTCCTGTGATCCCTGGAGGTGCAGTGAGTAAAGACTCGATTCCTAAGCAAACAAGGCAGCCTTAATAGGAAAGATATCACTAATGATGTACACCCAAGGTTGTCTCAATTCCTATTCAGGATGGTGAAAATACCAAAAAAAAAAAAAAAGAAAAAGCAGGACAAAAAAAATCCATACAACAAAGTTTTTGTTTTGATCTGAGAACTTACTTTCAACGGAACCCAAATGCTCCGTAACATTTAACAAGAACTTTTTCTTTCTTCCATTTTATATAAATTTGCTTGACAACATACAGGAAGCACTGAAGAAGTAAGTTTGCTTGGGTGCAAATGTGTGAAAAGGAGAGAAAGTTCATTCAAAATAATCAAATCTGGGTTTAGCTTAATGATTATTCTTTTCCAGAATTATGTTCCTCAGTCAACATCTCTATGATAAAATGCATCTCCCAGACTTCATAGACCACCCTCACTAGATAATAACTTGCAGCAGTGGAATTTAGTTCATGGACATAAGGTTATTTCGGTAGCTAAATCTAGGTGGGATTATGAGGACAAGATCACAGCACGTTTCGTGAAGAACGGCCCGATACAGCTCTACTTCTGCTAGGGCAACAAACAATTAGTTACACATTTCTGAGTCAGTGGTAGCCACGTTTTGTCCTAGGTTTTTTTTGCTACCAAATAAATTAGTAGCAGGAGTGGTAAAAGTGCAGAAAAGGAATTGGTAAGTGAAAGTCTTTATGCCACCACATTAACATTTCAGAGGAAACATTAGCCACAGGTGTTTTACTGTGTGCAGTAGCAGCAATGAGCAAGACTTGAGAGGTGGCAGGCTGGAGAGTAGGGTTTCAGGAAATGAGTTTAGATATATAAAGCAGGATTATGAAAATGTCATAGTACCAATTCTATCACAGTATGTCTAGTGTCAATCTGGAGGTTTAGTGTTTTGACCCCCCCGCTTTCTAGAATGCAGAATTCTAGAAGGACTGAGATTTTGATTATTGTCTTCTGGATTATATAAATTTTGACATCAGTACACTGTTTCTACTGTTTCTATTGGAAGAATATTTATGTTACAGCTTGTACACTTCAATGATTTGTGATTCACACCTACCTAAGGACATGACACAGTGCTAGTTCCTCTCTAGCAAAGTGCTGCTTCTCTCGTGTGTGGATACCAAATTTCTCAAACTAACTCTTTTATTGGGTCTGAACATAGCAGCAAGCCATAGCTCTGTAAACACTTAATAGCTGTTATGTTCAATATATGAAGGCTTTAAAATTCTGCCCATGCCGTGCGCTGTGCTTTCCTTCACAAGGACCTACTTTCACTTTTTTTAGGCCAATGTGCTTAAACAGTCACTTAGCCAGGTACATGTTGCGAGAGTTCAGCATGAGCTAGTAGTTCTAGTATCCAATAATAAACCATATAGCCAGCTATTAAAAACACTACAACAAAATTAGTTCATGGTAATAATTACACCAAATTGTATTTTTGCTGACTATCTCAAATTTATCATAGTAGTTATATTTATACAGATTTATAAAGATATAAAATTACACTCAGTTGAAACACTGTATTTAGTTTATTGACATTGACTTTGCCAAGGAAACAGCCTTCTGTGTGTGTGTGTGTATGTGTGTATAGTTTTAGAGGACCCTTAGGTTTTAAAATATAAATATATCAGAATGACTTCTGGAATTGTAGTAAAATATGACATTTAAAAAATGGGTGTTACTGTTGCCATAAGAATATTTCAGATTTTTAAAAAAGCTAATCCTGTTAAGCGTTCAACTTTTCATTGAATTTAATGGAAATTCATGAAATAGAGTACAAATCATTAGGCTTGCTCTTAACACATCTTTATCAATAAAAATCTGGAACCTAAACTATGAAAACTGATGCCTCGGTAAAATATTCTAACTATTCTTTTCTGAAATCTCATCCTCAGCCAAATCTTGAAAGAGAAAATACAAGTCCTCTGGTTTGAGTGCATATTTCTATAGAAATATACTATATACTAATATTTCTATAGAAATATATATTAGTATATAGTATATTTCTATAGAAATAATTCTCTACAGATTATTCCTTCTATTGACCATAGACAGAGATTAGATAATTCACTTCTCATAACACACCTAACTTAAGCAGATATTAAAAATTAATGTGAGAGAAGTTGTAGTGAATGGACTGCACTGGCCTAGGTGAAAACTGAAAGGAATACACATTTAAAGTCAAATGCGAACTGTTTGGCACAGAGTGAAAGCACCTTTCAGTAACTCTTAGAGCACAAATACACACAAATTGCACAAATAATGACCGAGTATATACCTGGAAGAAGTATGACTGGAAAGGCTGATCCTTGTTCTCTTCTTCCACATACAGTCCTCCAACAATGTAGACCTGATTTTGTTTGGTGACTATGCTGGAATGATTTCTGGGAATCTGCTCTGCCAGGGCTGCGAGGTAGCATTCATTTTCAAGAGGATCATAAGCTACCGCAGCAGTGTCATTAACAAGAAGAATTAGGTCTTTGACAAACATGCCATGCCGAGGAAGGTCATTTAAGTACCCAGGGAGTAAATCTTCATCTCCTACATCACCATTTACTTCCCCCTTGTTTGATTTTTCTGTATTTTTGCTAGGGTCAGGCAGCTTTCCAGCATAAGCATCCTTGATTATCTTTATTTTTTTCTGAAGTTCTGAGTTGCTTTTAATTATATCATCCTTCTCAACATGATCTTTGAAATATTTTTCTGGCATAAGACGAAACCGGATGCAGTCAAAAACTTCTCCCAGGCTCTTTACTCTGTTCTCCTTGTCTGTCCGGACCCATCTCATTACTGCTTCAAATACCAGTTCTTCTTTTTCTACATTTAAGCTGTCAGGTGTAATAATTGAGATAAGTTCATGGGGGGCAAGCTGCATGAAGTCTTCTTCTTTGCAAATCTGCACAAAATGGTCTGAGACGAAATCACGGGCAGAAAATGCAAGTCTTGGACAGTCAAGCAGAAGCCCTAATCGAAGGATGGCCAGACAGTTACCCACAGCAAGCCTCTTCTGAAGGTAGGAGACACACACAGTGAACACAGACGGGATCTGGAAACGACTGGCCAAAGCAAAAATATCTTGCACGTTAGAATCATTAAGATCAATACTTGCAGAATAAAGGTATTTGACTATCATATCCAGGACATTGGGGTCAACGTTATCTAAAACTACCTCCTTCTTTTTCTCTTCATTTTGCTCAGATAAGAAGTACTCACGAAAATAAGGGCTACAAGCCGACAGAATCAATCTGTGGCAAGGCAGACTTCGGTCACCAGCTTTCAGCGAGCAATCTATAAACTTTTTCTCTTCCAGGAGTTCCTTGAGGCCATCCTGAAGAAGGGTGGATTGGTAAAGTCTGAGTTCTTCAGTGAGTTCCCTCTGAGAATCCATTTTCCTAAAATCTTGGAAAGGGGGGGGTGCAGAAAGCGTTAGCTGTTGTCTGCACAAAGGTCTGTCTGTAAAAAAGGCAGATCAATGTGCTTTGCCCAGCCTGAAGGCTTTGCAATTTAATCTTGCTAGCTAAATATAGGTACATGCTCTTACAGGTCGGAATTTAGGGTGGATGGTGTGGAAAAAAAGAGTTGCTCTTGCAGCTGTCAAAGACTGAAAGAAGCAACTGTTGCTTTTAGTCACTATGGCCTGGTTTTGCCATCATTCTCTATGATGAATCAATGAGATAACTTGCAATGTAAGGAACTACTTGACGTGAGTAAGGACACGAGAATCTGAACCTCAGTGAGATGGCTATAAACAAGATTAGAAATACACATTACACAGAATTCCTGAATAGAAATGTTATTAATTGTCAGATGTAATGAGTCTGCTCACTGTTTCACACAAGTTGCAATAAGACTTTTTTTTCTTTTTTTTTTTTTTCCTTAAACATACTCATATCAAATCAGTGATGTCTTCAGACACTGGTAAGACTTTCAATTTCATTGTGATCATCTTAATACACAATTTGTTATATTTATTTGAAAGCTACAAATAAACCGATTAAGCATAAAAAATAAATTGTTCAGATAAGGTTCTACTTTCAAAAGTAATTTAAAACGAAGACTCCATTTTCCATTAAAAGCAACTATTCTTTATTTCACATAATCTGTAGACATTATCAATTCTTTTTAATCCCACAGAAATAGTGTTAATTGCTGTTAAAATAAACTGAGAGAGTAAATGAGAAAACAAAAGACATAATCCATTACATATTACTTAATAAACACTTTATTTAACATTAACTACAAAAAAGTAAACATTAAAAAAACCTCAAAACTAAAACACTATAAATAAATAATTTTTAAAGTACGTGGATTTAAAAAAAAATGCACATGTTGATGGTTTTACTATTCAGACTGGAAACATTTAGATTTTCATGAAAACAATGATAATACAGAAGCAAAACAAATTTGAGGTTTTTTAAAATATGTGCTTTGATGAACTGCTTTTTGTCCATACAAGAACACTTAGCTATATGATAAAATTTTCTTTGAATGTAATGCAAACAGAATCTTCAACAAGGTATAACATTGCTAAAATTTTCTGAGAGTTTATTCTATCTTTCTCCTACCTTTTCAATATAGATAGGATTTAATTAAAACATACACTTTGAAAGATTTCCAACAAACGGTGATATCCACATCACAATGACTTTACTAGCACAGTCAGCTGCTAAAACAACAGCTGAGAAGATCACTCATTTGACTTTTTCCACGTACAGAAAATAGTGCAGAGGTCTCACTAGAAATTGTAACAGCTGCATCTTCCTTTAAACAATAATGACTCATTTCTCTCTAACACGAAACAACATAAAGTCTAATGAGTCAAACGCAGAAGCTATTTATGTATGTGCTTTTTTTTTTTAAGGGAGGATTAGAAAAATTTGCTCTTACCAAAAAAATAGAAAAGCAAAAAACTGCATGGCAATATCTAGATTAAAATTAACTATTTGGAATGTTATGTGATAAACAGTTCATAAAATTAATAAATATTAAAGCTTGTATTTGTACTGATACAGCATTTTGTCAAAAAGTTATCAGTACTACAACACTGCTACAATGATACAACTAGGATGCCTAGATACAAAGTTTTGTGTGTTATATTTCTCTGTTGCATAGTATGAAACAAGTTATAGAAATATTATTTAGATATAATCATTACAAGAGTACAATGCATATAAATAAATGAAAACAAATTAACACTTTAATAGAAACACTAAAATACAAACCTTTTACACATACAGAAATTTTGAGTAATATTTTTATGACATATGCTGACTATAAACTGTATAATATTTGCCTCTTCTTTAAATTTGGTATGCTCTTTCTCTTGTTACCCTTGTATTTTTTTTTCCAATTATTTTCTAGAGATGTGACAAAATCAGAGAACAGTGAATCTTTCATTGCTTAGGCAATGAAATATATTGCTTAGGCAATATATAACAGAAAAATCTAAATCAGCTTATTACTTCCCAGAGTCCCTGGAGCGTGAATCCATCCTTCAATTTCTCTATCGCAAGCCCTAGTTCTTCTGAAAACACAGGTTCCCGATCATGTTGCTTTTTTTGAATGGAAAAGTTATGAGAGAGAAAATAAATCAGTACAGATTTTGTACTAATTAAATTATCAAGATTTCTACAACATAAACTTGACAATACAAAAATGTTGGTCTTACCTTGTTACCATCAGCAAAGTAAGCCTGAAAAACAAACAAACAAAAACCTCACAACTTTAAGAAGAAAATAGTTTAAAAACAAATCTGCTAATAACCTATTGTGATAAAAACTGTATGTGGTAAAATCATTTAAAAACATATCTGCTAATAACTTATTGTGATAAAATTGTTTCTGGTAAGTTTTCTTTAACAAAGCTGTTAATTTTTTTTTTTTCATAAAGAAGATCAAAGTAATTTCTAGGTTTAAATAATTTATCAAAAAGTTCTGAGGAGTAAATTATTTTTCACTAAGTAATGCTAAATCCATGAATTTTCCACCATACCAAATAAAGATTTTAAAATGTTACATTTTTATGTTACATTTGCTATACCGAGAAATACCAAGTAAAACAATGTTGACATGAAGACTTGCTGATATCATTCTAGTATTTTCTGCGTCATGGGCAGCAGCATTTATTATTCAATGTCAAAAACTGTAACTTCGTAACTAACTTTGTCTCAAAGCAGTCTTAAATTTCAATTAATGTCATAACCAATATAAGAAACGATCATGGATTAACTGAACAATTGACCAAGTTTTTCCACAGTGATCTACAAATGCAGTACAATCTTCTCCATCCTCAAAATGATATTGGGAAGCAATATCTGAAAATATCTTTAATTGTCGGAGTCTCTGAGCAAGCACCACTTTTAGATCATCGTATTTATCAGAAAGAGCGTGATCTTGTTTTGACTGCCTTTCTGGGGAAGCGCAAAGACGGAAGTACTTTCCTGGGAAGCTGGATCTCATTCAAGCTATACATAACTCCACAGAACAGCATCACAGTCTTCAACTATCATGGAATACTGGAGTGGAGCCAATCATTACATCTCACAGGTTGTTTCCTGTGGCAACCACCCTCTAGTCATTTACAGCTTCCAGTTTTTATTTTAGAGTATACAGTGCACAGTTATTTAATCCAAGTGAGAAGCAGCAAGATTACAAAGAAAATCTATCTCTAAGGAAAAGATTTTCAACCATGCTGAAGACAGAAATAAAATTATGGGAAAAAAAAAAGGAAAAAGGAGAAAAAAAACGAAAGAGGAGGGAAAGAAGAAGGAGAGATAAAAGCTTATCTGAATTGATAATGATAGCAAAAGAAAGGAGGATAGAAGTAATATGGGTACTGATTCCAGAGAGGAGTTATGAAAACACATCAATTGGCAAGCATCAGACTAGCATATAAAAACCTTCTATTTGTGCAGTCCCTGCAGATCACAGGATTGATCAGATCTTACTGAAGATAGCTAATCAAGATCACAGACAGGCGACTGCATTTGAAAGCATGTTTTCCTGAAATGCTGGGATGAAAACTAATACAATTTTCCAAAGCAGTATTGGCAGTAATGTGCAAGTTGTCAGGAGTAACTTAAAATTATTGTTGCCTTTCTAAAAATCTTCCAAGTATATATCTGAGATGACTGTTGAGTCTACAGAAACAACACTGCTCCAAAAGAAGGAAGATTTTTTTTAAATGTAATGTATTTCATTAAATTATACTGATTCTTTTCAAACTATTCATTATGTTAGTGTGTTGAGGACCTGCATACAATTATCATTTATAGCTACTACTATTCTGAAGATAGTAATTAAAATCCCATAAAGAGAATAGATTCCTCTAGTAAAGAATATTGATTAAATAACATGCAGGTGTACTTAAAAGATCAACAGTTCATTTGTTGGTTATCTTTAATAGATTTAAAATTTTTTAAAAAAATTGATTAACAATAAGAGATTTTTTTTTCTGTGTTGAGCTTACCACAAAAGCATCTGTCTGTTCATCAGATTCTATTTCCACATCATCTTGAACCTGCTCCACTGTTAGGGCTTCAAGAGGTTGAGGCTGCAAATTAAAACACTGAATTAAATAAATCCATATACTTAATACATATTTAATGCATTTTATAAGTGGTGACAGTGCAATATTGCATCTAATTTCAAATAAATGAAGAGAATACCTTTTCTTCCATTTCATAATCCACTCCAAAAATAGGGTTAGCTGAATAAACTCTGTGAAGTGAATTAATTTCTTTCACTGCTTCCTGTAGTTTCTCCACAGGGTCTATTTTAAAACCAAGTACATATCCTCCACTCTATACAATAAAAGAAAAAAATAGATATTTATTATCAATTTGTTCTCTTTGATGTGAATTTACAATTTAATGATAGCAAATTTCTATTTGCTGATATAAAATATAATTTGTATTATGATATCTTCGTGTATTTTCAATCTGCCATTTAAACCAAGGGTAAAATAAAAACAGGGGCAATGTTTTCCATAAGATTAATATGGGTTTGAACTGGTATTCAACTATACAGGAAAGTTATGTTCAAAAGACTACTAAAAAGGAACACTGAAGGTAGTTTTAAAGTAGCACTGTAACAACTCAGAATTATAAAATCATATACATATCTAAATGAAACCAACTAAAAAAGCCTATTAAAGCTTCTTACCTGCTGAGAACTCTCTATCACCATTGCCAAGCCAAATTTTGAGTCCCGTATTTTTATTGAACGCTAATGAATGGTAAAGAGGTAAAAAGAGTTTATCAAAAAATGCCTTAGAATTACCTTATAAATATATGTGTATATATATGCACACATACACACGCTATATGCTTATATGGTACTATTATTACTGGTTCTGGAAGGTTGGACACCAGGACTCCCTACCATCACAAATCTGAATCACTGAAATCTCAAGGAAAAGTGCCTCATCAAAAGTGGTACCAATTTGTTTCTGAATATCTAAATCAATAATCATAAAACTCAGCACGTGCAGCTGGCATGCAGCATCATATAAAATATTTTGGAAATTAGAAATAAAGCTCATTCTTTGACATCTGGACCTGCCAATGAATTAATCTGGTCAGAAAAATTACAGCATCCAATTAATCCTGACACAAATATATATATATTGTGGTTGATGCTGTGAGATCAAATTCTTCCCTCATTCAGGACATGAGAATTACTAATTTCAGTGTGAGCTGGGCTCATCAGCTGAACACTAGAACTCTTCCCATGTTATAGAACATTTCAGTTTGGAAAGGGATGATTTAAGATACTTACAATTTGTAGATATGGTATGCTGACGTTAAAGCTATCATTCATATTTGCATGCCACACTATCCTCACATTAGTAATAAAAAATGTTCCCAAATTTCCCTATTAAAGAAAAAATACATTAGACATGCATTGAAGTATACCACTCTCTTTCCAAATACAATGACATATGCATTTAAACACCAGCATAATATAGTTTCATATTTAATCCAATAAAATCCTGGTTCTTTCTCACTAAAACTAGTGGAAACATTACTACTGATTTCAAGAAAGCAAGATCAAATCTTTAAAGGATATGGCATCGAGTGGTAAAAACCACTTGGGAGTTCCTATTACTACAGTAAAGCAGGATCAAATCACAGCACAGCAAACCTAACGGGAGTACGCGAAGCTTCTGAGAGTGCTCTTAACTGTACAGATCTAGAACTGGTATATAGCGTAAGTATAGTGGCATGTGGGTTAGGCTTGGGTGACTGTGGAAATGTGTGCCAAGGGAATGTAAAAGAAAGAACTTTATAACTTGTCAAGATGGATCCTGTTTCCATTCTGGACTAAAATTGCCCTGACAGAAATAACAGTTCCTATTTTGTTTTCATGGCTCTGGAAAATATAAATAACTAAAATAATACAGATGTTTTCTGTTTTCTTTTTGAACTCTTTTTCCACTTTTTCAAGACAGAGATTCTTATTCCAGTATTTCCAGTTTCCAGTAATCAAAAGACAACATAAGTCTTACAATATGGTCAAAGCCGCAAGTAAACATACAAATATTCAGCAGAGTATTTTGGAACAGCATGATTCACTTTCAGGATGATATAGATTTAGACTCATAAATCTATCTTCTTAACAGGAGGTGTATATCTAATTCCTTGTACGTAAGCTGAGGCACGCAGACTTCAGGTTGCCAAGAAGAGAACTTTGTTGTACTGAGTAGTACCAATATGGAACCAGCTTCTCCACATGTACCAGGCTTATGAACTGAATCAAGCGTTAATTCCTCTGAGTAATTACAGAACTGTAATGGTGTAGTTGATAGGAAAGAAGGCTAAAATATTTTAGCTTTGCTAAAGTGAATGTAGTTTCATTTTTCACTATACCTGATCACTTGATAAATTCCATACTCCATTGATTTTATCATATATTTGTTCTTGTGGCAGTAGTCTCAGTTGCTTGTTTTGAATCAATGCACTTCTAAGCTTCAGGTCACGATACATTTTAGAAGTTTCGTAAGCTCTATAAAAATGGAAATTTCAGTTATCATGTCAGTGTTTTCTATCGTTTTTCAGTGTTAATGCTTTAGCACCGATAGGAAATGTTTTTTTCCAAATTTTCTTAATACCATGTTGTATTGTTAAAACTTCATCACTGTATCATATGTCAGTTTTCCTTACTGACATTATTTTAAGGTAGTTTTTTTGACATTGGTTTTAATCTTCTGGACTGCCCGCAGGTATGCTCTTTCTTTTCCGTAAAATGGTCATCGCCCAGCCTCTATTGCAAAGCATAAATCTTCCAAATTCCATGTTATACAGCATGGACATCAAAAATCATTTATTTTACACCTCAAGTTAAGTTAGAAACATGTAACCTATATAAGACAGTATTTCACAGTTCTTAAAGTGAAACACAGAAATAACGTATTATGCACACATCCATCCAGGTGACACAAGCTGAACACATATTTAAGTGCGAAACATCCACTGTTTTGAAGCCAGTGGGAGCTTTGACCATGATTTAACCCATTTATTTAAAACACGATCCACGACTACACAAAATGATTAGACAGATTACCTCTGTGGTACTTGGATTTATTCACCCAGTTTACTCATACACATGGTGAATGATTTGATTCATGATCAACCAGTATTGATGTACATGAATTTTTATGGTATGTAGTTTTGTAATAAAATTTGTGAGCATTTTCTTTGCTCTTCCTAGAGATTGTGTTCTCTGTTGAGAAGCTGGTGCGGATGTTAAATATGGACAGTTATTTACTGGGTCCATCAGCTGTAGCAATCCCACATTCTGCTTATAAATGTGACACTCAATTTTGTAAATAAATAGACACTATTTCAAGTCTGATACCTGTGCACAGCAATAACGGAAGTGAAGAGCCTAGGACTCCCAGGAACAACATTGGTAAATATGAACTCAAACCGTGTATTGTTACACTTTGTCAAGATATACAGAGCTTCTGTCTGTCCTCGTAATTTCTGTAAGGAAAAAAATTCAGATATAACATTTTGACAAGACAGTTGACTGTACGTGGAATAATCTTAACATTTTATTTAAATTCCTGTTATTAGTATAGTAACAGATGCTGTAATCTTGATTCATCTGCTGTCTTCATCTGAACAAGGCTTCACTTTTTTTTTTTTTTAAAGGAGGAATGAGCACTTCCATCAGCAGTAGAACTACTGAAGCCTGGCTCTTACACATTTGCATGTCATGACTAAAATGTAGTATTGCTGGCTTTGCTTCTTGCCATTCCACTTCAGCTCCCCAAATACCCTGCCCTACGTCAAGTCCCTTATGCACCAGACAAGCTCTGCTAGGTAAAAAGAGACCTTGCACTGTGCTAGTCCAGGATGGTGAGGGCACTGAGCAGCCAGGCAATACATATGCCACCATGCGGCTGCTGAGGAAATGTCCAAACCCTTACTACCTCTTTGCTGCTTTGCTACTATTCATAACTGCGTACACCTCAGGCTGTGTATTTGGCAGTTTTCTTGCACAAACTTAGCATTTCTCTACCTCTCGTTAAATTTAGATGAAATGAGCCAAACATGCATGAGTTACCTCGAGAGAAGTATCACCAAACAGTGGGATTACATGAGTCTCACTGCCTTAGGAAACTGGCTGCAACCAGAAACGTAAAATTCTCCCAGCTTTTAAAAATAAACTAAAATCGTTCTATTACTGTTCTTGAAAGTAAACTTTGAGATTATTAGTACAGTACAGTGCAGTAAATGTGCATAATAAAATACAAATTCTTTACTATTTTAAAAAGGATTTTTGAAACTTACTGAGTTGGCAGTTCTTGTAGTTATATTAATAATGCAGTTGTAACCAACAGCTAAAAGTTTGGAGAGAAAAACAGCAGTTATGATAGCAAGAAGAAAAAGATACTCAGAATTTTAGAGTACAGTATGGTACTTTGGAGCACACCTTTGGAAGCTGTTTGTCAGAATTCCTTGTTACAGTTAGCAGTCTGAACCCTTGTCACAAAAACAGACTAATTTAAGCTGAAGCCACCCTTTGAGGCCCTCTGGACCAATGCCTTGTAGGGCCAATTCAGCCAGGCTGCTCAGGCCAGTATCTGGTTGAGTTTTCAGTATTTTCAAGCAAGCAGATGGGTAACAGAGCACTGAAGCAGGTTCCCCAGAGAGGCTGTGCAGTCCCCTTCCTGGAAGATGTTCAAAAGCCACCTGGACGCAATCCTTAGACACATGGACCTGTTCTAGAAAGGTATGTATAGATAAAATAGCACATGTGTGTGTGCTTGTGCATGTGTGCATGAGATAGACAGAAAATGCAAAAGAGTGTGCTATCAGGTTGTGTAAGTTTACATAGGTTGTGAACAGTATATAGATTGCCAGTCTTGACTGACTATTAGGAACTGAGCACTGGAAATAATTCTGGTACTGAAGCACCCTGGGCCTGCTTCAGCAAATTAAATTAAATTAAATATGAGTAGACAGACTTGATGCTCACATCATTTAAAATTAGAAGCTTATTCAGAGCTCATAATAGTAAATTTGGGAGGATGGGTACTCATGAGAGAAAATAAACTGTTGAGCAGTACAGAACATGAACAAAATATAGAAGTGTGACCAGAAGTGAAAAAAAAATACTCCAACTTTTCTTTCTTTCTTGAAAAAAAAAAAGTTCCATATACACTAAAAAAAAGTCTGACACTCGTCAACTTCTCTTATGAGCAACCAACATGAAATACCAATAGTTTTTTTAAGAATTATTAAAACAGTTCCTATATTAATGATAAATTCATTAGTAACAGTTCATTTCAGATTTCACAGAAGCAGCAGCTCCATACTTCAGTAGTCTGTACTATAATCCATTCAGTACTGTGAAAGTACTGCACAGCATCGCAAAGGAAACACAAAATTTATAGTCCACTTAGGAGAAGAAAATACTTACAGAGATTGACCCTAGGCAGTGATAAGGAGTGCCAAATAATGCGTAAATTTGTGACAAGGAGTCTACCTGGAAATAAAGAGTTAAAATATTTCTAATTTGATGGCAGTTAATCATCTATTTAATATAATACAAGTATGTAAACTATGTTTATATATACATATGCACACATATGTATGTATGTGTGTGTGTGCATATATATATATATATATTTAACTCCAGTTTTGAAACACCAGAATATTTCTTTCCCTTGCTAAGAAGAAGAATGCAGAATAATCACTATATACTTTTTTTTTTCTTTCATACTGTAGGAGAGTAAGCCTGGTCAGAAGAGGAAAAAAAAAGTCTCTGGTGTGTATCAGCATTCCTCCAAAACAAATCAGAAACCACTACTGATTTAATATCCACCCACCTATCATAAAAATGAAGAGACAGAATTAGTGCAGAACCTCTCTGTGGGAGGAGAAGGGGAAGGCAGTGAGCTATCACAGCTGTCCTCATGAATAACCTCACCCGCATATGTCAAGTGCAGAGCTTCTCAACACAGCAGCAGAGCCAACATGAGGAAATGTCACCTCAGCAAGTTCATGCACTTAGAGAGTATGTACACACTTACTGTTTCATTTTAAAACTAAGGGCCTTAAAGACCCTTAAAAAAAGGGTCAAAACAACAGAAGACTGCCATAAAGCTTGAAAAAAAATCCTTTCATGTTTCAAAATTGAAAGAATTTATTGCATGCCAACATGCAAATTTCTATATGGTGATGGGTTTAAACATCAGACAGGCTTACAGCAAAAGATCACCATGTTTTTAATTGGATTCCTTAGAAGTCTGAACAAATTCTGAGCCAAAACTATCGCTTCATTAAAAAATTTCAACAGGTTGTATTACTTGAAAAGATCCCCAGAGAAGAAAGTTCTCTAAAATAAGCAAGAGTGTGTTCTGCAGCAATACTGAGTTCAATGAGTTCAAAACAGACTGGGCCTTCATGACCCTGAGCTGGCTAAATATTAGGAAGGTTACAAGTTCCCTGAGTGCAAGGTTACCTCTGTCTCCATTGTTTCCCTTGGTATCTTCAACAGAATCTAAGCAGTCTATAAGGACCTCTCCAGATCTCATTTTCATTTGCCTAGAAAAAGAAGAAAATAGTGGCATAATAAGAGCCATATAACTTCTATTTTCCAAAAGGAAAGCCATTTACATTTCCACACTTTCTTTCCTTTCTCTGTTCCTTGCTCAGTGCATCATGACACAGAAAATCCACACAAGCTCACATAAAAATGCAGAATTATACAACTGATGCTCTTTTCTACTATATCTAATGTATGAAGAATGTTAATACTCTTATTATTAAAATATAATAGTATACAAATAATTACGTAGCAAGTGTGAACAAGCAAACTATGTCCAAAATAGAAAGAAACATATGGAAGAGAAAAAAAAAATGCATTAACTTAGTCTGATTCCCTCCCTCTTAGCATGCTTTTCCACCATGAGGAATGGAGCCAGGCTTAACACGAATGGATGCAAGCCATGAAAATATATGTATATTCTCAGATGAAACACTCTGCTAAGTTTTCCATATTTTTTCACATTTTTCTCAATTTAACTGGTCTCACCCCTTAATTACCTAGTTACAGATCTACTGATGAGTTTTATTTTAATTGTATTGTGTAATACAAACACAGCACCGCAAGGAATGCAGGCATGAAAAACCAGATATGAAACGATATGATACTGCAGGAAGGCAGCATCACCCAACAATACATCAACATCAACATCACTGTAACAGGACAGGAAAAATAAATTTATTGCGAGGTGGCAAAATAGCAACTTTCGAAATAAGCAGAAAGGAACCGAGGCCTGCGTTACAGTTCTACATGGGAAAACGGCAGAATTGCTTAAAAAAGGCAGGACAGGACTTCACGTTTCCAACTTCACTGCAGGTAACATGGCTGAAGGGGAGGGGTAATATGTTCAAACAACCACTGGGCCCCACGCGACAAATCCGCCCCCTAACGGCCGCTCCGCCCCGCCCCGCCACCGCCGCAACGGGAGGCGCCGCGCCGCGCCCCGAGCCCCGCGCGGCACGGCACGGCACGGCACTCCGCTCCACTCCACTCCACTCACTGCGGGGAGATGTCGAAGCGGACATCTCTGTCCTCCCAGAGCGCGTCCAGCGCCGAGCTCATGGCTGGCAGTGGCGCGAGCAGCGGCCGCGCCTGTCCAGCTGGCGCACGCCGTGGCAACCCGGCGGCGCGGCGCGCTCCCGCAGCGCTCGCGATTGGCTGCGGCACGGGGCCGCCCGCCCTCTCCCTCCTTCCCTCGCCCCGCCCGGGTCGCGTGAGGCGGCGTGGCGTCGTCGGGAGTCTCGTCCCGTCATAATCTCTGTTTCCCATTTTCCCCTCCTTTTCCTGAAGTAACTTCCCTACGCTTGTGAATGAAAATTAAGGAGAAGAAAAATCCTCTCTAAAATTGGTCTGACGGAGCTTTCCTCTCGCTTTAAGTTTTGTGTTTATTTTATTTTTTAATTCTACAGGGCACCTCAAAATTATATAGAGTAATTTGGGTATTGTCTCTAGCTATACTTTGGTTATAATACTTTACTGTTTTTCAAAGATGCTCTGATTACAAGTGCAGTATGAAATACGTTATGCCACTTGACCTTTGCCAGTGTTTTCTCTGGAGCTTGTCTTTGGGTTTGTGAGGAACCCGTTTCCCACCAACATGAAAATCATTGCAATCCTGATTGGGGTTGAAAGCCTCTGGAAAAAAAAAAAAAGTTTCCTCCTTTCCTTTTACCCACTGCCTCACTGTGGAGGAGGGAGCACCTGGCCAGCTCACAGAGAGGAAGAAGGATTTCCCCAGGCGTGGAGGTCCCTTCAAGCAGAAAGGGTAATGAATTAGGCAGAG
Organism: Tinamus guttatus; assembly: GCF_059628265.1. Taxonomy (NCBI): domain Eukaryota; kingdom Metazoa; phylum Chordata; class Aves; order Tinamiformes; family Tinamidae; genus Tinamus; species Tinamus guttatus. The sequence goes on from NW_028288594.1 coordinate 1,109,072, forward strand.
GGGGGAGTGAGAAGGAAAAGAGCAGAGAGTTAATGCAGAGGCTTTATTTTAAAACAGCTCTGTCAATTTTTATATGTGTCTAAGCATGTTTAATGAAACTCATTGCTGAAAAATTAGTTAAAATGTTGCCTCAGTAGGCCTGAGGCAAAATATATTTTTGATATGATAAATTTACTAGTTGCTTAGGAAAAGATATATATAATCTTGTTTCATACGCAGAAGCATCTAATCTGTGACGTTTAGTCTTGTTAAAGACTTTGGCAGAAATCCAGTTACATCAGGAGCACATTTAACTGTAAGTCTTAATTTAGCTGAGAGATAAGTTTTTATTCATGGAAAGGTACCACTGTCCACTTTCTCCAGGTGGTTAAACCAGAAATGTTACTCAAATTAAATATTTAAAAGCTTATATTCTAATAAAACAAGAAATAAATTTCATACACAGACTTAAACATAAAAAACTATGGCAGTAAAAGGCAATACAGAATAAATTCATGTTGTTAGCACTGTATTGCAGTTGAGGTTTCGCATGTAGATTAAAAACACTTTTATTTAAATGTAAATTTAAAGCACTTTTAAGAAACAGATTAAAATACTAAAATGCATTTACAAATGAGACTTGGCTTAAAATAGAGAAATGCATGCTGAAGAACCACTTTAGACATGACCTAACATAAATGAGAAATGACAGCTGTTGGTATGTCTTTCATGTAATTTTGTTGCTGTTTTTTAACTACATCTATCTTTCTAACCAATGGAAACTGAGGAAAGTTTACATCAAAAACAGCAGGGATGTGGTTGGGAAAGGCCAGTACCTCAGCTGCCTCCCTGTCTTGGGACCTGGTGAGTATGTAGGCAACAAATTAATGCATTTTCTGTATTTATCTGATAACCCCTGAGTAATGCTTTGCATGTAACTTGAAAACTGTTATTTTACACTTGAGTTACTAAATAGGATTTATGAGAATACTTCTGCTTAAAGTGAAGCCTTCATTGCAAAATCCATGCCAAATATCAGATTTCTGTAACAAAGAGAAAAGATAATTTTAATAACAAGGATTCATTTTCAAAGCCATGTTTATAATGGAAAATTGAATATCATTACTGGTTGTATAATGGTAGCTTTTCAAAATCCAAGGGAAAGAAGCACAGCTACTGTGGCAAATCCTGTATTCATCAAATCTGTGTACTCTTAACACTGCTGAAATTTTGATACTTTGTTTTGGGAGTACATCATACAATACATGCAGAAAAAAATAAAGCAAGCTTGCCTAGGTAGGCAATTTTCTCATTGTGAGTGTATGATTTAACTGTGTTAACATTATTTTAATTAGTGGATTTGATTTTGCTAGCTGTGTTGGGTATATGATAACCGACCCAAACAGTCAATAGCTTCATTTTGCTAGTAATTAACATATTTAGAGAAATGAATTCTTACCACTAGAAAAAAAATACACAAGCCTCTCTACATTCCTCTTCACTCTCAAAGCGATTTGCATTTCCGTCACAGCCACCATACCAAAACTGAGCACAAGCATTGGCCTGTTTATCATAGTACCATTTTATGATATAAATACGGCATGGCCCTTGATCCAGTCTCAACTTGCATCGGGGGTCTGGTATATTTTCTTTAAAAAAGAAAGAAGAAAGAAACAATTCTGTATGTAAAAATAAATTGCATTGCATAAGAATTTACCTATAAATTCTCTTTTTTTTCTTGCTAGTGTTATACAATAGTTTGAGATTTACTTTACATTTGTAAAGATGTTAGAGCTGAAGACAATTTAAAAGTTCACCTTAGCTCATGAAGTTAAAATGTTCCTTTATTGGCACTGTTTTATTAACTTGAGAAATAATAGTATTGTAGCTCCATATGAAATAGTTGCAAGCAGTCTGGTAACTTTGAAAATAATTATCAGCAATCATTCTTGCGAACAACCAAAAAACCTGTAAACTAAAGAACTGTGAATTGGTTGCATCTGCTGTTTTCGTATAGCTTAAGTTATGGCCATCATCCTCCTGCAGTACATCACTTCAACTTTGATACTACTTATTTTGTGCGTTTTTTTTATGTGCTTTCTCTGTGGCAGCAGAGGCATTAGAATAGTGATAAATATATATATCTTCACTCTCTTTTTGCAAGTTGTGCAGCATATATAATCAAATGGTAGTAATTATGCATATACCAGTTAAATTTGAACATGAAGCTTGATGGTCTAATGATTGTTCCTTCCTGCAGCTGTGCACTAAAGGACCACGGTATGTTCATTTATTTTAATAATACCATGAGATAAAAGATATTTTTTCATTTTAAGTTTGATATTTTGACAGTGATATTCTGCAATGGCATTGACAACAGTTATCTTGAAACTTACAAAAATAATAAATAAAAAAAATAATTGCAGGAGGCACAATATTAGGCCTCTCCACGTCCCCAGGAAAGATGCTTTCTTCTCTTGCTCTTGTCATAGTATACTATTATTTGAACTCAGATGTGTGAATTTCCTAAATGACTGAAATAATACTTTCTGACATTTTATATGAAAAGAAACATAGTTTTTCCTATTTCTGTTTGAAAGAGAATTGAAGGAGAAGCTTTTTTTTTTTTTTCCCTGATTCTGAAAGTTTTAAAATCGTTCTTTATCTTATCTCTGTTTATAAAGCCTCTCATCTGCATAGGCTGATGCTTTCTGTCTTTCCAATGAATGCTGGAAGATAATCCCCATCTTGCTGGTCAGTCTCAGCTGGTACCGTGCTGCTTTTTTTGGTACCATTTATGAGTTCTGTCTTGGATTATATTTGACCTTAGTTCTGGATTTGGAATTTGGAGAGACACGAACTGCAACTAGATCTGCTATAAAATCCTAAAATGGCTTCTCTTCCACAACATGGACTCTCATAATCTTCAGAGAGTATGTAGGCCTAACAGAGTGAGTCTGATTTCAAATCTTATTAAATGTTAGCATTAAGATAAGAGGAAACAAAATGTAAAGTCAGTTAGATACATAACCTGGTCTTGGCGCGAGCCCTGTAGTTGAAAGAGGTGTTGTCAGCACTGTATCTGCTAGTGATGGTTTAGATGGCAATGATGATACTGCAGCTGCACGTGAAAAGAAACAGAGGACGTTTTTGATCCGCCAAAAAGAATGAGGAGGTGAAGAAATGAATCGTAATAAAAGTACCTTTGGTGTCCACTGATTGCAAGAATGACTGTTGTTCCTCCTCTTCTTCATATACTTCATAAACTGCCATAGGAGGTAGCTTGGTCTGAAATGAGCATTTAATTTTCTTTGCTTTTGAAATACTGTAGTGTCTTAAAATGAACTAGCTCTTCACCAATTAGAGGTGCTCTAATGCTTTTCCTTCCCATTTTCTCTGACTTCCATTTAGGGATCAGGACTTTTAGCAGGTTAGTTTACTAGGAGGGTTTGCAATCCTAAGCCTGGGATATTGTTTGAGTTGACTTTTATAGCATTTTATTCTATAAACTGAAAAATGTGTACATTTGAGTTTAAAACCTATTTTTAAAGTTAAGTATTACAGAATAATTGCACTTCAACTGAGGTTTGTGTTCATATTGTGGCAAAAACATTATTGCATTAAACACAACAGTAATAATCCTTGTAACAGCATCAGGAATTAATCGTAATAATTAGATAACTGCCTGCATACAGCATCAGAACTCTTACTTAGAATTCTCAGCTCCAGTAAACCAAGTTAAAGGAGCTATTTTAGTACCAGACCTGTAGAAAAGTAGAGGAAAAGTTGCATGTTACATCAAGCAACAGAAGGAAATACAGGAAGGAAGTACTGCTGAATTTTTATACCGGAGCTAATGATTGAGGAAGACTGCCAATACTCAGAGGGATTTCTACAGTAGATACTCCAGATCTTTTTGCTGAAAGGGATTTTTCTTTAGCATTGTTGTTCTGAAGTAAGTAATGTGAAAATCTTGAAGACGTTGAATGGCCAGGTGGTCCATTTAGGCTTACACCATTTCCATTAGGGTTATATATTAAGGCACCATGTTCATCTTCACAAAACTGGTTGACTAATTTAGACTCCAGAGCTGTTTAAAAAAAACAACAACAACAAAGACCTTGGAAGTTCAATGGGTTTTTCTGAATTTGGATTATTTATACATGTAAATAATACACATGCAATCCAAAGCACATTTAGATTATTTATACACATCCAAAATGTGCATAAATAATACCAGTAATTTCAGGCTGTCTGGATTATGGCTTTTACTTATGACAAACTTGCTAGCCCATATAACCTATGTATGGTACAAAATGTGTGGTACTCATCTGAGAGTATTGTCTGAGTTTCCATGTCTCACCAAAGAATATCAGTCAGTAGATGATAGTAGGTAAACAATTGTTTACCTATCTCAAGTGAATAATTCAATGAAATATTTCCCAGTGGAAGTGAGTAAATACACTTTATCTCAGTGGGCTTGATTCTGGCTTTTTAGTCCAATTGTTTTACAATGCTTGAGCACTTGCTCAAATAGGAAGTTATTTTAAATGACTGTGTGCAAATTCCTATTTTGCAGTGACATCCCCCATTGGTGTGATGTCTCTTTGGCCTATACCACAATTCCTTAAGAGAAGGGAGGCTGCATTTCGGGTCCTGTTGCATCACACCTCTTAACTAATCTTCCTCATCACCAAAACCCAATTTCTAGAGAAGCGATTCATCTTTTTCTCTGTTCTGAGGAACACTGAATACAATGCAGAATTCATCTGAGATCTTTTCCATCATATGAAAAGCAAGACATTCTTAGATGGATGAGTTCAGCTAGCTGGGTGGAGTTTAGAAGTATTTACAGAGAATAAAGCTGTGATGAACCCACCTGGAAGGGTATTGAAGTCATCAATGAGATACATATGCTCTCTGTCTGGATCGGAAGCAATCAGGTTTAGCTCGCGCACAAATTCAACCTGTGTTGGATCTGAAGTATTTACAATTCCTATTGCATACATTTCAATGTTTGCTGCATGAGCCTCTCGAACCGCAACATCTAGTTTTACAGCTTCTCTCTTGTCTGCTTGGCCATCTGTTAGTACAATAGCTACTTTTCGCACACCCGTACGAGCACCAAAAAATCCTTCCTGGGTTGCTTTGCGGATAGCAGTTGCTGTGTAAGTGCCCTCTCCTATATATTGCATTTTTCTGATTGCTTGTTTCACATCTTGTTGAGTTGTATACTTGTTCAGATCAAATTCTAGCCTAACTTCTAAACTGTATAGTACAAGGCCGATTCTGGTAGCATTTCTACCTACAGTAACCCTGTCTACTAAAGCAGTAACAAAGTCTTTGATAATCTCAAAATTTTCTGGTCCCACACTCTCAGAGCTGTCAATCACAAACACCAGCTCCATAGGAATTTCCTTACATTTAATTCCACAACCTGCAAAGGAAAAGTAAAAAACAAATCATGATGACTTAGTATTGTTTTAGAAGGGAGAAGAATGTAAATGGAGGAAAATAGAATCTGAAATTAGTTTCACGAATACTTGCCACATATCTCTCTGATTAATTTAATTATGTCTTCTCTCTAGATAAGAAAAAAATCAAAATATTCACAATTTGTCTTTTTCCAGTGATGTATAACATTGATGCTATCAGATATTTCAATTATAACGAATATCACTTATAAAGAACTTTTGTCTTTAACTTTCAAGCTTGAAGTCCCACTTATATGTTACAATGAATTATTTGATATGGTGTATAAGAGTCAGTAACTTAAGCAAGAGGTAACACTGCTTTCTGAAACAATTAAATACTCTTACTGTAAAGAATGTTTTGCACTGATTTGATTTCATTAAACTTTAGCTTAAAGTCAAAACCTATTCATATTTCAGTATTTAAATAATATTGATTTCCCTCTCCACTTAGGCAAATGCATAAAACCTTTTGGCATTGCTGTTCAATTTCCACCATAAACCTCAGCAGTATTTACGTAGTCACAGACATGCTTTACTAAATTAGGATCTGGTTTAGTTCAGACTTAGGAGAAGTTAGTCCTACAGTGTGGACCATGGAAAAAGTCTGAAGCCTTTGAGTGGTTTCTTTCTGTACTATTTCTCCTACTACTGAGACCATGTCTAATCAGAAAACTCCATAATAATTGACATATGATGCATTTAAACTGATAATATTTTGCATTGTGTTTATATGTTGCTTTAATAGGATTTATAATAGGATTTGCTTACTGTTAGACCTTGCTCTCCCTTTGGTCCAGTTTTGCCCTGCAACAGAGATCATTAATTTAGCCATTGCAATTAGTAACACTGTAGTTCAGAATGTGTCTTCAGTGGTGCCATAATTAAAGTATTTAGCAATTAAGAACTTTTTCTTTAAAACATGGTGTTTATGTGCATATAATTTCTATAGCCTCCTAAGATGATGAGGTGTCTACAGGATGAATTAGATTAGTTCAGGTCTCCCATTGATTCTATGTTAGAAAGGGAGAATTTGTGCAATTTTTTCCCATCTATTATCCTGTGCAATGGTGTTCATGTATCCTTACTTAATTGTACGCAAATGTCAGAGCAAAAGGGCACCACAGTTTCCTGTCCAGCTTTTTCAAACTTGCCCATCAGCAGAAGTTCCCATTTTGCTGTGTTCATCAGCTTTGAGGCGTCTGAGCCAAGGTTATTTGGTAACTACAGTTAGAATTTGCGTAGTTTTATCTTTAAAATGGTGATTGATTTTCACTAAGGAATTGTGGTGCTCATGGAAATATCTTCTTTATACTTTTAAAGCTTTTCATAGTTTCATTTTCTTAAGCATTTCCAAGGCATATTACATATACAGCAAAAACACACATTATTGCTAAACTGTTTTAAAAAATGAACATGATAAACTCACAGGTTCTCCAGATAAACCAGGGTCACCCAAGTTGCCTTTTTCTCCTTTTTTGCCCCTTTCACCTGTAGCTCCTCGATCTCCCTTTAAAAACATGTAGGTAATTGGAGAGAAAGTGTAAGTCAGAGTTACTATTCCCTTCTACCTGTCTCTGTTAAATTCACCTTCAGCTTCTGAGAAAACTTAGAAATCTTTGTTTAGAGACTCTTTAAAAAAATCACTTATTTATGAATTTCATGAATATCTGGTACTACTGATTATGCATTTTTATATAAAAAGTAACTGAAGCAATTTGAACAATGAACCATCACAAGCAGGTTCACGCAGAGAGGGGGGTTTCATGAGATATTGCATGATGGAAGTGAATATCTGTTTGAGAAAAATAAGGTAAGAATAGGGAAATGAGAAGAAAGACAAAGAAATAGTCAGAATGAGTAATGGGAATAGTCATTCTGAGAAACTTTTGGCCGGAAAAGGTGTTGGGAATAGCAAAGAAAGGAATTAGCTTCTGATTTGGGTTCTACAAGGCTAAGGAAATAAGACCTTGTTTACTTTTTGTGTATTGATGTGCTCGTATCCAAAAACTGATTTAAACAGTTATTTCTCCTCCTTTTATCATCAATGTGTGCCCCAAATTTTGCATAACTGCATAGATAAAAGGAAGGCAACAATTTTACATATCTAAATTTCTTTTTTATTGTGGTAGGCAAGCCTCATATGATATTAAGCTATGCAACACTGAAAATGGTGCTACTCTAAAACACTAAATTGATCATGGAAAAGGCTTAGCTTTTCTTAAATTCCATGAACTTTAGTAGAACTGTTTTTTCCCTGTTAGCAGAATTCTTGTGTCTTCGAATGAGCGTCTTTAATATGTTGGCTGGGGTCCCAGATATTATCTCAGATTTAGATATCATACCTTCTGTCCCAAAAGTCCTTCTCCAGGAGGCCCTCGGGGTCCTGGCATTCCTTGAATTCCTTGTTCTCCCTAATGATAATCCATGTAGTGATATTAACCCTTTGTAGTCATTCATTATGGGTTAATTTTAAATGTTTAATGAGAAGGTGTTTCAGACTGCATTTTAACAAGTGTGTGAATCACCTGATACAATGCAACATCTAACTTTACTGTTTTTCTCAAATAATTCAATAGTATGTCTGCTAAAAAGAGAAAAAAACAAAAACGCACGGTCATTGTCTGTTTCATGTGAGAGAGATCTTGTGCTCTCTCTCTCTCCCATCTCGTTTTATCTTTCCTGTTTTTCCATTCTTACTGCTGACTTTTTATTTTCTTCTGATATATGCTTATATAAATGTGCAAAACACAAATGAAAAGGAATATTACACAAGGGGACTCTTTCTCAGAGTCAGCAGTTCAGATAACTAGTTCAAACCATTTCCATTGGGATGACAGGTTGGGAAGAGGGGAAATACTTTTTTTCTTTTGGTTCATTTTGTACGTTTATTTCCTTCACAAAAGATGTTCCAGCTCCCTCCTTCTTTAGTGCACATACATCCTTGGGCTTGTTTACAGCAGTAGAGACAGAACATAATTTGTAGATATTCATGTTATCCTTTTAATTTTTAAACTACAGGTTCTGTCATATAAGAAAATGAATAACATGAAATCTTTCTTAATTCCTTAATACTGTGAAGTCAGATTCACAGTATTCCTTAATACTGTGAAGTCTGTGAGCACAGATTAAGGACTGAAGATACTGAGTCTTTTTACCTTAATTCCCTGAATACCTTCACCGGGAGGTCCCAGAGATCCAGGTGGCCCTGGGCGACCCATAGTTCCCTGGGGAGAAACTCCGTATAAATAAATATGATTAAACACATGAGAATATATATAATATTTATTAATTACAAAAATACATAACAAATTGTTTTACCACAGTGCAATTTTCTGTCACTTCTCTACTGCATGGATATCCTTCTAGAAGTAGTCACAGAAAGATTGATCTTTGTGACAAAAAAGATTTTTAAGCCTTTATCAGACTAATTAAATCCAGTTTATGCTTCAAAGGAGCCACTGAAGGTTAGTTTTCATTGAGTAAGAATCACCTTGCTAATAGGGATGAACACTGCACTGAAGGATGGATTGTATTGATGGGATATATGGAATCAACTATGATTTGAGTGGATTATTATTTCCTAAATGGTATGGCATCTTTCATTATCACTAAGCTTCACAGTAAGACCAACGAACTTATGTGGAATTGTAAATTAACAGCATGTGTTAGTTATAAGCTTGCTTTTAAAAGAGCACTAAAAAAGTACTCCAGTTTCATGGTATTCATAGAGAAATAACCCACACTTGCACAGTTCAATATTTATTTAATAGTTACATTGCCATTCAAGTATCCCTACATGAAATTCTTGACTTCCTTATATGTAAGGATCGTATGTAAATGCTATATCCTGAGCCAAGCACAGCCTGAGACATTGCTTAGCCATTGACCTAGCTTTCATGTCAACATGAGTTGAATTTCTGGGACCTACAGGCCACACTATGCAGGGTAATACATTACTATGTTGCAAAATGTTTGCATTTGACCCTGTCTAGCTCTTTTACATTTAGATTCTAAAGCAATACTTCTGTTTTTTATGGGCTTCTAGAGCTGAGCTGTGGGAGGGCAAGAGCTGTATATTTGCTGCTTTTTATAATGAAACATTGCTTTCTGTATTTAATTTTTTTTCAGACATTGTTATAATGTATATTTTGATTATATAAATATTTAAAAGTCACTGTGTTCCTTAGCTATCTTATTGATGGTATTAGCTGTTTCTGGTGAATGGAAAAGATGCCCACACACACATATATAATATAATATATTGTTTTGCTTTTTTATTTAAAAGACAAAGGTAGACATAATTGTTTAAATGGCTTACTTTTGGTCCTGGCAGTCCTTCACCTGGGGCACCTGGGAGACCAATTGGTCCTCTACTGCCTGGATCACCCTGAAAGTTAATACTTAAAAAATAAGTAGTGAATAACAAAGTTTAATTTGTCTCTAGAATTCCTGGTGTCTCCTGTACCCAAATAGGATAAAGAGACAGGAGAAACATTGAAAAGCACAGTGCAACTGCAAACAATGTTAAACCTTGATTACTGAAGGCCAGACAAGGTATTTGGGAAAAACAGTGGCTAGAAATCTGAACATACCTAAGACATGATTTCTAAGGTCATATAACCAGTATTTGCATAAGAATTACAATTTACTTGTTGCAAAATGATCTCCAGTTCCCCAAAGCCAACAAAAGTCTTTTGCTTCCTGCTCATCAGAGTTGATTCAGGCTGTTGCTGTTCAATACCGAATTTTTCTTATCAGTACCTTAAGATGGCCGGGAGTTTGATGAGAGTGGAGAAAAGATAGCAATCCTTTTTAAGGAATGCTGAATATGCTTAAATAGCTTTCCTGTATAAATCTAGTAATCTAGTCAATCTAATAATCGGCATCAAATAAGTTCTGAAGTGAAACTTGAAGATCTTCTGTGTGGTCTAGCTTTATAAATTGATGAGTAAATCAAAATTAGGTTAAAACAGTATTTTTACTGTGACCTTTCAGTAGGAATTACATTTGCATGTAGTAGGGTATACACCCTAGTTTTACATTTACTTTTCTAAAATTTGAGGTTTGTACCTTAGGTCCTGGTAATCCAACTCCATCAGGGCCTTGTTCACCCGGAGTTCCAGGAAGGCCTGGCAAGCCCTGAAATTAAATGCACAGGTAGGCTATTAATTTAATTTAAGGCTATGCTGACTGACCGTTGACTGAATGCATTTGTAAACAATATGGCTAGTATCTTGAATACATTTTCTGTTAGTGGGATCACAGTTGGCACTGGCATGCGGTTGTGTGCCATGCAAGAGACTTTCCTGTGTGTTTCAGGCCAGAGGATCTTGGTGTAGAGAGGCAGGTGCAAAATCAGCCCTGGCATCAGACTGAACATATGTATCAGGAAGGATTACAAATACATCAAATTCCAATTTCTATTTTGACATTCATGAATTTTTATTCCTCAGTGTGATAATTGCATGCACAAATACAGTTGTCTTTAGCATAGATAAGCACTAAATTCACCAAATTTGCCTGACTCAGCAATGTTCTTGGGTCTCTGTCACCTCACAGGTATGACACATAAAAAGTCCCTATAAACTTACAGTTGGACCTGGATAACCATCCCCTTTTGGCCCAAAGGGTCCCGGAGGTCCTGGAAGGCCGCGTTCACCCTGGCAAAGGCAGAAGAAAAGCTGAGGAGAATTCCATTACAATTGCTGGCAAGGAGTTTTACATGAAAGTTCAATTTCTTTGGGAAGCACATACAGTAAGTTGATTTTCTCTCTCATGTATTTTACCTTCTGAATGATTATTGTAATTATTTATCCTAGACTAAAATTGGAATATTGGATAATCAGAAACTCACTTCTAAGACTAATTTGAGTCTTTTTCAGGAATTCTGTCTGTTGTTATCTGTGGTCTGTATATAAGAAGGAATGACTTCAACCCCATTCCCCATATTTTTAATCACCATTATTATCATTACATGTGAGAGATGAACCCATTTTGTCAGGCCGCCAAAAGACTAGCATAGAGACTGAGTTGCTTTGTAGCTGTTTTAGGTAATGTCCATAACTGAAGCATAATGTCCATAAACTGCAGCAGAGCAGTGGACTTGCTTCTGCACATGCCGGAGAAAACTTTTTTTCTAATTTTTTTCCAGTTTATTTTGAGAAACTGTTTTATATGTCATAGGTTTCTTGGTGCTTAGCTAAACATCAACCCAGCAAAAGGTGAACATAGTTAATGATGAGACAATCTTGGAGTAGTACTTAAGGCAAGTCCTTACAAATTAGCTACACTTTCATCATCATCTTTTTCTACTAAAAGGATCTGTTCTCATACTGCTAGTTTACCCATGTCCTGATTCTTCCTGGAGTCTGTGTAATGCAGGCTCTTTTTACTCTGCCAACATTATATGACATATGTAATAAGAATAATTGAATACTTTGCCATCGTAAATAATTTCCTGTTTTTTTCATTGAAATCCTGCCTTCTTCAGTCTGAAATGAGTTTATCATTTTATGAGTTACCTTTGCCCCAGGAAGCCCAAACCCTGGTTCTCCAACTGGCCCAGCAAGACCAGGCAATCCAATATCACCCTGCAGTGGAGAAAATGTAATGCTTACTGTTGTATTTTGTTAGAAACCAAGCAGTGGGTTTTTTTAGAGTTTAAAAAATAAATAAATAAGTACATAAACATGAAAAGCAGAAGACAGGAATCGTTTTGATACAGAAAGATATCCAAAAAATTGATATATCAGGTAAACCACACCTCAAGCCAGCAATTAGTACTGGAGCATTATAGTAACTAGCCTGGGTACGTTCTGCTCATAGGAAAAAAAGCTTTAGATAACCTCATATGGCTGACACAATTGGCACTTTCTATTAATAGCATGGCCGACTTCATAGATTTCATGCTGTGTTTATGAACCCAAGGAATTGGAGTGTGGGTGTTACCTTTGGTCCAGGCACAGCTCTTCCGGGAGGGCCTGGCATTCCAAAACGTCCTGGCACACCAGGCTCTCCCTGCAGTGAAGGAGCAAGAGCAAAAACAATGGAGTTTTTTCTTTGAGTGGACAAACACATCTTTTGAAGAAAACATGTGTGGAACAATTTATAATATTTCATTAAAAGTCTATTATAATTCTTATTATTCTAATAATACTGTATCTTGAATAAAATCTAACTATTGCAACTGAAATGCTGACTATCATAATTCTGATATATCAATACAAATGGCATTCTTCTCAGCCACTGAATAAATATATGTTATTGGAAACCCTCTTCTTAGTCTACCATGTCCAGCACTCAAGAGTTTCAGTCCTGTTTTCTAGGTATACTAGAAATATAATATTCTAAGTATGCTAGAAAATACATGGAAATCATGTATTTTTCCATTAGAATAGATTTTTTAAAATACTATTTTAAGTATATTTTTGTAATTCTTTTTCTTTTAGCCCATTTTTCTGTGTATAAATAGCAAAAGACTGCATAAGAAGTCAGAGGATGGACCTGGAGTAGTAGTTCTCTTATTTACAGTAGCTGTTTGTATAGAAACTTTTAAGTCCATAAAAGAATACCACTCATAAGCTAGTTCAAGGAAAATAAAGTCTTGTAACGTATGTATATTCCAGGCATCATGCTGTTTTACCAAATATTTTAGCATAAAAGTACAAATATTAGTGTCCCTTAATTTCAAAAATATATGTTGATCTCTTAGCAAGATGCACCATAGACCCACATAAACATCTAGAAACACTTTTTAAAACTTCAAAATTCACTATCTTGCTTCCCCTTTAGCTTTTAAAATAAATATTTTTCTAAGAAGCACATTCATACTAGGTTAGTTGTTTTTGAGATCTAGAATAAAGAATTTTGACGTCAAGGGGCTATTTTGCAGGCATAATGTGTTGAAAAACATACCTTAGCTCCTGCAGGGCCAGGCATTCCTGTTGGTCCTGTTAATCCACGTATTCCTCTCTGACCTGGATCTCCCTGCCAAAATGGAGAAGACATGTCATACACTTGTACTTGTCCAGTTTTGAATTTGCACACTTACAACTAGATAGCTCAAATTTAAGTGACTTAACAATTAATATTATGAAAAAAACAATACACAAAAGGAGTTGATTGCTTCTTTGCAGCTGAAGAATCAAGTTGTTAACACAAAATAGATATTATTTAAAAGCAGTAAAAAAGTTCACTCAAAGGTAGTCTTCTGTATTCAAAGCCAGATATATTAGAAACAGGGTCACTCAACTGATGACAATATTCTGTCTGATTGATCAGCTTAGATTTCCAGGTAAAACAGGCTAAGCATATATAATATAAAGTTTGTAAAGAGATAACTGCTAATTAAGTACATTATTGTGCTGTAATCATTACAACAAAAATGAAATATGTGAGTCCAGAATCACTCTGCAAGAGTTCCAGTACAGTATTTTTTTTTTATTTATTTCCTGCAACGTTATCTGCATCTATTCTCTACAAGGTAATTTTAAAACAGATGGATGCTTTGATTTTCCTTCCTTCAGTCAGATCAAGTGTCCCAGCAAAAAATCAATAACTCTTTTTGGATTGCTGGGACAAAACACTGTCATAGGTACTGGGAATTGTGAACCATGGGACTGTTATGCTGTCTGTTTCTAGCATTTCTGAGTAGGATGTCCTGGATATTTTTTTTTTTTTAATTATTATTAGAAAAGTTATTGTTGCTGTTTTAGGCTGAGATTGATAGAAACTGCAATAATTCACTTTTAGAAATCCTCTTTAGCCTGTTCTTCAAAGTCTATTTTTTCAATATTATATTTGTCGTCCCTCCACCCCCCCCAAAAAAAAGGTGAAAATCTTGACAAAGCTATTCCTGAAGCATTACAATTTCCAATTTTAGCTTTAGTAAAAAAACAATTCTCACCTTCTCCCCCTGTATTCCAGTCCCTGGAGCACCTTCAGGACCTCTGAGACCCGGCAGTCCTGGTTCACCCTGTAATGGAAAAGTTAAAGCAGCACTTCAGAGGGTTTTAGAGACATCGTGCAAGATAAACTCTGCATTCAATTGAATACAGTCATTAAAATCACAGACTTTTCTAAATTAATGGCAAAACTCCATTGATATTGGGACCGTTGACATTAGAGGGCCCACATTTTTCTTTCAGTATTCAGAAATAATCACTGTAAACGTGGGGCGGAAAGCATGGAGTTAGCATGTTCCTCAAGTGCTCACTGAGCACTGAATATATGATCTTTAAATATAGTAGCATGTTCCCTAAGAGCTCACCGAACACTTTGAGAATCTTTAAATATATGGGCTTTCTGGTACTAGAAGATCACCAAGGTCTAAGGCTATGAAAAGTTGCTTGTAGTCATTTTCATGATCATCCTACTGAGTTACAGGGAATTTGGAGGATTAACAAACAAAAACAGTAATGACTGTGAACAGGATAAGAGACAACCACTCTCCTTTTAAAAAAAAAAAAAAAACACTCGCCAAAAGAATAGTTTTTTAATAAATATCCATGCTCCTTTTCCCTGTATCCATGAAAACCCTCTCTTCTTGGTTTAGATGTCAGCAGTGGGTGAGCTGAGGAATGCTCAGGGAGAAAGAGGCAGTCTGCAGAGAGAGATGGACAAACCTTTTGTCCAGGGGCTCCATCTTCTCCAGGAAGACCAGGCAGACCTGCGAGTCCTGAAAGGCCTGGCTCACCCTGGCATCAATAAAAAGTAAGTCCTTCTATTAAATACATATTTGGTATTGTTCTTGCTTTGAATCAAGAAAATCTATTTTTAAAGAGCTGCTAAATTTTATATGTATATTTATGGCAAAATTTTAAGAATATGAGCCCAAATCTTGCAGCTTTTATATAAAGACAATAATTCCCATGTGTCACACAGAAATGGAAAGAGAGATGACCTGGAATTTCCCAGTCTATTATTGTTGGAACTGTGCATTTTATCTATGCAATTAATATTGCATGCTATCATTTTATTAAGTAGCAACATCTATAGTATATACAAGATATAGCTGACTGCAACAAGATGATTCACATTCTGCTGGTGAAAAATCAGAGTAAATCCACTAAGTAGTAGAATTAACCTCATCTTATTTACATAAGGCTCAAGACCTTGATTTGGTTTTAGTTTAAATGGGATCATTGGAGGTCCAATGGGTTCACTCAGCATTACTATGTTTTGTGAAATTAAATAAACTAAATAATTTCTTTCTTCTTTCAATCCCTTTCTCAAATCCCTAATCATGAAAGTTTATTTTGAGCCATTATCATATTTTATGTTAATATGGCTGTTAATGACACAGGAACTGTTTGACATCTTGATCCCTTTAGCACAAACATAATCTGGTTACAGTTTCCTGCTTACTCCAAGCAAGTGTGCTGCTTTCTGTTTAGTAGCACAGCTTGCTTACCTTGCCAAGGTGTGAGAGAGTAGCTGTGGCTCTGTTTATGCCCTGTGCTTCTGTGCAAAAAAGGAAGGAGCAGCACAATTACTGTTGTTCAGTGCTTTTTTTTTTCCTCGTCAGCTCTCGTTATAGTTTAGCTTGTGCTCAGGATTGCCACTTCTGACAGCTGTTTAATATTCTGGACGATTGTGTGGATAGACTTGTAGATGAGCTGTTTGCAACACTGACCTGACCATGGGGCAGCTGTACCAAAAGATTCCATCATGATAATCTTGCAGACTTTCTATGGAGTTGGTTATTTTAAATGATTCTATTTCTGGAGATTACTCAGAGTCCATGTTGAAAATTTTAAAGACCAAGGAGTCTAAAGTCTATTTGTAAACCTATTTAACTGCCTACAGAAAGACTATTCAAAAAAAACTGAAGTTTAAATAAATAATAATACCTCTATCAACAATGTACCTTAGAACCAGGTTCTCCAATACCTCTTTCTCCTGGTACACCAGTCTCTCCTGGCAAGCCTTGTTCGCCCTTAAGTAGAAAAATAAAGTTTAAAGAGCTTTCTCACAGAAAGGATATGAAAGATTGCCTACAGTTAAAAGAAGATTATTTGGTGTGATAATTGTCTTAAATGTGATGGGTTGAGCACCGTGTAATGAAGGTCGAAAATCTCCAGGTCCCTCCCTTCGCATATTTTGAGCTATCACCAAAAAATTGTTGGTAGCAATGACTAATGCTGTAAATCTCCAATTAATATGTTCCCATGAATGTTTCTCACCAAAGTAGCTGGCATTTCAACAGCATATTTAACATCCATAGACAGTTTGTCCTCTGCTTTCTTTGTACTAGGATCTTTAATCCACTTATACCTCTAGCTTCCTTTACTATTCTTTAGTAACTTTCATGCATTCAAAGCTTTATCTGACACCTTTTTTTCAGAAAATCATTTTAAATCTCCATCCTAAACACTTGAAGGGTGACCCCTTTCACTAACAGTTCTGTCTTGTGCAAACCTGTCGAGGATAAATTATTCTGATAGTTTTCCTTCAGCAAAGGTAGTCTTAGTTAATACCTTGGACTGTTGTTAACTGTGAGATTCACAACATATGCAAAATCAGATAAGGCAATAGGCAGTAGGAGAAGGAATCCAGACAGTCTGTAAGCTATGTATATATTTTTCTGAAATAGAAACAGTGCAGTGATGATAAAAGTTGTCCTTGAAATTTTGGTACTCTGCTTTGCCAAACACAAATACTTCTTGTGGGTGAAGTGAAATTCATTCCTTGGGCCTGCACCTGATTTGAGGAAGCTGCAAGCCCGAAGCAGACACCCCTTGCTGTGGCAACATTTCAAAGTAATCTGTTCACTGGCTCATATCCAGCCCCTAGAGGTTCTGTGGTGAGTCAAGCCAAAACCTAAATAGATGGCTGTAGCATAGGTTTATCAAGGGTTTTTATTGGAGTAGAATCTTAATAATAGGAATTTAATAACACTCATGAAGGAAGTAAAGCAGCTAAGGCATTATTTAGATTGGTCTTCATCTCTTTAACAAGTATGATCATGAGACAAATGATTTCTTAACCAGGAAACATGGCAGTAAATGCAGAATGGTAGCTCTTACTTCAGAAAATTCCCTAACCTTTGGTCCAGGAAGTCCCTGTCCCGGTAGTCCTCTGGAACCAGGAGATCCTTTTGGGCCTTCCAATCCCTGAAATGATAATTTGACTGATTATTGAAACTAAAATACTCTCCATTATTACACACTTTGCTGGGGGGAAATCAAAACTTTACCTTCTCTCCTTGAATTCCAATGCCAGGTAGTCCAATTGGCCCAGGTAAACCAGGAAGGCCAAATTCACCCTGGTAAACAAAACATAACTGCCTAGTTGTCTAAAGGTACATAAACAATCTGGAACAGCTCCTATATTAGTATATATTGACTTAATCTCTCTTGAAGTCAGTAGATGATCTGGCCTTATATTTATTGTTTATGTATTTATTTCCTGGTGGTTCAGTTGTTGCAGACAACTGCCAGTCTCTTTTTTTTTTTTCCATCTAAACCTTATCTTTCCCATAGAATCAGTTGCTTTTTGCAACATTTTCCGTTTTAATATGAAGAGAACAGGTTGAACAGTTTATGAGCTATAAATGTCTTCACAAAACACAGCATTGTCTTGGATCTATTGTGGGTGCCTTGTTTCATTACATCTTTTGTAGTCAATATCCACCCTTGTATGTATGAGATTTATTGGCACATTGTTCGTTCTCTGACATATTTATTACTCACCTTTTCACCTTTTATGCTGATGCCTGGAAGTCCACGAGGGCCTTTTGGCCCATCAAAACCACGCTCTCCCTACATGAAAAAATAATACGGCATTAATCATGTAAAAACATAACTGATTGCTCTGAAGCAACTACAGAGACTTTTTGCTTTGTCACGAAGACAACCAAAACCATAAAAACAAGAAAGTAGTGCCTGGATCTATTTTTCAGAATACCAAGGAGTGTCAGCAGAGCTGACTTCTCTCAGTAGTCTGATAGTTTAATCTCATACGGGGATCAGGATCTGGCTTTACCAGAATAAAGCCTGGGCCAAACTAATCTGTTGTAAAGTGTATTTGTAAATGTCACTGTCTTTCTAAATATTTTTTGAAAAAAACAGTGGTCTTGGGGAAAACACAGATTACTGATAAGGAAAAAAATAATTGGCCTTTCTTGTATTGCTGTTGGCAAAACATGTAGAGACAGTTCACTTGTGTAAGTTGTCAAAGACACTCAACTCAATAAAGCTACGATCCAGATGGATTTTATCTCCTTGGTATCCAATTCCCTCATTTTACATTTGACTGGGATATATCATATGGCTTTCTGTTTAAAATAGCATTTCTTACTCCTGATGCTGTAGAATATCTGCTTTCTTTTTGCTGAGCTTCTAGCAAAAGAAAACACACTGTACTAAAAGAAAGCAACTGTACAATTTGCTTTAAATTAACAAGTCACTTTCTTAAATATGTGAGAGAGCTGACATACTTGGCAGCCATTTATAGAATTAGATGTATGTATTTATAGACTCTGTTGATACATGTTTGCCCTCAGATCACATTTGGCTGTAAAAAGTAGTCCCTTTTTTTTTTTTTTTTTTTTTTGTAGAATCAAATGTTTGAATGCTGCTGGCAGAATTCCACTTTGATTAATTTATGTTACCTATCTCAACTGCTCAATATTTTAAGTTAAATTATATATTCTTCCATACATGATCCCACTGTGCAGTGTTGCTGTGCGTTACTAGCTGTCATGTTTCTTTCCACATGTATTGGGATTTCAGTGGTGGAGGAGTTATTTCTAAATTTAGCTTGTTTAAATCCTTTGTTCTGTTTTTAGGGATAAAATGTCTTATGCAAATACAAACGATCAACAGTTATGTTAGATAACTTGCATTCCTAAAACATATGCTGATTGCTTCAAGTGATCGTGTTGCTTGCAGCACTTGAATTTAAACCCATCTCACTGCAGTATTTTGAAAAGCAAAAATCTATTATTTTTAGTAAAGGGATTGCTGATTACTTCATTTGTGAATATTTTTTATTGCTTTTCCAACCCAAATTGGCTTGATATGTATAAAATGCCTTGTATGTATAAAAATGAATGCATTCATTGCACAGATATGTGGGAGAGAGGAACTCTAGCAATTTTGTCTCCCCATAAGCCAGCTCTCTGCCTGGGACTGTATGCCTGGTAACATTTTTAAAGCTCTGTTAAAATGGAAGAATTCACCACATGCAGGCAAGGTGTGGATATTAAGAAGCCAGATAGGAGGATTTTGTGCAATATAGTGATTTTTACTACTATAAGATGATTTTTTTTAAAAATAGTAACCACTTACCCTGGGGAGTTCCCAGTGAGGGAGTTAATTCTTAAGTTCCATTTGAAACTGTGATAATCAAGAAAAAGCTACATAGAAGGCCACGGAGAGAATCTATTTCAGGGCAGACAGTAGAAGTTAGGAAACTCTTCTGAATCCTTGTCTAGATTGTGTCAGTTATCGGTTTAGCTTATGTACATATTGTGTTGTTTTGTTACTGTAACCAAAGGTCAAAGTCAGAGCTCAGTTTAGGAGTTGGTTTTCAGTGGCGGCAAAAAGAGCAAGTGGATCCTTTCAACTAGTTATGAGTGCTACATTCATTTCTTTCCACTGTGTTTGGAAATTAGAAACAGCAGCTTCCTTTTCCCACACACTGAATTCAGACTTGTGCTAAACTGCATAAACTAATGGCCAAGATATTTATGAAGCTTGGAAGACTGTCTTCAAAAAAAAAGATCAAAGATACCTGCATAAAAGCATTTAGAAAACAACAACAAAAAAGCCTTTTTTATTCACCAGAAGGATCACTTTTGTAATTGTTTATGTAAAGTTAGATGCTTGAGGCTATTGTGAAACTAAATCTGGAATTCTTTCCTGGCTTATGTCTTGCAAGTCGAATGTCAAAGGAATTAAATACTGGCTTTACAGGCACTGAAGGGGTAGCTGTGCCTAGAGGTCATGTTTGAACATGATTTCCATGATATTATACTGGATTAATTAGTTATAAATTTTAGTGTTACTTTATAAAGTAATTTCTCAGATTCACTTGTGTGTTATGGACTTGTTTTGGTACG
Source organism: Tinamus guttatus (assembly GCF_059628265.1). Lineage (NCBI taxonomy): Eukaryota > Metazoa > Chordata > Aves > Tinamiformes > Tinamidae > Tinamus > Tinamus guttatus. The sequence continues at coordinate 1,129,589 of NW_028288594.1, forward strand.
CACTCATTTAATGGTGACCCTCTGGTCTTAGGTCCCTTCTGTTGCTGTACCTTTGCTCCTGGAAGCCCTTCTCCTGGTAAACCTCTTTCTCCTTGAATACCTTGTGGTCCTTGAGGCCCCTGTTGACATAAGTTTAAAATGGCCTAGAATATATATTAATCATGCAAATCAAAGCAATGTGTTCTGTGTCATTGTTGGTTTAAAGCAGGTCTTTGAGGTGTGTAGTTATAAACTGTTAAAAATAACACAGTAATATGATATTCACATAGAATCAGTGAAGAGCATTCTGGCCTGCAGCTATAACAAGGCATACAAGATTACTTTTCTGGTTACTTATGAATCGCAGATTATATAGTTTAACATACTTTATATGTTTTAAATCTTCACGTCCTAGACTGTTCTTTGGTTTACAAATTGTTACTAACCCTTACCAATATATCAGTATAACCATGAGAGACAAAGAGAGGGAGATTAAGGGCCACACAGAGCAGATGGAAGCAAATCTAGCTGTAGAGAGATTTGACTCTAATTGATAAATCGCAGAATGGCAGCAGGTTTCATTCTGTATAGCCTAAGTATGCTTGAAAATGGTCCTGTGCACAGCTTTAGAAAAATACTATATACTTAGATAAAGCTATCTGCACTTAATTCTTGTCTGTGCTGTTACTCAAGAGACTCAGGAAGCACCACTGCCCCATTCTGAATGGCTGTCATCACTGATCTAATTAGCAGTGATGATCTCTTTAGAACTCCTTCGAAAAGAAGAGCTCCTTCCCCTCTAGTAGGGTATTTTTAAACAGGATTAAGATGAGTCGCTTCTCTCATGAAATATCTTTTTTATGAAAGAACCTTTTTGATTTATTATATATCATATATATATATAATATCTGGTATTATATATATATTTTTCTTGCTGATAGTGAAAGGCTATCTGTAAAAATAAAAGAAAGAAAATGGAAATAATTCCCATTATAGTTGCTGTAGGGCTCTCTTGATCAACTGAAGAGAATTCAGTCTGCTGTACTGTAAGTAACTTGCAAAAAGGTGCTGACTAGCACTTTGAAAAAAAGGAACAGTAATATTGGCATACTGGTTTTCCAAATTCTCTCTAATATGTTGAGTAAGTGTCAGGAGGAGGATGGTAATACTGTTCAAATTCTGGTGCCTCTTACACAACCTGAATGTCTCCAGGGGAGTTCTTTAGCTATAGCTGTTCATAATGCTGCAATGGTTGAAATGCAATCTCTTCCTCAAATGCATGCTCATGCAAATGCTCTAAGGGTACTGAAAAGCAGTCAACTAAGAAGTTAGAAGTTGTGTTTTTTAATATATCAAGGAACCATTTGTTTATATATTTATTGGATTTTGCAATAGATGCCAGTTTTCATAGGAAACCTGTAGACTAAGATACTTCAAAGCCTTTGGAAGCATTCCATATTTGGTAAACAAAATGGCAAACAGATTACTTTGTATATAAGAAAGGCAGAATTAGTGGAAGGATTGAAAAGAGATAGTATTGTTTAAGTCACACATGTCCTGTTTTAGCAGGGAAAATTTGGAGTTTTTTCTTTCTGACCACCTTTTCCTTAACTGATTAACAAAATGACATACCACAAGTCCTGGCTCACCAACTCCTGGTGGGCCAGCAGGGCCTGGTCTTCCTGTCAAGCCGGTGTCGCCCTTCAAACAAAGATGTGTTTTGAAAAATCCTGATTTAGGTTTCTGTATGTGTGCAGCACGTAACAATGCATCAAACATCCTTTATTTTAAATACCTAATGTATGAGAATACAGAAAGGGCAGAGAAAATCTTAGTATTCTCAGACCCATGCAGCTCACAAGACCCAGCAGATGGGTGCTGTTTCATAGCATTAAGGACAGCATCATTTCTCTTTTTGAGGTAGCATAATGCTGAATTTAAAGGGTTAATTATTGTCAAGTACCCAATATTCTAGTTATTGCCCTCTTCCAAGAAATCAGCATTTCCCAGAAAAGAAATACATTTGTTTTCTTTATGCCAGTAATCCAAGCCAACAAACACATTTTACATGGGGCATTTTTTGTTTAAGACTGTGTATATCTAGCCACACCCCTTGGATTGAGTTATACCAACTATAAAAACTATGGTAAAAAAAATAGCTTTAAAGTACATATTTTAAAATGTACTTTTTAAAGTTTGACCAAAATCCAAAGGACCTATCAAATTTCATAAAAATAGCATTTTGAGTCTTTAAGTTTCTCATGTCCCATCAAGTATATCTCAGCTGCCTCAGTTTTTGCTCTTATCCTAAAATACATGTAATATAGAAGATGACAGCTGCTTATACCTTTGGACCTGGCACTCCTATTCCAGTCTCTCCAGGCAAGCCAGGTGGCCCAGGGAGACCTCTTTCACCCTTTCCAAAAAATAAGAAAAGAAACAAATCTGCTTGTAAACTGATGTTTAGGAAAAAAACAATTTAAGTCATTTTGTTGAACAAGAATAGATTTTGAAACTCATTTTCTATATAGGCTGAATATTTTAGGCCACCGGAATTGTCTTACAAAACACTTAATCTGTGGCCTTTTTCATTGGTTTAAAATTCCCTTTTAGAGCACTGATATTTGCCATACAAAGTGATACCAGGTACAAAAGAAAAAAAATATTGTTTCATGTCAGACATAACAGGCTTTTACAACTGCTGTAGCCTGTTTCTCAGCAGAATACTCCTTTTGGTAGCTGAAGAACCCATTAGCCTTATATGAATTATTCAGTTTATTTTTTTTCCCCAGAAGCAAAGTATAATTGTGCTCTCTCAACGAAGTTCCCATAGTTATCTAAAATACACAGTATAACCAATGATGTCTGCACTTCCTGTTAAGCTAGTGCTATAGGGAGAAGGCAGCATGGAAACTTGTGCACACACAGAATCAAGTCATCTGCATTGGTTTCCTGGAATTTTTAATGGTGTAAATGAGAAGTAAATCCATCAAAAAGTAAGGATTTAATAAATGTAAATCATATGTTTTACTGACCTCCTCCTCCCTCACCTTCCTCCTTTTTAAAGGAGACATGAGCTCGTAAAAAAGCACTGGGTGATTTCCATAGATATCGCAGAAGGCCCCTTGCAAGACTGTGTCCTAAATTTCATTCCTTTAGGTGGCATTTAGATATCTTTGGCTTGAGTAAATAGTGGAACTACTGATGTGCAGCCCTAGGATTTTTAGAGATAATGTGTGATTTCAAGAGAAAAGGTTGAGATCCCAGGCAGAATTTTTGCCTGGCACTTTGGGAAAAAAATAAATAAATTGGAAACTGAACAAATAGATAAATAATCTGATCATCACTTAAAATATGATGCTGCCATATTTTAAGTGTTTATGAAAGAAGAATGGAGTAAGATCTGGACCTGAATCCAAATACTAAGAGTAAGAATAACTTTCTTAGAAATCTCTTAGGATATGAAGAGCCTATGATTTCCTAGAAATCTAACATTTAACTACATCCTCTAAGAGAAAGGTATTAAAAAAAAAAAAAAAGGTTGGTAAGCTGTACTTATGCTTTTTAACATTAAAAGGGAAGAGAAATCATGCAGTTCTTGCCTTTGATCCTTGTAGGCCTTCTGGCCCTGTTTCTCCAGGTTGTCCTTGTGGACCCTATTTAAACAGAAAAGGTCTCATTAAAACCTCTTTAAGCTTCAAGAAAATAGCACTTGAAAATGTATCTCTAAAAACACTTCTAAACATTATTCAAACTCTGCTTTCAGATGGCTATATAGATTTAGTAATTCATCTTCATCTGAAGCTAGGTTTGATCATAATGGAAGATAATTTGGTTCTCCCTTTATTTGAATAGAGAAAATGTACAGTCAAAGATTTCCCAATCTTTGAGGGGCTAGGCTTTTTGTTCTCCAATCAGAGCATTGGGATGAAAAGAGAGTAAAGTACTTCTGGGTACTACTACTGTGAGATAAGAAAAGAAGATAGTTAAACACTATGAATAGCAAATTAATGATTTTGTTTTTAAATTAACTGTATTTGCTGCAGTGATTGTGACTGAATGAACTATAAGAAGGATTTAATTGTCCAGACTCCAAATTCTTGTTAAAGTTGTGGTTTAGGAAGGTATGTATTGGATGCCTCCAACTCAGTGGCTCAAGAGCTATATGAAAGTTGTGATCTGATACAATTTCTGAGCTTTAAACCCCAGGAAACCAGATATGGTTGTAGGGTTTGTTTGTTTGTTTTGTTTTTACCTGCAGCCCTGTTGTTCCTTGGGGACCAGCTGGACCTTCAGGACCCTGAAAGGGAAGTGGTGGGAGTGGGGGGGAAAAAGTACCTGTAGGTATATTACATATGGTCAAACTTCTAATATCTTTTTACTATGTGATATAATTCAGTTATTTTATATTAAAATAAAATGAAAAAAAATACAGAAGCATACCAAACGTCAAGTAAATATTTCTAAAATGGACTGTGGCAATCAAAATGTAAAGTAAAAATGAATGGAGGTCACTATTTAGAGACTTCTTCTAATAAAGTCAGCTAGAGTTTTGACGTTGTAAATAGGCTTAAGCCCAAGAGAAATCTCACTAAAATATAGAAGGAGCTGAGGTATAGTATCCTTGCTCACTTCATTCTTTAAAACTGTGAGCTGTTATCTCCTCCAGCCTGAGAAATAATATTCACCTTAAATCAATCACTGTGGTTATTATTCAGGTAAGTGTATTTTTTCTGTATTTTAAGTAGTTTCCCGAAACTTTTTTCTTCCTGAAAGTTTTACTTACTCTGTCTCCTTTTATGCCTGGGATTCCACATTCACCTCTTTCACCCTTAAAAGAAAGAGTAATAAATATTCATGAGATATATTGACTATTTCATTACGTGCTTTCGTTGAAAGATATGACCTAAAGGATGTACTGTAGCAATGGTGTTGTAAGTTCATTCGGAACGGGATCTATCTTCAGTTAGAGCACCTGGTAAGATGATGTTCTAGTTTATCACTAACATTCACTAGATGTATAGCACTATACATAATAATAACAACATAAATTATCAATATGTAAGCAGAAATTTTGGCTAAAAGTAGTACCTTCTCTCCTTTATATCCAGATTTCCCCTGGAAAAATAAAAAAAAAAAAGGAAAGGGATTGTAAGGATAAATTACCCTGATTAAAGTATGTGAAAACTGACCCTATTAAACAAGATATAACTCCATACTCACTTTAGAAAAAACAACATTTTAGGTTCTAATGAACAGTTAGGTAGAAAAATGGAATCCGATCAACGTGGCACTTTGACCATAAATATTACAGCTACTGGTCACGATAAATGCTGTTATATGTGCAAACAGATCTTACATAAGTATCATTTTAGACTGGGATCTTGATTATGTAAAACAGATCAGCTACTATTAATATCTGTGTCTTAGTGGGAAGTGTACTAAAATAAGGTGCCAGGAAAAAAAGGATGGCTGACTAACTAAAAAGGATGTAGTGACTGAAAAGGATATATTGAATGAATAAAAAAAACGGAGTAAAATTATTAATATACAAAATAATCCAGAATCAGGCTCTTGGAGACTAATTCTGCACTTATCTCCTATATGTCACACTCAACAGTGTCTTTACTATTACACATTGGATTCTGAAGTTCAGGATGGGGTTATAAACTTTGCTTCTGATGAGGAAACACACTGCTATGTCCTGCTTGCAGATAAAGTCTCTATTTGTCAAGTGAAAAAAATCAAAACTGACCCCTGGAAAGACAGGCAGACTGTATTGTTCTTAGATTATCATATCTTCCATACTTTTTAGACTGACTGTGCATTACCAGGGAGGTCTTTTTTAGATCAAACAAGTAGGAATTATTCCCTTTCTTTAAGGAATGATAATGTTTTCAGTTCTTCATATTGTTAATCATTAGCTGGTAAACCAGAATTGAAACAAAAATCTCTTGCTATTATAAAGTTTGTTTGTTTATTTTAAAAAACATGGTGCCTTTTCTTTAAAGTATATGAACACTGCTGACTGACAAAACAGAGGAAACTTTTTTTTTTTTTTTTTTTTTTACCTCTTTTCCATCTCTTCCTGGGATTCCATTAAGACCTGCCTCCCCCTGTAAATAATCCAATATTGAAATCAGTAACATCAGGAAGAGGTATGTTGCCCTTTTTATCTCAGAAACATACTAGCCCCATCTTTTTATTCTCTAATGAAATATATGGCAGATATAAAGGTTCTTTGCAAAGTGATATTTTATCTTTACTACAGCAAAAACAGTGTAGATTTCAGAAATTCATAGATGCCCATAAAAGGGCACTATTAGGGTAGTCTTTGTGTAGTAACAAATTACAGAATTTATTTCCTAAATCTTAAAAGTATTATCACCTTTGCTCCTTTCAGGCCTGGAAGTCCGTCATCCCCAGTGCGACCCTTTTTGCCCTAGAAATAGCAAAACAAACAAGGAAACAAAAAAATCCCTTCAGTCAGTCAAATAAGTTTATTTGACAATATAGAGGGTATACTTTTTTTCATTTAGCTTTTTGTTTTCTGTGATTTTTTTAAATCTTTGTAATTACCATACAAGTAATTACCATGGTAAGTACCATCTTGAAATAGGACTTCTACGAACAGCAGGACCAGCTCAGTTAGACAACAAATTTTTTCTTTATCTTTACTATTAAAATAAAAATGTTAATGGATTTTTGATGAAAATATGGTCATATGTTTATATATCTTGATTTACACTGTATATCAGTTGTCAATAAAAGGAAAGAAAAAGTGACAGCTACTTACAGCAGGCCCAGGAAGACCTCTTTCCCCCTTCTCACAGTTACATATGGCAGCCTGCAGGCACTTTGAATGAAAAGAGTTCAGGAGATTTTAATGGAAGAGAGAGAAAACATCAGCATTGTTTTTTCATTTTCTGGAGGCTTGCTCCAAGACCATCATGAAGAAGGTTATGTTTACACATTTTACAGAAATCTTTTTAGCGTCAATTTACCACTTATCAGGAATGTGGCCTCCTACTCTCCAAAATTTATATCATGCCTCCTCCTGAAATTTCAGGCATCCTATTAATGCTTTTACTTCTAAACTCCTCACAAGGTCAATTTATTGTATGCTGTGTGATTGTAGAACACTCATCCACTCCTAGTCACTGTAAAGATAATCAGAACAATGGGGTAATAAAGACCTTTTGGGCCCTTATTCCACTTTATTCCAGTGCATGCAGGATACAGCGTAGCCTAGCCCTAGCAATATCTATAATTAACAAATTAAAGCTGTCTTGCAAGTACACCAACATGCAGTTTTACTTGTGGACAATCCTATTGAATTGAACATATTACTGAATATATTAATAACTCTTTAAGCTACTGATTTTCTTGAATTATATTGAATTGATATCTTTAATTTCTGGAGATCTTCAAAACCCGCATGGATGCAGTCCTGTGCCATGTGACCCTGCGTTTGCAGGGGGGTTGGACTAGATGACCTCTAGAGGTCCCTTCCAACCTTAAGCATTCCATGATTCTATGATTCTGTATTTCTACAGAATAATCTATGTCCGTGAGAATATGTTAAGCAGTAGGTCTGGACCCCCTGCTCCCAAAATACTTACTTCTTCCTCAGCCAGATCTTCCTGTGAAGACAAATATTTGAAAAACATAAGAAACAAAAGGTCATGATCCAGCTCTACAGGAAGAATAGTGAAAGATGTTAAAATCATTTGTTTCAGCAGTTAGTTAATTAAAGTCATGGATTAAAATACTGGCTAACATGAATTAAGCTTTAATTTATGTAAAACAAATTATATCAATCTTTCCATTCTAAAAATAATGTAAATCTTTTTGAATGCTATTACAGATTGTTGATGACGTAAATCACTGACTCTTCCTGTCCAACAACAATTTGATACATTTACAATGGCAAGCAAACCTAAGACAACATAGTTAGCCAGACAGATAGGAACAATACAGCCAAGAACAATATTTTTTTTCCAAAGTGCTGTCTGGGAAAAAAAAAAAGATGATCGTATTATGCATACTGTTAGGCTAAACAAAATGAGAACTATTAGTTCTCTTTGTGCAATGGTCAGATCAGGACTTCGTCCACAACTTGTGCCACTTATCCCACTGGGGTAGGAGATGGCTCTATTTCTCCTGCTTAATGTTTTCTTAAAATGTTTTTTTAATGCTTTTTAAGTCCTTTTTTTTTAAAAAAAAATCAAGTTGATGTGCTTAAAAAACACACGCCAGCTCAGCTTAGGCCTTTCTTCCTGGTTATGTGACAGACTTTCTATGGCAATTTAAAGATGTCTGTGACCAAATTCAGACTTGATCTAAATAGATAGGTCCTTTAAGGTCTACAAATCTATTTTTACTTTTGCCAGAGCTGCATTTTTTTTAGTACAGGGGCCAAAGTTGTATTCCTTACTTCCACAGAAGGAAGCACTAGAGTGTTAAAATTGCTAATTCTTTTAAGAAGCTTTAAAATACCTTTCTTAGAGGGATAAACAGATAAAAATAATGCACTGATTAACATATCTGAGTTAAATTCTGTTCTGGCTTCAGTGTTTTGGCTGGGAAGATTTGTGTGGTGGAAAAGGGAGAGAAAAGAAACCTGTGCTTTAACATAGTGGTTTTATGATGAACTTCAGCACTTAAAAGCACTAACATTTGGCAGTATTGGGATTAAAGCAATTTTTTACCTATGCTCCTCTGAAGTTCCCAAACCTCACTCCATACATACCATTTCCTTGAGAACCTTCTGCACAGTTCCTTTGTCCTGGAGGTTGAAAACGAACTTGGATGCTGGGACACTGGCCAGGAGCCGGAGCTTGGCAGCATTGCCAGCCTCCTCAGCCACTCTGGTAATTCCCATTGTGAAGAACACAATTCCTTGATGTTTAGCATCTGCTGTAGCTGCAAAGATATCTGGGTTTCTTGGATGATCTACTCCGTCCGTGAAGAGTAAAGTTACCTTCACACTGCCTGGAGACCCTTCAGTCATGTAGAGCTGCGTGAGGTTAGTTATAGCATATGTTGTATAGGTACCATGACCTATGTAGGTGATGGGAGCAATGTGGGATTTGAATGCTTCAGGACCTTTCCAGTCCCGGAAAGTTTGTTCTGTGGAAACAGTGCTGCTATACTGGAGTAAGGCCATTCTCCAGCTGAGACTACGTCCAGAACTAAGCTGCAGACTTTTCATTCTGTCTACTGTTTCTAATACAAATTTTTTTTGTTGTTCATGATTGTAGTCCTTAGCACTTTCAGAGCTGTCCAGTAAAAAAGCAATTTCCAGAATGCAGTCATCATCTAGAATAAACAGTTAGGTGAGTTGAGTGACTTCATACTAAAATGCATTCTACCATTGTATGTATTTTAGGATTCGAAAGTGGGAGTTGAATGACTGAAGTTTTAGAAAACATCTGTGTGACTCTCTCCTGAAGACATCACATGTATAGGCTTAAGAACTTCCTCCAGAGAAGATGCCCCAGGTAATAACAGAGTCCTGAAGGTGAGATGATTTCAAGAAATAAGGAATGTTGCAGTGGCATTTTTGTGCCATTCTGTCTTCTTACCTGGTATTACACTGAATATCCTACCAAGATAGGAACTGTGAAAGTGGGAGTAATCTACAAGAAGATGATTTTTACTGAATAAGACACTAGAAGAAGATTTGACAGAGCTAGATTTTGTCCCTGGTCCTGACACATCTAGTGACATTTAGTTTTCCAAGAGAGGGATCTTTCCTTGTATTCACTGGAGAACATTATTTCTAATCTACAATATATGGGCTGTTATTCTTGCAGTGACAGTAACAGTTGACCAATCAACAGCAAAACCCCCAAAGTTGTAAAAGACACTTCTGAATTACACAAAAGGGGAAGAAGAGGAAGGGAGGAAAAAGACAGATGTGCAAAATAAGGCAAGTGAAAATGTAGACTGAAACAAGACAAATTTGAATGGTGTCTATTAGAATCTTCAATTTGACCAGGTAGTCCAGAATCTTAATAAATGAATCAAGAAAAAAAAAGTAAAGCTATTATTTTAAAATAGAAATATGAATCAAGAAGAAAGTAAAGTTATTTTAAAATAGAAATATTCACCTTGGTCACTTGGGCTGGGGTATTTTTCTACTGTGTTTGACAGGATGTGTTTAGGTTTTACTCTTCTCAATCCATATCTTTTTCCTTCCCTGAGATTTTGTGCTGCTAAAAACTCATGGTGTCCGAGTATCCACAAAAGCCACCAGAATCTGAAGAACATTTTTTTTGTTCCCTGAACAACACGAAATAGGGATACATAAAATACATGACTTTGCAGTACAAGGACAATAAAACATCAGTTAGCTTTGCTTCTTTGACAGGTTGTGCAATACACTGTATTTTAAAATACAGTCCCTAAAAAAAGAGTTGTTTTGATAATGGTTTCTCCGAAATATCTAATAAATAATAAACAGAGACATACTAGGAGTGATTTTCAAGTATAGTGCATGTAGGTCTAGCACATGACAAACTGGAGACATTTTAAAAGCATTTTCAGTTCTCTCTTGCTTCTCAGGCAGCATGGGCTATGCCCATGGAAGAAGCTGCATCCTGAGAGACATTCACAGAGGTGCTGTTTTTAAACTGCCTTGCTTACAGCTGGCTGGGATAGAAGAAGAAAGCATGGAGTCAGACCTGAATTTGTTTCCCTTGTTTGCCTTCCCTCAAGAACTATTCTCAAGAAGTGCTTCCTTCTGCCCCCCGTGACAGTTCCTTATTCTTGGCTGTCTTACAGCAGAATGGTAATGGTTGTGTCGCCGGCATGCTGTCGAGGCCTGAATGCGTGTTCTGTGTGACCCTGGGGTGCGCGGGCACAGAGCGCTTAGCCCACTTTCCGATGCTCCCTTTAGACAGGACTTGTTTCTCCTGCCAAGTCTGAGCTACTTGTCCTGGGCTCCCACGTACAGCTGGAGCTCACAGGCTGCTCAGATATGAACACGTTTGTCACGTCGCGTTTCTGTTTCACTATCCTTTCCCTGCAAACTATTCCCAGGTAGATACAGCCTGTAGCAAAAGGACAGCTCAGTAGCAAGAATAAACCTGCCACGACCCTGCACTCTCTCTGAACATCTCTCAAAGAAGTGCCTAGCACAGCTGTGTGTGCAGGGCTTCTTAGCTCCAGCTAGTTGAGGGAAGGACATCTGGTGCCGTGGACAAAGAGGGGACAGTAGAGTCCTTACCTCGCTGCTCCGTGGCAAGAAACTCTGCGAAGAGGAAGGATGCTGCCTTGGACTCACTGGCAGTTGTCCTCCCTGTGCTGAATGCTCTGTGAGGGAAGGAGGGAGAAGCAAGGCTGTAAACTCCTGCAGGAATCGGTGTCAAGTGTCAAGAGGCAAGGAAAAAGGGGAAGAACAGTGCTTCTCACTCCCCCTTTTAGCTACCCCACCTTGTCTCCTCCCCTCCAGACTGCACACATGCATCCTGGCTTCTCTTTCTCCACTGCCATCGGTATACATAAATCCCCATCCATACTGGCACATGCAAACCACTGTCCTCACTGTAGAGCACCTTTCCAAACATGTTCACTCTGCTCTCCTGCCACCACCATGCACCTTTCACCCCATCCTTCTGTACATTTCTCACAATTTGGCAGCTTTCAGTACTGACTGTCATGTTTTCAACATTATCCCAGTGCTGCGTGTCTGTAGGATGCCTTTCAGACCTAAGTGAATCTCCCCATAATAAGGGATTCGCGTAGGTAGATCTGGGAGATTAAAGTATATGATGACCAGATTAATTCCATGTGCTACCATATACCATACAAACAGCCTGATTTTCACATGTGCTCAGTCCCAGAAGTTCCCCCACAGGTGAGTGACAGCCTAAACTTCTTAACCAAAGATGCCATTGAAACCTAAGTTAGGGGTAATGGATCATAGAATCATAGAATGTTTAAGGTTGGAAGGGAGCTCTAGAGATCATCTAGTCCAACCCCCCTGCACACGCAGGGTCACCTAGAGCACGTGGCACAGGACTGTGTCCAAGTGGGTTTCGAAGATCTCCGGAGAAGGAGAATCCACAACCTCTCTTGGCAACCTGTTCCAGTGGTCTGGCCCGCTCACTGTTAAGAAATTTGCCTTAAGTTCCTGTGGAACTTTTGATGCTTCAGTTTCTGGCTGTTTCCTCTAGTTCTGTCGGTGGCCACCACTGAAAAGAGGCCAGCACCATCCTCCTCACAGTCTTCCCTGAGGTACTTGTATACTGAAGGCCATCTCTAAAATCAATGATTGCATATTATCACTTAGTTTTTCAAACATCCTCAGCAAGCTTTTGCATTAGGAACAAACATAGTAAACAATGAGATTTCCACAGAAATACACAGTCGTCATTCTGTGGACCTGTCTTTTTCTACTTGCGTGCACTCAAAAAGGAGCTGGTACTAACCACTGACCTCTCCTTCCACCAGTTCAGGCTTCTCCTCATGTGACAGCCACAGCCAAGGAGACTGAGAGGGCTCTGAGAAAGCAGCTACAGTTTCAAATTAAATAGGTGAGAGAGCTTCTTATCAGACATAGGGCTGCTACATTTGCAGCAGTGGTTCTAGCTCTGTTTTACAGTCTTCATCTTTGCCAGTAATTAGTGCTACAATTGGTGAACTAGGATAGCTGAAGTGCACATCTTCATACTGTGTGGCTGCTCGTGCTTATCCTCTCAGATACAGCTGTCTGTGCTGCACAGTTACACTGCAGAAAGAATATCGTTTCAAGGTTGTAGGGGTGCATGATTATTTCTATTAAGCCACTTTTGATTTCCCATGCTTATAAGTGACATAGGTAGATTTTGGTTAAGACAAGGAAGGAAAATAGACTTTTTTTTTTTTTTTTGCCCTTTAGGGAATACAAATAATATGGTATTTAACTGAAATAGATATAATAAATCTCATATAGCCCCTAAATCTACTGAGAAAAAAGTAATGCTAGAAAGAAAAATCTTGTTAACTACAATGGGGATTGTGTGCCTTTTAGAAGCAAAAAATGTCATCCTTTCATTTTCACTGCTAACTCTTACCTTAAGACGTACCTGGCAAATAGTTTCTTAAATAAATAACTGTGTTGCTTGTATTCTTAGTAGTACATTCTTGGCTTCAGGATATTTCCTTCTATTAATGAATGATGTTTACCCTTAGGACATTTTTTTCAGCCAGGTGCAACTTTGAAAGCTTAGTGGGGCCTCCATCTTTTTATAGCTGACTGCATAAGATTATTCCGTGCAGAATTCCAGGTATGTGACATACCACACAGAACACTTCTAGACTTGCCGTCTTCTAAAGCTGTAGTGTTCTCAATACTTGCACTTTGCTTATAAGGACAGTTCATCAAAACTTAAAGGATGCCAATGTAATGCCAGTGATGCAATTGCATGTGTGCCATTGATGCTTCTGAGGAAACTCTTAGAGCTAGCAGTAAACTTTCTTGCTTCATTTACTGCAAACTTTAACATAAATTAGCACCAAGTGAGTATTTAAAATTTTCATGGTATTTTACACTATATATTACTCTGTATATATTTTTTAAATAAATAAGTGTCTTAAAAGCTATTATTAGGCACATTAATGTGTGTTTTAAGTGCTTATTACTTTGGGAAACCAAAGTGATAGTGCACATTTGGTGCTGCCATGACCATTGTACAGTTAGTGGAAGCTTCAGAGCTACGTGCAAGGCTGCTTTGAAGGGATACTGAAGGAAGGACTGGGGCTTGGAGATGTCAGTTGCTGTCAAATATTGTGACTTGCTGTGGCAGCAGCAGCCCATACTACCATTATCCAATGGGCAGAAGTAGCAGCAAACTTGACTCTTCGGCATTTATTTTCTTGGCTATCTGTCCTTCATCTCTCCCACCCATCTGCCTGTGTGTACATATCTTGCAGCTTGCTCTGGCTCTGTGATTGCTTAATCCACAGGTTAGCAAAATTTTGTGCGTTTTTGAGAAGCTCTGGGTCATTTCTTGTTAAACTGGATTAACTTATGTCTTCTAGCTGGGCATCACATAATTAGTCTTAGGGCCCTCTCTGGTCCTTCTTCAGCTGCCCAGCAAGTCTGCAGTAGGATTGCAGTCAGGAGTAGTCTGGAGCAGTAGAGGTGGCAAAATCCCATCTGCATATTTCCATACGCTGAAGGAATAATCTGCAAACAAGGAGGCTGGATTTGGGAGCAGTATAAAGCAGATAGAACATGCCTCTGATTTTCCTCTGTGCTCACAGTAGTATTTAGTCCTAAAGAGCTTGATGTAATTCCTCTGAATGCCTTTACATTATTTTTTTGCCACCTCTATGCAGATAATGCACATATCTTCTCCACTGTGAACTGTTAAAAATACCTACATTTCATAAAATCTTGTTCTAGTATTTCATTGCCTCAGGATAGTCTTGACCATTTAACCTATATGTGTCATGCTGCTTACGTCTAAGCTTCTAAACTCTAAACTTATGTCTAAATTTTCTAGTGCTTATGTCTAAACATTTTGTGTTTTAGAGTTGAGTGTGGGTCTTCAACTGATGACAAGCTGGCAAAACTCTGCCTCAATTCTTAACTCTATTTTCAGTTTTTAAAAAGGTGGAAACATTTAAACATATATTTGTAACTGCATCTTGGAGAATGAAAATAATACAGAACTGCTTCCAAGGCATTGTGTTAGGACAGTTGCTCTTGTCCATTTTGCTTTTTTATTGTTGTCCTTGAGGAGTGCCTGCAGCGCTGTTACGTGTACCGGTACGTTAGCCGCTTGCTGATGGCACGAGACCTCGTGGCGGGGGCGCGCTGAGTTATCGCCGGCGCTGCCGTTGGCACCGGGCGCCGCTGGCATCGCCCGCCCCGGGGAGGCCTCCGGGCACGGCTGCCGCGGCGCATCCCGGGCCTTGTAGTTCCCCGCGCTGCCGCAGCGGTGCATGGCGGGAGGCGCGTTTCCCGCCGAGCGCGGCGGCCATGGCGGCCCGGCCTCGCCTCGCTTCCCCTCCCCTCCGTGCGCGGCGGGGGCGCTCCGCTGCCCAGCTTGCCGGGTCGGTCTCGCCGCTCCGCTCAGAAGGAGGAAGGAAAAAGGCACGTTTTAAACGCAGAGCGTAGTTGCCCGTTTCCTGCAAAGCTGGGCTGTAGAGCTGAAAATGCTACAGCACTCCACCATATAGGGAGCTTCTCTTCACAGGAGGGGGTTTGGTTCTGCAACAGTCACGGGAAGGTTAGCTCCTAACTTCAGGAAGCAGAAGTCACTTTAATTGGAGAGGAATTTGTTCTGAGCAGGGGGGAAAACGAATCCTCTAATGTGCAGGATTAAGTTGCTAGTGGCCTTTTATAGGAGGGACTTGGTCCCTTCTATAGAGTTGACTTTAAAAATACCGAATTATTTTGGCATCCGATCCTGCCATAAAATGCTCTGCGACAGTGCACATGACAGGAAACATGCTGTCATGGCTGGTAGGTAAGTGGATACCTGTTCCCCTAGCAGGTAGGGTGGTGGTCTGGACTGCATACTGTTACTCAGAATTAAGACCAGCCTTGGGGCCCATGGTGGTTGTGGGGGTTAAGTTACTAATTTGCCTAAGCCAATTTGTCCTGCCTGCCTCCCCCCCCCCCCCCCCCCCCCATCTTACTGCCAAGCTTGGAGAGGATCGCTAAGGATTCCTCTCCAGGCAGAGGAAACGGCAAGTCACCACCATCAGTCCTGGGACAGCTGTGTGCTTGGTTCCCTGTTACGGTTACCGTGAGGGGCTGGCACAACTGATGCAGTGTAACCAGCGTGACTAAGGGAGTTGAAAGTTGCTTCTGCCAAGTGGAAGCGTTTCCAGAATAAAAACATGTTTTACCTATTTCTGAGTTAGATTGAACAATATTCCCCCAATCAAGAGAGATTTGTATTTTACTGTCTTGTTGGTTTTGAAATAAATGAAGCAAGAGAGAGAAACTCATCTTTTGCAAGTACAGTCTCACTTTACTTGGGTTCTGTATTTTCTTTATTCCTCTCCAAAATAATCTTGGAGTTAAATTGAAGTTGAGTATCTATAACGTGTCAATTAATACTGCGTCAGGTGAAATCGATCACTAATCAGTCGCTAATATTTGAATTTAATGCAATGCTTACACTTTATAATCCTTGTAAAAAGGATATCTAGGAAGCTGCAGGAAATAGGTATCCATTTTGATGTTTCTAGTTAATATACCACAGCATTTTAGTATCAAAATGCCTTTTTCCTCTCTGTCTAGTAGAACTAGTGTTAAATGCAAAGCATCCCACAGAGCACTTAAGATGAGCACAGAAGATTGTTACCTAGGTTTTTAAGAGCCTGTAGCTTTTAAAACTTACTTTGCAACACGATAAATATGCCTTTAATATCTGACCTGTTTGTTTCCCTTAAAAACTCTAAGAAATTTGTGTTCCTCTACTGTGTGAGTTTTCATCTAATTTAAATTATTTATGCTATAGAATCTCTGAAATATCAGTTCTTAAAAATCAAGTTGGTGTGCAGGAAAATCTGTTGAAAGATTTGGCCACTAGGTGTCAATCTTGATACAAGTTAGCAACGAACACATTAGCGTTGTTAAAACTGCAGAGACTTGGCTCTGAAATGACTGATAGAACAAGTCTATTTAGAATCAGTACTATGATTTGCGTCTTGCTTACTTGCAGGAGTAAAAGCTTTATGGCTACAATGCCACTGAATCACTTCAGAAAGCCATGAAAACATGTTATGTGGTGATTTTATTGTTTTGTTGTTGACTGCTCTGTGTAGGTGTTGTGTTTCATCTATGGATAAATAAGATGCGGATAGGAATAGCTGATCTTTCCTCCTCCCTGACCTGTGGAACACAACTATAAATGCTGCTAAGCAGGTATTCATTTTTATGAAGTGTGAGCTACCCAAGGTACCCTTGCTCTAGAGAAGGAGGAATCAGTTCTGTAAGAACACCATTGCCTCCTGGAATGGGAGAGATACAGGCTTTAGTTAACCTGTTTAATATGTTTACTGCCCTCTGCAAATTATCTCTCCATCCTTTATCTAAGAACTTAGTTCTTTTCTGAGTTACCATCATGTGGCAGACCTTCAGCCTTCTCTGAAAAGCTTCAGTTGAAAAGCTTTAATTGTTCTGTTGTACTGCAGAAAATACAGCATTTTTTTTAAACATAACATCTTATTCTTAATTGAGCTTTGTGTATTGCATAGAGAATAAATATCTAAAGCTGTATTACATTTCCTTCTGTTGTCTGTATCCCCAGCTGGGCTATAGATAATGTAGATAAGGTTTATCTAAGATAAACATAGGTCACCAAGGAGATCAAAAAAGAGTTTACTTCAGGGGGACATCCAAAAGAGATCAAAAAAGAGTTTACTTCAGGGGGGCATCCAGTAGTAGTGAATGAGTTTTGCCAAGCTCTGTTAATGAATGGGGCTAAGACTGTGAGTGATTCAGATTAAATTAAAATGTTGATCCAAAATATAACATTTTCATAGCTAAAATTTATTAATTTCTACATATTTTTCAAAGGAGCTCAAACCACAAATTAATAAGACTTCCAAAAGTCTATTATTATCTATAATATCAGTCAATCCATACAATCAATGCTAATTAAGTGAAGTTAATTTTGGAAACTTTCCAATAGGAACAAATTTCAGGCTCACCTTTCCAATCTTTCTGGACATCCAGTGATTCAGTGTGTGTTGTTTTTGGTGGTTGTTGGTGATGGTATTATTATTTGTATTACCTGCAGTCCTCGCTTTCATTTTCAGGACGACTTTTTCTGAGGAAACTTTGCTTTTTTTGGTAGGTGAGGTAATAGTTTTTGGCAAACTTGACACCTAATTGGAAAGGGATGTTCTTCACAGTTAAAATAAAGAAACTTTCTTAATAGGGTTTTTCTTATATTGATACTATCCTCTAAACTGGGATTACTTCAGATACATGTTACCTGCATATTAGTACATCCAAGTACCTTCTTGAGTTCAACAGTGATGCTTCTAGGCTATAGCAGGGAAAGATTGGGAAAAAGTGGATGATATACTGAGGCTGCATCCAAAGGAATAGTAATACAGTTATTTCTGCATGCTTGTGAGGCCTGATCGAGACAAAGCAGCAGCAACCACTTGCACTTGTAGTGCCTAAATGAGCTAAGTTAGGAAGCTCAAGCTGCGAAACTGTGAACCTTATATTTTCTTGTCTCCTTGACTTGAAAGCCACTTTTATAATGTTTTTCAAATTAGGCAGATGTTTTGGAAGCGCTTCCATTTGGAACCCAATTTGTCTGGAAAAGAAAAATTGCTGGCATATGTTTTGAGTAGACAACAGGAGTATAAAAACTCTAGCTAGAGGAACAGGTAGGCAGTAGACAGTGTATGTAGTTAAAACTACCAAGCCATGTGGCTGTTGCTGTGGATGAAGGGCCAGCTGGATCACTCTTGGATTCAATCATAATTGTAAGCTTTGGAGAAGCACTCAGTGGCTCTTGCCATATGTTCCCTCTCTTCCTTTTCCAATGCTCCTGGTCTGTTTTACTGGTTGAAGCCCTCTCGCTACCACTCTATCTGAACATACAAAGCTCTAGTAGAAAGACTTTTAAAAATATACAGCTTCCTTGTTCTGATTGTTGTAATATTATAAAGCATGGTGTATTATGGTCCACCTCAGCCCTGTTGGTAATGGCTACTGTCAAGAGGAAGATAAAGTCAGGGAGGGAAAAGTGCTTTGTCAGAGAAGGATGTGGTAAATGCACTGAATTTTATTCACTTTCAGAAGTCATTCAAGCTTAAGGCCTTTCTGAGTAGACTGTTACAGCAGTCCATGTCTGTTTCCAAGGCCTGTTAAATGTCACCTCAGAGATCAGGAAAAAAATCCTTCTCCTCCCCCTAAATGCTTCTAGCCAGGGGCAGCTGCAGAAAAGATCACTTCAAAGGCCAAACATAGTTTTTATTTTTTTATTTGGAATTGCATTTGGAAGGAATTGCTGGCCCTAATTTGAGTGTTGTAGTTATATGTTAAGACTACACCTGATTCTGTTTGTGTTTGTACACATTAGGAACAAGTCTTCTAAAGATGTTGGTTTTGCAGTAGCTTAAAATTGGCATTGTAGAAATGAGATCATTCCCCATCCTGATAAGAACTCTAGGGCAGAAAATACATGTGACTCAACATCTCTTATCTTCAGCTCTGACTCCTTTTAGGAGCACTGAGATAAGATTAAAAGAACCAGGCTTCCTTCCTATTGTATCCTACTTTTTCACCTTAAGAAATCTGCTGAGAAAAGGAGCAGACTGTAGTGTCAGAATTTCGGTTGGCTTCTAGCATTTCACAAGGCAGATTTCCAAATTTGGGAAAATTAGGGCTCATCATTTTGCACATACAAAACTGAGCTCTTTTTTGACACTGCAAATGAGTTCACAGAAAAGCTTCATTAGACTCCTTTGCTTTGTCGCTCATTTCCTGTGGAAAATTGTTTATACCAAATATTAAAGGATTCCAAACTAATATCTGAAGGGATTCTAGCAGATTGTTTAAACAAACTAAAACCAAATTCAGTGAACTGATGGAAGTGCAAATGTAGGTAATCTGAAATCATAAATGCTCATGTTGCCCACAGAGCTTTAACTCTCATCCTTCTGGAAAATATGTTTTTTATCTTTCTTCCTGTCACCTGTTTTCTGAAAATCTCTGCTTTGCTTTTCAGACGGAGGAATGCAAAAATAAGGATGAAAATGGCATCAAAGTAAAAAAGGGAGTATTTGGTAGCATATGGTAGAACCACAAAACCAAGGATATAGTGTAATCTAATTGTTTATAATTATTTGCTTTTGGCCTTTTTATTCTGTGAGTAGATTTTAAACTGAGCAATGAGTTACTGAGGTGCTAGAAGAGTAATGGAGTGTGACTGAGTACCTGAAAATATTGAATTGTACTGTCTGTGCACTCAAGGTTAGAGCCTTCTTGACTGATTTTGTGCTTCAGCAAACAGAATTGTATGAGCAATGCAGCAAAAATGTAACAAAAAAGTATTCCTCTAGGTACTGAAATCAGTGGCAAGCTTCTATTTAGCAATTTAATATGAGAGTTTTCATGCTGTAGCATTTTTAGACTGAACACAGTTGAGAATATCGGCTATGGATGGTAGGCTGAAAGATATACCCATATTTCTTCTTCTGTCTGACTCCCCTCCCCAAATTATTTAAAAGAACACTGAATTACTTTTATGATCTTTTCTATATGACTTACCGGTATAACTTAAAATACACAATGAGGCAACCTTACGTTTACCAACACCTGTTTTTGATGAATACCATGTGGAACAAACACGAGGAAGAAACTTTAAATAAGTGCACAAAATATATCTGCCTTTCAGGATTGTTTGTAGCAATGATGTGTGTAATAATCACTGGTTGTGATTCTGCCTTGCCTGGCAGCAGGTGGGGAGGATGCCATGAAAGAGAAGTAGCAAGAGGAAGGAAAGGAAAAAGGGCCTGTGATTCCTCCGGCTCCCATAAATGTTCTACAATTAAAATAGTGACAGATTTAAGTCTTAGTGTGTGGAATGTTTTTCCTATTTGACAAATGTTTATTTATTCTTTAGACATTGTTAGTAGTTCTTTAAAATGTAGATTGTAAATTTTGTACAGAAAAGAGTAGAACTTCTGGCTAGTAGTTGCTGTGATAGCAAAATAGTTTTATACTGTATAAGTGTGTTTCAGTCATCAGTTAATACTTCAGAGCATTTTGCAGAGTATGAGAATTTTTATATTTTATATTTGAAATCTGTGCATCCGTGTATATAACAAAGTATATATTCATATCTAGACTATTTAAAATGAGTGATATCCGGTGCAAGTATAATTTTTATTTTATTTTATTTTTTCGAATAAAACAGCGGTGAGAATAATTTTACATGCTTATTTGATAGTGGAACCCAAAGATCTAATTAGGATGAAGAGTTAATTGGATGGAACACAGTACAAATATGATTAGGCTTAAAGATACTTAGTTTAATGAAAAGCATTGCTTGAAATAGCCATTGTGTCCTCTGTATTTAGAAAAAAGTGTAACGTGAGCAGTAATGAAAGCAGATTCTGTAGCCTGAATTTAAAAATACGACCCGTAAGGAAGCACCTTTTGCTATGACAAGCTACCTGCTTTCCTGTAGCATACAACTGAGGATACTGGCTGCAATTGCTTCATGTCAGAAATTGGTCAGATGCTACAGTTTTTTAAAACTCCAAAATAATATCTCTCTTTGATATTCTATAATATGGGAAATTACTTTTTCTTATGTTTTTAAGCATTAACCAAATCCCAGAGAAAATGATATATTGAATTACTTTCTTATCGTTTGAGCTGATTATAATACTGTAAAAATCTGAAAGTCAAGCTAAAACTGAAAGCAGTCCCCAAATCCCTAGTCCTTCCCTTTTTACCTCAGGGCAAGTGTGGGATGATAAGTGTCTTTAAAGTACCTTTTGCCCTTCCGTAATCCTGCTTTATGGAGATTTAAACATCTCTGGCATAAAAAGTCATCAGCAAACTGTGAGCTCTCATATACAATTGTACAGAGATCATTGTGAAGTAGGAAAATACAGAGTGTAATATTGTGTCTTTATCTCTGACCACTGTAACTCTAGTTATGCTCTAGTTGTGGTCTGGAATAGGATTTGCTCTGCTGACGCTAACCTGCCTTAAATTTGTATGATGATTCTATAGTCAGCTTTAACCAGATGCTTCATAGTTGTGTATCTAACCTTGCATATTGTGCTGTATGTATCTCGATCAGTATCTGAGGTTAGGTAAGAAGTGGCTAAATACACTTACTTGCATTACCTTTTTCTTTGCAATCCTGTTTGCTGTCTCTTGTAACTTAATCCTTAAAGAAGCAATTTACTGTGTGCAAGGAGGTACTAGGAAAACAAAGAAGAGATTGGAAAGAAGGAAGGAGAAGCAAAGGCAGTTTAAACTAATCCTGATGCTGACAATATAGTAGTGGAAATAAAGTGAAGAGCATCATTTACTGTAAGAAAACAGTAAATGACTTTTGGTGCTGTGGCTCCAAGAACAAAATTTAGCTTTAATGTTCTCTCTCATCAAAAACAACTTTGTGCT
This sequence comes from Tinamus guttatus, assembly GCF_059628265.1. Classification (NCBI taxonomy): domain Eukaryota; kingdom Metazoa; phylum Chordata; class Aves; order Tinamiformes; family Tinamidae; genus Tinamus; species Tinamus guttatus. Next base: position 1,151,682 of record NW_028288594.1, read on the forward strand.
GGTGATAACAGATTCTATAATTTCTTTTGAGTCTCTGCTGATTATAGTCAATACTTCAATATTTTAAACAGTCGTAATCTGATGATGTTTGAAAGAGTTGGATAAGTAAAACTGGAGCAAAGTTTTGTGTATTTTGAATGTGTTGCGAAGAGTTTTATTGTATCTAGTTTACCTGAATTGATTTACAAGAAGAAAAAGTTTCTCTAAAGCTAATGTATTATTGTGTCGATAAGAGCTGCCAAAGCCCAAACAAGATGAAAAACAGTGATTATTGGCAGTAAGGTGCGTAAAACAACTGGTATGATTAAATCATACAAGGAGGCCCATATTGATTATTGAGAATGATACGTATCTGTCTTGATTTTTTACTCAGTCTCTTTTATTGCTGCATAAAAGAGAAATCTCTAATTCTTTTGGAAAAGATAAATATGATTCAGCAGATTTTTTCTCTGTTAGTTTTTACTTCTTCAATTCTTAGTATCATTAGTGAAAAGTAATTGGTTTTTTTCTGTATGCTTGTAGGATGATGACAGCTTTTTAAATAAAAAACTTGACCATTGCTATATTTACCTTTGCTCTTCAGATTGACAAGCCTGAAGACCATTCAGAAACGATAGCTAATAAGAATTCAGGAGACTGATTGCCTGACAAGTTGACTTGAAAAGTAGACATTGACAACAGTGAATTCTTGTTTGCTTCTAGGAAGACTAAATGTATATTTCTAAAGTCATCCATGCTTTTTATTACATTTTCTTGAAAAACATCTTATTTTCTTCCTGCAATAGATCAAGGCATCTGATGTTTCATTTGAGTAATGACTAAAGAGAACTGGTAACGGAGGGCTGATTAAATGTTAGCTGAAACTGCTGGACTTTGGAGTTTTCAGTCATTAGTGTAAAAGAACCGGAGTTTAACCTTCTGTCCCAATAGTTAGAGTTTTTTTAATCCAGAAGAAAACTTTTTAACTATGACTTTAGAAGTTGGAGGCATATTTATTGGTATGTACTTGATCTCCCATTAACTTTTCATGGGTGGATGTCAATACTAACGTATCAGGACTGTTGGATCCTCACTTCATTTTCCAGTGTGCCATCATTAACTGAGAATTCAGTTTAATAATTCAATGGTCTAAGATTTTAGATTTGTTCACTTAATTATTTCTGGTGAGTATTTTGACTAAAACACTACAGTATGAATAAAGTAAAAATTTCAGCTCAATATGAAGGTTCAAACTTGTGGCCTTCAAACCAATGGAACAGCTCTTCTGTCTTACCTGATCAGCCACGAAGCCTAGTTGGCCTACGGCATTTTCTTAAGGTATCTCTGAGACTGTCTGACACAGGGATATACAGCTCTTACCTTTTTTGTAAAAGGTAAACATTAAACAGTCATTCCTAAAGAAGAAAAGGAATTTTTAATATCTAGGAGAATATGGCATGTAGCTTCCTATTTACTTCTAAAGACCTCAGTGACTCTGACTTTATAATGGCACTTAAGCACAATTGTTTATTTTAAAGAAAAAAGCAATGAACAACCCCTCAAAGCCTTGTAAGAGCACAGCAATTACGATGGGTATGTTCTATTGCTGTGTTCTTACATGTTTTTTAAAACTTGTAAACAACTATTCCAGCAGAATGGGTAAAAAACTGTTCCAGTTTCTTGTCTCTGCACGTCTACTTACAGTGTAGTGCAGCTGCACTAGAAGCTGAAGTGTTATAGGTCTGCAGCTTCTTAGGTTAAGCACTGTAAAAGTAACTTTTCTGTTGCTTGTAATTTAAGATCTTATCCTGAGCAATGTTGATAAAACGAGTAAAAGAGCAGGAGGTATCCTTTGCCATGCTAGGGCCTTTAAGAGTAACCTAATTGGGCAAAAGCTGAAATTCTGGAACTGTGGGTTATATAGTAATAGTAACTGCTGTGTGCAGAAAGATCGGTGAGAAGGAAAAGAGATGTAATTAATTATCTTACAAAATACAAAACAAAACAAGCCATTAAGTTGTGTTCTGATGGCAAGCATTTATCTCCTCATGCTCTTTTTCATCCCGCAAGGGGAAGAGAAGCTTTTTTTTTTTTTTTTTAATTGTAATCCCTTTGACCTCATGTTCATGAGTTTGGTCTCTTCTTGTCAAAGTAGTTTTGCAGGTTGGTTGAATTGGGTAATATTTTCAAAGCTAACACTTTCAGTATTGTTCTGAAGTGATTTCATAAGAATTGCTAAAATGTGGTTTATCTCAAACTATTCTGATTTCTTTGTTCTTTCTTTTTTCCCATCTAATTGCCAGTTAAACTAAACAAACATCTTCATATTGAAAGTATCTCCATATACAGCCAAGTGGTTGGTTTGATACTGAGAGGCGGATATATTTTTGTCGTTCACTAAATATCTGTGTTCTCAGAAAGACTTTGCTTTAGACCCTTCTCAGAAAGCCTCTTGCTTTCTTCTGCTCTTCAAGTAGCGTGAAGACTTGCTCACAAAATGCATGCAGTTGTTTAGGTGCTGGTAAACCATGCTTTCTTTTGTTTCAGGTCATTACCCCATTTTTGGCCCAGAATTCAAATTGATATGTCACTGATATAAAGGATCAGATTTATCTTTCTCAGGTGCTTTCGAAGGACTGCTGTTGGGATCTCTGGAGCATTCCATTCTCAGTGTTAGAGGAAAAGGAACAGTTTTTAGCATATGAGAGTCCCACTTTAAAAGATATTCAGTCTGAACACAGCTGCAATTGCTTATTAACAGGGTTGTTTGCTCGCACACCCTCTCCAAAAAGAAAAGAAAATAAATAATTTAAGATATGATGCGTAGTACATACTGTTGCCTTTTTGGTAAATAACTTTTTGAACTCTGTGTTAAGTAAGAGTGAAAATAACTTGTGAGACAGACTAACATTAAGGAATAATAATCTTGTCTCTTACCACATTTGCTCAATGTTAGCTCTTATAATATCATGTTTGGGTTTGCTTAGTACAATTGCCAAAATGAATGGTACACTGTTTTCTCACCCCTGCCTTTTATACTTCATATCTTTCCCTGAGAATAAGTTTGGTAATTTTCTCCTGGATTTTTTTTTAACTCTTGTCTATAATGTGCCTCATATTTTCAGGTATTTTTTGCTCGGAAAATAATGCACAGAGGAATTGTAGTTAAAATATTTGAATGGCTGTTCAGACGTGGATAGCAGTGGGAAGGAAGGTTGTTGGAAAAACATCAGGAAGATGAGCGCTCCAGTCTCACACTTTCTTCAGCACAGCTGAAACTCCTCTTGATAATGAGGCTGGGAGTTATTTCCATCCTCCTTATTTCTGTTGTGAGTGTCCTAACAAGCTTTTTAGAAAACAAGTCATTTGGAAATGCTTTTTTACTTCTTGTTTCTTTTCAGCTACAAATTCCGTCTGTTGTCTTCTTGCAGGGAAGAGCAGGCACTGAAGGGCCAGGGCACTGGAGCAAAAATGAGAAGCTCCATTCTTCGGATAGAGACAGCCAAAGAAATCTGCCTGGAGAAAGGAAAGTACTAAGAACTTTGCTATCCAAAGAGGTAGTCAGGGGCAAGACTTTCCTGTTTTAGTTTGTGACTGTCTCCTCAGCAAGGGCACGGGGACATGCAAGCTGGACTGCAAGTAGTGTCAACCAAAGGGATGGTGGAAAGGGTGGGTTTGTGGTTGTTCGATCTGTGTCCGCTTTTTTCACCCTTCAGGCAGGGAAACCCTCACACCTCCATAATATGATTTTTTAACCCTGTCTCTGGTAATCTCACATCTTAAATTCCAGGTGCGAAAACAGGATGGTAGTTCTCATGCACTGCTTTTGAGTTCCAGGGCACTGTGATAGAATACCAAGTTAAAAGACAGAAGCTGTCATGTGCTGCTGACAAGGAGACCTTGAGGAAACTTTTTGCCATGATGCCAGGTGTATTGTGTAATCTTTTCTTTGCAATTTCTCTTCTGGTGTGATTCGCTGCCTTTGAGTTTAATGTTTCTCACAATCACATGGGCTGGGGATCTACCTTTGATGCAGTGTGTTTTCTAGAAATGTCTCTGATGATAAAGGCGCATTAAGTGCTTGGGCGCCATACCAACCATGGCCCTCGTTTCCTTGGCTTGAGTTTAGGTGGATTTTTAAAATCCTTGAAGAAAAAACTTCCTGACAAATAACTGCCATTGTTTTAAGCACTGTGAAATGTGATTGAGCTTACATCAGAAGCTTGGTGAGCTTTGTGCTGTTTTCTGCTTTTCTCCTCCTTCTGTTATACAGTCAAAATCAATACTAGCACTCTACATAAATTCCATCTCTGTGCCCTAAAATAGGACTTTCCGGTTTAAGGGAACTTGTGCTCACACTACATGTACCCAGTTAGATGAGGTTGTGAAGTCCAAATACACATCAGTACTGTGTCCTCTATGCAAACTAGTTCAGGGAACTGTCTGCTTCCCCTGAAATCTGATGGCTTTGATGTGAACTCAGTTTTGGATCAGGTAAAGGTAAAAGCAAAATGCCTCGGGAGCCCCTCTTTGCAATAAATAGTCCCTTAGGAAAGGAAATCTCTAATGTACACATATATATTTTATGTTCCTGTAAAGCAGGGGATGTGTTTACTACATGAGACTCTTTATATTTTAGAACAGCAAAGATGGATGAAATCTGAAGAATGAAATGCTTCTGCTGGGGACTGTTACCCAGGTAGAGATTGGGTCATTTTTACTTCAGATTTGAGTGTGTTGTCATACCTGTATTCTCTCAAAGCATAAGCACATCTATAGATAGCCTCACTTTAGTATGACTTAATAACAATAAAAAAAGATCTTGCCATGTTAAAAGCATAGGAATTTAATGCTGAACCTTCACGTAAAGTTGGAAACACAGATTGTAACATAAAATGTTTTCTACTTGTGAAAACATGAGTTTATTCAAGGACAAACTGACCACAAGATTACTAACAGTTGCCAATGACAATTACAGCTTTACTGGTTAACGAACTGGGCAGATTCTCAGCCTCTGCAAACTGTCCTAGCCTCAAGAGAGTTCAAAAAAGACAAATTCACATTCAGGTGCAGATCTGACCCACTGCTCTTTCAATTGAATGCACTTCGTTCTTTTATTAGCCATCAACTTTTGTCTTTGTCTAGTAATACCTCAACCTTAATGTTTCTATCTGGCTGTTAAGAATTAGCTGAGTTTTGATGCTGTAAATTAGAACTGAATCCTCGTCAAAAATTAAGTCTTTAATTTTTAACTTTGGTTAGAATGCCTCTTTAATGTGTAAGCAACGTGGCTGTCCATTCTAGATTACACTTTTAGTAGCTTTCTGATTGCTTCTGTTTGCTTTCAGCAAAAACAAGGCACTAGCACGCTGCCCAGGCTGGATTTTGAGTTAAAACCAGAGTTCAGTAAACAAGTGCATAGCCCATGTTTTTTTCATTCTAAACTTACAGAGATGTAGTTTGCATCCTCTTAAACCTGAAATACTATCCAGATCCATTAAAAATCCATGGATCTAGTTCAGTCAGAGAGCAACCCATTGACTTTTTAGATAACAGGAAGCCAAGAGGGAGAGATCATTGCAATGATACAAGTAGTTTTGGATGTAGTTATGGGATATCCTTGTGGTGTTTGGATCTGCTCTTGCAGCTCAGTTTCACTGAAGTACCATTTGTTGGTGTCCTGTAGGCCCTGCAGGACACAGACTGTTGGTTAGGTGATGTGATGCCATAGGCAAGAAAGAAGGGAAAATTTTAAATGAAGTCAACTGAGAACAGCATTGTCCTGTGCTGGATTCTTACGGACTGTCATTCTTTGACAGACATCTGGGCTGATTATTTCTTTTGTCTCTAAGTGCAAAGAATGAGACATAGGGAGGAGGATGGATCCTTCTGCCATCTCAGCATAGAGCTTCCCAGCATCATGGACAGTGTCTCCTCTCCTGTTAGAGAATTCCTCTACCCACCGCCCTCTGGGAAGTACATGCACGTAGAAATGTTAATACTGAACAAGGTGTCCTTGCCTGATTCCAGTTATGTTGGAGTGAGGCAGAATCTCCCAGAGATTGTATTCAGGTGACTATGACAGGAGAGTATGCGCTGCTCCCAGGTGGGTTGCAGCTCCCAAGCTTTGTCTGCCTGTTGTGGGGGCATGAACTGGTTCAAACCATTCCCCTTCTAATTAAGTATGGTTAATCTGTGTGTTGGCTTTTCAGGCACCCATCTGTACTGGGCGGATCTGTGTGCTCCCCTCTGAGGACCCCGTCCTTTCCTCCCCATTGGCGTTGTTGGGGGATTAAAGCAACAGCGGCCCCATACACAAACGCAGCTGGTTCCGTTTGGTCAGCCTGAGCCTTGCTGTGAAACCACGACAAGAATTCCAGTAAGTTGGCAACAGTGAAACACAAAGAAAACAACAATAGGAAAAGTCCTTCCGTGCAGAAAGGAATGTTTCAAGCACTGTTCTCCTACAGTGAAAGGAGAGAGGGTAGGAGGGAGGAGAGAGATTTGAAGAGGGCAGGTTTCTCCCCCCCCCCCCCCCTCCCCCGGCAGCTCTGGATCTTGTGATGGAGAGATCTTATCCTCTCTTTGTGATTCAGAGGTGCCAGGAAGCTAATTGAATATTCTGATCTGCCCCCAGTGTTTCTTGTGGCTTGACCCCGGTGCTGTGTCGTACCACTACACCAAACAGCCCTGAACCTGCATAAATCACAACTTTGCAAAAGCCTACACTCTACATTCCCCCCCGCTCCCCTCTCCCTTTGCCCCCCTTCCTTTCTTAGCTTGATAGATAGAAAACCTTTACGGAAAGGTTTAGGGGGGATTAGTGGCCTATAAGACCTAGGAAAAAATCTCCACCTGGTAATAAACAACAATACGTTCCTTCAGAAGTTTTTCAAGATTAATGCAGGCATCTCCACCCACTACTAAAAACTGCAGTCCATTGCAAAAGAAGGAAAAGTTAATGCTTGGAGTTATCTGTTAAATTCTGTCACCAGTGTCAGGAAACAACCATGGCAAAGCAATGAACGTGTTATGAAAATAAGAGAAATAATACATGGTATTTTTAAAGGTGATGATGTTAAAAATGAATCTGGCAGAGCTTCTTGCAAGATGAATAGACCTGTCTTTCTCCATATAATGTGTATACACTATACATATATATGTTGTTTGTGTAAGCATGTATGTGTGAATTTATGCATAGAAAGGAATAGCTTGGCATAATTTTCTACATAGTAAATAATTTCTAAGCAATATCAAACAAAATAGAAATCCAGCTTCACACAGTTTATCCATGATACTTCTGATCCTGCAGGCCTGATCTTCCAAAATGCTCATCCTTTTCCCAACACTGCAATATCAGGGTAACTTTGTCCATGATGGTAAGCACTGTTGTACCCATGTTAATAGGTGTATGGTTCCTGAAATGGCAACAATACCTGAAATGCAGGCAGACATTTCATATATACTGTATGCACTGCTGGAGGGTTAGAATTAGAGTAAGGTGTCTTCCTTTGGTATCATAGCCAAAGCACTTTTATGAAACTGTCTGTCTCCTGAGAAAATGCAGAAGTAAATTTTATTCCTACAGTTTTCCTATGACAATATTTCTGGAAGGAATACCAAAAAAAAAAAAAAAAAAAAAAAAAAGTTCAAAGCTTTATCCTACTGCTCTAAAGAAATGGATGGTGGGTTTTTTTTTTTTTTTTTTTTTTTTAATGAGAAGTATTTGTAAGGCTTAGTTGTCAAATGCACTTCTTTGCTTGGAGCATGCCTTTGGGAGGTGTTTTGTTTGCCATTTGAAATCCCCCCCGATCCGCTTGAACTACAGAGTGTGGTGCCAAGGTGCTCGTGTAAAATCACTGAAGTGCAGGGCCTTGGAGGCTCCTCGCCTGTCCTGCGAGGGGTAGGAGGGGCAGAGCAGCCGCTGGCTGCAGGGCCTGGAGCGCTGCCTGATTCCCGCATGCTAGTTCCGGGGCCGCTGGGTATAAAGAGCTTTATGCAATGTCTGGAGGGTGGGAGTTTATAGAAAACGCGATGTCTCAACAGGCGAACACGCCTTTCTTCTGCAACTAGCGGGATAAGGAAAAGACACCAGGCTCCTTGTGGTGCTGCTGGGCAGATCAGCATCCCAGAGTTGAGCTGCAGGTTTCTGAAGGAGCTGGAACCTCCAAGCCCAGATGGGACCTCACCATCGGATGGACGGAAGAGCAGCAACTGCTTGCAAAGTGCTTATATTACTCACTGCATGCATAATGCAGGCTAGTTGCCAAGGTAAGCACTATGCTCCAACCTTTCCTGAATGAGACCTGCTCACACCATGAAGAGCACATATCTGTCCTAGGGACATATACGAAAGAAAAAACCTAAAGTAGCTGAAGTAGAGGGCTAATAGAGGAATTGATTCGAGGGGAGAGAAGTTCTTTCTGTGAGCCATTTGATGAGTTTAATTTCTGTTGAGGAAAAGGAAGCAGTGCCTTTAAAAAGACCTCAAAACCCCATTGAGTCTTTTAGGTTCACTTCATCATGGTTTTAAAATATCGCAGGATGTCTGCATTTTTTTTTTTCCTGATCGTACAGGGTAGTAGAACATAAATGTTAAATTTGGAAGGGCAACTTAGATTTTGCAACTCCATGGTCTAAACTCACAGGTAGTTTTTACAGAGATATAAGTGGTCAGCTTTCCCCATGGTAAGTACTGCTTTCCTCTCTCTGGATAAGGTGCCCTGCAAAATACTCACTACAGGGTTCTTCAGTTTTTCTATTCCTTTCCAGGGTCCTTGTACCCTTCTTGCTACTGAAGTGTATATGTATTTTTGCAACCTGCAATTCACTTGTGTTCCAGAGCAAGTTTGATAACTGCTAAAATTGTATCTGTCCTATGTTTTTAATTAGGTGTGCATAGGCTACAGTATTTGCATACAAACATGCGTAGGGGGAATGCTGTGGACAGGTTTGCGTACGTGTTGGATGAGCAGTCCTTCGAAAAGCTGTAAGAAAGAAACAGATGCTTAGCCTGGAGCACAATAAGCTTCCCTCCCTCGGTCTCAGACACAGATTTGAAGTTGAGAGAGGGAGAACTTTTTCTTTGGGCATTGCTGTTGCTAGGCGACATGGGGGAGCATGTGACTGTGGAGCGGGCTGAGCCCCAGGCTCTGCTGCCTCCTCCGGGGCTAATCTGGCTCCTGGGGATGGAGTAGCTCTGTCTCTAGTTCCTCTTCCCGGGCTATCAGTGCTGCCCCTCTCCCCCTCTTTGCACAAATTAATTGCCCTGCAGTGATCATGCAACCTTTCTTTTGGAGTAAGAGTGGCTGAATCACACTTCCAGGGCCCTGTGTACTGATCCGGCAGTCCTGCTGATGGTGTGTGTGTGTGTGTGTCTTATTACGTGTGCGTTCAAATTGTTAATCTGCTTTCTTTGCTCAACTCTTAGTTTAAGCTCCTTAGGCAGAATCAAGTAAGTAATTATACAGCAACTGCTGCTAGCAGCTCCCACTTCTGAGCAGGGAAACAGGAGATAGCTAATGTGCAGCAGGAGCCCTGCAAAAGCTGTAGCCGGGGAGGTCACACTGGGCAGAGAGTTAATCCGATGCACTATTATTTTACATTGGATTGAATGGGAGCTGCAGTACTGTTTTAAAGGTACTAACTATTTTGGAAACATTCAAAACACATGACAGGATAAGAGGAGGAAAACCTGAACTAGAATCTGTAGGCAGTGGAAGCACAAAACTTCTCATCTGCTGTCTTTCTCCCCACCTCTTCTCCCTGGCTCCCACCCTCTTCATTCACAGCAGAATGAAACAGTATAGTTTTAGTAATGGAGAAACTGATACTAGTAAAATCTCTGAATAGGAAACTTGGCCACACTGTGGGTTGTAATATTGAAATATTTGGTGTCTTTAAGTCCAGCTCCATGAATCTTGAGATGATGTCTGACTAGTTTCTTTGTCCCTCTCCCCCAAAAGCAATGAGAGACCCTTGAAAATAAATCTAAATGTCCAAAGAAAAATGAGGAAAATTGTATTATCTTTTCTAACACTCATTATTTTTAAAACTGTTCCCATCATGTTTTTGAGCATCTGAGGTTAACAGTACCTGAGTATTGCAGTATGAACCGGATGTTTCTGGAAGTACTCTGCCTCACCTGAGCACTTGCTCAAATGCTAGTATGATTCCTATGTTACTCATCTAATCCCAAATTTACTGGATTTAAACTTACCTTTTATAAGCTGGGTAAAAATACTGACTCTTGTAATCAATAGTAAGATAGGGCCTGGTTTTGCAACTTTTATTCTTTATTTCTTGTTACCTGTATGTTAACTGTTATCAGAAAAGATTGCAAGGGGAATCCAGAAAGTCACCTAATTAAGCGTCGTGTCAAGAATGCATTGCAGGCCTAATGTTCATGTTTGTTTAGAGGAATCCCAAGGCTCTTCACACTAAAGCGCGGTTATAAACCGTAAGCGCTGCATGGATGTTGCACCCTCAGCAGTTTTGTAGAGGGTAAATGGGATCACTAGGACGACTTTGCAGTTGAACAATGAGTTCTTTGGTGTTCTGCAAAGCTTACCAGGTCTGCATACTCTTGTAGTGTTCCACGTAGCATCTGTTATCGGGCCCACTTTATCTAACATGGAAGGCCTGCTTTACTGTTTGTGATGAGGCCTTAGTACCTGGGAGTGTTTGAAGTTTTCCTGTTCTTATTGGATCTCTGCCAGAGGAGCTGGTATTCATAGAAACCTGAATTCTTTTTTGCTTTGTTTTTTTTTTTTTTCTAAGAAAGAATCCTTCTCTTTAGACACAATATACTATATACATTATTTGCAAATATAGTCTGTTTAATATTTCTACAACCTGTTTATTTCAGATCACTTAAACTTGCTCCACTGTTGCTTTTTGGTATCCCTTAGGTCCCTGGTGACCTACTTTCAATAGAGATGATGTAAATCATGTACTAAACAAATGTATTAGTATTAAAATAATACTAATCGTTACATAACTTTGATAATGATTTTTGTTACCAATTAAGTTAAACTAATACAAGCTACCAAATATTTCCAGTCTCACCTTTTTAAAGCGTTGACATACTTGAACTGACTTTTCGTTCTGCTACAATTAATTGCAAAGTAACAAACTACTTTTGTAAGGCCAGGCTTTTTTGTACTCTACAACAACATTTAAATTGATGTAATGTTTCTTTTTTTTTTCCCCTCCTGTTTCTAGTGGATGCTTTTGAGGATCTTTTTATTTCTGTATGTGTCATCAATGGTGGTTGTATATTTTCCGTGTTGATATAATTTTTGCCTAAGCTTCCAAACTGTGGGAAATGCAGCTGGAAATGTAAGCATTTCTGTTAATGCTTTTTCTCATTACTAACATGGTTGTTTATTTTATGTTGCATTGAGTTAAGATGACAGAGGATGACGACTTGGTTGATTTCTGATGCACATATTATTGTTTCTTTTCCAGTAACTCATAGTCTGCTGACTTGAATGTTTCTGTCGTGGTCACTAGAAGATTTTTTTTTTTAATGATTTTTAAAATTATTTTTAAAGGAAGCAGATTCATCCATTCTGTGCACATCTTGATAAAACATGATTTGAACAGAAAACTTACTGTAATACCAAAATAGTTATTTCAGATTTGGTTTACATTTCACATCTTTCCATTGATAAGTCATCAGCTGAAACCCAACTGAACCTATGTGATGTGAGGAGGTCCTGTCTGTCTCTGAGATCACAACGAATGTTTGCGTGACCTGATGCCGGTGAATGGAAAGGTGCAGCAACTGCAGGGAAGAGCTTAAGCAACTATTGCTCTTGCCAAATGAGCATGGAGAAAGAGGCGCTTCCAGTAAATATTGCAATAGTGCAATCTTCGAGTTAGTAATGAGTGCTTTTTTCTTTTGCACTTTGACTTCACTGATGTATAGTGACATTGCAGGCCAGAGTCTGTATTTGTACTCCCTGGGTACAAAGCTGTACATGTTGACATGACTGTTGAGCCTTGTCCAAAAGATTGTGTCCCTGCCAAGTCCCACTATTTGAAGACCTTTCCAAGGGACAGAAGATTTGGAATTGATGAGAGGGGAAAAGGGAAAGTAAGAGAATGAGCATACCAGTGCAGTCCCTGCTGCACGCAGCCTGTGTGCAGGGGGGTTATCATGATCCTGCGCTTTCCTGGGTTCCATTGGTAACGTGCTCGAACAACATCAGGAGCACAACTCCCATTCAGTGTCTGTCTGCCTGCTTCTAAACTTGCTTCTTTCTTGAGGGCTTGAGAATTAAAAATATGTATCAGTGAAATGTTACTTGTGTTTTAATGAACAAAAAAAGATATTTCTATGCAATGATAGCAATTGTTTCAGAGTAAGGTTGTTTGTAATGGGTCACTCTCTTTCAGTACATCTCTTGAATCTTCTTAATAATTTACTCTTTCTGTTTTGTTAAGCAAAGCATATCAGGAATTTGCTAAGTAATCAGCTAAAGTGAAGAGTGGGACATTCTCTGATATTTTAGTTAAAAATTGAAAGTAGTAATTGGATGAGACATGTTTAGATTTAGGTCCTTTGCCAACTGCTAGAATTACAGTAAATAATTAAGCTACAGGAGTGAAGACAAACAGAGACAGAGCATCTAAGGAGATTTCAGCTAAGATAGATGTGCAATGTATGCAATGCTTCTATTTCCTTGTAAGATAACCCAAAGATAACCCAAAACCTTCTTTCATATATTGAGCTGATTGGAAATCTGAGCAATGAAATCCAACTGTAATCCAGATTTACTTTCCATGTGTTTTGCAGGAAATGAGCAAAGATTCATTTGGGGGAAAGGTAGAATGCAGTTTCATTAAAGCCTTTTAATTCTTTTCCTTTTAGGCTTTCTGGATTGACATGAAATCAGTCACAGTATTCTGAGCCTCTCCCACACTGTGTGCTTTCTTGCACTGTTGGTTATTGCCAGATCAAAGACCACTGATGTTTGTTTTTATTTCCTGATTTTTTTTTTAGGAACAAACCTGGCAGTTTTCTCTCAAGATTTTCCCTTTAACCGAATAATTTTTTGTTTAATTGAGCAATAAGCATTTAAAAAGTTTTAGAAATTTCTTTAATCTTTTATTGGATAAAATGCCATTCAGTTTTCTTACTAAATCTGTTTTAGATCTGAGAGCTTGTGAAAACTCTTCGGATTAAAAAAAAAAACCTATGTAAGTTGGGATCACATTATAGTGCCTCTTTCTAAGCAGACATTTGTAATTGTTTCTCATATTTTAGAGTTCTGCTTAAGAAGTTCTGGAACAATGTAATACTTTGGGAGTTTTGAAAGGAAATTACCCTTTCTAGAGGATACTGTTGAAAAACATTAAAGGTCTAATTAATGATATCTATGCAAGAAAAGTCAGTCATTGGGGCTAATTAGCTGTGATAATCAGATACCTTAAGTGAGTTAACTTCTGTTAGCTTCTTTTTAATAGTTTATATTAAAACTGGCAAATAAAGGATAGTGCTGTTTTTTCAGATTACTTTAAAATATAACTTCTTCACAAAATGTAATAATTATACTTTATTCTTAAAGATACTGTGAACCATTTCTACTTGAAGACACAGCCTCAGTCTAGCCAGTGCAACTGCACTGATTTCAGAGAAATTACTTCTGAGTTATATTGACCTAAGCAAAAGAAAGATAGGATTCAGTCAGTGAAGTGAGGAGTAAACAAGGCTTTTTATAGCTTATCATTGTTGGAGATGGTTTGAAGTCCACTTTATTTTATTAACTGCTTTTTGGTCCCTTAACTCAGCACATTTTTAGAACAGTTTAAGAAAATTAAGTTTAATGAGTAAGCGTGGGAATGATTAATGGGACGGATGGCCTTTAGCGGATCCCTAAGCTTTTACTGATGGTTTCTAGCCTTTTAATGTTTTCTTTGTTTTGCAATGCTTGAAGTGGATTAGAGATCTAAAGATCATTGTTAAAAGTTTTCTTTTGCATTACTGAAATGTCATATAAGAGGTAACTGATTTGTTTACAGTATGGATTGTTATATTTTGACAAGAAGGTCAAGGTCAACTTTTGACAAGGTTTTGACAAGAATAAATTACCTTTGTTTAACACTGAGAGCCTCAGCAGAAGGGCACTCTTTGCAGCGGCAGTTATTTTATTGTGCAGGCAGGTCCTGACGCTGTATTAATCTGCATAGAGTTGAAGAATGGGGGTCCATTCCCATATGGAATCCCTTTGATGGGGATTGCAGGTGCATGCTTATGTGGATCAGGGAGTAATGGGGTTTGAATTGCTTTTTTCTTCTTCTTTTTCTACAAGAAGGTTGGTACGGTACACAAGATATCTCAGGAATTGGTATGTTTATGTTTAATGCTCAGGTAGTGGTTTTCATCTTCTAAAGCCATTATGTACTTCAAGTCAAATAAACATACCATAGAAGGCATAGTTTGGTTTGGTGAAGCATAGGGCCTTCTACACAGATATATAAACTTACCCAAGTTTGCCCAGGAGGAGGATATTTTCTGTGTAAATTTCAGGTCAGTCAACAGCAGTGGGAACTTCCATTTAGGTTTGACCAAGCTCTTGTTGCTGTCAGCGCTGTGTTCCTCCTGCTACCTGCTCTGTGTTAGTGACACTGCTCGCCAGACCTCTCAGTGAGCTGCAGAGGAAAACGGAGCCAGGCCTAGAGATTTGGGTAGGTTCCTGGTGGCTTGGCAGCACCGGAAGGGTCCAGCAATCAGAGTTTGTACAGGAAGCCGGCCTCAGCATTGAATGGGAGAAAGAGAGGAGTTGGAAAGAGGGAGAGAAAGAGAACTCTTTTTTTTCCCATGGTGGTAACTGTGGATTGGCTCAGATGCTGATGCAATCACTGTTTAAAGCTACCCTTAAGCACATATTAAAGTTGTTTGGCTAGCATGCTCTTTAAGAGTTGTCTGCTTGAGCTGTTATGAGCCCCTGGTAGTACTGCTAGAAAACCTTTGCTAAGGTTGTTTCGTGTAAACAGCTGGCTTGACTCGAATGGGACTGCTCATGTGCTCATGTGTTCAGTTTGAGCAAGCTGGAAGGGCTGTGCTCAGCCTGCGGTACAATAAGTGAATTGGACCATAACCAGGAACTTAGAGTACTGCTGCATGTTTTATTGTCTTTTTCTTTTTTGCTTTACTAATAAAAACAATTTTTACTGCTGTGAGGCATAATAGGTTTTTAAAGCTATGGCTACTTGAAACAAATGAGCTAATAATGCATTTGAAAGGAGTGACAGAGCTTCTGGTGTTTTCTGCATGACACCATCAGTATGATACTTTTTTATCAGTTTTGCAGCTTTTGAACTTTCTCCATCAGGTCAGTCACAGAATGCACTTTAAAGCCTGGCCTGGCTCATGGAAAATGAGTTGTAGTTCCTAATATTGTGTAAATGTACTATTTTTTTAAAAAAATCTTTTTATTACCAGTGCAGTATATGAAAGGTATTTACTGGAGTGATTAAACTGGGTCTGCTTCAGTTGTTAATCTGGGCCTTGACTAATTTTGATTGGCCGAATCATTAGAAAGTCTTAGTTGTAGATCCAGTCCCTCCATGTCATTCTGCTCAGGCAGGAGGACCATCTGCTTCAGTGGGAGTTTTGCCTGATAAAGAGGGCAGCAGCGACAATCGGATTTCTGTGGCGCTTACAAAAGAAGTGATAGCCGTTTGTGGAACTGGTATTATAACTGTGGCCATGCAGAGCCTGGGTGCTCTCATTCTCCCAACGATGCGAGGCAGAGCGGGAGACCCGCTTTTCCTGCTCTGCTCCTCTGTGCCTGGAGAGGAGCTTTGTGTAGCCAACATCATCTAAAGGATTACCTTGAATGCTATGGCAGTTTTCCATTTATCCTCTTCTGATGATTTCATCATCAATTTATATGTTGCATAGCACTTTTTGATCAGGCAGTAATACTGAAAGGAAGGATAAAAAGGTCATTCGCTTCCATGGTCACACACTGGAACTTACTGAGAGTAAGTTTTGGCGTTGCAGTGGCTCATCTGCTTTCTGGAGAGAATAACTGACTTGAATGCAGCTCCCATCTCACCATGGGATTTAGTTTGAGAGCAAACAGCACATTTGGTAGAAAAATTATTTTAAAAAATGGCAATTTACTGAGAAGGTAGTTCTCTTTGGTAGTGCATCTGGCAGACTTGGTTATGTACAGTATGGGTCATCACTAAGTTGTTTAAGCACTGTTTTTTTTTTTCTTTTTCCACACTATATTTATATAATTATAAATACTTCCAACTCCTGAAGACTTACATGGAAGAGGGAGTATGACATGTTCAATATAACTTTTATTTACTTTATCATTAGAAAGGAATATCACCCCTCTATTATAATTAGCCCTTGCATAAAAGGATTATTTCTTACTCCTGATTTAGGACTAAGTATATAATAAAAGCCAGCTTGCTGTGTTTTAAAAAGTGTATGCGCTGAAACAAGATTATAAAGAAACTGTTGTTTTTGTTAGTTTGCCTATCATCCTGGGTGACATTAAAGATACATAGTATGGATACATGCTATTTGTGGGCATGTACAATAAAAATGGTCCTACTTTTAATTAATTAATTTGTGTTTCTAGCTTAAATAATTTCATTATATTACATATCTTTACAAATGTTTCAGTCTTTATTTTTACCTAGGATGGCTGCTTTTAAAGTGATAATGTGGAGACCATAATCGTTTTGTTCTGAATATGAGAGCTGAAAAAAATATACTTTTCAAGTTGATTTTCTTTTTGGTAAGAGACACATATATAACTTACTGAGAAATTAGGAACTTGTTTTTTTAATTATTAGTTCGTATTTATACTTGAAAGATGAAAATTAAATCAATTTGTTAAAAATGTATTTATAAAATGTTTCTATTTTTGTTTGGGTGCTTGCATTTGTTGCTTTTTCAATTAAAAAGCTAAAGTAAGGTGGAGAGGATGAAGATTATGAATATCTTTAATGTTGCTAGGAAGCATTTACAGTGTCATTCCTTTGAACTTGATGTCTGCAGGAGACTTGGACCCTTTTTTCTACTGAAACTAAGCTTTCCTGCTTAGTTTCAGTAGATTAAAATTCAAATTTCTTTAATTCTTGGGTTTATGTAAAGGCATTAGCAGAAATAAATCTATGGTCCTTTTATGACTGTATTGAAACATCTGAAAAGCCTCCTTCCCCCAAATATTTTAACATAGAGTATTGTAATTTTAAGTTTTTTTTTTTTTAAAAGAGTTTGCGTGTGAACATTATTAAAATGAGCTCCAGTGCAGTAGTCTTTAAGGTGATTGCAGGTATCTTTAAGGTTGATAAGTGTCTGTAGGTGCAAGAACTTGCAGAAACAAAGTGCAGAATGGGCTTTTGGAATCCAAGGTGTATTCCTGTAGATTCTGTGCCATTTCTTGCTCTGAATTACATTGGAAGAGACTCCTTTCTTCAGAATGAATCTTCTTTTTTTTTTTTTTTTTTTTTTTTTTGCACTGATAAAACATTCCTTCTTTGCAAGTGGTTTTGGAAAAGAAACTGCAAAAACCTGAAGTTGAACAGGGATTTCTAAGTGCATACTGAAAGATCTCAGTAATAAATTGAAAGCATACTTGTTCATTTTTGGTTTTGAATTTTAATGTGTTTTTTTTACTATAAATTAGTATAAATTTTTAGTAGTAGCAGTAGGGTATTGGGATCAACTTTGGCATCCAAGACCTATTAAGCAGAACTTGCGATACCTGTTGTTCCACTGAAATCAAGACACGATGTAATCACAAAATCTGTTCTTTGAATGTGAAATATTTAGCTCATTTATTTAAGATAGAAATAGTTCCTTCATATCCAGGTGGGTTTAGAAAAAGGAACAGAGACAAAACTTAATTCTCCATTCTGTTATCACTTCTCTCACCCTTCTTATACCAGCTGTATTTATAATCCAGTAATACTTAAAATTCTACATACGAGTGGATTTGTAGGGAGAGAGTCAGGACTAGAAGCATCGTTTTCTGCAGTTTGTTGGGAAAGAGCTATTTTAATTAGGATTTGGAAGCCAAGTTCCTTGGCCTAGTTAATGCCAGTGGAAAACTAAATTTGTTATTTTTCAAGTTCAATCTTTCTTTTTCTTTTTTTTCTTTTTTTCCCCCTCTAACACAATCTGTTACAAATAACAATTTGTGTTATTTGTATTTCAGAAAATTTTCTAAAATTCGGTCTGAATCCTTTCTTGGGACCTAAAGAATGCATAATAAAACAAACAAAAAAGTGTTTTTCCACATGTACCACAAAATTAAAGAACCTATTGTTATGTGATGTTGTTGTATTCAGAAGTATAAATGGATTCAAAATCCGAGTAAACAAGTTTGTGAAGGATAGTGCAGTGGAGTGGCTGGCTAGTACTCCTTTCACCACCAATCACTTAAAGGTTGGAGGGCCCTCCATAGGATGGATCAAGGTGTAGATATCCCTGCTAAACACCCCAACAAAATCCCATGCCCCTCTAGTGCACCGTGACTTCCCGGAGTCCTCCTGCAGCACAGTGGAATATGTGATGGTGTAAGGAAGAGCAAGACAGCTTGGCCTTTGTTTGCTGGCCCTGGGGCATGCAGGCGAGTTCCAGTGCCAGCCATCCTCATGCTGCAAACTCTCTGGGGTAAGACCCTCCTTTTTGTGAGCACTATTTGTACAGTGATAGGCACAGAGTCCCTCATTAACTATGGAGTCTGTAGATACCATCTTACTGAAAATCTGGTGATAAAATCTGGTTGGATAGTCATGCAATAATAGATGCTGCCCTTCAGGCACTGCAGCTCCTTCTCTTCAGATTGTTTCTTGACTATTCATTTTTCCATATATAAATCTATATACAGAAATTTGCCAGTCATGTGAGCTAAGTGCAGACTCATATCTGCACTGTCTTTTCTTAGATATTCTCCGTTAAAGTCATTCTGTAGTATAGACGAACTTGCAAACATGTAGGCACAAAAACATGAAAACATTTTCTGTACTGCGTGTTCTTGGGGAGTGAAAATAAATGCTCTTTTTTCTTTTGTAATACTAGTAAATGATAATTGGATCTGTGGTTGTTCTGTTGTAATTTTTATTGTCTGCAAGGTTAGCATTAAGTATTAAAGCAGTTTGCAGATCACAGAAAGATTGAAATAACAGAATTAAATAGTGCCTTAAGGTAAAAATGTAGAATTTTATATGATTTTGTCAAATTAATTCAATTTTGCTTTGTAGTTTACTTAATCTTTGTTCATTTTTCTGCTGTTGTTGTTAACAAAACATTACTTCTCATTGATGGGGTGTTTTACAAAAACAAGTGAAGTTTTCTGCTGAATTACGGATTTTCTTCTTTCTTTGAAAGTGTGGGGGAACTGAGAAGGAATTTGCAAGGTTCAGGTTCACCTCCCTGAGCATTCCAAAACCTCAGGGTGTTTGAAGTGTAATTAAGCTAGGCAAAAAATAGGTCATCAAAGCATGTGAAAGTACAGGTATATCTCTAGAATTCTACCTGCAAAGCCACTAGAGCAGACTGTATCTGTGCATGTTATATTGAGAGAGCGAAGAATACCCTTTATTAGAACGCAAAAAGGGAGAAAGGAGAAGTTGACACTTTTTTGTGTATGTGAAATTTATGTGGAGGAGATTTGTAGCCTGCAGCTTACACATTGGAAAATTGCACGTATATTAAAGGTGGAACTGTTTAGTGGAAAAAAAAAAATCACTGCCCTGGAGAACTTTATTCCTTTAAATGTAAAAAATGTGTTTTGCAAGTTGATTCCTGACATGCAAGACATTTACCATTTAAGTTTCATTTTTAAGTTGAGAGTTTGAGTTGTAAAATCTACCCTGGTTTTAATACTTTAGATCTTTCATTTAAGCTTAACCCTTGTAGTTCACAAAGGAGTTATAATTATAAAATACAGCATTATTTTTTGGACTGCTCTTTATGGTCAGAACAGACAGTCACAATGCCTTTAAAATCTATGGATGATACAATACTAGTTCTGAAGATGTTGATCAAAAATGAAAGTATGAAGGACTTCAAGGTTAATTTGGCAGATGAAGAAATGTTTAAAAGAAAACTGAAAAAAAATAGAACTGTTTAGAGAGGAACTGAATAAGAGGTGCCTCAAGTAGTATACTGAATAAATAATGCAGTATTCATTTCTATTAAGAGCTGAATGTAAAATATTGTTTTTAATGTAAGATGATTGAATTTAAACTTTAGTTCTCAATCTAAATATTTATACACAGACATACTGGGGCAAACAAAGCACGGAGAAGGTTGGGTGGACATAATGCACTGCTTTTCTGCTTAAGACTGCAACCCTGTGAATTAAAATCCTTGTGCTGTGAAATGCCTTAAGCTATTAACCTCTCTTTCTTCTGACAGTGTTCCCTATGACTTAGTGTGACATTCATTTCTGGCATGAAAGTTGACTACAACCTCTGGTGGCTGTACAGTTTGGCACTAGTTGACCTTGATACTTTATTCTTATGGGCTTTGTTCTCTCCATGTACTGCACCAATGTAATTTTTCTGTAACTGTTAAAGACAAGTGAATCTGTGCAAGTTTACACAGGTTTAAATAGAACTGGATATAGTAGCACTTGTGTTGCAGAACAGAAGGTAATTTTACTGAATAGTACATCTTTTATGCAGAAGTTGCATTATATACTTTGGTAAGAATTACATTTGTTTTTAATAACTAATTAAAAATTAATAAGGTATTTTGTTTAGTTAATTGTTCCCCCAGACATTTGCTCTGTCAGAATCACCTTTATGTTGCTTTATTCCAGTAGAAAATGACTGCCTGTTGTAATCCCTCTGTAGCTAGCTTCATCTGAGCTGGTGATATTACTCTTGTTTTCACCCAAGTAAACTGTGAATGGTACCTGTGAGAATCCCAGGTGCAGCCATAAAAGGTGTGGTGACAGAACTAGCATAAAGCCAAAAAATAGCAAATATAGCAAGAAGTTCAGGCATAGTGCTCTGGGATATATTCTTCCAGGGAGAATTTTGATTTTTAGTCCTCTTTCTTCAGTGCTAGACTGATGTCTGTTAAAGGTGATATTGTATGTTTGGTTTTTTGTTGGTGTTTTCCTGAATATTGAACAACTGAAACATACTTTTTCATTAAAAATTCTTCTTTTGTTAATGCCCAGAGAGTCTTTTTTATGTATGTTCTGCTGTTTTATAAGTTCTGTCACGTATCTTTCTTGTCTTTGTTCTAGTGGTTTTCATGATGGTAGAAGGCTAAAAAAAAGAGTTATTGTAAAAATAAAGGAAAAGCAAAATATTAACTCTTTATTTTTATTTTTAAATTTTATTTTAAGACTTTCAAAAGTCACCTAATACTTTTCTATTAGCACTTTTTGAGCATGCGAAGGTAAAACTTTAATTGTTTCACTGTTTGTTTCTAAATTCAGTGGTTATTTCCTGCTGGAATCCTGCTAAAAGGATTCTGTTTGCCTGAAAGAGGTGTCTGGTTTTATCAGCATCTGTCAGAGTAAATCAGAATTTCTAAGGAAATTAGCTCGTTAGTATTAATTTTTGGCAAATGTCTGACTGATTCATGAACTACCTTGCCGTTTAAAAAAAAATTAGTTACTGAAAGCAAATTCTTCCACAAGATTTCTAATTACTAATCCTTCAATGAATCTAGGTTTCAAATAATGTCAGTAAACACAAGTAATAGCAATAAACAAGAAGATAGCCCTTTTGACAGTTCCTTCCTTTTACTGAAATACAGGTGCTGCAGGCTTGCATTTCCTAGCATTTACCGATGGTGAGAGTCCTTTTGGACTCATTTTTCACCTGTGGGTACTAGTCAGTGCAATGTCTGCAACATACTTCTTAAATGAATACCTCTTAAAATGGATAATTAAATTCATAGCAAATAAATTGCTGACCATCACGTATCATAAAATTGCAGTACCTCTAATTCTTCTGTATTACTTTCAAGAACTGTATTCTGTATTTTAATGAATTAGCATCGTTATTTGATATCTCATTTTCTTTGTTCTAAAGATAATTAATTTTTCTTGTTTTCTTTCTTTTTTTTTTTTTTCGTAAAGGCATTGCAGAGTTCCTTGCCTTTGGTTATAAGTCAGCATGAAAGGTTACATTTGAAAGACTAGTGTCATAATTACATGGATTATATAGCAGGTCTGCTGATAAGTTGTATAAATGAACATTGGTACGTCACTGAACTGTGTGTAGATCTGACCAGCTTAAGCCGTAATTCTGGAAGTATTGATTATAGAGTGTAGGAGAACTGCATTTTTAGAAGGTATTCTGTTAAAATAGTTACCATTTCTGATACTACACAAAGGCTGCTGTGTTTATAATGCCTTCTAGAAAGTTTATCAGCATTATCACCTCATTTTTATCATTATAAGGGTATGTTTAAATGTAATAACTTCATACAAGATAGGCAAAGTAAATTAGCAGTATTGTACATAGTACTTAAAGTGTTTTTGACTTATTTGCAAATGACAATGCAAATCATAGTGTAATTATTTCACATGTTTCTTGTTTAGACATCTTTTTCATTAGAAATTCTAAATCATGTGGATGTTGATTTATTTTTCTGCTATAACTTTTTTTAAAGAAGTAATTGTGAATATTTCTGTGGCTTTGAGAAGCAATAATCTACCAAGTGTGCAAAAAAATTTAGTTTTTACTTTACATAGTAATTCAAATAGATAAGTGGTATTACATGTGTTGTGTTTATTAGAGCTGTAGCTAGTAATCTCATGTGGAAATGTTGCTCTGTAGGGCAGAACTCAGCAAGAGGGCCTGGGATTCCAGAGTGAACTTGTACATTCCTTCAGGGCATTTTTGCAAGGGAGGTTGTTGTGTTTTAAAGGTAGTTGATAAGAGACCTGCACCACCAACCCCAGGCCTGCACCACCAACCACCATCATGCATTAGTCTATAGAAGGTATTTGGGTGAACATACTCCTGTACCACTCCGTACCACCATTTATTCAAGTGAATTTTTGACCATTTGCAGGATACATTATAAATCAGGATGTCACTACCAGACAATCAGATTTGAGCATTCCTTGCATAAAGTAGCTTGCCTATATCCTTCAGGAATACATCGCTTAACTGTGTTTATGTGACAGTGTTGATATGTCTGGTCTTACATGAAAGTTAGGGTAGCATGTTATTTATGTCATGATGAATTCAAAAATAGATGTTGTTCTTTATATATGCTGAGGTTATCTACTCTGGATAAGTGTCTTACAATAAAACTGTATCTTTCAATTATTCTATGGTTATTAATTAAAACGGGATTTTTTTTCTTCAGATTTGGTCTTTGCTACTGTGTCTTTTTTTTTTTCAGTTTTCCCCATCTCAGAGGTGCTGACAAGAGATTACATGAAACAGAAGAATGTTGAGCCTAATTATGCTATAGCTCATTGTTTTGGGGACCCATAAAGCTGTTCACTCCCTTTTTATGAGGCAGCAGTCACAATGGGAGACCAAAACCAGTGCATTTTCTCTCTCCCTTGAGACTGCGAATTTCATTAGAGGGGTCTAATAAAGGCGTGATCCAGCTGCATTTACATCTGGGATGAAGGCTTCCTTATCAGGTCTTAATCCTTCGTACGTCAAGCAGGAGGGAATGACAGACGGCTAGTTTTTGAATAGCCATAGATGTATGAAAGCTTAAATTCTTTTAACATTATTTGCTATTCAAACTATTTGAAGTCAATTATTCAAACTATTTGAGTCAATTTGCTATTGACTCGAGACAGGCCTTCATGTACTTCAGAGGAGAGACTTTATATGCTCAGATATTATTAAAAGAACAAACCCAAAGATGATGTAAACAATTTATAATTTGCCCCAATGGTTATTTTTCTAGATACCTACTCTTCATAGTTTTTTTCATGTATACATTATCACCATGTTTTTCTCTCATTTTCCTGTGGCAAAGTAATGCTAAATTGGAGTTATTTGACAGAAATGCACTCCATCGTCTGTTTTGATGTGCTGGCCCTGCTAACCTGTGTGTTACCCTGTTTTATCACAGGATGTGAACGAGGGCAGTTCCGCTGTGGAAATGGTCGCTGCATTCCAGCAGACTGGAGGTGCGATGGAGCCAGAGACTGCTCAGATGATACAGATGAAGCTGGTTGTCGTAAGTGAAACAACTGTAGAGCAACCTTTTTATAATATGAGAAATACTTAGATCCCAGTGTGCTCAGCTGCATCTGTGATATGGTAAGGAAGAGAAAGGGGGAGCAAATTCCTGGTTACCTGAGGTGAATAGAGAATCTGTTTTGAGTCATGTCTCTTGAGACCATTGGGTTTTTAGTAGGAGTCAACTTCTAACATCACTTAATTAGCTTTCTCTTCAAAACCTGAGTGTCTAATAATGCTTTTTCTTCTGATGAGTAGTGAGTTAGGTCCTAAGTAGGTTTAGAAATGTCTGTCGTTATTGCATTGATCCTGAATATTGGAAATATGTACAGTGACAACCAGCATCACTTAAACTCTAAATTTTGTGTCTTTGAAACCACAAGCAACATGCTCTGCCTACTGTAGGTCGAGTCCTGGGTAGTTGTTTAGGGTGGTGCTGTTATCCTCTGTGCCAGCAGCTCAGACAGCTATCGCATTCAGGTGGGGTATAATATCTACTCACAAAGCTTCTCACAATCTGAATGTCAGGACATGCCGAAAATGAAGAAATTCCTTCCACTGTTTTCAGAAATCTGCCTGCATTTTGCTGTCTGCATTAGAGTTCTTTGAGATTTTGTGGGCTATTGTACCTGTCAAGCCATTCATTTGTTAGTCTGGATTTTGCCCCTCAGCTGATGCAGAGTGAAAAAGACTGAATTTATACTGATTCTTTTCACGCTGGATTGTTTCTTTGCTGTTTGACCCATATAGAAATTGGAGGTCCTTCCTCCAGCCTGGTAGCTTGATTTGTTGCTTAACATTTCAGCCAGTCCTGTGAATCAGTGCAGCTCTGGATGAAGAATGCCTCAAACTGTAGGGAAATGTAGTGGTTTCCTATAACTTGCCATTTCTGCTAAGTTTTGAATTGAAACTGGAAATAGGGAGCAGGGCTTTGGCAAACTGTGGGTGAAATTCACACTGACTCTGTGAAAACTTAAAAACTTGGCACTTAGTACATTTGGCATAGTTAACAAATGAGGGTGAGTTGTTTTCATTCTCATACATGATATCAGTTTGGAGGATGAAAATAAAACTTTCCATTTTGGTCAGTTAACTGTTCTTTTAAAAGATAGATTTAAGCCATTAAAAACTGTCCTGTGTTTAAAATTATAATACAATATTGTTCCTTGATACTTGAAAAAGGAATCCAAAATTTGTGCATGAAATGTATCTGTTTTAGGTGTTTGATTTTTGTCCGGAGTCTTTACCTCTAGTATGATTTTCTACTTTCCAATCTCAAGTCTGTATAAAGCCTTTTGAATTTCTCCAATGAAAGTTTTGTTTATTTGGACAGCTGTGCTTCCGTTTTGTTCTGTGAGCACAGAGTGTTCCTACTTACAGCACAGCAGATGCCAAAATCACCATCTTGAGAAAGAAGATCATGGAGACCACAGTCTGTCTGGTGGGCTGTGTTGTGCTAGTACTTCTGCTCAGGATTATTAACTAGGGATGGAGCAAGCTGTAATACAGCTAGTTTCAAGCACTTATTTTGGCCTTTCTCCTCCAATGGCACCTCAGGAGGCTATTTGAAAAGTCCACACTGACGTTGGAATAACAGCATTCAGGTTGTTCAGAACTTCACTCATTTCTGCTTCATGAATGCATAGAGGAGAATCATGAACTTGTTTTGAAAGACCTTCTTCTTTAGTTCAAAAGCTGTAAATTTTGTGCAAGAGCATTGAAGTCCAGGATGAAGTACCTAGGCAGGACTGAGAGCAATTGAGCAGACTGCTGGGAACCTAGGGAAGCTGGCTTGACACCACATATAAAAGAAGAAGAGATCACAGAATGGTTGAGGTTGGAAGGGACCTCTAGTGATAATCTAGTCCAACCCCCTACTCAAGCAGGGACACCTAGAGCACGTGGCACAGCGTTGTTTTAAACAATTTGAATGATACTTCTGGAGGATTCTTCTCTTTTACTGACCTCTCTTCTTGAGGAGCTAGTCTTCTTCCGTGGGAAGGTATAAAACTTAAGACTCATACATAGGACTTCACTAAACTGACATTAGCCTTTGGAAATCCTTCTGCCTCCCTGATCTGTCCTTTTTCTTTCTGTCAAATACTTCATGTGATTAGTGGAAGTTAGTCAGTTGACACCGTAACATTATGTCTCTTTTTTGTTGCTTTTGCTTGTTTGCTTTTAGCTTTCTTGAGAGCCCTTTCTCAAATGGCTGTGAAATAACAATCTTTTCCCTTACTTGTGCTAGCACAACCAACATGCGAGGGAAATCAGTTTCAGTGTTATACTGATGGTGAATGTATCCCACAGTCATGGGTTTGTGATGATGAGGAAGACTGTGAAGATGGCTCAGATGAACATCAACAATGTCGTAAGTATTTAGGGCCTAATTTTATACCGGTTTTGTGATACAAGAGGTCATTCATGCAGCAACACATTGATAATGTACAGAAACAAGTCTGCTGTAAATACAGTTTTTACCAGAAGGTGTCCTTGAGGTATAATTTCTAGAAATGAAATACTCTGAAATTTGAAATAAATGAAATCTCTGAGTATGCATCTCCAGATCTTGGAATCAAATTACTGATGTTTCAGTTAAAAATAGATAAGAAGATAAAAATACACATTACACATTAGTTTTATGCTTGATATGAATTTGGTAGTGTGAAAAATGGATACATAATTCTCTGGATATCTAAATATTCTGTCAGCGGCAGAAAAAGATGTTTCATGCACTGCATACTAACATCCATGCTAGTATCTCAGAGTTTAAGAAAACAAAACCAAAAAAGATACAGAATCCAAGACCCCAAACTTTAGGAAATATAGAAATTTCTAGGAGAAAAAGGAATTATCAAGCAGTTGAAGTAAATATTGATAAAGATTTTTGTATCATTTTCAGTGATACTATTGAACTTGTTTTTTAAAACAAGAGTGATTCTTTCTTATGCTCAGACCCTGGTGTGAGATGAAAGTCTAGTCCTAGACTAGATGAAAGTCTAGTCTAGAAAGTGATCTTAGATAAGTTAATCTTAGTATATCATCCCTATTCGTATTTCAGTTTAGTATGTTTCACTCTATATTAATCATGTTTGAATTGCCTTTTTTTAAACTGGAGAATATGAATGTTCTCTGTATATTTTAGAGCAAAGAAGTCAGCTTAACTGCAATAGCCATATTGATAGTAGGATATAAGATATGTTGCTTGATTTTGGAATTTAGTGCATAAACAGCTTAAGGGCTGCCTGTTGGTTAAGTATGTGCCAAAGGGATGAACAGTAAACTGAGGCGATTTTGGCACCAAATTACATTCTCTGCTGCATTGTATGAAAGGGGAATAGAAGAACAGTAGTGTTCCAAAGAACCAATTTTCTGCTGCTTCTAATACTAGTAGATACTTTGTGACAAGGATAGGATTCATTCATTTTCCTTTTTGGTTCTATGTAATTTTTGGTTAATTTCTTCAAGCTGCCTGAGTGGCTTGGAGCTCCTAAGTAACCCCCATTGATTTGGGGGAAGTTCACAGGTTTACATTCTGGAAGAACTTCACTCACAGACGAGACGTGCTTTTAGATCTTGATGTTTGTTCCCACTGAAGGTGAAAAAATGGAGCTAAGGTGAATTGCTTTTTGTTCCGAGTGAGCCAGTACATGTCAGCACATTCACTGGTTATGTGTTAACTAAGGAAGACATAAAATGCAAAACGAACAACAGCTCTGAGTTGACTTTTGAATTAGGTCCCTGTAACTTATCATAGGTCTCCATGTACTCATTAATCATGGGTGTTATGGAAAGGCTCTTTCAGTAAATGCGCAGTGGCATCATACTGCTGCTGCTGTTTTTGAGCCATCTCCTGATGTTTTTTCTTTTCCTCTAAAGGGACTTTTTTTTTTTTTTTAATCTCTGTGCTTGGTGGTCCTGATAGAGCTTTCCATTTTTGAAATTTCTGAAGTTTTTCCTGAGAGCCAGCTGGATGACAGTACTGGAGTCACACATGGAAAAAGAACAAAATGTGAAAGAACAAAATGTGATTGACTTTATTCTCTTTATTTCCTAATGATTAGTAACCCCAAAAGCTGGTTTTTGGGAACACTGCCGACAGAAAGAGGAGTAGAGAGTCCCTGCAGAGTGGCAGACCAGGAGCCGGCATATAGACTGGACTGACACTTAGACATACATGAGCCTGAAAGAAACAATAGTGCAGATGACAGAAAGGAGGAAAAGTTAGCATAACTTCACCCTTCAGCTTAGGTCTTTACAGACGCAAGGAATTTGTCTAAGAGTAGAAGACAATTTTAATTATGCACTCAGAATTTCCATGAAATATGTGGAATCAAAGTGAAACTATGCAATTCTCACTGACACTGTTGTCACAAGGAAAGACAAAGAAAAGAAAACAAAATAGTTCTTGGCTCTTTTTTAGTTATGAATGTGGAATGTACCTAACTGTTGAGGTCCTGACTTTATTGAAAAGTAGGGGCTTATCTACAACCTCACTGTGTTTATTTGGTGGCAGATCATTTCTTGTTAATATGTAATATGCCTGGGTAGTTGACCATATAACTTAGAACTAGTGACAGTTTTGTCCCAGGAAGCAAAATAATACAGAAAACATTAAACTATGAGAACTGATAGCTTGAATCTTTTAGGCAAAGTAATTACAAGAAGATACTTTTTAACCTAGAGGTCATTTTTCCCCAAAATCTCTCTGGGAGTGCAAACTTCATTTTGATTGCAAAATTGGTACTCCAATTTTGGTTTTGAATTTAGTGAATTATATGCTAGTGTAAGGGAGAGGGTGAAATTTTCCTCTTAGAAATTAAGCAATATTTGAAGAAATTACTTTTTGATAAGTTTCAGTAGTGCTCTTGTTGATGATAAATAGCCTCTGTTCTCTATGCCTGGAGAATGCAGGGTAATAAGCAGAATATACTGAAGGTAAAACCTTAAGAAAAGTTTTTAACGGAGAACCAGATTCAGGATTCTGTATCTTTTGAGCTGAAACTCAATGAGGAGATATGTTCCAAGGAGCTGGCTTAATGTGCTCTGACCATTAATGGTTGTTCAGTCCATGGGTCCAAAGCACATCTCCCCAAATTATTTTTGGATGTTCGATCCTCACCATCATCAATTGTCTCATTCTAGAGATCCACTTTGTTATGGTCCCTGCTAAAGTTCACATAGCCAGTGATTGCTGCAGGGAGCAGGGAAGCATTTAGTGACTTTTTGCATTTAGATATATGTTCTAATGCATGCAGTTTGTGGGAGACTTGACTGGATCAATTTAGGTCCTATAGTGTCTTGTTGCTCAGTATTCTAGCACCTGATTTTAATAAATCATTCAAGAAACATAAATGCAGTGGTGTGTTTATATGCTTTATTTTCACCATATACAATATAAATTCACTGCTAACTGCAGTTCAATTTCATTTTATTATTACATGAAAAGTATAATGCAGTATCACTCGAAAATGGATTTAGGTCTTATTAAGCTTACGTAACATTCTGTATTGCTGAAGGATGGATAGTAGGCAGGGATGTGAGAAGATCAGAAGTGTTTGTGGAAGGCTCTCTCTATTCCTCCCTCCCTCTTAAATTCCACCAGGGCCGTGTTTTTTGAACAGTGTGGTAAAATTGTTTTTAAGTTTCGTAGTATTTGATCAAAAGTGCTAGAACCACATGACATCATCTGCTGATACTGTATATAGGACCAATGTCGTATGGTTTTGTCAACCTCTGCAGTGCAGTGAAACAGTGGCCTTGCAGGGCTGCAGAGCTGTAGGCCCAGTAGACCTATATTGTCTGCTGTCTACTTGTCAATTATTCTTTAGTTTTCCTGGATGCACCAAGGCACAGGAGGAAAGAGTTCTGTGTTAATGTTTGTGAGAACTAAATAATTAAGAAGAATAATTAAGAAGAAAGGAAAACGAAAAGTAGTTTTCTTGTGTAAAAAATTTTGGTTGATGTAGAGCTTCATTGAGAGCCTGTTTTTTTTCAGCGGGAAGGACGTGCTCAAGTCAGCAGTTCACGTGTTTGAACG
Source organism: Tinamus guttatus (assembly GCF_059628265.1). Taxonomy (NCBI): domain Eukaryota; kingdom Metazoa; phylum Chordata; class Aves; order Tinamiformes; family Tinamidae; genus Tinamus; species Tinamus guttatus. Next base: position 1,181,866 of record NW_028288594.1, read on the forward strand.
GACAGTGCATCCCGAGTGCGTACAGGTGTGATCGAGTGAAGGACTGCACTGATGGAACAGATGAAAGAGACTGCCGTGAGTCTTAGCTCTTAGCACTAGATCTGGTTTCATTTCATCTCCCCTTAGCATTTTAATCAATCTGTAAGATTAAAGGGCTTGTTGACAGACAGAGTAACCACAATATGTTTTTTGTTATTGCAGTTTTTTTGCAGATTCTTTTGTGTATTAGAGCTAATACTCTGATACAGTTTTATTGTGGCAGGGCTTGAATGCAAACTGCAGCCATGGGCTCAGGGTTTCTTATTTGTATCTTAAAAATAATATATTTTTGGAATGTATTATTGGAAAAAAATCACCACCTTTAAATGACTTAAAGCCGTGGAAGACTCAAAGCTAACTTTGCATGATGTTTTCATGTTCTCTCTGCATACACCTTCCTGAGATCACTGGTAGCTGTAACCTGTACAGGAAAACAGAATTTGACCCAAATCAATTTTGTGAGGACATTTTACCCCTTTTAAACATATTTGTGTTCTAGCCTGCAACTTCCACTGAAGAGGAGGAGGAGTGGTGTGCTGTATTCAGATAAGACTTTTTTATTGTGTTCACAGAACACAGATGGACAATTAGTGTTTTCAGTCCATCTCTCCCAAAGCTAATGCAGCCTGACTTTCTGGAGGCAGTCTGTCTGGGTACAGCCTCCCAAAATCCTGCCTTACATTGAATACTGATGGAAAGCATTCTTGGCCACAGAACAGAGGTCATATATTTTCAGGGGTGGTTTTTTAATACATAAGTAACAGCAGCGTGTGTGACATGTCAGTTCATTGTTGGTATTATGGAGACACTTAGCACACCTTGAGCAATACATAACATACAAGCTGACGTTTCAGCTCTTGGAGCCTAGCATGCTTCTCAGAAAGAGGCAAACTAGGAAATGTAGGGGAAAAAAGAGGAGCTGAGGGTGCTAAGGGATGAATAAAGAAATAAAATGTTATTAATGGCTCTACTTACGGAGAAAAAGGCATATGTACATGCTGTGTAAAGGAAGACCAGTTTGTTATATGGTCAGACAACTGCCTGTGCTTTTTATCCCCGACTTGCAAGTGGCTAAAAATGAGTGTGCTCTGTAAAATGAAAAGTGCTTTAGTATTAAGTGGCACTTTGCAATAAAAGGTTGCTGAGACAGCAAGCTTGGAACTTTCGCATGTCATAAACACACAGCCAAATCTGAAGTCAGCAGCACAAATGCCTAACTGCCAAGATCTAAAGAAACACATGCCTTTTTTGGAAGAATATTTTCTGTGGCTTGACATTTTTCCTCTTGAAATTCAGAGGAAGAAAGGAGACTGGTAGCTTAATTTAGCAAATATATGACAGTTAAAATCCTGAAGATCCTTGTCGAAAACAGTGCATATCTGTGAATTGAAAGGAGCTTCTCAGCACCTATGAGAAATCAGTGAGAGTAGTCGTTGAGTAAGGCTTGGAATTGGGATAGACAAATGAAATGATGTGGAAATAATCATGCAGCTAATTTATGGCAGACTGGGAATAGGGTCCTAAAGTTAACAGTCAACATTTTTTACTCAGCTAGACTAGAAGCCACAGTTTTATTTGAAAACTGAAGTGCACATTTAATTTCACTTTTAACGTTGACAATTTTTAACAAATTAAAATAGGAGTTGGGGAAGGCAGACTGAGGTGAGGATGTCTAGATACCTTGGCAGTAGTGCTCTTTTGCTATGTTGGAAACACAGATTTTGTTCACGAATCCAGTTCTTGCTGCTTCAACCAGTAGGCCCAGGGGCTGTTTGAAGGCAGCATATTTAGCCCCTGGGTGAGGTACTGCCTCATGTCACTCAGCAGCCATTACTCTGGTTGTTTAGAAGGTGTGTTGAATGACACAAGAATGACTGTAACTTGGAATATTAAACATAGGAATGTTGGACTTAATTTAAAGGAATGAGATGGTGCTAGAAAACAAGAGTCATAAACGTGATAACAGCAAAACCCCTTCAGAAAGGCTGTTTTTTTTTTTACAAGGTCTGAACTTTAAACAGAGAAAATGAATAATTTGGTGATTTTTATCATAAACTATAAATTAGGAATTAAGTGTTAGATTTTACAGTTTTGAAGCAGATTAAAACATTTGTCTTGAGCATTAATTTTTCCCCTTATTCCCATCCATTTATTTCTTTATCTGTAATGTGATAAATACAGGAGAAATGCCATCTACAGATGACAACAACAAAGAGAAATATCTCTGGCCTTTCCCTTTACCAGATAAATTTACTCTGAAGGGTTTTGTAAGTGAAAGGGGAACATTCAGTAATTGATGAAGAAAAAGTGGTTTAAGAATAGTTTTTATTTAACGGAGTTATCGAGTATATAAATCTTAAGAAAGACTTCAATAACATCACATCTGCTTGCTTATTGCTTCTACTTATGGATCTCTCTGGAAGCAGGCTTAACTAGTAAGAAAGAAAAAGTTTCAGTTCTGAATAAGTTACATTATTAAAAAAAATAAGTCAAATGGAAACTGTCACTAATATGAAGTAACTTGGCAATTAAGCGCGTAATAAAATAGAACAAGGAGACTGAAAGCGTTAGCCCATTTTATTCCTAATGGGATTAACTGCAAGAGAAAACTAGCCATGCAGAGGCTAAGATAAACATCAGAACAATGTTTCAGCTACGGGTCATGTAATTAGTGTACTGAAGCTTTTTTTATTTTATAAAATTAAGGTAGTCTCTGTTTTCATTAAGTATGTATATCAGGCTGTTTTCCCAACTTCCTTCAAAGTCAGGAGATATTTATATTTTAACATTTCCATTTAGAAACTTAGGAAATGCGGTATGAAATGACAGGCTATTGGGGTAAGCAGCCAATGTCATTTTTTTCTGTATAATGTACTTACTGTTTTTAATTAAAGGTAGAACAGAACTGTAAATATCTGAAGTCTCTGAAACTTTATAAAGTTCTTAGAGGAGCTAGTTTCTGTAAGTTTTAGGAACTCTCTAGTTAAGATCAATTTTTATGGTCAACTTTTATAAAGATCAATAAAATATACAACTGAGCTGCAAGTAAAGAAAGCAAATTATTATTGCTTGTGCTCCTGTAGTATTATTTCATTTCTTATCCTGTTGTAAATTGTTTGGGTTGTAAATCTTTTTGGACTGGAGTACAGCATATTATTTCTCTCTCGTTTCTTGTGAGGTTTTGTAGCATTTATCCAGACGATATCTCTTCCTGCTAGAGGAGATGGGTTACTGCTGGATAAATGCATTAATTTTCTGGAGTAGCATGGGAAGTTTTGTGTTTTTTTTTTTTTTTTTTTTTCTGTAAATCCAGATATACCGTTAGCAATAAATATGTGTGGCTTAATAATCATTATTCTCTACACTCTAATATTTGTACTAATGTGAAAGGATTTCTTATGCAGGCTATCCAACATGTGAACAGTTATCTTGTGCAAATGGAGCATGTTTTAATGCAAGCCAGCGATGTGACAGCAAAGTGGATTGCAGAGATTCTTCTGATGAAGCCAACTGCAGTAAGTACCACTTAGAGGGTGATTCCAAATATACTTTATAGATTCTCTTTTCAAGGTAAACGTAGCTTTTTAACAAATTCTCTCTGTACTCAAATCTCTTTCAGCACACGGATGTGCCACTACGCAGTTCCAGTGTGCTAATGGAGAATGTATTCCCCGAGCCTTTATCTGTGACCATGACGACGACTGCGGAGACAGGAGTGATGAAATATCTTGCAGTATGATGGCTTTATTTAGCTTCATTAATTATTTAACTAAGAACTAGTTCAAGTGTACACTAGAGAGCGAAAAAAGTAGATCATCTGGCTAGACAGCCATAGAATTCTATGCCATGTTCTACATGGAAAGATGAAGTTATCACCTATGCTTTGACAGATGTTTTCCAAGTCAGATTGGCCGCAAATTGCCTCGATGTTTGTTTGCTGTTTGAGAATGCTGAATACGGTAACAATTGCTTTCTGACACAAAAAGAAAAGCAGGCGTTTGTTCTACCGACATAACTTCTCCCCTCAGAATATTCCTCTTTTATTTCTGTAGGTTTACTTGGCTCTTGGAGGATCCAGAAATGTCTCTAAACCCATACGTTAGGGAATGCCTCCCAACAATACAGGGCCCTGACATCAATATTTATGGTTATATGCTCTTTATGGTTCTCTGTAGTACAAATATCCTTACTTTGAGTACCTCTCATTAGGCTCACCTTCACAAACCTTGGTAATAAGGGCCCTTGCATCTGGTTTCACAATTAATAGAAAAATGTAGCATTTCTTTTCATTTCTATAAAGAATCACAGTACTCTAAAATAAATTTCCTACTTAAAAGCAGAACAAAACAGCCATGTTAACAGTACATATGACATTTGAAACTGGCACTCTCTTTTTTAAGGAGTTTTTAGTAGTCATTTGTAAATGACTATTAATCTTTCAGACCATTTCAGATGTTTTTGTCACTTGAAGTGTGTTGATTTACTGGTGTTTCTCTTCTTAGCTTACGCGACTTGCAGAGGCAACTTTTTCACTTGCTCCAGTGGCCGCTGCATTCATCAGAGCTGGATCTGTGATGGGGATGATGACTGTGAAGATAATGAAGATGAAATAGGATGTGGTATATACTAATCTTAATTTCTTCTAAAGATGGTTTTGTCAGAGAAAGACCTCACTAAGCTAAGTTTTATTTCTGCTGCACCAGATAGGCTGAAGCTAAATGGTTTTATCATTTCTGAGCAGGAGACATGAAAAGTATTCATGTGTGTACATGACTGTTGATTGCACTACAGTTTGAAAGAAGAAGAAAGATCATGACAGGAAAGAATAGAGGATGCTTCTTGTATAGTCTTTCCCAGCTGTGTGTAGGAATCAGAAATTAAATAATGAAGGATAGAGATGCTCTGGGAAGCTTTTAGGGAAGAAAGTCTAGCTGTTCTGTGAAGCAAAATCCTCAGTTCTTCTTGTTTGCTTTTTCCACAGATAGTGGCCACCACGAGTGCTATCCCGGAGAGTGGGCCTGCCCTGGCTCAGGGCACTGCATTCCAATTGGGAAAGTGTGTGACGGGACTGCAGACTGTCCTGCGGGAGAAGATGAGACTAACATCACTGCGGGCAGACATTGCAGTTAGTACTGGAATCAATAGCATACATGGATGGAATAGCAGTTATATCCATATATATTTCTCTCTTGTCCCCTAAATAACATTGAAAATTTTGAAGTTTCAGTATTTTTATTGGATTGCCTGAGAAAGCCATGCCTGCCCTGAAGAGACCATTCCTTTGGAAATCCATACAATCCCCATACAATCCATACAATCCATACAATCCATCCAATTCCCTTTCCTTATCCGCAGATGTATTCAGGAAAACAGGGAAAAGTTATCTATTTTAGTTTAAAAATCTGTATTTCTTCCTTTTTATGAGCAAGTAGGAATGTTGTGTAATAGTTAGAACACAAGACTGAACTTCTGAATCCTGGGCCCTGACCAAGTCACTTATGTTAGGCTTTCCAAAAATCTCTTCTCACTTTTCATAGCTCATTTCCCAATTGACATATACCTTTATTTATTTATTTATTTATTTATTTTCTCCTGTATTGGATTCAGTGAGCATGCATAGTTCCTATTAATTTCATTAGTATGAATTTTAATTCCTGCTGAGAATTTGGCCCAGGGTATTTTAAATGTGCAAGTTCTATTAAGAGGAATAGTCCTATTAAAAAGTATTGAAATTGGAAGAGAGGAAAAAATAATAGGTATTTAAATCTTATCATGGAATAGTGCCTCTTACATCTAGTGAGTAGTATTAGTATTGTTGTAACAGATGGTGTACGTGGTAAAAGAAGTGTTTAAGAAGAAAAAGTGTTGTGAAAAGGAAGATGGATAGGAAGGAGGAGGAGATCAGCAGTAGTTCTGAAGTCCTATTTGATCACCTCTCACTGAACTGTTCATTAGGCAGTAACACAAGGAAAGAATCATAGAATGCTTAAGATTGGAAGGGACCTCTAGAGATCATCTAGTCCAACCCCCCTGCACACGCAGGGTCACCTACAGCACATGGCACAGGACTGCGTCCAAGCGGGTTTTGAAGATGTCCAGAGAAGGAGACTCCACAACCTCTCTGGGCAGCCTGTTCCAGTGCTCTGTCACCCCCACTGTTAAGAACTGCCATTTCTGAACTTTTTCATTTCCTTTTTAGATATATCACACTGTGCTGCCCTGAGCTGCCAGTATCGCTGTCATTCCTCACCATCAGGAGGGATGTGTTATTGCCCTGTGGGATATGTAATAAGTAGCAACGACAGCCGTACTTGTGTTGGTAAGTGAAGTACAGTGATTTCACATACCCGGTGCTTTGCAGCTCATTGGGACTCTTTGGATTCCTGGAATATGACTAAGTTCTAAATGACTGGATGTACAGGCAAATAGGTAAGTCAGTCAGGTAAATAGAGTAAATAGCTAAACAGTCAGCAAAAGAATAAAAGTGGAACATGATGTTAGCATGGTTAGTTAGAAACAAGTTGCAGAATGTTCATAAAGGTCTTCTTCAGTAAGACCATTAGAGACCTAGTGAGAGCATGATGGTGTTTAAAAATATTTACTCTTGAATGACTACTATATTCTGAAGTCTGTCTTAAAAGTCTTTCAGTGGTTAGCTCCAGGGATGCCTGGAAAAGTTAGTAATATCAGTGCTTGGTAGTTCTTGAAAGTATCGTGAAAGCTGTAAATAATTGCATGCATATTAAAAGGGTGCTTTATGTTTGTGCTGTGGAATGGCTGCATATCCTATTATGTATCAGTGTGTACATTATTTTCATGAAAATTAAGACAGTTCACAAGAATATAAAAGTAAGTGAGGTGTTTTGGCACAACGTTTTGATTCTGGAGCTGCTGTAACTTGGATGCACACAGCTTTGCCAGTAGAAACAATTTATCTCAGTAACTGAAACTGCAGTAACTTCTGCATCAGGTACTGCCTCAGAAATACTTACCTCATTTCTTTCATATTTTTTTCAACCCAACATATGCTATGTGTGCTCACAGTATGTGAGGTGTTCAGAGTCTCTCATGAAACTCTGTCTTTTTGGGTGGCCCAGTGATATGTGAGCTGCAATGACACCGGGGACGCTTTCAGAGAGGAGAAATCAATGTCCTGACTCCAGAATTCTTCCAGATTTACTTTGTTCTTTCACTCTGATGCAGGAAGGACCCATTTGTTAACCTGATGCAGTTTTGGTAACTCTTCTGTTACTCTCCCTCACAGCCCTGTAAAACTCATTTCTCAGAGTTTGGCTTGAAAATTTGAAACAACATATTCTGGCTCTGCAGAGACTTGAGAATATTTCTGGAGGGAGAGGAAAAGCCTTGTCATTGGGGAATGGCTCACAGTCACCAACATATGCTTTCAGATGTTAGGTTAAGTGAATTTTATTGGTGTAAGGTCAAAAGAATTAAGCTATAGTGTTAGCAGAGTGTATTACTTTTCAAAACTATAATCAATTTTTATTCTCATTTTGCTTGTGGCTCACTGCATACTGGTTTTTTTAACATACATGGAAGCTGAAAAGCTACTGAGAATAACATCTCTTCAGTACCAAAATGTACTATCAGGAAAATGCTTTATTTTCATTTTTGCATCAACAAATGATTAAAAATGAAAGTACTGGTAAGGGAATATTTGATATCTCATTTTCTCCTCTTTTGGCTTACCAGTAGAATTGCAGGTTTCCAGCAATGTAATGCAACATCAATTGTTCTCATAGGTTTTCAAGTGAGGAGGTTTAAACGTCTAATGCCAAAACTGTGTTTTGGCATGGTTTAGCAGATATGGTGTTGAAGGGTTTATGGTTGGACTGAATGATCTTGAAGGTCTTTTCCAACCATTATGATTCTATGAATCTATGATATCTCCAGGGTTGTAAGTAAACACAGACGGGGTGAGACACTGCGGTGTTTACATCTGTGCATTGCATTTGTTTTGTTTGTTTGCTTTTAAGGGGATTATTTAGATGTTTTATAATTTTAGGACTAAAATGTAATGTTCTGCAGAACCTAGAAAATTGCTTACAGAACATATCTCTGAGTTCTTGCTGGGTTTTCCTAGCTGCAGACTCACCTCTACGTTATTGTGCATGCTCAAGCGAGCTTCTTTGCTTCTACTTCAGGCTTTCTGGTCTGCTGCCAACTCTTAACTGGAAATCGGACGCTTGTGTTAGTGTGGTACTGACTCCAAGCTAATAAACATTGCCTTTTAGCAGGCTTATTAGCTTGAACTTGGTACTGCACTAACATATAGGTATGGCTATGACTCAGAGTGGGCTTAAATCCAGCCAGGTGTGTTAATATACAAAGGGTTCCTGCATCTGCTACAGCAAGATATCTTCATAGGCACGTTTTGTGCTATGAAAAGTAGACAGCGACATCCCTTTCCTTCAAATGACTTTTCCTCCTCTCCTTACAATTTTGGTTTTTTATTAGGCAGCAAATCCCAGTTGTTTTCTTTTCTAGAAAAAAAGAAGTTTGTGGAAAAAAGCTGCTAAAACCTTCTTTTCTGTTGCCATGCATTTGGAAACATATATAAAGCAAGCAGAAAGGACAAATTTGTAGCTTGCCAAATATGATGAAATCTTTTCTGCAAAGCATTATTTATAAACGTGCCTTACTCACTTAACAGATTTTGATGACTGCAAAATGTGGGGTGTTTGTGACCAGCTGTGTGAAGATCGTGTGGGACATCACCAGTGCCACTGTGTGGAAGGTTATGTCCTAGAGAATCATCGACACTGTCGAGCCAACACTTCAGGTCAGTGTGCAGCAGTGCAGGCGATGCAGGCCGTGGGTCAAAACAGCATTAATTTCACTAGACATCAACAAGGCACTCTGCATCTACTGGGGTCTGCAGGCTGCTGGAGCTGGCTGCCTCAGCAAGGCTGCCTCTGCTCAAAATAATGGCTTTGTGCTCCAGCCCTCTCCTGACATTCCCAGTTGCCTCTGAGCTCCTCACTGGAGCCCTCCTTTATAGAGAGGAATTCTTGTTCATGTGACAGGCAGTTTCCTGGCCTACTGACTGGACTTGTCCAGGAAACTTTTTTAGAACTGTGCCATGCAAGACAGTTTTGCTGAACTGTGAGCTGAGACACTTGTCTGTGAGGGAAACCATGGCTTCTAGTTCTCATAGTGTGAGCTCTGCAAGGACGCGTGCCGCACACGGAGTGTGGTTCCTCAGCAGCAGCAGGTGGCTGCTCCTGGTTGTTCACCTCCTGTTCTGTTCTGGCAGCAGGTGCTGGGAAGCCTTTCTCTGTGCAGATGTAATAGTCTAACAGGCTTCTGTGTGAGGCAGGTGTTCCTGCCCCACAACAACTCGGTGCGAATGGGAGTCCCTGCCTGACATGACTGATTAGCAGTTTTGATCTGTGCAAAGCATGAACTATCCAGTCCCTTCACCCTCCCCTCCTCCTTGAACCACTTCTGCAGAGCAATCATCATCTTGCAGTTTTCTGAGTATGTCCTCCAAAATATGAAATTTTTGGAACTAATGAAATATGCTTGGCTGTATTAGATATCCATAGGATATGCTAGCTCTAGGAAAGATTGTTGTCTTGAAAACCTCTGTATGAAAAGTTTTCCATTCAAACTGATGTGACTTTTAAGCCAGTGGGTTGTTCATAGAGTGTTGATTCTGTTATCATATTGTTGTGGAGTTCATACCTGCTCTACATCATTTTCCCTGGCTTCATTTTTCTTTTAATTGAAGAGATAAATAGAATTCGGACTTTAATATATTCCTCTCAGACATGCACTGGACTTATCAACGGGAACCTATTTGAAAGTGAGCTTTCCTTCAAAGACTTGTTGGAGTCTCTGCTGTAGTAAGAAACAGCAAAGATCTGATGAGATCAGAGAATGAAGAAGATGGAATAGTGAGGTACATAAAAAGATGAAGACAATGGTCTGTATGCTAGAATCAAAGAATAACTGAATCTCATAGGGCAGAAAAACCATATGAAAGATTATACTTCGATAAAAAGATAGAGCGAGGAAATAGAAGAGAATGAAGTTGTCCTCTGGGGTATAGATGCACAGAGGTTTTGTAAAAGTTTTACCCAGCAGAGTTTTCTAATACATATTCCTGACTTGTTCCAAGACTGTAAACAAGGCTGACAATCACCATTTACATTCAGTATTTAAAAGAGTGGCTTTTCCAAGGTGAATACTGTGCTGCAGCTTGCAAGACAAATCAAAGCAAGTAAGTACAAAAAATGTTTATAGCTTTTAGGCTGAGCATTTATTTAAACCTTTGTGTTCAGTACGTAATATGTAAATATTTCAATGGCACTTGACAAAATAGCTTTATTACAGAGTATTTATAACTTTGTCTTTCTTGCTTTCAGCTGGTGTTGCATCAATTATTTTTTCTAATGGCCGTGATTTATTGATTGGAGATCTTCATGGAAGGAGTTTTCGTACTTTGGTGCAGTCCCAAAATCGCGGGGTTGCCGTTGGAGTGGACTTTCACTTTTACCTGCACAGAATATTTTGGACTGATACGGTACAAGATAAGGTGGGTAGAAATTTCAAGAAGAATCTTTTTTTGTGTGTGTGTTTGTGGAAGTAGAGAACAGTCAGGAGCAGAACGTGTTGATAGCCTTTCATTTTAGAGAGCAGATCCTGACTGTATTTTTGTTTTCTAACAAAAAAGGTCCTTGAAATGTTTTATGTTGATGACTGCGTTTTTTAAGCTATACTATTACATGTGACATATTAAACAAAGAATGCTTTTAGATGGGAATGTCTTGAGCAACTTTTAATTTTATTTGAGATGGAGTCCAAAAGACTAATTAAGAGAAATAGTAGACATTCTTTCAAAAACAGACAAATTTTTCTTGGTGATTTTTTGAAACATAATAATTTTAAAATGTAAAACTTGTCTGCCTTCCAAGATGATAAAAATCAGATTTCTTCGTATACTCCAAGTGGCACTGTAATTGAGCTTGGGTAAGAAATATTGACAGTATTTAGTGTAATGAGCGAGTATTTTGTTACTTTTTTTTTTTTTTTTCCCCCAACTTAACCTTTTCTGCAGAATTTTACTGAAACAAAAAGAAGTCTCAGATCACATGCTGACACTCCAGAAACCTCATGTTGGTTGTCATGCAGAGGAAAGGAGAAGCCATGGCCTGCTTCTTGCTGGCACCATATAGGGATGGCTTTGGTGTCACTTGCATTATGAATCTATGTGTAAAAGCTAGTAGCTGCACTGAAGAGCCATGTTGATTCTAGTGGAAAAAAATCTGCATGGCTATCAAATAGGGCAGTATTTGTCCACACAGCTTTTGATGTGTTCAGAATTTGGGAGTTTCAGTTTTACTGCAGTAGGTTCCCATTGCACCAACATGGCTGAATTCAGTTAGCGTCAAATTAGAACTTTCAAGAGAATGAAAATTCATACCATATCTGTGGAAGATGGAAATAAAAGTAATACAGGCTTTTCAGCTGCATACCTAACATGGCTAGGAGTGCCTTTTTATTTGCCCCGAAGTAGCTAAATCGTATCGAATTAATTAGGCTCGATTAATCCAGTTGTAATAAGAACACTTTGATCAAAGCAACAGCAATAAGAATAATCATATATGTTTAGTATCTCTAGCCTTATGCCTTACAATAAGTATATTATTAAGATTCTTTTGGTTGTCTTTTTTTTGATGTAAATTGATGTAAACTTGTAAATTAAAAAAAAAAATCAAGTTACATCCTGTATCATCCTTATTTCATTTAGTGTACTGTCTGTTAACTTAAGGCTCATAAGCTGTTTTGTTGCAAGGTTTCCAAAGAACAGAATAAATGATTAAGTGGTTTATTAGATAAGTATTCTGCAGGCTTAGGTAATAATAAAAATTACATGACCATTTAGTCTTTTCTTGTACTGTGTATTTACTTGTGCTGATCCATAATTTTATTTAGATACATTTTAAACCTCATATTCTTGTCCCAAAAAGGATAATCATTCCTAATTTCTTATATTATGCAGCGTTGTAATCAAGTCACTATTGCATATGATAAAATTATCACGTTTTTAGTGAACTATTCGTGCTGTTAGCTTCTTTTTAAGATAACAATGCTATTTCTCCTTGAGCACGATGCTTTTAAAATTGTGTGTAAATAAGGGGAGCCAAAACTATGATGGTTGTTCTTTCTGTTAAAAAAGAGAGCTTTTCTTTCCTTTCTTCATTTGCAAAGTAATTTTTTCTTGCAGGTTGCCCTTCATTGCTGCTGTGAGTAGAGCTCCCCCTCTTGTTTTTGACTGCTGGTCAGTGCTTTGCTAAAATATGTTCATTTGTTTTTAAATTAATGTAAATACTGTTTTTGCAAGGTTCTAGAAGAGCAGGGTACTTTTTTTCCTTTCTTTTTCTTTGAGCTCCCCAATTTCTTTGCATTTGTTTCCAAATTTTTGCAGAAAGTCAAGCTAGGGCGTAATTTAGTGCATAACCTAGTTGTATCTAAATGCCAATTGTGGCTTTGTGCTCACTGTGATGAGAGAGGACAGGTGCCCCATGACTCATTTGATTAGCAAAACAGATTGTGAGTAGTGTCAATATTTGCATTGTTTTCAGGTTTTTTCCATAAATATTGATGGCTCTGAAATCCAAGAAGTTTTAAATATTTCAGTGGACACACCTGAAAATCTAGCAGTGGATTGGATTAACAATAAATTATATGTGGTTGAGACCAGTGTGAACAGAATAGATATGGTTAACTTGGATGGAACGAACCGTGTCACTCTTATTGCTGAAAATCTTGGAAATCCTCGAGGAATAGCGCTTGATCCAACTGTTGGGTAGGTAATTCTGTGAGATGATGGTACAAGACGTTCAAGATTGCTTTTTCCACATGCCAAAGAAAGCGAAGTAAGAAATAGGTCAGGGTGGTCTTTTTGTAATCTAAGGTGAAAAAATAATTCTTGCTAGATTTGGTCTGAAATAGAAAAGGCAGGCCAGTTCTTTGGTGAAAGGCATAAGGTGTGTTTTCACTGTATGCCAGCAGGGTCTCAAGCTCTGTTTTGAAAATACGCTGGTTTTAAATGCTGAAGCAGCTTGCAAATTCCATGCAAGATGTGGCTTTTTTTGTAAAATCTTAAGTAACATAGCTTTTTTTTTTTTTTCTGCTTTATAGTTATTTATTTTTCTCAGACTGGGATAGTCTTTCTGGTGATCCTAAAGTGGAAAGGGCCTTCATGGATGGCACAAACCGACAGGATTTGATAAAAACAAAATTAGGCTGGCCTGCTGGAATAACACTGGATATTGTATCAAAGAGGCTTTACTGGGTTGACAGCCGGTTTGACTACATTGAGACTGTAACTTACGACGGGCTTCAAAGGTAGGAGAAATATTATTCCTTGTTGTTCCTTTCAATATACCGTTTTTACCATATCCAGTTCAAAGGAAGCCTTGTCTAATAAAATGAGGTTCATAAAAGACCAAAATTGCAACATAACTTGAAAATGATACATGTTGATGTATATGGTGTCATACTAGTTTTCTAAAATCCATAATTCCTCTGTCATGTTTTATCCTCTTTTTCCTTGAATTACCTGTTGTTCTTTTTTTAACAAATGTGCTATTTTATATAGTCCACCACTATAATATACACATCTAATAGTTTTCTGTATAATATACACATCCAATAGTGTTCTCAAATATTTGAAGGTTATACATAGTCTTCCTGCCTCACTTTGAGCTCTTTTCTTGAATTTAAATTGTTCATCTTCTAAACACCTCATTGTGCAATGAGTATTAAGTGCTTTTGTTTTTTGCTCTTTTCCATCAAATTTAAATCTCATTATATATCTTCACTGTTAGATTTAAAGTTACCACTTAACGCTATTGTGATGCCAAAAAACTCTGATGCTTTCTATATGAAAGCATTCAAGAAAAGAATTGTTGCGTTTTTATGGGTCTAGTATATAGTCTATTTAGAAGCCTGCCTGTCTCTCTGCACTACTCACCTCTTTACATATTGTCTTGAAAAACAGTTCTTTGCTCAGCTGACAGATTAAATGCTCAGTGTATTCATCACTTACAAGATTTTTTTTTTAATAATAATAATGCTGGTATCTTCAATCTATGCCTCTTTTATATTTTTCAAGGATGTTTTCAGGGTTCAGTATTGCAAGAATGTCAAGCACTTAAAGAATCTTTGGCTTTTGTCAATAAAAGCTTAGTTATTGCAACAGCAAAAATCTTTTAAGGTAAAAGTGGTGCAAGAATCAATGACATGTTCTGCACATAATTTTAAAACAGAGTTGTGTCACATCTCCAATGCTTGCAGTATGCATCTTAATCATGCTGGAGGCTGTCAGAGAATTCAGCTGACTTGTAGACCTTCCTTCATGATGCCAAGAGAATAATATTGTAGTGTACTGATATATTTTGTTGTAGGACTTGCCTTGTCTCTGTGAAATCTGTCTTGTAACAGTCATGCAAAAATATTATTATAATTTCTTGCATAGAATAGATGCAATTTATTATCATTTGATTTTTCTCAGTTTTGCCTGGGTGGTTGTTCAGGCTTCTGTTGTCTTTGTTTCATACATCCTTTCTGTTTCTGCAGACTGTTTTTTGTTTGTTCATTTTTAACCCAGTGCAACCATAAATTCTTTGCATTCATGACTCTGGAATATCTTGAATTTTTATAATTGTCTTGATCTCTTTGGTCTCTCTAATTTTCTGTCATTTAATTGTTTTTATCTTCTTATGTTTTTGATTCCTCTTCTTTATTTGCTGTATACTGTTGAAGTTTCTAACATTTCTCATCTGTCCATTTTCACTACTGTATATGTCTATAGCTTTAGCTCTTGCATTAGATTCGGTCTTTTCCTTTTGTGTTTTAACTGCTTCCACCTCTGTAGAAGCAGAGCTAATGAATGAATTAATAATTTGTATATTTTCCTCTGTCATAAGAATGGAGTTGTTTTCTACATAGTATTTTGTAAATAATATAAAAAAATCTTTGTAACAGGAGGACAATAGCTCATGGAGGCTCTCTGATTCCTCATCCATATGGAATAACTTTATTTGAACACAATGTTTATTTCACTGATTGGACCAAAATGGCAGTGGTGAAAGCTAACAAGTTTTCAGAATCTAACCCTCAAGTGATCTACCAGTCTTCACTAAGACCTTATGGAGTGACAGTTTACCATGCTGCCAGACAGCCATATGGTAAGGCAACAGGTTGTTAAGAGAGGCTTAGAAAGTATCTTACCTAGAGTTTGGTAAAAACTGTATGAGACTTATGTTTTCGCTAAAGAAATGATAACTATGATGCGCATATATATGCAACTGATCTTTATTGCACTGTGCATTCATCCAGCTCCTGCAGCAAACAGGATCAAACACAACATTTACAAGCAGGTTTACCAAATGTATTGATATTGAAGGAGCTAGACCTGTGCTAATAAGCAGTTTCAGACTTTTCTCCCTCCCTGCTACAATGAGGGAGTAGTTGGAAAAGGCTAACCATTGAACATCTTGTTTGTGAAATACATTTATGAGATACGTATGTATGCAAGCAACTGTAGGCTAATTCTGATGTCAAGGCTATGTGCAGAGTATCCCTGGACAGTGCTGAGTCCCTAGGATGCTGCATCTCTCTGCGAGGACTACAGTGCTTTCCAGGATTGAGCAAGTGCTCTCTGATTTCTATGGGATGCCATTCCCACAGGGGTCTTTATGATTTTTTGTAGATTCTGAAAAAAATCCTCAAGAATCAATAAAATGATGGCATTGAGTTAACAGATAAAGATGTAATCCTATCCATTCTCTTTTTCAGTAAGAAATCCTTGTGGAAGTAATAATGGGGGATGTGAACAGATCTGCGTTCTCAGCCACAAAACAGATAATGATGGACTAGGTTATCGCTGTAGATGTGTACTGGGCTTTGACCTGCACGTGGATGGACGGCACTGTGTTGGTAAGCAGATGCCTTCTTGTTCAAAGTAGCATTGTTCCATTAGCTTTAGAAAAGTGCTATTCCTAGAACATCTTTCCTCTCTTCAGTAGCATTGTGGGTTCAGTGTGCGAAGAAGTTCATGGTTTTCTTCACAGACTGTGTTGACAGATTTGAATATAGTCATTTCAGCCGTTGTTCATTTCAAGCTGCAACATCTTAAACTCACCACCTTCTATGAGCATTTAAAAAAGTTAAACATGGAATATGTCTAGACAGTTGTGTGATTCCATGAATGCTTGCCAGAGTGCAGGTTCTGCAACATTTTAAACATATAAACTCTGGTCCCCTGTAAGAATAACATTCAGAATAATTTGGTCTTTCTCCTGTTGAACACCTTTGGCCAAAATACCAAGTTGAGTTGTGTGCTTCCATCGGCAATCTGCTGCTCCATGTTGGTGTGCAGAATTGTCACTGATGGAGGCCGTACTGTGTATATCTACTGACAAATTAAGTTGAATATGTTGTCTCAGCATTGGAAAATTTGACCATGCAGCTATATTTATTGTCAGCTTGGATATGATCTGAGTATATGGTGGCTCCACAAAGCCCGTAAGTTATTTTTGTGTAGATAATTTGTAAAGCAGTTAGCCCAGAACAAGATTGCTGCTTCCACAGGGATAATGTTTTCTGCGAGGGGCATTAGGATCACAATAATAGTGCAAGAGGAAGACACAGCCATATCAACTAGTATTCTGAGTTAGGCTTTCTTTATCTTCTAATTTGTTTTTGAGGCCCTTGTATATTCATATATATGTATTTTTCATTGTCTCTCATTCTTTCTGTTTCCAGGATATGAGTGTTGCCAAAGGAAGTTAAAGCTTTATGGCTAATGCTCACCTTCAGATCCTCTAAATATACAAAGAATGTCTACTTCTTTCTTTCACAGCTGTGCAGCAGTTCCTGCTATTTTCCTCCCAGCTTGCGGTGCGGGGAATCCCATTCAATCTCTCCACCCAGGAAGATGTGATCATCCCCATAACAGGGAGCCCTTCATACTTTGTTGGAGTTGACTTCTGTGCTCAGGATGACACCATATTTTTTTCAGACACAAGTAGAGACATAATTTACAAACAGAAAACAGATGGTTCAGGTGAGAAACATTGTTAAGAAGTGTGGAATAACTGTGGTAAGGAGAGTAGAAGACGTTTTTCTAAAAAGCGATAGAAAACTTGACACCCCAAGATAACACAGGAAAAATAAAATGAGTAATGTGTGAAGCATGTAACAAAAATATTCCTTCTGCTTGTATTAAGGACACTAGGAAACATGTCTCTTACAAAACCTTTAAACAGTATAAAGTTGCCAAGGTCCTTTCTTTCTGAAAACATCTGCAGTGGCTGACTTAAATAACGCTGAGGTTTCTCCTGCATAGCAGTACTTGCTCCCATCCTTAGGCAAGGCCGGTGCTCTGATCAGTTTGTTTCTGTTTTATCTTTTCTTTACTGAAGTACCCAATGATGAGTACTAATTACACTTACTGAAACTCCTGAAGATTTCTTAGATGCAAATCTTGCATAATAATAAATCTTGGTGTGATTCTGCTGTCCACAGGCTGTTTCTGCTGCTCTTTGGCAAACCTGTTTTAATGTGCTTGGGAATTAACTATTTTTAGCATGTCTCCCCACAAGTATTTGCCAGAAACAGTCAGTTCATCCAGACTATTATGCCTTTCAGTAATATGAAACTTAGTTTCTCTTTTTCATATCCCTGTCTGAAGAGCACAATGTTTGTCCCTGTGCTGTAGTATAGAAAAAGAATGTTACAACTGTGAGATTTTTGAGTCCCGTTTGTGGCAATGGAAAAATTTCTATCTAATTTGTAATAATAATCAACTGTGTATTGTGTCAGTGTATGGCCTTCTTCAGCTGGTGTGATGCCATGGATCAAGAGTCATGGTAGACAGCAGCTGGCCTTCACGGTGTGAAGAGTAGGTAGATCTGGTTGCTGAGAAAGATGTAATCTGGAATGGCACCTGGAATGCTTTGGCTTTGGACTTTATGTTGAGGTAGCACAGAGGCAGATTCTTGCCACTAGCTTTGTGATCTGAATAATGCATTCTTATTGTTTCCTCTGTTCTTAAACATT